>NC_067165.1:28999800-29644800 GCF_903995435.1 Acomys russatus
TGTGGAGGAAAGATCTGTAGGAGGCTGTCTGCTTACCTGTCTGGCCCAGGCAGCCTTCACTGTAGCTGTCACCTCGCACTTGTCCATTCGATACTGCGTTGATCCTGCAGGAAGAAGCAAACCAGGAAATCAGGGGCTCTCCCTCCAAGGAGAAGCTGTCTATACCATCGAATCATTAAATGCTATAGGTTTGGGTTGCCCAAATTCAATGAGGCCTCCTGAGCCTTGAGCCATGGGTCCACAAGACTCAAGGAAGTCTCTTCAAAGGAGCCACGTCCTGGAGCCACAGCTGTGGTCATCTGGCAGGCTCTTAGGCAACTGGTGGCCTCACCTCAAACCTACTGAAACACAATCTCCAGTGTGGAGGCCCCAAGCCTCATCCTAACAAACCTCTCAGGTGATTTGGATGGTTGTGAAAAACCGAGTACAGGGCCTGGGAGACAGCTTAGCAGCTCAGAGCACTCACCTCACACACAGAGGGCCTGAGTTCTGATCCTAGCCCACCAACTGTCTAAATTGGAGCTCCTGGGGGATCCAAAGACCCTGGTCTCCAAGGGCACCTGCGCTCACTTGCACACATCCACACACACACTTCTTAAAAATTAATCTTAAAGGCTAGGCTGTGGTGGCGCACACCTTTAATCCCAGCACGCAGGAAGCAGAGGTAGGCGGATTTCTGAGTTTGAGGCCAGCCTGGTCTGTAAAGTGAGTCCAGGACAGCCAGGACTACACAGAGAAACCCTGTCTCCAAACAAACAAACAAACAAAAATAAATAGAAACAAAAGCTGATCTTCATTTAAAAATTTAGCTTAAAAGGCTTGCTGGGTTTTACTGGGACACCGTCTGACACTATGACGAAAACACGGGAGTTGAAGCCAAACAGTTGGTGAAAGCTAGTAAGTCCAAGGCAGATCTGCTGCTAGTAGGGACCGGAAACGCAGTCAAGAACCTGGTCCAAGGCTGCTCTGCACACTTACAAACACACACCTGTGCATGGCACCTGTGCATGGCACTGCCTCCCCCACAGGCAGGGTTGTGGCTGCTTCACAAGGAGCAAAGCAGAAAAGTAAAGATCTGGAGCAAAATAACTGAAAAATCTTGCATGCATGCTCGCAACAGAGCGGGAAGATTAGAGTGCTGTGTGCGAGCTGAACGCCAAAGAAAAGTGTGCACCCTCTACCACCAGGTAAGCGTTAACTCAGATCCCCTTTGTGCCTGACGGTCCCACTGTGGCTCCCAGGTCCCTCAACGGGCTTGGGGAAAAAAAAAAAAAGACTTTTACATATTTAACAGGGGTGGGAGTTAAAATGTGGGGAATCTGGCATCTGGACTAGAGGAAGGCTGACTCCAAGTGTTAATATTTCTGGGTGTCCACAACCATGTCCAGAAACTCTTTTTGGTTTCTCGAGATAGGGTTTTTTCTGTGTAGCCTTTGTTGGCCTGGTCTCAATTGGTAGACCAGCTGGCCTCAAACTCACAGAGATCCCCCTTCCTCTGCCTCCTGAGTGCTGGGATTACAGGTGTGCAGTGGTGCCATGCCCAGAAACTCATTTTGAATGGCTTTTGGAGGAGGGGGAAAAAAGTAATTTCTTTGGCATTTTAAACTAAATCCTTTGATTTTTTTTCTATTTCCCTCAATTATTGTAAAATATAGTATAATTTCAGCAAAGTTCCTTAGGTCCCCAAATCCTGAATGTGGGTAGGTTATGTGTCAGACAGGCGGACAAGTCATAGAGGCTTTGCTTGACAAAGTTCTAGAGACCTCAGACTGTCCAACATGATTTCTAGACATCCAGAGCAGCTGCTGAGGCTTTGCTTGACAAAGATCCGAAGATCTCTGGCTGCTCACCACTGCCCTTAAATACTATGAATGGTCCAGGTGTAATTTTGTCTAGAAATCTGCTTTTTCTCCAAAAACTGTCTTTTTCTCTTTATTTCTGAGTCACACAGAGAATGTTGAAAGAGGGCA
The DNA here is from genome assembly GCF_903995435.1 of Acomys russatus. NCBI lineage: Eukaryota > Metazoa > Chordata > Mammalia > Rodentia > Muridae > Acomys > Acomys russatus. Next base: position 29,001,771 of record NC_067165.1, read on the forward strand.
TCTGGCCAAAGGCTTGAGACAATGATAGAGTTTTTTCTCTGACTGTGAGCACCCAAGCAGAAACTGTATGAAAGTTAAGACCTTGACATAATAGTACCTGGCTAGACACTGTTACCTGTAGAAACATTTCCTTAGAATCTGCTTTGAGAGCAATAGAAGGTGGGCTTGGGACATCATGCTTTACAGATACTTTACAAGAGAGGACCCCTTGGTAATTAGCCTAGGTTTGGATCGCACACCTGTTGGCTTGGGACTGGGAGTAAGTCAAGTTTTTTCTCTACTCGAGAACATTTACCTCAAGCAATGTTGCTATGATAATCATGAAAACACAGTGGCTTTAGCCTGGGAAAGTTATGACTAAACTTTCCCAAGTATTATTTAAGAAATGATAGCTGGGTGTGGTGGCACACGCCTTTAATCCCAGCACTCGGGAAGCAGAGGCAGGCGTGTCACTGAGAGTTCGAGGCCAGCCTAGTCCACAAAGCTAGTCCAGGACAGCCAAGGTTACACAGAGAAACTCTGTCTCAAAAACCCAAATAAATAAATAAATAATAATAAAAGCAACAATAATAATAATCAGCCTATGCTGACCATTGCTTGGAAATTGATTTTTGCTGTATGCTTTATTGTAGGTTATACAGAACTTTATGTATTTCTTTGTTAGACTGTTCTCTTATTTTGCTGATTTTTGAAAGCCCTATTGATTGTAAAAGATGAGAAAAATCATGATGTGATCTATAATGAAAAAACTGAACTTCATTTTAATAAAATACTGGGGTTAGCCCAAGGGGAATGGCAAGCAAGTAACAGACATGAGAGAGTAAGCTAGAATGAGATGGTGAACAGTGAGAGAGAGAGACAGACAGAGAGAGAGAGACAGAGAGACAGACAGACAGACAGACAGAGACAGACAGAGAGACAGACAGAGAGAGACAGAGAGAGAGAGAGAGAGAGAGACAGAGAGACAGAGAGAGAGAGAGACAGACAGAGACAGACAGAGAGAGACAGACAGAGAGACAGAGAGAGAGAACAACAAGCAAGAAGAGAGACAGAAAGATGGCTGACAATGAGCCAGGAGTCAGAGAGACAGCAGGAGAGACAGAGAGCCAGAAAATAAAGTTCTCCTGGGCTTTAAGACCTTCAGCTTGTACCACAACTTATGCCTGAGTCTCCGAGTATTTAATTTTCCTCCGTTCCTCAACCTCTCCTCAATAACTAGTTCCTCTACTTAGTTGTTTAACCAACGGTTGGGTTCCCTTCACCAGCCGTTCACCGCCTGCTCAGTTCTCCCTTCCTCGGATCCACCTCTCTTCCCTCCTCCTCTCAGCTCCCGGAGCTGGTCTGCGGGAGCAGCAGTTATGTTCACCTCCCCCCGGCACGCGGCCTCTGTCTGTGAGATGCAGACATGGAGGGAACCGGAGGAACATCTGGGGAGATGGAACATCTGGGGAGATGGAAGTGTTCTGACTCACGCCCCACCCTGTGAGTAAAGAGGGAGACTATGATAAAGACAGTAAGGATGCGGGGCCTGAGTTCGCAGGTGGAAGCTTCTCGGCACGTGTGACAGACTGTGACAGATGGGAAGAACAAGGAAGTCACACCCTGTCTGCGCGGAGACGGCACAGCACAGGCTGGGAACGGAAGGCTTACTGTGGGGAGCAAGAACTGGGCCGGGAAGGACCATCAGAAGGCCTGTGGAGGGTCTAAGGAGCAATTCTCCTGTGGCCTGCCCAATAACCATCACAGCCAGCACCCGCGGGGTGAGGGTAAAGCTATGGCTATGCCAGAGCGCTCGCTCGGCATGCTAAGGCTACAAGGAGAATGAACACACACACACACACACACACACACACACACACACACACACACACACACACACACACAAACACACACACACACAATGCATGGAAAGAAAACTACACAGACCGTGAGTGACAGCAGGGCGTGGTGGTGTCTCAATAGAATTGGATTTGCAATCATAACTTCTCAATCCCTCTGGCCTATTGTAGGCCCTCATAAGCAGGGCGGTAGGTGGCTTCTCTCCTCACTACCAAAAGGACGTCCTGCGGAGAACTCCGACTGCTGGGAGCACTGATGCCCCCTTACCTGGTGTTCAGGGCCAGCAGCCCCTTAGCCACGCACCCCAAGCTGAAGCCCTGACCAGGACTGGAACGTTCTCGACCTCAGGCTCCTTTCCTAAGACTGCCGAGGGTTAGCAGATAAAGAACTGCAGCACACCAAAGAAAGGCTCGTGTCCGGGCGTGCACCTGTAACTCCGGCAAGGGAGAGGTTGAGGTTCAAGAACAAGCGATTCCAGGCTAGCCTGGCTACATAGCGAGACCCTGTCTCAAGAACAACAGTTGGTCCCAGAGGAAGCACTTGGAACGAAGCAAGGCACAGGGAAAAGCCCTTGGAATTCATTTGACAGGATGGGAGATGAACCCGGGGTGATCTGGAAAGGGGCACAAAAGGGCAAAGAGATGGGCAGCCAAGACAACTCATCAGGGACATAGGGTAAGTCTGAGAGCTTACCCTGGACAGCGGACAGGAACGCCAGGAAGACAAACAGAATCATTAATGCAGAGCTAGAAGGCCACAACCAAACGGACAATTTCAGGCCTGCAGGCACAGCCTCAGTGAGCCTTTCTTTGCTTTCCATGACCCCTCCAGCTCCTGACTTTCCCCTCTAATTCCTCTCCCCCCTCCGACTCCCCCCCAACCACGCCTCATCTGCTTTGGTTTCCTCTCGGCACGAGCAGTCACTTGACACACTATAACTTTTTTTTTTTTTTTTTTTTGGTTTTTCTTTCTTTTTTTTTTTTTTTTGGTTTTTCGAGACAGGGTTTCTCTGTGTAGCCTTGGCCATCCTGGACTCACTTTGTAGACCAGGCTGGCCTCGAACTCACAGCGATCCGCCTGCCTCTGCCTCCCGAGTGCTGGGATTAAAGGCGTGCACCACCACGCCCGGCTGTGACGCACTATAACTTAATCTTGCATAGTTACTGCTCACCTCACTCACCTACAGACTGTTCCTGTTTTAGCCAGAACCATTCTCTCATACTGAGAATACAGGCCGGACTGTGAAGCTTAGTAAGTGCCTGCTGGGGGTGGGGGTGGTAAAAAATCCATAAGGAACCTATACAGTGTTCGAGATGAAGGGGGAGTTTTGAACTTTGCTACAACAGAAGCAAGCACGGCTGAGGAAAGTAGGGAGATACTTTGGGGGAAGGTAGGAGAAAGGGCAATGAGAGAACCAGGACGGTCACTTCTCCTCACAACAGTGTCTTCTTGCTGGCCTTGAACTCCCAGCAATCCTACTGTCTCAACTTCCACAAGTGCTGGGCTTTTTGTCTCGTTTCTTTCTTTTAGATTTATTTATATGCACATGAACGTTTTACCTGCGTGTATGTATGAGAGCCTGGTGCCTGCAGAGGCTGTAAGAAGGCATCGGAAGCTGGGCGTGGTGATGGCGCATGCCTTTAATCCCAGCACTCAGGAGGCAGAGGCTGGTGGATCGCTGTGAGTTCGAGGCCAGCCTGGTCTACAAAGTGAGTCCAGGACAGCCAAGGCTACACAGAGAGACCCTGTCTCGAAAAACAAAAAAAAAAAAAAAAAAAAAAAAAAAAAAAAGGCATCGGCTCCTCTAGAACTGGAGTTCCAGAAGGCCATGAGCCACCACGAAGGTGTTGGGAACCAAACCCAGGTCTTCTGACAGAGTGATATATGCTCTAACCACTGAGCAATCTCCCCAGACCCTTTGTATTATTTCTTGAGAGCAAGTCTCTTGGCTGGCAGGGGACTTCATAAGTAGACTGGGCTGGCCTGAAACTTGTAGCAATCTTCCTGTGTCTCTGTTCCCTGAGGGCTGAGATTGTGGGTTACAAGACCGCACCACCATGCCCAGCTGCCCTTCCCATCTACTAGAAGTTTAAGTTGTGTCTAGGGTCATTTTCGTGTGTGACACTCTAGGCGGGTAGGGCGACGTGAACACTTACATGAGGAAGGCTATGGTTGCTATGACGCCGCAGGCATGGTATGAGTGGTTGAAGTCACTCATGGTGGGGTACATGACAGCTGCATCGATGATGATCCACCATCCTGTGAAAAACTAAAGACAGACAGACAATAAGGTGGCACCAAGCGAGACGCGACAGCAACAGCACATGCGCTACTGTGGGGTATTTAAACCAAGAAACCCCTTCAGATGGAACGGCCAATTTCCCCGGGCACGTGATCTGCATGTGGCTCACCAGCTGATTCAACACCAAGTACCCTAACTCTGCTTCCACTAGTACGGACTTTACAGATCTGTAGGCTGACCTTGGGAGGAAAGTGACGTCGGGAGGGATTGCTCATGCCTGTAGACTGCAGAGCTCAGGGGACTCAAGTATGACTGCACTGAGTTCGAGGTCAACCTCAGATCCCAGCTGACGGACGTAAACTCCTCGAGGCAGCTCTACCATGGGCCTCTAGGCAGATAAAGTGGGGTGTGGCAGCACAGCCTCACCTGGGAGGCAGAGGCAAGAGAACTGAGGGAAGCCAGCTTGGGCATCAAGACAGGCCTCCCTGCAATAAAAAGCAGGCTAGTCCAGGACAGCCAAGGCTACACAGAGAAACCTTGTCTAAAAAAAAAAAAAAAAAAAAAAAGCAGGCTTGTGGGAAGGAAGAACAGTTACCACGGGAAGAATCATGTTTTTCGAGACATGATCTCTTTGTGTAACAAGAGCTTTGGCTGTCCTGGACTCGCTTTGTAAACCAGGCTGGCCTCGAACTCACAGCGATCGCCTGCCTCTGCCTCCCCAGTACTGGGATTAAAGGTGTGTGCCACCACCGCCTGGCAAGGTTTTTTTGTTTTGTTTTTTTTTTTTTTTTTTTTTTAGGTTTTTAGAGACAGGGTTTCTCTGTGTAACCTTGGCTCTCCTGGACTCACTTTTGTAGACCAGGCTGACCTCGAACTCACAGAGATCCTCCTGCCTCTGCCTCCCAAGTGCTGGGATTAAAGGCATGAGCCACCACACCCAGCTTTTGTTTTTTTTTCTAACTTAATTTTATTTTATGTGCATTGGTGTGAAGGTATCAGTTACAGACAATTGTAAGTGGCCACGTGCATGCTCGAAATTGAACCCAGGTCCTTTGGAACAACAGGCAGGACTCTTTAAGTGCTGAGCTATCTCACCAGCCCCTCTGATACGAGTTTTCAGTTCAATTGGAACACAAGATTATGTATTACCTAATTAAATTTTCTTCTGGTTATTATTAAAAGAAAAAATATAAAATAAAAGCAATAAAACTCAGGCTGGAGAGATGGCTCAGAGGTTAAGAGTACTGACTGCTCTTGTAGAGGTCCTGAGTTCAATTCCCAGAAACCACATGGTGGCTCACACCCATCTATAGTGTTATCTGATGCCCTCTTCTAGCCTGCAGGTGTACATGCAGGCAGAGTACTATATACATACATACATACATACATAAATCTAAAAACAAAAGCAATAACACTCTACATTAAAACAAATCCACCTGAATAGGACTCTTGGATGGCCATCATGTGTGCTGTGGATGTAGCCTGGTGTCTGGTGTGCACATGGCCTGGCTTCCATTCCCAGCACCACACACACAAGAAGCTATTAACCAAACACGGACCAATAGCTTACAAGGATTTGAAAGGAGCCTCCTTTCCCATCCTCACTGACAACTGAAAGGTGCCTTGAGTACCACCATCCTCTGGTGATTTAAAGTTATTTTAAACCATCAAATTGCCATTACCAGGTTATAGACAGATCCATTCGCTTGCAAACTATGCTTTTATTGGCTAGTACAAGCAGTGGCTTAGATACCCACTCCCATTTCTTATGTTCAAGATTTTAAAAAAACAGCTGGTGTGGTGGTGCACACCTTTGATCCCAGCACTCAGGAGGCAGAGGCAGGCAGATGCCTGTGATTTTGAGGCCAGCCTGGTCTACAAAGCAAGTCCAGGACAGCCAAGGCTACACAGAGAAACCCTGTATTGAAAAAGAAAAAAAAAAAAAAACTTTAAAAAATAATTGTATTTTTATTTTGTGAATATTGGTTATTTTGACTGAATATGTCTGTGTGAGGGTGTCAGATCCCCTAGAACAGGAGTTACAGACAGTTGTGAGTGGCTATGTGGGTGCTGGGAATTGAACCCTGGTCCTCTGGAAGAGTAGCTAGTGTTCTTAACCACTGCATCATTTTAAAAGTATTTATGGGGGCTGGGGAGGTAGCTCAGAGGTTAAGAGCACTGCCTGCTCTTCCAAAGGTCCTGAGTTCAATTCCCAGCAACCACATGATGACTCACAACCATCTACACTGAGATCTAGTGCCCTCTCTGGTGTGCAGGTGTACATGCAAACAGAACACTGTATACATAGTAATAAATAAATAAATCTAAAAAAAAAAGTATTTATGTATTTATTTATTAATATATTTTATTAATTTACTCATATTACATCTCAATTGTTATCCCATCCCTTGTATCCTCCCATTTTTCCCTCCTAAAATATTATTTATTTTAAATTATGTGTCTGAGTGTTTTGCCTACACTTATGTCTGTCTGCGCATCACGTGCGTGCCTGGTGTCCATGGAGTACAGGAGAGGGCATCAGAAGCCGGGAAGCTGGATTACAGAAGGCTGTGAGCTACCACGATGGTGCTGGCAACTGAACTGTTGCAAGAACAACAAATGTTTTTAACCCCTGAGCCATTGCCTCTCCGGCCCTTCATTCACAGTATTTTATTTCTAGACTAAAATTTAAAGCTTTTCAAAATATGAGTTTCTAAAGTGGTATTAAATGTTGTCATGACTTTGGAAAAATAGGTTTTTCCAAATCCAGTCATTCATTTACTTAAAATGTCTTCCTTCCAGGCTGAGGCTCTAGCTCAGTGACAGAGAACGTGCCTGCTCTGTGTGCGGTCCTGATCCAGAGTCTAGTAAAGTTATTTCTCTTTAGAAAAGGCAGCAGTTGTAGTGGGAGTTTTGGTGTCTTTGAAAACTCGGCTGTGATGCGTAAACATGCTTTGTTTTAATCCCAGGTGTGGGATATGGGGCTGCTCCAGCTCCTCCACAGCAGCACACTGTTCGCCTCCTACAGGCTCTGAGAGGGGCGTGATCTTTGTCAGGTGCAGATAGTTTAATTCTGAGGACTCTGGAGAAGAAATAAATGCCAGAGCCTGGAGAGCTGGGTGGTGAGGGCGGGGGTGAGGGGTGCGCGCACGTGTGTGTCCTGTCGCTGTTGACGCAGTTTGAGGACAAGGTGGAGCTATCCATGACTCTAACCAGCAGTAAGTAGCTCAAGGGAACATTCCCTCTCTCCACTAACTTTTTTTCTCTCCTACGTGGTGCTGGGGTATTTGAAGGGACTGGGGCGAGAAGGGAGGGAGAGATATATAAGACCCCCCCCCAAAAAAAAACAGTTAAAAAAAAAGACCTCTACTGCCAGGCATTCTAGGACAGCTAAGCAGCTAAGGCTACACAGAGAAGCCCTGTCTCAAAAAAAAAAAAAGACACAGCAGGAGGTAAAGTCTTTTGGTTTCTCTGTGTAGCCCTGGCTGTCCTGGACTCACTCTATAGACCAGGCTGGCCACGAACTCACAAAGATCCAACTGCCTCTACCTCCCAAGTGTTGAGATTAAGGCATGTGCTGCCACGCCTGGCATGCGGGTAAAATCTTAAACCATAATATCAGACGGCATAAGGAATTTGCTATGTAAATAATAATTTTATTTTGCAAATCACCTCTGAGCATTATATAATAAAGGTCAAGATGGCACACACCACAGTCCCAGCACTTGGGAAGTAGAGACAGGAAGATGAGGAGTTGAACCTGATGGTTTCTTTTTTTTTTTTTTTTGGTTTTTCGAGACAGGGTTTCTCTTGGCCGTCCTGGACTCACTTTGTAGACCAGGCTGGCCTCGAACTCACAGCGATCCGCCTGCCTCTGCCTCCCGAGTGCTGGGATTAAAGGCGTGCGCCACCACGCCCGGCTCGAACCTGATTGTTTCTTTAACCCTGTCTTTCTTTTTCTTTTTTTGAGACACGATCTCACTGTTTTCTCCAACTGTCCTGGACTCACTCTGTAGACCAGAGTGCTGGTATTAAAGGCGTGTACCACATCTGGCCCTCTGCAACCCTTTCTTACTCACCAAGTCAATAAATAAACATGTGTTTATCATTATTATGTTTATTGCTATTAAATACATTATTATTACTATGAAATGTATGTTTCATTATGCCAGCTATTAACACTACTAACAAAAGTAAAACATCACTGAGTAAAGTAAGTTTGGTGATGGGTTATTTTTTAAAATGTACACATTTTAAAGCACCACACACACAGACACATGTAACTGGAGTGTTTTGCTACTTGGTGGGCTCCTTTTCCTTCCACCCTTCGCCACCCCTTTTCTTCTCTCTCAACCCCCTAATTCTAGATAGGAGAGAAAAAAGGACAGAGGGGACAGGGGCCAATGCTACTGCTAGACTACTTACTGCTGAGTAGGGGTGTTGAGTTCCTTGGGGGCAAGCTTGACCTCTGCTGTCAGGATATCTAATTTTTTTCTTCTCAACTCCTTGACAAGCCACAACCAACAACTCACCCTGCTTCTGGGGCTCTAGCATTTATATACCCTCTAAAAAGTTCCCTGAATTCCAAACATCACACAACATCACACAATCACAGAATCTGCAGCTGGCAAAAATCACGCCTCTGCTAGAGCAGAAAGCAAACCATAGTCACCTACTGGGAAGCGGCCCCATATCCCCACGCCTGAGATTAAAAGATATTCCTATAATATTTCAGACTTTTTTTGGGGTGGGGGGGGGGTGGTTTCGAGACAGGGCCTCTCTGTGTAGCCTTGGCTGTCCTGGAAGTTACTTTGTAGACCAGGCTGGCCTCGAACTCACAGCGATCCGCCTGCCTCTGCCTCCCGAGTGCTGAGAATAAAGGCGTGCGCCACCAGTACCTGGCTTATTTTTGTGCTTTTAAAACCCCCAAATTCTCACTACGGACACACGTCAGCGTAAGGAGATCCAGGGCGCCAAGGGCACTTACTAGAGCGCCTGCTGCGATGGAGGCGATAGTGTTTCGCTTCTCTCCCCAGTCCATGCATTCCGAGCACCGCCCGCCTTCTAGAAATCCAGACATCTTCTCAGGTCACTGAAACAAAACCAGCACAGATAAAGTACTTCTGTTTACTTGCTTCAAATTTAGCCATGTTCCTGCAAAATAATGGCTCAGTAATAAATAATCTAATACAAGTCACAAACGCTTTTTATTCTGGTCCCTACTTATTTTCTGAGACTGTCTAATGTAGCTTTTCGGGGGAGTGAGGTCCTAGGGATTAAATATAGGGCCTCGTGCATGTTAGGGATACACGCCACAAATACATGAAGACCCCAGGCTGCTCTCAAAGGCTAGGTAATCCTCCTGCCTCAACCTCCTGTGTGCTAGGATTACAAGTGTGGGGCCACCAAGCCAGATTTGATTTAAGTTTGATAAACTGCCACATTCTAAAAAAAAAAAAAAAAAAAAAAAACTGCCACATTCTAACTCTGGAAAACGAGTTTTGGATTCATTCAACATATACATACTTTCTGTTGTTATTGTAGGTTTTTTTTTCGGGGGGGGGGGGAGGTTTGAGACAGGGCTTCTCTGTGCTAGCGCCCGGCATTGTTTTTTTGAGAGAGTTTTTTTCTGTCTAGCCCTGGCTATCCTGGAACTCACTCTGTAGACCAGTCTGACCTCTAACTCAAAGATCCTCCTACCTCTGCCTCCTGAGTGCTGGGATTAAAGGTATGTGCCCTACTGCCAGGCACGCATATACATACTTTTCATTTAAAACATGGTTTTATCTGGGAGTGGTGTGGTAGGTCCTGCCTGTAATTCTAGCATCTGGCAGGCTGAGGCAGGAAGACTGCACTAAGTCAGAGGCCAGCCAGGGCAACACAGTGAGTTTCTGGCCAGTCTGTCTCAAAAGACAAAACAAAACAAAATCCCCAAAGCCCCACACCTTTAATCCCAGCACTCAGAAGGCTGTGAGTTCAGGGCCAGCCTGGTCTACAAAGCGAGTCCAGAACAGCCAAGGCTACACAGAGAGACCCTGTCTTGAAACAAACAAACAAACAAAAACAAACCAAAACAAAAAAGCATGGGGCTGGAGAGATGGCTCAGAGGTTAAGAGCACTTGCTTTTTTTCCCAAAGATTCTGAGTTCAATTCCCAGAAACCACGTGGTGGCTCACAACCATCTATAATGAGACCTAGTGCCCGCTTCTGACCTGCAACTGTTATACATGCATTGTATACAAAACATTGTATACATAATAAATACGTAAATCTTAAAAAACAAAAAAAATTAAAAATACATTTAAAAAACTAAGCCGGGCGTGGTGGCCCACGCCTTTAATCCCAGCACTCGGGAGGCAGAGGCAGGCGGATCGCTATGAGTTCGAGGCCAGCCTGGTCTACAAAGTGAGTCCAGGATGGCCAAGGCTACACAGAGAAACCCTGTCTCGGGGGAAAAAAAAAAGCCTTAAGCAGTCCTTTAAATAAGTGACCACTACGATGTGCAGTTTTCCAGGCCCGTGTATTAGTTCCAAACTAAGGTTACTATCTGATTTTGCTGAATAAGGACGAGATAAACTTCGGTTTTCAGTTAAAAACAGACTTGGAGGGAAAAAATATTCCTCCTAGGACTTTGCATATTTTATCATGGATATGTGTTTTTCATGTGCAAATTATGAAAAGAAACGATGAACTACAGGTTTCATTTCTACCTCATGTCTTTTTACAATATGTGTCCCTTCTCCAAGCCTGCCTTAGGATGTCATTACTCTGTAAAGGGCACCCATCTCGTTTAATTGTCTCTAACTCTGCTTCTGATGATGGCTCAGCATACCCCATAAAAAGTGCAGACCTAAAATTAATTCAGACGTCAAATTACCACGAATTACATAAAACCCTCCTTCAAGCTCAAATGTGCAGGCACAGCCCGAGATCTTCATTTCACAAGGTAATAGGAAAGCCTGAATAACACAACGCGAGCACAGGGAATGAACGCCCCACTTCCCACAGAACTCTCCTAAAAAGTGCGATTTCAATTTTAGCTTCCTCTGAACAGCTAAAGGGAATAACTGATAGACTTCTGTGATAAGTTCGGGTTTGAAAATACATCCGTTTTTATCTGATGCTTGGAAAGAAAAGCAACCCATTATGTGTTCTTGTCGGTTCACCCCCAAAGGCCCTACCCGAGCCCATTTCTCACTGCATAATTACATGACACTTCCAAAGGCCGACCCGCCCTGCAGACTCTGGAGGAACCGGGCGCGGCCACGCGTGGGCCGGCCGCGCAGCTTCGCCGGGGGATCTGCACGCTCTGCCTCGCAGCTCGGGGGCTGACACCCGGCGACAGGAAACCTCCTGGCAAGTCGCGGGCGCCGCACCGGCGAACAACCGGGAGCTGGGGAGCAGCCACCGCCGCGAGTTCGAGGCCTGCCCAGCCCGGCCCGCTGCTCCGCCCTCCCGTCCACACTCACGCTCAAGTCCGGAGCCCGGAGTCGCGGAGCTTTTGGTTGTCTCACTTTAACTCCAGTTCTGCAAGAAAACAAAACAGCCACAGGCAACCAGACTCCCGGATGTGGATGTGCCGGCCCCGCCCCCAACCAGTGCGCATGCGGGTTGGGGAGAAGGGCGGGCCCCGGGGGCGGGGCCTGTATATCACGCTCACCACGCCTACTCGTCTGCGCATGCTCGAACACCCTTCTCTTAGTCTCTTCTTGTCACCGTGGGAAATACTAGAGTGGAACTTACCTTCTAGGATTGGACCGAGGAAGAGAGGCTACAGTACACACTATTTGTTTTACTTACTTAATTCATTGATTAACTGATTAATTAATTATTTTGGTTTTTCGAGACAGGGTCTCTGTGTAGCCTTGTCTGTCCTGGACTCGCTTCATAGACCAGGCTGGCCTCGAACTGTGATCCACCTGCCTCTGCCTTCCAAGTGCTATGATAAAAGGCGTGCGCCGCCACGCCCAGCCCTTGTTTTAATTTCTTATAACACTTTTATTTACTTTTGTTGTCATTGTGTGGCGGTCAGACAGGACAACCTGCAGCAGTAAGTTCTCTTTCCATCATGTGGGTCCCAGGAACCAAACTCAGGTTATCTGACTTAACAGCAAATGCGTTGGCCAGTTTTCCAGCCCAATGGTGACTTTAATAAGGCTGGGGTTGGCCAGCTGTCCGTGTAGGTGGCAGGTAGAGTCAGGTCCCTGCGGCACTGAAGGGCGGGGGGGCTCACTGCCTTGAAGAACTAGAGACCATCTCTCCAGTCCCCTGGCTTTTCCTTTGATGCATTATATCTATGTAGCTTTAGTTGGAGTGGGACACTAGCTGATTAATACGTTAAACTATTCAGTTTGCCCCTCCCCCCAGCACCTCAGTGCTGGGCCTTGAACCCAGCCCTTGTCCTAACCCCTTAACCTATCCAATTTCTACACATTTTTATATGATGGATATTTTGCAGGCATGTACATCTGTGCACCACTTGGTGCTTCGTGCGGCTGGAGGCCAGAAGAGGTGCCTGGGACTGGAGTCACATCCATTGTGAGTGGCCATATGGGTGCTGGGAACTGAACCTGAGTCATCAGAGAGACCTGCCAGTGCTCTTAACCATTGAGCCATCTCTCCATCTCCTCCATGACCTACTTTTAAATGGATGTGTTTCTTAGCACTTAAGAGTAAAGGTTTAGGGAGCTGAAGAGATGGCTCAGAGGTTAAGAGCACTGACTGCTCTTCCAGAGGTCCTGAGTTTAATTCCCAGCAACTAAATGGTGGCTCAGAACCATCTATAATGTGATCTGATGCCCTCTTCTGGCCTGCAGGTGTACATGCAGGCAGAGATAATAATAAATAATAATTTTTGTTTTTGTTTTTGTTTTTGTTTTTTGAGACAGGGTTTCTCTGTGTAGCCTTGGCCATCCTGGACTCCCTTTCTAGACCAGGCTGTCCTCGAACTCACAGCGATCCGCCTGCCTCTGCCTCCTAAGTGCTGGGATTAAAGGCGTGTGCCACCATGCCCGGCTTTTTCTTTTTTTAAAGAGAGGCCTAGCGGTGGTGGTGCACACCTTTAATCCCAGCACTTGGGAGACAGAGGCAGATAGATCACTGAATTCAAGGCCAACCTGGTCTACAAAGCAAGTCCAGGACAGTCGAGGCTACACAGAGAAACCCTGTCTCGGAAAAAAGAAAGAAAGAAAGAAAGGTTTATTGTTCCTGGCTAATGACTGGTTAATGTCTTAAGGTGGGGAGTCTAGGTTAGGCAGTGGCAGTTCTTCTCTCCCTCTGTACATGTGTCTGTTTCTCTATGTCCCTGCTGAGAATGTTAGTACTCTGACCTCCACATGCTCAGTTGACACTCTACCACCGAGCCCTAGCCCCAGGCCTAAAGGCAGATTGTTTTGTTGTTTTTTGAGACAAGGTTTCTATAAGCCTTGGTTGTCCTCAAACTCGCTGTACAGACCAGGCTGTCCTCGAACTCACAGAGATCTGCATGTCTCTGCCTCATGAGTACTGGGATTAAAGGTGTGCACCACCACCACTAGCCCCAGAGGTAGATCTTTTGTGTTTTTGTTTTTTTATTTTTGGAGACAGGGTTTCTCTGTAGCCTTGGATGTTCTGGACTTGCTTTGTAGACCAGGCTGGCTTTAAACTCACAGTGATCCTCCTGCCTCTGCCTCCCCGAGAGTTGGAATTACAGGTGTGTGCCAACTCAACTCCCCAGCTTCAAAGACAGATCTTATTTTTTAAGATTTATTTATTTATTTATTATGTATACAGTGTTACGTTTGCATGTACACCTTCAGAAGAGGGCACCAGATCTCATTATAGATGGTTGTGAGCCATCATGTGGTTGCTGAGAATTGAACTCAGGACCTTTGGAAGAACAGGCAGTACTCTTAACCCCTAAGCCGTCTCTCCAGCTCCCAAAGGTAGATTTTTTTGTCTGTTTGTTTGCCAAGACAGGGTTTCTCTGTGTATTCTTGGCTGTCCTGAACTCGATTTGTAGACCAGGCTGGCCTCGAACTCACAGTGATGCACCTGCCTCTGCCTCCCAAGTGCTGGGATTAAAGGTGTGTGCCACCATGCCAGGCTCTTATACATTAAAAAACAAAACAAAAAACAAAAAACAAAACCAGCTCTTTTTTTTGTTTTGTTTTGTTTTTTCGAGACAGGGTTTCTCTGTGTAGCCTTGGCCATCCTGGACTCACTTTGTAGATCAGGATGTGTTGGCTCTGTTTCTTAACAATTAAACTTTATAAGCCGGGCGTGGTGGCGCACGCCTTTAATCCCAGCACTCGGGAGGCAGAGGCAGGCGGATCGTTGTGAGTTCGAGGCCAGCCTGGTCTACAAAGTGAGTCCAGGATGGCCAAGGGTACACAGAAAGACCCTGTCTCGAAAAACCAAAAAAAACCCAAAAAAACAATTAAACTTTATTATACAACCCAACTAGCTTACACAAGAAGGAAAAAAGGTTAAAGGAACAAAAGAGTGAACCTTCCGGATCCGTTACACAGGACGGGTCCTTAGGTGTCTCCCTGGCCCACGTGCTGGTCCAGCCTGTTCGCTGCCCTAGCCCAGGCTGAACCTGTTGTTCTCTCCTCCCCACCTGCCTGAGTCACATGGGAAGGGCAGTCTCCTTCTCCAGTTGAGGGTCAATTAGAAAAACAATAGCCCAGTTGGGGTTCCCAGGTCTGCTTCCTGAATTCCAGACCCAGGATGGCTCCACTCAGTCTGTCACAAGGTATTCATGGTGCCCCAAGGGTAAAGCCCGCCAAGACTGCTTCCACCTGTGACAAAGTTTAATCTTTCCCACACATCCCCCTTCTCTTTTAAAAAAATTAAGAACTATATACACATATATACATATATACATAATCATCAGGTATCAAGTACATAACCAAGTCCTTTTATACTTGTTAACCTGAGAGAAAGTATTTTACTATCCTACCAAAGAGAGTCTTTTTCTTTCATGAGAAATTGCAATTATCAATCTATAAATGTGTTTTTAATTCTTAAACTAAAGCTTCTAGTAACACTGTGGCTATCTAGTCTTCAATCCCATCTATCTATCTAATAAAGGAAGTGCTGGCGGGCAACTTCCAAGTTGCATAGGACAGAGAGAGCAGACCGCCTGGATAGTCACTGGATTCTCTCCTTCATTGGGGCAAAAACATCCAACAAACTGCTTTTTGAAGCAGGAAATCCGACGGTCTGGTCCATCTAGTCTCTTCAAAGCTGGACAGTCAACTTTCCAGCATCACTGTTGATCATTGCAGCCAGTCAGCCTGTCATCAGCAGTAGAGATAAGAGCAGTTTCTCAGTCCAGTGACCATTTTGTCACCCGCATCTCTTGAAGCCCCCATCTTCAATGATGCAAATGGAGATGCGGCCAGGAGCGGATGTCTCTCTCTGTCAGGAAAGTCCTCATCATTAAATGCCATATTTTGTGGATCTCTGAAGAGTTTGAAGACCAACTCTATCTATTCTTACAGTTATCAATCTATTCCTTTGAAGACATATACAAGAAATTAAACAAACCTGCTCTATGACAAAGTTAGTATCCAGTAGGATTTCTACGAAACTAAATACCAACTTTTATCCCCGATCTTTCTGAACAGATTATTAATAGTTTTTCATAGGACATTAGTGGTACATGAATAATACATTAAATAAACATTGAACAAAATGAACTTAAGTTTCTAACATACAATACATAATATTTTGTCAACATATAACATACAATACATAAGGCAAAAATGAATGACAATATACAATTTAAGTTCTTATCAATGTGAAGCAAAAGTTGAAGTCTTAAATTTCCATCAATCAAAAGTCTTAAATTTTCATCAATCTACAATACCAATGTAGGATTTTTGAAGTTAGTAGATTTAATAATCTACCTTTTATTCTACAAACCGGTATCCTCCTTTCCTTCCCCCCTTTAATTTACAGCGATCCACCTGCCTCTGCCTCCCAAGTGCTGGGATTAAAGGCATGTGCCACTACGCCCAGCAGCCCAAATAATTTTTACTGCTGAGCCATCTTGCTGGCCCCCATAAGGTTTTTTCTTCTTCTTGTTCTTCTTTTTTTTTTTTTTTTTTTGGTTTTTTGAGACAGGGTTTCTCTGTGTAGCCTTGGCTGTCCTGGACTCACTTTGTAGACCAGGCTGGCCTTGAACTCACAGCGATCTGCCCGCCTCTGCCTCTCAAGTGCTAGGATTAAAGGCGTGCGCCACCATGCCCGGCTTTTTTTCTTCTTTTTAAGATTTATTTATTATGTATACAGTGCCCTGCCTGCATGTATACCTGCAGACCAGAGGAGGGCATTGGATCACATTATTGATGTTTATGAGCCACCATGTGGCTGCTGGGAATTGAACTCATGACCTCTGGAAGAGCAATCATTTCTCTTAACCGCTGAGCCAGCTCTCCAGCCGCTCCCCCCCATAAGGTTATTTCTTCAGCTTCTCTGTATATTGAGGAAGTGGGAAAGGAAACACAAACAAGGGAGGAGTCCTTATTTCTTACAGCCTCAAAACTCTGCTTAGTTTTGAAAGACATTAACCCACCATGCTGAAATAGGTAGTTCATCCAGTAGTGCTGATTTTCCCACAATTTTCAAGGTCACTGTTACAGTTTATGACAACGAATGTTTGTAATGTGCTTTGGAAATAAGTTAGCATGTCCTGTGGTAATCAAGCTTTTCTCAGAACAGACCTATTAGGATAGGAAAGTGGCTATTAAAAGCACTTGACGTGTTACTGAGCACACCCCCCTCCCCCCGAAATCCCAAACACACAAGCTTGGTGGTCCACAGGCCTGTGACGCCAGTTGCAGGTGATCTGACTCCTGACTTCCGTGGCCTCCTGTATGCACATACTGCAGTTTCTCTCTCTCTCTCTCTCACACACACACACACAGAGTATGTGTAAGGAATAGACCTGTCAGCCATCCTTCTTACTCCTCAAAGGTCAACTGTGGTCGTTGGAACGCCTATCTCGACCTTAATTACGTTTATTAGCTCAAGCAAGGAAGTTAAAGCAGCCTTTATACATTTAAACTGTATTTCCGGGGCCCTGTGAAGCCTCCTCCTAAAAACTCCACTGCAGGAGGCTACGCGAAGAGCCAGCGGCCAGCGCTGGGCAGGTCGCAGTTTCCTCAGCGACCTTGATCTAGCTGTTGAGCCCCCTAAATTATCTGCGATCCCGCCTTTCCCCGCCTTCACCAGTAAGGTGAAGCAAACAAACAATCAAACAAAAAAAACACAAAGGGAAACAAATTTGGGCGTGGTTACGCAGGCCTGTAATGAAAGTACTGGGCAGGTAGAGACAGGAGGATTGCCACAAATTCGAGACCTTACTGAACTACACAGCTAGTTCCTGTCTCAAAAACCCGGAGCCAACAACTAACGACCCCATAAACAAAAAAACAATGAAATCAACAAATCCTCAAAGTACCCGGATGTAAAAGGCCGGGGAGGGGGTGGGGTGAGGGGGAGTTAAGGCGGGTGGCTTGGTGGCCTCTATGCGCATGCGTGTCTTGAAAGGCGTCGCCCTTGGAGTCAACGTCGCGTGGCGATTGGACGAGAGGAGAGCCCGCCCCGCCGCGCGGATGGATGTGCGCATGCTCCCCGCCGGTTTCTAGTATTTTCGACAGTGACGTCGCCGCCGGGTTCAGTTCGCGTCCGGACTTCGGTGAAGGAGGTTCCTGTGCTAAGTGGGTTTAGAGAGTGGAACTGCCCCCCGCCGCTTTCGGTCTGTGATCTGAGAGGAGAGTGTCCGCTAAGCTTTTCTCTTGGCCTCCGTGAGCGCGTCATCAGTTTGAGGTGAGGAGGAGGAGGGGTGGCGCTGTCGCGAGTGGTCGAGGAGAAGGGGTATTTTACGCGCATGCGCATTTCGCCCCTCCGGCATTGACCCTTGCCCTCGTTCCTAGACGCCGTTGCGTTTGCGGAAGGAGCCCGGTTCCAGGAAGGAAGTCATGTCCTCGGCCGCCGTCTCCAAGTACGTGAACGACATGTGGCCCGGCTCTCCGCAGGAGAAAGCCTCGCCGTCCGCCTCGGGCCGCTCCAGCCGCCTGTCGTCGCGCTCCCGCAGCCGATCTTCGCCCCGCAGCTCCAGCCGCTCGTCAACGCGCAGCCGTAGCAGGCCACGGCGGAGCAGTCGGTCCCGGTCCCGGTCCCGCAGGCGCCACCAGCGCAAGTACAGGCGCTACTCGCGGTCGTACTCACGCAGCCGCTCGCGCTCCCGCGGCCGCCGCTACCGCCGAGACAGCTACTACGGGCGCCCGCGGAGGTACTACCAGTCGCCGTC
Source organism: Acomys russatus (assembly GCF_903995435.1). NCBI lineage: Eukaryota > Metazoa > Chordata > Mammalia > Rodentia > Muridae > Acomys > Acomys russatus. Next base: position 29,020,154 of record NC_067165.1, read on the forward strand.
GCCCTACCGGTCCCGGAGCAGGTCGCGCTCCCGTGGGAGGTCTCATCACAGGAGGTCGAGCTACGCGATCACGCGTGGGCGGCGCTACTACGGCTTCGGCCGCACCGTGTACCCGGAGGATCGCCCCAGGTGGAGGGAAAGATCCAGAAGCAGGTCGCGCAGCAGGAGCAGAACACCGTTTCGCTTAAGTGAGAAAGGTGAGTCTTGGTGTCACTGCTGCCCGTGGTCTTGGGGTTCCGGGGGCGGGGCGGAGGGTGGGATAGAACTCAGGACGGTTCTGCCGAGCCACCTCCACTCCCCTCCCTGCATTTCATCCACATCGCGGTGTTAGATGGTTTAGCAGTTTATCTTTTGTTTGTTTGTTTGTTTGTTTTTCAAGACAGGGTTTCTCTGTGTAGCCATCCTGGACTCACTTTGTAGACCAGGCTGGCCTCGAACTCACAGCGATCCGCCTGCCTCTGCCTCCCTAGTGCTGGGATTAAAGGCGTGCGCCACCACGCCCAGTTTAGCAGTTTATTTTAAGATTAGACCCCGGACGTTTTTGTTTTGTTGTGTTTCTGTGGCCATGGCTCTCCTGGAACTCGCTCTGTAAACCAGGCTGGCCTCCAACTCTGCCTGTCTTTGCCTACCAAGTACTGGGATTAAAGGTGTGCACAACCACTGCCCGGCAAACCCGGGACATCTTAAGATGGGAGGTGGACTGCCCGGCTCCCAGGGGATCTTCCTGCATGTTTATTTTGGTATAGAAACCTGGTGATCTACAAAGGGAGCCCAGGACAGCCAAGGCTACACACAGAGAAACCCTGCCTCGAAAAACCAATGAAAAATAAAAAATAAAAATAAAGTCCAAGCCCGATATGATGGTACAGTAACCAATTAATGACTTTGCTGGCAGTTTTTAGTACAGTCTTTAAAATGTGTTAGTGACTTAGTTTAAGGTGGGGAAAACTCGAGATAGTTTTTCCAGATAATTTACTGGAAAAAATTGGGCTTTGCATAGTTTTTCTATCAAGTGACATGGTAAGATTAGTTTAGTCATTAGCCAGGCGTGGTGGCGCAGAGGCAGGCAGATATCTGAGTTCTAGGCCAGCTTGGTCTTCAGAGAATTCCAGGACAGCCAGAGCTATTTTCTACAGAGAAACACTGTCTCAAGAAAACCAAAAGAATTAAATAAATTAGTTTAGTCGTAGAGACAATTGGGCTAACATAAAGTTATCCAACCTCCTAGTTTAAATGCTTGAGAAAAAGGCAAAATAGTGCTGTTTGTCAGAACGAAACTATTTTGTTGGATTTGGGAAAGTTGCTTTTTTTCCCCCTCAACATAAAATTGGGGTTTTTGTTTTCCATAAATGCTTTACATAAGAAAAGGAAAATATTGTTTTGGAAGTTACTTAGTTTAACCCTTAAGGAAAGTTAGAGGATAATGAATGTCTTAATGCCCTCAGATCGCATGGAGCTGCTAGAAATAGCAAAGGCCAATGCAGCAAAAGCTCTAGGAACAGCCAACTTTGACTTGCCTGCGAGTCTCCGAAGTGTGGCCAAGGAAACAGCTGTTTTAAGCAGTGGTGCAAAGGTGGAGGTAAGTACCTTCAGCATGTTCTTGCTACAGATCTCTTTACCCTTTTGTTAGTTTACTGTAGACAGCCCTCCTGGGATGTCTTACATCATTTGCCCAGAACAAAACTGACCTTAATCTGACAAATACTAGACAATCTCAATACAGCTGGGAGATGATGAACTTGGCTTTCATTTTGACACTTCATTTGGTTTTTTTTCTGTAACAGTAAAAGCACTGAGTATATTATTGATAATGATTTGTCTTTTTCTTACTCTGTCTTTAGAGACTGGAGTGTTTTCTCAGTAGCTTTCACTTACAGCATTATATTCCAAAAATCTATGCTAAGCATACAGTATAGTTTATCTGCTTTATTTCTGTCTTATAGAAATCATGAATGTGGTCTCCAGACTGATGAAGAAAATCTGTTGGTAATTTGATCATGGGTTGAAAGTGTCAGTTTATGTTCACAGACTAAAGCTTAGCCTTTGTTGAAAGTAGTCCGTGTGCATGCTAGTTTTGGGCTAGGGACTATTTGTGTAAGGCAGTTTGACAATTCAGCCTAGATGCACTGTGATGTTGGGGCATCTGTGATCTAGATGTCCCTCTCATAATATATGCAATATATTCCAGATGTTTTGAGAGATTACAGAAGAAGAGGCCTGCTTCACTTGGCAGATAAGTTTATTACAATTCTCCAGAACTACAAAGGTTGTGCATTGGCACATTGCACTGTACTTCCAAATTAATAAATGTGAAACCTGGATCTTAAAATCAATCACTGGGCTGGGGATGGAGCTCAGTTGGTAGAGAGACTGTCTAGGGTGCACAGTTCCTGTGGTTACTTCCCAGTACCATGTAAACTGGGTTTAGTGCCCCACACCTGGTGATCCCAGCATTTGGGAGGCAGGATTGTTCAAGGTCTTCCTTGGACGGCCAAGGGTTAGATACAAGAGATCTGGTCTCAAATTGCTTGTAGAAATTTAAGATAAAAGTTCATGAAAATGCCAGGCGGTGGTGGCACATGCTATTAATCCTAGTACTTGGGAGACAGAGGCAGGTGAATCTCTGAGTTCAAGGCCAACCTGCTCTATAAAGAATTCCAGAATAGCCAGAGGATACACAGAACAACCCTGTCTCCAAAAGGGGGAAAATTGATGACAGTACAATGAGATCTTTGTCCATCTATTGCTGAGGCCTGGGGCTGCCTGGTATTTGCTCAGGCAAGTACTTAAGAGCGGCTCCTTGATGATTGAGGTGCCCCCTGCTATTGCCTCCGGTTTTTTTAGACACAGCGTTTTTCTATTGTATTTAACTCGAAAGAGTTGTATCCACAACAGGAACCAGATATTCATGGGGAACTTGTCTACTTTTAAGTCAATCTTAGGAAACAACAGCTTCTTAACTGTGACAATAGATGGAATTTGGTTTATGTATCTACAGCTACATCTGTGTACAACTGAGCTGTTTTTTTTTTTAATGCAATATCCAAAAACTAAGGCTATGTTTAAATTTTTTTCCTTTCTAGCTTTCAGAAAAGCAGACTGAAAATGGAACTAAAAATCCCAGTGAAAAGTCTTCCATACAAAGAAATATAGTCTTCAGCTCTAATGTAAGTGAACGCAAACATTATTCTTGCAAATTGGGTCTGTGGTGTTATAATCTATTATGTAGGCTGTGTGGGTAAACTTTGTGGGAAGTTGACTTTGATTTATTGTCTTACAGAATTCTGTAGCAAAGCCACTGCAGAAAACATCTAAAGCTGCTGCTGAAGAGACACCGTCAGGATCACCAAAAATAGATAAGAAAAAAAGTCCTTATGGACTGTGGATACCTGTCTAAAGGAAAACTAAGGGCTGGGGTTGCCTAAAATTGCACTTTATTGAGAGTTTTCTGTGTCTAGCACGAGCTCATCTGCTTCAATAATCACAGAAGTAAATGTTGTGATTAAAATCCTTTACAGAAAGATGCTTAATGGTGACATGGTCACTGTTGAGCTTTCTCTTGAAGACATGAGAACCCAGATGACCCAGAGAATTGCATACAGGTGGAGTCTTGTATATACCTGTAAGTATTGTACAGCATCTCATATGCAAAGGTGAATTTTGTAAGATATAGTTGTATACTGCGGGTTTTGTATATTTGTTAATAAACTTTATATTATTTGTCTTGATTTTATGAATATTGAGTGGGTCTACATCTGAGGAAGAAGCCTTCCTGAAAACATTTATCAATTCATATAATGACTGTTGTAGATTGGGGAGGCTGGTGTGTGCGTGTGTGTCCGTGTGTCTGTGTCCGTCCCCGTCCGTCCGTCCTCCTTACTGTCCGGGTGTGTGTGTGTGTAGATGTGGGTCCCTTACTGTCCGGCTCACTTTGTAAATTAGCTGGCCTCAAACTCACAGAAATCTGCCTTTCTCTGCCTCCTGAGTGCTGTATGTTCTTAAGTATAACATGAGAGCAGTAGAGATTCTATTAATATGAGAGTGTGAAAGACCTCCTTCCTGGGGCTGAAGATTTAAAAAAGACTACATTAGCCATGCCCAGCACTCGGGAGGCAGAGGCAGGCGGATTGCTGTGCTTTTGAGGCCAGCCTGGTCTAGAAAGTGAGTCCAGAATAGCCAGGGCTACACAGACCTTATCTTGAAAAACAAAACAAAAAGACTACGCTAATTGACAATGGTAGTTTAGGCTTTTAATTTCAGCACTCAAGGGCAGGGACAGGCCCAAGTAGATATTGGGGTTCAAGGCCAGCATTCTCTGCATAGCAAGTTCCAGGATGGTGAGACCCGTGTGTGGTGGCGCACACTTGAGAGGCAGAGGCATGTGGATCCGATGTGAGTTCAAGGCCAGCCTGGCCTACAAAGTCTAGGAAGGTCAAAGCTACACAGTGAAACCCTGTCTTGAAAAACAAACAACCCCTCCCCTTGGCACTATCCAATGATTCTCATTTTGCGCAGTTAGGTTCAACTTGGCTGCATGTTCAAAGTTCCATTTACCTTATTTGAGAGTTTGCCAATAACTTAATAAATTTACAAAGGTGAGGTTCAGGACCACATTTGACTGGGTTTGTTTTCCTGAGACTGGAAGCTTCCATCTGCCCCTTTTCAGAGATAAAAGTAGTTGCAACCTACTAAGGGTTGGTTCTTTAGACAAGAGGCCTTTAGCCTGCACTAAGCTCTGCTGTGTTGGGAGGTCACTGAATAACAAACACATTTCTTAAATGGTAGACAAAAGGTTTTCTGAACTTTGCCAGGAAATGGTGAACAAGTACTGTTTCACTCCTCAAATACCTTTGTAATAAAGGCATGCTGTATGTTTTATCTGCATTTTCCAAAAACAGCCAGTCTAAACACTAAATGCCCTGTCATTACAAGTCAATTAGTAGGGGGCTGGAGAGATGGCTCAGCTGTTAAGAGCACTGACTGGCTCACAACTACCTGCAGGTCTGGCCTGCAGGTGCAGATGCAGGCAGAACACTGTATACATAATAAACTTTTTAAAAACAAAAAGGTAGTGCGTCTAGCAGCTGTCAAAATATGAGTAGTGTGCTGGGCGTCTAGTTCAGTTGGTAGAATACTTGTTTAGCATACTATATACCCTGAATTTCTTAACCCAGCATCTTTAACATGGAGCTACCTATAATCAATACTTCTGATGGCAAGAGGATTGTTGAAGGACAATATCTGCCCCTCCCTCCCATCCACTCCTCACCAAAAAAACAGTTTGAGGCAGGACTTTTTTTCTTTCGGTTTTTCTGCACAGGGTTTCTGTGGAACCTTGCCTGTCCAGGACTCTCTTGCCTTGAACTCATAGCAATCCTCCTGCCTCTGCCTCCCAAGTGCTGGGATTAAAGGCATGCACCACCATGTCCGGCTCAGGACCTTTTGTTTATTTTTAAAATTTTCTTTTTTGAGTGCAAATCCCTGGCTGTCCTGGGTAGGGTCTTTGGTGCTGGCTGGATGTGGGTGCCCTTCCAGTTCGCTTTATCTCTTGGGTAGCCAGAGCTGATGGCTCAGGCAGCTGATCAGGACTGAAAGAAGAAAGAGGAAAGGGAGCCCAGGGTTTCTTCTCTAGGGACTGGCTGTACTGCAGTGGCGGGTGCTGACCACAATTTTCTTATGGCTGAGGCTGTAAAAGCGGCTTCTGGCTAGAGGCCGCACAGGGGTTGTAAAAGGAAGTCCTTGCGGAGATCTCCAATAAGCCAATGTAAACTCGGGCTTATTGGCTGTAGAAGGCTATGGCTGTAAGTCTGCTAACTTATTTGTGAATCTACAGGGAAATAAGAGATAAAAAATAAACCACTCACATACATTCAAGGGGAAAGATGGATGAAATTAGGCATCTTGACTTCAACTGAAGTCAGGTTTCCCAATCTCTACACCGTTTGTTGTAGATGACCATACTTACACTTCTGAGAAAAGGGTATTACTTCATAGTCAAAGGCAATTAATTAGGAAAACAGATGAATTCTAAAATACAACAGGTTACATGTTTTAAATCTAAGCATTTTTTTCTTCTTTTTTTCTTTTGTTTTTTTTCGAGACAGGGGTTCTCTGTGTAGCCTTGGCCATCCTGGACTCACTTTGTAGACCAAGCTGGCCTCGAACTCACAGCGATCCGCCTGCCTCTGCCTCCCGAGTGCTGGGATTAAAGGCGTGCGCCACCATGCCCAGCTTCAGATGTTTTTTCTTTTTGTTATTTGAGACAGAGTTTTTCTGTGTAATCTTGGCTGTCCTGGACCCGCTTTGTATACCTGGCTGGCCATGAATGTAGTCCTGGCTGTCCTGGACTCACTTTGTAGACCAAGCTGGCCCTAGACTCAGAGCGATTTACCTGCCTCTGCCACCCTGGGTGCTGGGATTAAAGGCATGTGCCACCACGCCCGGCTCTAATGCCAGATTTTAGAGAGATGCAGCAATGCACAGTTGACAGGGTAGTCAGAGGTTGGAAGCAATTCTGGGGTACATCACGATACAGACCTTACAAATACTGGATCACCTCCAGAGATCTCTCATGCCTGCTGAACTTTCCCAAATCAACGGCTCCTGACAGCATGTCAGAGGCTGGAAGCAGTTTGGGGTTGCATCATGGTACAAAACCTTGCAAATACCAGATCACCTCCTAGACAGCCCACATGCCTGGTAAACTCCCTTAGCAGGGTAGCTCTTGGCAAGTAAGACTACTCCTATCCCCTGCATTCACAGAGCACCCTTGAAGAGAAATTTTATCTCAGAAAAATTTGAATATACAGTGATCTAGAATTCTCGGCCACAGTAGTCCTTACTCTGGCGGAGGCAGACGGATCGCTGTGAGTTTGAGGCCAACCTGGTTTGCAAAGTGAGTTTCAGAACAGCCAGGGCTATACAGAGGAAACCCTGTCTCACAAAAAACAAAACCAAAAAGGACCATGCTTCATATATCCCTGTTGTATCCCTGCGTTATCTTAGAGACTTTAGTAGTTACTATCATACGAGAGTGAGCAATATTGAGCCAGCCGTGCTCTCCTGAGGTCAGTGACATCAAAAAATTATCTGCTCTGTGGAAGGGACTTTATGAAGATGGCACTCATAGCCTACATGAGGAAAGCTGCTTCAGGGCTGGTGACCAAGGTAAAGTGATGCCCAGGCAGGCTCCTTCCGGGATCTTCGTTCTAGGTGACGCATTCCTCACCCGGGTCGGGCCTACCCTGGTCTTGCGTAATCTGCGCCTGCGCAGGATTACATTTGGCATCAAGGGCTCGCCCAAAAGGAGCGGGACCCGTCCGAAGAATCTGACGTCATACGGAAGAGGCGGGGCTCGCGGGGGCGGACTAGAGGCCGCCGGAAGTGCTCAGTGTTGTTGCCGGAAGTAGAGAAAAGGCTGTAATGGCGGCTACGACCGAAGTTGTGGTGAGTATCCCCGGCCTCGGTCAGGGTTTTGTCGGGAAGACGCCGGGGCGAGACATGTGGCGAATCCGGCGCGGCTTGCGGGGATGCCGGGGTGTCGGGCTGAGGCTCGGGCTGTGGCCGTGGTTGGACGCCGAGCCTGAAGGCGGGTGTGATCCCAGGTGCCCGTGGACGGCGCGGAAGACAAGACCTCGGCGGCGGAGGAGCTGGCGGCGCAGAAGCGCGAGCAGAGACTGCGCAAGTTCCGTGAGCTGCATCTGAAGCGGGTGAGTGGCGGGGCCAGGGCGGGCGCGGGCTGGAGGAGGATGCTAGGCCGTCCTCAGGACCGGAGGAGCTCCGCTGGTGGGTCTGGACTCAGGTTGAGATCTCTTTGACACCCGTCAAAAGCCACACCCGCTCGCTCCACCCCGTCCCAACCTCCATGAGTGGAGTGTAGGTTAGGTCTGGTCCACGCATTTTCATCTAGGGGAAATATTTAGTTAGAAATAGAAGGAAACTTCTCAGTAAGACCTTCCTCACCTTAAAAACATCCAGCACACACTTGCCCTCTTTTCCGAAAAAGTATAACTTATTTTCCAACTCCTGTACTGATACCCACTCAAATCCTAAGCATGGCTGCGCGGACACTCGGGATATTATCATCCTTTCTCTGAAGAGAGCTCCCATTCACTTCCTCGTGCGACTGATTGCCCACCTGGCCTCTTTGGTGACCCTCTTTGCTTATTTGGAAAGTAATTCAAAAGGCATGGCTGTATCTTCCTCTTAGCATCTCTCTTCTCCCGGCACTCGCCAAGATTTACAGCTTGCTTGACTTGTTTTTTTTTTTCTCTTGAACTCTAATAAAGTAGCCCTTGGGTTGGTGAGATGACTCAATGGTAGGAGGAGGCCCTTGTTGTATAAGCCTGGCCGCCTGAGTTTGATCCCTGGAGCTTAGGTAAAAGAGGAAGGAGAAAACCAACTTCACAAAGTTGTCTACCGACCTATGCAGTAGGCTGAGGCCTGTGTACACAGAAAGAAAAAACACTTTTTTCGTTGGTTATTTTGTGGTTTTGTATGTATGCGCTCAAATATCATGGAGTGGGTATAGATGAGAGAAGACAACAGGAGTGAGTCAGCTTTCTCCCTCTGTCATGTGGGTTCTACACAGTCATCTGGCTGTGTGACAATCACCCTTACCCACTGGGCCATCCTGCTAGCTCAAAAGAAGTATGTGTGTGTGTGTGTGTGTGTGTGTGTGTGTGTGGGTGTGTGTGTATATATATATATATATAAATATATAAAACTTTGGGGGCTGGAGAGATGACTCACTGGCTGCTCTTTCAGAGGTCCTGAGTTCAATTCCCAGCAACCACATGGTGGCTCACAACCATCTATAATGTAATGTAATGTCCTTTTTTGGCCTGCAGATGTTACATGCAGGCAGAGAACACTGTATACATAATAAAGAAAACCTTTAAAAAGGCCAGGTGTGGTGGCACACGCCTTTAATCCCAGCACTTGGGAGGCAGAGGTAGGCGGATCTCTGTGAGTTTGAGGCCAGCCTGGTCTACATAGCGAGTCCATGACAGCCAAGGCTACACAGAGAAACCCTGTCTTGAAAAAAAAAAATCATCAAGCCTCTAAGAATATAAAGCAAAACAAACAAGTGAACCAGCACACCTCTGAAAATTTACACTGTAAACAGTGGTTCTCAACTTTCCTAATGTGTCGACCCTTTAGGACAGTGGTCACCCCAACCATTAAAATTGTTTTGTTGCTGCTTCATGACTGTAATTTTGCTGCTGTTATGAATCATAAAGTAACTATCTGGTGTGTTGGGTATCTGATATGTGACCTTTGCTGGGAGTCACGACCCACAGGTGGAGAACCACTTTTCTAGATGCTGGGGATCAAAATTAGGCTAAGTGGATCAGGCACTTGCTGCAAAAGCCTGAAGGCCGGAGTTCAGACACCCAGAACCCACGTAAAGGCCAGGTAGGTGTGGTGCCCGCCTTTAGTCCCAGGCTCTGGGCACAGAGGCGGGCTCTGGGAGCCAGCTGTCTAATCTGCCAGACAAGGGACTGACCTTGCCTCAGTGTGTACCAGTGGGATGGATTATGGGATACACCTGGCATCCGTCTTAGCCCTCACATGCACGCACACATGTGTGTTTATACACATATGAACATATATATAACACACATACACACACAATAAAGAAATAGTCAAAACCAGCCTTCATGTTGCTAAGCAAAGCTCCAATCTCTGTCCAGAAAAAGTTAACGACGTAATATATTATCATGCTTAAATGTTGGCTTACGGAGCGAATGCTTACAGAGCGTGTGCCCGGAGCTTGGGAAGCTTGGCTTCCTGGAGCAAACGTCATCAACCTGTGGCCTAAGGAACAGCTACTGTACACCTTCCTTAGGATGATGCCCTCTGTGGCTTGCACTTGCCATTCCTGCTCCTAGGAATGGCATATTCTCCTTGACTACACCGGGAGATTGAGGTTAGGGCGGAGTGCATTAGACCACGGTTTCAAAAAGAACACGTAACATGCTAATTTTTCGCAGTAGTGAGTTTGTCTTCCTGTGATGGGTGTTCCCTCCTTTCCCCTCTCATGACTAACCTTCCAAAATACTGACATAGGAGGAGAGAAGATCAAAGGGCTCAAAATAAAGAGGCAGCAAAACCCTCCAAATTCAAACAGGTTTTAAAAAACATTTAAAAAAGATTTTAATTATGTATGAGGTATTCTGCCTACACACAGAAGAGGGCGCCAGATCTCATAAGTGGTTATAAGCCTCCATGTGGTGGCTGGGAATTGAACTCAGGTCATCTGGAAGAGCAGTCAGTGCTCTTAACCTCTGAGCCATCTCTCCAGCCCTGAGGCTTTTTTTTTTTTTTTTTTTTTTAAAAACTCAAACTGGCTTAAAAGTAGACCTTCTTTCAGGCCAGCAAGATGCTTGGTGAGTGGCATCACTTCCTGTGCTAAGCCTGAGGACCTAAATTTGATCTTCAGAACCCACATGGGTGAAGAAGAGAGCTGATGGTCTAGGAGCTGACCTCTGAACTGCACAGAAACTACAGGGCACGTCTACACATAAACACACAAGACACATTCATAAAAAAGGTTTAAATAAAGTAAAACAACAGTCTTTGATTGCTGCTGTATCATGGTGTGGTACAGTGAGGGCACTTTGCCAGCCTTTTTTCTGGTCTTATGTGGGGACCACCCACCTGAACAGGTACAAGGCCCTGGGGCTCTGGAACAGCAGAGCTCTGGAGCCCAGCATCTCCTGCTCCGTGGTACACCTTCTGACTCTATTCTTCTGCTTAAAACCCCTTGCTGGCTTTTTATTGCTTGCAGCATTAAATGAGGTCACTTAGTCACTGCAGAGAAGACAGTGTATTTATTCGGGTTCTTCTCCTGTTTTATCTGGTGGCCTTTTGTCTTCCGGTTTTAGAATGAAGCTCGGAAGTTAAACCACCAGGAAGTTGTGGAAGAAGACAAAAGACTTAAGCTGCCTGCTAACTGGGAAGCCAAGAAAGCTCGTTTGGAGTGGGAGCTGCAGGAGGAAGAGAAGAAAAAGGTTAGCAAGCCTCCGCTGTCCCTCCACTGAGGCAGGGGAGGCGGTTATCCAAGGGAACCTTTCTTTTCTTGTCATGAGACAAGGACTATACTGGTTACCTGAATGGATTAGGAGTTAACATCTGCAAAGCATTGAAGGCAGGTTCTAACAACTGCTTGGTTCTGTTGTGGATTTTAATTTTATTACATTTTTATTTTGTATGCGCGTGGGCACAAAAATGAAGGTTAGAGGACAACTTCTAGGAGCCAGTCCTCTGCGTCCCCTGCGTGCCTCCTGATACTGACCTCAGGTGGCTGGCCATGCGTGGCACTCCTTACCCACTGAACTGCTGTGGTGGCTTGTATCTTTTTTCATTTAAACTAGGTCAGATAGTTAAGCATAGTGTGTCATGCCTGTTGTTTCAGCACTTGGGAAGCTGAGGCAGGAGGATTGCTCTGAGTTTGAGGTTAGCCTACGCTAAAAAAAAAACCCAAAAAACAAAAAATGAAAGCGAGTGCTGTGTGGCCCGGTGGGTAGCGCTGCCCGTCTTTTCCAGGAGTGCGCAGCGAGAGGGGAGGACTACGAGAAGGTGAAGCTGCTGGAGATCAGTGCGGAGGATGCGGAGCGTTGGGAGAGGAGGAGGAAGAAGAAGAACCCTGATTTGGGCTTTTCAGGTACCGAGTAGGCCTGTTGGAGCACGGCCTCTGCTTTAGTGACAGCTCGTGCCCATTGAGTTCCCTTCATGGAATATTCTGGGAGGCAAAGGAGAGCAGGTGTTGTTGCCTTGTCCTTTAGTCTCACTGTGTAGCCCGGCCAGTCTGCAAACTCAGGTCCTCCTACCACAACCTTCTGGGTTCACAGGAATGTGCCACCCCCCCCCCCCAAGGGAAAGCCAGTCTTCTCATTAGCTTGTTCAGGGTGGAGGCTGTGCTTAGGCTAGTGTCCTGTGCATGTAGGACAGTAGTGTTTCCATTAAGGTCCAGATAAAGACAAAGATCCCCTCTGGTTCTCATCTGTGTAGATTATGCTGCTGCCCAGCTACGGCAGTATCACCGACTGACCAAGCAGATCAAGCCTGACATGGAAAGCTATGAGCGACAGAGAGAAAAGCAGTAAGTCCTCGGCTGCAATGCAAGGCCGCTCTGGGGAGGTGGTGCAAGCAGATTGTTAGACACGTGTGTTAGTACAAACTATTTGAGACACTTCTACTTTGTGCCTTGGTCTGTGCTTAAACTCATCACCAATCCTCCTGCCTCAGTCTCCTCAGGACTAGGGTTACATGTGTTTGCCAGCTTGCCTGACCAAACTCAATTTAATGGTGAGGTATGGATTATCAATGACTTTTTTTTAATATTTATTGTTATGTACATTGGCGTTTGGTGTACATGGACATCTGTGTGAGGGAGCTGGATCCCCTGGAACTGGAGTTGACAGTTGTGAGCTGCCATGTGGGTGCTGGGGATTGAACCTGGGTCCTCTGGAAGAGCAGCCAGTGCTCTCAACCACTTAGCCGTCTCTCCAGTCCCCCAGGACTATCTTTTGATAACACTTTTCCTGTTGTCATCGAACAGCACTTGGGCCCTGACTTTCCTTGGCTGACAGCAGGTCAGAGCTAGGAGCTCTTGTAGGGGCTGAGTGCTTTGGTGCCGGGGCAGGTCAGCCACGGGACGGACCAGGTGTACACATTTGTACTTAAGGGGCTCAGTGCTGTTTCCTCACAGTTGCTCACAGCTCTGATATCAAAGCAGAGACGTTGCATGAGTACGGGGCTGTGGCAGGTGGGCAGGCTCCTGGCTTGTTGCCTTTTGTTTGTTTCTCTTTGTAGCTCTGGCTGTCCTCGAACTTAGAGATCCACCTGCCTCAGTCTCCCAAGTGCTGAGATTAAAGACATGTACCACCATGCCCATCCAGGTTTCTGTTTTGATTCAGAGAAATAACCTTAGAAGCGCTAACTACCCTCCGCCTCCCCCCGACCATGCACACATATTCACTCTTGCCCGCTCTTTGTGACCTTTGACAAATCCTTTAACAAACCCTGGCCACTGTTTATGAATCTGAAGAATAAAGCTGTCACTGTGTGAGCCAGGCTGGCCTGGGACACGGAGTCCTGCCTGGGACTGGCGTATAGGCATGCTCACCCAGCCTGGCTCACCCTTCGTGAGCCTGTGTTTTTCTTGTCTTCCTTTCCTGTTGCTATGTAATAAGTATATTTATATGTTGCCTCTCATCACCAATAGTTGTGTAGTTTGAAATTAGACTGGAGCACTCGTGTCTGACTGGAAATCCTTCTCACTATCTTGTCAGTGGAGAAGATTTTTTCCCAACATCCAACAGTCTTCTCCATGGGACGCATGTGCCTTCCTCAGAGGAAATTGACAGAATGGTTTCAGACCTGGAAAAGCAGTAAGTACCTGGTAGAGCAGCCCAGATGTCCCGTATATCATGAGGGGGAACGGGCGGGTGTGGGGCACAGCCCGGATGTCCTGTACTTCACGAGGGGGAGCGGGTGGCTGTGGGGCGCTCCTGTGACTTGAGCACAGTAAGCCTGATGTGATGGTTTTGGAGCTGGGCTGTGAGGACAGGTTGAACGCATAGCGTTTGGAGTGGAATGGGAGTATTGATGGAATCAAAGTGTTACAGTGTCGAGCAGTTAGCAAAAGGCCCAAGACAAACAACTTATTTTGGCTCATGATTTTTGAGATCTCAGTCCATTGTCTGTGTGGCAGCACAGTGGGTCATGCAGAAGTGTATGCTGGGAGGCCTCGTTGTCCTGAGGACTAGGAAGCAGATCGGTGGGGAGAAGAGGTGGATCCTAATATCTTCTCAAGAGCACACCCCTAGGACCCTACTTCCTCTCAGTAAGCCCTACTGCTTAAAGGTTCCAGTGCCTTCTAGTAGCCTGGTCAGCTGGGGACCAGGCCTTGAATATCAAGACCTGGGGTAGGTTTCCAATCCAAACCAGAGTAGTTAGCATTTTGTGTCTGTTTGCTTAAAATGGGTCTGGCCTGGAACTCAAGTAGTTCTGAGATTGTGTGTGTCCATCTGGCCATATTTATTTGTTTTAAAGATTTATTTATTATGTATACAGTGTTCTGCCTGCATGCCGTAGGAGGGCATTAGATCTCATTACAGATGGTTGTGAGCCACCATGTGGTTGCTGGGAATTGAACTCAGGACCTCTGGAAGAACAGTCAGTGCTCTTAACCTCTGAGCCATCTTTCCAGCCCCTATATTTATTTATTATATGTTAATTAATTAATTTTTTCTTTTTTTGAAGTAGAGTTTCACCAGGCTGGCCTCAAACTCACAGAGCTACTCCTGCTTCTGCCTCCCAAGTCCATGGCCATATTTATTTCTGATAGCAGGGAGTGCATTTATGTGTTTAGACTGTACAGACCATGCTTGTTATCACTGATAGAACTGTTAGGGTCTGTCACCCCAAAGTCACTTCTTTGTCCTTGCTTATAGCATTGCATCATAGCTATTTAGAAGCATTCCTTTTCTTTTGGGTTTTTAAGACAGGCTCTCATTCTGTAGCTAAGCTGGTCTCCAACAGGTAGCTGCCCGCCAGCCTCTGCCTCCAGATTGCTCAGATTACAGGTGTGGGCTACCATGGAAGGGGTCAGAAGTGCTGTGAGCAGAGTCTGCTTGCTGGACCTCGGGGTTACTCTGAGGTTCTACTGATCAGTTAGTCTCCCTCTGCAACTGATGAGAACTGCGCCTGCTTTTTTTTTGTTGGTTTTTTTTTTTTTTTTTTATGAATGCTGATTCTCTCCTGAACTTTTTGTCCGTGTTTTATTATGATCAGAGAAGAAGGCACTTTAGAACGGAAGGTGGTGAAGACCTTCGGTCCTAGGGCTTGGGAGGCAGAGGTGGCGGGTCTGTGAGGACATCTGGGGAAGGGGATCGGAACCTTGTGACTCCCTTTCTTCCTCCAGAATCGAGAAGCGAGACAAATACAGCCGAAGACGGCCTTACAATGATGATGCTGACATCGACTACATCAACGAGAGGAACGCTAAGTTCAACAAGAAAGCTGAGAGGTTCTACGGGAAGTACACGGCTGAGATCAAGCAGAACCTGGAGAGAGGCACAGCTGTGTGAGCCTGGCCCCGAGGGACAGGGCAGAAGTGGAAAGGGACTGGGGGCTTCCGCTGGCAATGGCAGCTTCCAACTAAGACCGGTAAACGAGAACTTACCCCCCATGCCCCCCACCCGGCGTTCTGAAATAAACGTCTTTTCTTACCTTCACTTCCACATGCATATGTCCACATTTTTGTGCTTGGATGTAAGATGTGTTTCTTGTAGTGAGTGATGTTGTTTTGTAAAGATCTAATTTGTATAAATCCTAATTATTATTTTTCTATATATCTTAAATGTGCATAACCATGTAACCTTTGAATTATTGGGGCTCAGGTGGTTTGTGTGCACAGGGTGCACAGATGCTCCTGGAGTTCTGGCACTGTCTGCCCAGGGCTGGGGTCAGGGGTCATGACTGTCAGCCTTGCACGTTCCCTTTTTAAAGGACAATAAAGTGCTTTGGATTAGAATCATGAATGATGTCTATAGTTTAAAACAAGTGCGCTGTGGGCACTTACACAAGCAGAGCATTGGTTACATAGTTCAACATAGGGGCGTAGTATTGACTTTTGCTAACCTTTGCAGATCTTGTCTGCTGGACCTGGGATCTGAGGACCTGAAAAAATGGGGTGGACAACACTTAGACAACCTTACTTGAGTTGTAGAGTACCTTTATACATGCATGAAACAAAGCAGGGATCCAGGGAAGGTTGAGTTTAGAAAAACATGATCAGAAAAATGTGCATAAATGCTAGTAAGCATGCACTAAATAGAAACAGCAGAACTTTCTCAGGACAGACCAATTTAAAAACAATTGTCTGGCACATACTACAGATTGTATCTGGGAAAGCTTCAAAGCAAGGTGTTGAAGGCCAATTCTGACACCACAGGGCAAACTGAGGCGGGGCATAGAGTCAGTGATTGGGGGCCAGTACTGCTTGTAACTGGCAACTTATACAAAGCTTGATTCTCCAAGCTGAAACCAACTGTAAACACACTAGTGCATATGTCTGAGAATGTGTAGAGTTCAGAGAACAACTTTCTAGAATTGGTTCTCTGAGTCGGGCACGGTGGCACATGCCTGTAATCGCAGCACTCAGGGAGGCAGAGGCAGGCAGATGACTGTGAGTTCGAGTCCAGGCTGGTCTATAAAATGAGTCCAGGACAGCCAAGGCTACACAGAGAAACCCAGTCTCAAAAACCAAAACCAACAGAACAAAACAAAATAGAGTTGGTTCTCCTACCATGTCAGTCCTGGAACTCAAATTCAGGTTGTCTGGCTTTACAGAAGTGCCTTGTCCCACTGAGCACACCCTGACATTCTCTCTCCCCCCACCCCTTTCCTCCCCCTTTCTCTCTCAAACACACACACAGATACACACACACACACACACACACACACACACACACTCTCTCTCTCTCTCTCCTTCTCCACTAACATAGCCATACACACCATCACCCCTGCAATAATATGCACACCCACACAGACACACTCTCACACATAAATGCATACACAGTCACACATACACAAACACACTAACATACTAACACACACATACAAAGACACACCCGGACTCACCCACATTAACACACACACACTGGCACACATTCACACAGATACACACAGCCCACATATAGTCCCAAACGCTCTCACTCTTCTTACACACAGGTACTCCCACTCTTACACACTCACACATAAGCATGTTGTCACACTCATAACACTCAATGTGAAGCATGTAAAATATAGATTATTTGGATATCCTGCTTTCATACTTGTCATTCTTTAAAAAAATAGTTCTGTTTTTTTTGTTTTTGATTATTTATTTATTTATTTATTGATGTTTATTTTATGTGTGTGGGTTTTTTTGACCACATATCTGTCTGTGCACCATATGTGTGCTCAAGAGCCCAGAACAGAGTGTTAGGTTCCCTGAGACCACTAGTGGCTGTGGGAATTAAATCCTGGTCCTCTGTCAGAGAAGCTTGTGTCCCTATCCTTGAGACACCATGTCAGCCTCACACTTTCCTTCCTTCCTTCCTTCCTCCCTCTTTCTTTCTTGTTTCGGTTTTTTTCCCCCCCGGTTTTTCAAGACCGGGTTTCTCTGTGTAGCCCTGGCTGTCCTGTTACTCACTCTGTAGACCAGGCTGGCTTCGAACTCTGAGATCTGCCTGCCTCTGCCTCTCAAGTGTTGGGATTAAAGGGGTGCACCACCACTGCCTGGCACGCACTTGTCAGTCTTACCTACAGAAGCCCACAAATGAAGCCCAGTCCTTTCCTGGTGCTAAGGGGCCATGTGCGCAGGGACAGGCTGAGGACAGGAAGAAGCCCAGGGAGAGTAAGCAGCCTTACCGTGATGGAGTCTGATTAAGAGGCCTCCCCCCATAGGACTTGAGGTGCACAGATTGAAAATCAGTCACATTTGTAAACCGTGAGCTTGTATAGTTTGGTGAGAGACTCCCTTAAGAAAACTGGAAAAAAGGCTGGGTGGGCGTGGTGGCGCATGCCTTTAATCTCAGCACTCGGGAGGCAGAGGCAGGCGGATCGCTGTGAGTTTGAGGCCAGCCTGGTCTACAAAGCGAGTCCAGGACAGCCAAGGCTAACACAGAGAGACCCTGTCTCCAAAAACCAAAAAAAAAAAAAAAAAAAAAAAAAAAAAGAGTGGAAACTCTGAACACTATAGCTGCCCCGACCTGCAGGGTTCGACTAAAACTCGGGAGGGAGGTTACCTGTTGAGAAATGCAAGACACAAGGAAGGAGAGCAAGTCTGATTGATCAAGCTCTCAACTTTATTAGTCAGGCAGCAGCTTTTATAATTCAGAAGGCAGGGAACCGTATCACTATAGCAACGCAGTTGTGGGTTTTTCTCAAAACATAGGGAATTCCGGCCAGGGTCATGATGTCCTGCTATGCAGGGTATCTTGCTTTGTCTTCATCTAGTTTTAGCCTAACTGTTGACTCACAACAGGGTCGCTCCTTCCCTATCTGTCTTTGGCTGCTGACTCACAACAGGGTCAGCTAGTTTCTGGTGAAAGGTAAGCTCTGGGAAAGACAGAGACTTAAAGGTGCAGACTTGGACAAGATGGCTGAACATTGGTCATATGGCCTATCATCCCCAACATATAGCGAGAATGTTCAAGTGGTGAAATGTAAAATCATATAACCATATAATGTATCAATTCCCTTCCTAGTTAGAACATACCCAAGGATGTTAAATCGTACTGCCACATAAAAACTTGTGACAGTAACATTATTTATGATACAAAAAAAGCATAAACAATCAAAACATCTATCAATGAACGGATAAATAAAACGTAGTATATCTAAATCAGGGAATATTATTCAGCCATGAAAAGGAAACAAAGTACTGATATTCACTATAACGAATAAATCTTGAGAACATTTTACTGACTAAAAGAAGTCACACACAAAAGACGGCATATCCTGTTTAATTGTATTACTGTGAACTGATCAGAATAGGTAAATCCATACAGACAGAAGGTAGACTAATGGTTGTTAGGGGTTGGGAGAGGTGGGTGAACAAATGATGGGGAGTGACAGCTAACAGGCTTGGGGTTTCCTTTTGGAGTGATGAGAATATTCTAGCATTATATTGTGGTGATGGTTGCACAACCCCTGAATACTAAAAACCGCTGAGCCATGTGCCTTAAAAGAGTCAACTTTATGGTCAGTGAACTGTATGTCAGTAAAATGGTTATGGTTTTTGCCTATGACTGTGCAGTGAGAAGTTTCTACTGTATGTGGAAGGTCTGGTTGGTTGGTCTGAAATGTCCGACTTTTGCAAGATCCGCTTGGTGGTGATGTCTGGGGGCTCCTAAAGCAGACTCGGCCACCAAAAGATTCTACGAAGCCATTGCTTCCAAAGTGTGTGAACCCTCATCCTATGCCAGGAGTGTTAGGACTGGAGTGCCAGGGGGTCGGGATAAGTTACCATATGCTAAAGCCCGGAACAAGATGAGTGCTGGAAAGAGAAGGGGAGCTGGAGGTTGGGAGGGAGAGCATGGAGAGCAGGCTCCAGAGCAGGAAGTCAGCTTATCTGTTAGCGGCTGCTGCTGGGACAAAACATCTGATACAGGACTCTGGTGAGTAAAGAGAGTTTATCCTGGATCCAGATTTGAGTCTAAGACTGGGGGACCTACTAGTTTGAGGTGGGCAGCCTATCTATCAAGACAGGGGTGTGTGTTAGAGTGAAAACACCTCTCTTCTAGGGGGGAGAAAGAGGGAGATCTGGGGGGGAGAAAGAGAGAGAGGGAGAGAGAGAGAGAGAGAGAGAGAGAGAGAGAGAGAGAGAGAGAGAGAGAAATTGAGATTGAGATTGAGATTATGGGGCTAGAGAGATGGCTTAGAGGTTAAGAGCACTGTCTGCTGGTCCAGAGGTCCTGAGTTCAATTCCCAGCAACCACATGGTGGCTCACAGCTATCTATAATGAAATCTGGTACCCTTTTCTGGTGTGCAGGTGTATATGCAGGCATACATGCTGTACAAATAATAAATCAGATCTCATTGTAGATTGTTGTGAGCCATCATGTGGTTTCTGGGAATTGAACTCAGGACTTCTGAGCCATTTTTTCCAGAGAGAGAGAGACAGAGCGCGTGAGTGCAGAATCTCATGTACCTTAGGCTAGCCCTAAAGTCATTAAATAGCTGAGGATAACCTTAAACTTCTGGTCCTCCTGAGGGCTGGGATTATAGGTGCGCAGTGCTGGGGATTGAACCAAGGACCTCATGCTTGCTAGACAAGCATACTACCAACCCAGCTACCTGCCCAGCTGTAGATGGAGAGATTGACAGCTCTCATCCCACAGGCAGGCAGAGATGCAAGGCTCGGAAGCCAGGCTGGGCTCTGCTAAGCTGCTTTTCTCCAAGGCATCACATGTCGGCTCCCCCAGGATGAGGGCGGTGAGAGGTACTGGCCAGCTGACACTGCCAGGCTTGGAGGAATCGTGTCTGTACTGGGGCGGGGGTGGGGGGAGCGGCAAGCATTTAATTCATCATCATCATCATTATTGATATCTGTCCCTGGCTGGTCTGAGTTTGGCACGGAGACTGGTCTCAGCTGGCCTTGAACTCACAGAGATCCACGCGCCTCTGTCTCCTGAGTAGTGGGATTAAAGGTGTGTGCCACCATGCCCGGCCAGAGGATCTGTTTATGGTGGCTGGTCAGTATCCAATTTACTGGCTAATCCAATGCCTTGGCAAGGTCATGGAGGCCTTAGGACTACTCTCTTCTGGGTAGGCATCCCTCAGCCTCATCATATTGGCCATTTATTTTTTAAGTATATCATGTGCTTGCTGGGCATTCTGTCCTCATGAATTAGTGCAAGAGGGAGATGGGTCGGGGTGTCCCCAGTAGGGTGTCCTGGACAGCTCTCTGGTGTCTGACTCTCAGTTGTTGGGAGAGCTGTAAGTGGCTGGTGTGTGCTAGTGAAAGCTGGTCTCAGTGGGGGCGTGGCTCTCAGTGTGCTAAGCCTATGGCAATCTGGGCTCACAGCTTGGAGTTCCAGGCCCACTTTTCAAATGTCCTTTTTGAGACACTGATCCTAAACAAATCCTGTGGCTCACAGATGCAATTCCACTTCAGGGAAAGACAGGCTGTGTGCGTCACCTTTCCCAGACAACCATGGGGTTTGGGATGGCCATGGATGCCTCAGCCGGAGACCAAGCATAGCCCAGGAACTTACAGGATACGGAACTGAGAACCAGCGTTCTGCAGAGGGTTCTCAGGAGTCATTTCATGGCCTCAGTCTGATTCTTCATCTGGTCTTTTTGTTTGTTTGATGGTTTTTTTTTTTTTTTTTTTTTTTTCCCCGAGACAGGGTTTCTCTGTGTAGCCTTGGCTGTCCTGGACTCACTTTTGTAGACCAGGCTGGCCTCAAACTCACAGCGATCCGCCTGCCTCTGCCTCCTGAGTGCTGGGATTAAAGGCGTGATTCTTCATCTGTAAGGTTCCAGTCCTCACAGTGCTGGCTGTCAGAATTGTCCTGAATACTGCCTAGTTTGGGGGCCGGTGGGGGCGGGGGAGGGTGAAGTGGGGAGGGGGAGAGAGAGAGAGGGAGGGGAAACGCATCATCCTTAGCTAGTGACCTCTGGGGAGAGGGTTCCAGGCTCCTGCCATCTCTTCAAACTGGAACCAGCCAACAGACAGAAGGGAGGCATGGTGGGGAGTTTAGCGGCTGCTCTGAGCCTTTCCCCTGGTCCCTCCCACACAGCTCATCAGAGAATGTACCGTAATTGGGCTTTCATCTTCGGCTTCACAGCTCATGCCCAGTAGCTCCGGATCGCCGAGGCGGGCAGTTAACAGGTTCTCCACTGAAACTCAAAGCTGGACACTGTCCCCTCCCCTCCCCTCCCTAGGATGGACATGATCATCTCCTCAGCACAAAAGGTCCCCTGGTTATCTGCTCCAGGGTCAGCCCTGATGGAGAGAGACCACACCACACAGGTCCATGTGCCAGGGCTCCAGATCTCCAGGGCTTCCAAGTGTGTTCATTCCAGAGAATTATCCTTCAAAGTGCAACCCCAGGCCGACACGTGTTCACACTGGCTTGCCCGCAGCATGTGTGCAGGAGTGGGGGGTGGGGGTGGGCCTCTATGGAGATCTGAGCCGAGCTAATTAGCTGTCAGCTGTTTTGCATCTGGAGATCAAATATAAACTGCTGGCATCAAAAAAACCGTTCCGGTTGGTCCCTGTCATCTCTGTTCTCCTGGTACCACGCCATCCTTTGTAGCACGGCTCTACTACTGCTTCTCCACGCTGACAAAACTCCAGAAGCCACCAAGCTGGAGTCCAAGTCATCTGCTATGGATGGTCGCATGTTCCTTTATTTGGTGTGAGCTGGAGTTAAGGACCTGGATCTTGGTGGGAGCCGGCATGAGGGAGTGGCTAATTATACTTGGGCAGAATACAGTTTCTCTACCTGTGTGTGTGTTCATGTGCGTGAGTGTGCATGTGTGGATATGTGTTCTCATGTGCGTGAATGCACATGTGCGCAGAGGCCCACGGTTGGTGTTGGGAGTCTCCCTCCTCTCCTCTTCCATCTTATTCTTCGAGGCAGAGCCTCTCAGTCAAACTCAGCTCACTGTGACCGCCAGTCTCTGTACCAGCTGACTCCAGAGGTGCCCTGACTGATTTCAGGGGCTGGGGCTACAGGCAACCTGCTGTGCCCACCGAGCACTTGCGTGCATGCTGGGGAGGGTGGGGTGGGGTGGGTTCCACACAATTGTCCTCTGCTTTTGTGGCAACGACTTTTACCGCTGACCTGTCTCCCCAGCCTCTCCGTCTTGTTTTTTGAGACAGAGTCTCTCATTTGGCCTGGAGCTCACCAAGTACACTGGGTTGGCTTGCCACTGAGCTCCAGGGATCCCCCTGCCTCTGCTTCCCAGCATGGCTGGGCTTATGGATTCAGTATGGATTCTGGGGGTGGGGGGCTTGAACTCAGGGCTCTGTGCTTGCATGGCAAACACATTACTGACTGAGCTATCTCCCCAGGCCGCCTTCCCAGCCTTTTTTTGAGACAGTGTCTTGCTAGGTAGCCTTTGATCTTCCTACCTAAGCCTCCTGAGGAATCCCAGGCATGGAACACTGTGCCTAAGAAACAAACACGACATTCGGGGCCGGGGGGGTGGGGTGGGGGGGTGGGGAGGAAAGTGGAGGGGAGCTTTGGATGCACAGTGGAAATCAGGTACAAACTCAGGCCAACGCAGGTGTGACTTGAAAAATGAAAATTAGAGATGATCACCTCTCAGCTCATTCATTCGTAGGCATGCTTTTTTGTCTGCCGGGCTGGTCTTGAAACCTGCAGCTGAAGATGACCTCGAATTCCCGATCCCCGTGTCTCCTCCTCTGGAATCCTGAGATAGCAGGTGTGCACCACCATGCCCAGTCTAGGCAACATGTGAATCTCACCCTTGCCTTCCTTCATGCTAAGCACACAATCCTGCAGGGGAGCTGCATCCTCAGGCCACAACCTTGGTTTTATTATTTATTTATTTTTTTTCTGAGACAGGATCTCTCTGTGTAGCCTTGGCTGTCCTGGACTCACTTTGTAGACCAGGCTGGCCTTGAACTCATAGCGATCCGCCTGCCTCTGCCTCCCGAATGCTGGGATTAAAGGTGTGCGCCACCGTGCCTGGCTTATTTATTGGTTTTTGGAGACAGGGTTTTCTCGATGTAGCCTTGACTGTCCTGAATTCACTTTGAGACCAGGCTGGCCTTGAACTCACAGGGATCTGCCTGCCTCCACCTCCTGAGTGCTGGGTTTAAAGGCATGCACCACCATGCCCAGCACAACCTCGGTTTTAAAAACAGCCTTTTGCTTTCCTGCCCTATAAGGTAGACATTTGCACTACTGTTGTTGGGTGTTTGCAGAAGTCTGGAAGGAAGCCGCCTCCTGCCGGATCTCACAGGCTGCACCAGGTCAGGGGTGGTTTGCTGGCAAGGGGCTGGAGGAGCAGTGTGTGGATTTGCTTTTCAGAAGAGGTATGAGCATCTGGTGATGGGAGACTTGCCAGAGTGCGATGCCAGCAGCAGTTTGCTTCTCTTTAGATATTTAAGATGTTTTTTCCCCTTGGTGGAAAATAGTCTGTTTCTGGTTTAAGTCGGTTTAAAATCACTGCCATGTTATTATAAATAACGTGACACCTCGTTTCTTTCAAGGAGCTTGGAGTACTGTGATGGAATCCCAAGTATATAGACGACAGATTGGCCGTAAGAACGGATTCTTCCCCAGGACAAAAAGATGTGTGATTTTTTGGATACACTTCAGAAGCAAGGGAATTGTTGGCAGAGGTGCTGCCGCCATTTGTCCACTAGGTGGCAGCAGACATTCAGGTTTTTCAGCCCGCGCTCAGCCCTGCAGTTTTCAGCGGGGGTGGGAGGGGGTGGGTCCTCTGATTACTAGAGCATCTTTTGGGGGTTTGTTAGAAACAGGAGTTCTCTGGCTCCACTTAGACACCCGGGGTCTGCGCACGAGGACCGGCAATCTGGGCATTTTGCTGCCCCCAGAGATCGTGTGAGAGTTCGAAGCCTTTCGGTGATCTGGAGACAGCAGGTGTAGAGATGATCAGGTGTGGTGGGCTGTGGGGTCATGTGACCAAGAGACCCTGAAAGAAGCCCACGTCTCAAGTATCTCTTATTCTAGATTCTTCCTCGTGTCTAAAATGACCCCAGTGAACCATAACTTGGGTTTT
This sequence comes from Acomys russatus, assembly GCF_903995435.1. Classification (NCBI taxonomy): domain Eukaryota; kingdom Metazoa; phylum Chordata; class Mammalia; order Rodentia; family Muridae; genus Acomys; species Acomys russatus. The sequence continues at coordinate 29,044,437 of NC_067165.1, forward strand.
ACGTAGAGAAAGCTGTAGTTATCAAAGAAAGTGACCCCTAATCATGGAAGCAAGTAGAATCTTGAGCCAAATCTAGCACATGGCTTGTTTCTGTAAATAAAATTTTACTGGGACAGGGCCACACTCATTCGCATGCTATGTACAGCTGCTTTTTTGTTTTTTGTTTTTTTTTGCCTTGAACTTACAGAGATATGCCTGCCTCTGCCTCCCTAGTGCTGTGATTAAAGGCGTGTGCCACCATATCCGGCTCTCTCTCTCTCTCTCTCTCTCTCTCTCTCTCTCTCTCTCTCTCTCTCTCTCTCTCTCACTCTCAACCCTGCCCTCTCTCTCCTCCTCTCTCTCTCTCTCTCTCTCTCTCTCTCTCTCTTTCTCAATCAGGATCTCACTATGTAAACCAGGCTGATTTTACAATTACAGAGACATGCCTGCCTTTGTCTCCGCAGTGCTGGCTTCTCCTCCTCCTCTTCCTCCTCTTCTTCCTCTTCTTCTTCCTCCTCCTCCTTTTGGTTTTTTTGAGACAGGGTCTCTCTGTGTAGCCTTGACTGCCCTGGGCTCACTTTGTAGACCAGGCTGGCCTCGAACTCACAGAGATCTGCCTGCCTCTGCCTCCCGAGTGCTGGGACTAAAGGCATGTGCTACCAAGACTCAGGCTTCTTTTTGTCTTTAACACGGAATCTAGGGATTGCAAGTGAAGATTGAATCCTGGGCCTCAAAATACTAGGCGAGTATCCTACCATTGATTTACCATTGAGCTACATAAGAGTCCCTTAAAAAAAAACTTTTCTGGAGGGTGGTGGTGCCAAGAAGATGACTCAGTGGATGCACTTTAAAAAACGTTACCTAGGCTGGGTGGTGGCGGCGGCGCACTCCTTTAATCTCAGCACTCGGGAGGCAGAGGCAGATGGAGCTGTATGAGTTCGAGGCCAGCCTGGTCTACAGAGTGAGTTCCAGGACAGCCAGGGCTACACAGAGAAAGCCTGTCTTGAAAAAATAAGTTACCTAGGCTGGCCTTGAATGTGATAGCTAATCTACCAGGCCTTGAACCGTCTATCTGTACTTATTCAGTGTGTGTGTGTGTGTGTGTGTGTGTGTGTGTGTGTGTGTGTGTGTGTGTGTGCGCGCGCACTCACGCACGCACGCACGCACGCACACGCGCAGACAGAGAACAACTTGTGGGAACTGGTTCTTCCCGTCCATCTTGTCAGTTCTGGGGCTAGGACTCGGGCTGATTTCTTGATCAGAGCCAGTTGGTCAGAGCCATGTCTACCCGCGAGCTCCTTCCATCTTGGACATCTGATCTGGCTAGCTTGGTTTTCCTTTTATAGGCTGACAGCTAGGCCTTGCAGTCTTGCTTAAGTTCTGATATTATTATCCTTCCCAGTAGGACCCTAATTAATTAATCATATAGAACCGGTGCCCTGTTTAGCCCATTAGGTTATATCGAGGTCTTTAATGAGAGGAGCCAGAAGCCTCCATGAGGCGTGGCCGTGGCCGGCTGTGGGCTTGTACCAAACATCTCTGAGACATGGGCGCAGGGGCCAAAGATGAGAGGTCTGAGTTTAGAATTGGGGCACCTGCAACTTGTCCTGATGGGGCTATGGGAGGAAATGCGTGTCTTAGCTTTTAGCCTTGGCCATCCTGGCTTAGGTATGGGCTCTTAAGGTACTCCTCCCCCAAGCCCCCCAATTCCCCCCTTGCCCTCAGGATAAATAGAAGACACCACAAACAGGCACATGACTCTCTTATTCCTTGGTGTCTTTAGAATAGTTGCCTTGGGGGAGTGCTTCCCTTGATGGGTGTATCCATCCAAGACCTCTTAGAAAAGAGTTCTTTGCCTACAGACAAGAGGCAACTCTTTGGAGGTTTATGTTACAGGCTCCAAGCCCTACTGTTGAACAGACTGGGATTTGAACCTGAGACCTAAGTGCTTGTCCCCTGGGCACACATCTAATTGTCCCTGAGCTGAAGCTTTTCTTTGTTTGTTTGGTTTTTTTGTTGTTTTGTTTTGTTTCAAGACAGGGTTTCCTCTGTGTAGCCTTGACTGTCTTGGACTCACTTTGTAGACTAGGCTGGCCTCGAACTCACAGCGGTCCGCCTGTCTCTGCCTCCTAAGTGCTGGGATTAAAGGCGTGCGCCACCACTGGCCGGCAAAGCTCTTCTTATAGGGGGCAGGGCACCACCATCTGCTCCTCTTGACTGCCTGCCTGCCAGAGCTTGGGTACCACATGGTGCTTGCCTGGGTCTGGATGGCTGGCCTTTGACAATCTGCTTTCGTCCTTTTTGTTTTGTTTTGTTTTTCAAGACAGCGTTTCTCTATGTAGCCTTGGTTTTCCTGGACTCATTTTGTAGACCAGGCTGGCCTTGAACTCACAGTGGTCTGCCTGCCTCTGCCTCCTGAATGCTAGGATTAAAGGCGAGCGCCACCATGTCCGGCTTTCATCCTGTGTGTATACTGCCTCGTGGTGCCTCTCTGGAGTACTCAAAACCCACTGAGTGCCCAACAGGTCCTTGAAGGCTCAGATCGGAGCTGGCCTCTCACATTCATGCTGCCTGTCAGAGCTGTCTTCAAGTGCCTGCCAGGTGGCCGAGTCCAGGAGCACGCCCGGCAGCTGCTGAAGGCGGGCAGGTTCAGCGCACAGATGGAAGCAAGTTGCTTCTGAAGGAAACACACAAATAATTGGTAATGAGTACTGCCTGGACTCTGTTGGCATCACTCCCAATCTGGGGAAAGCCTTGAGATGTATTTTTAAAGTTCTGGATCTGGCCAAACCAGAAGTACTCTTCATTTTAAAAAATGTACTTCTTTATTTATTTTTAGATTTCACATACATTTATTTTCTTTCCTCTTCCCTTCTACAATTAGGACTCATTTACTCAAACTCTGTTTTTTAATTTTTTAATTTTTTTTTAAAGACATGGTTTCTCTGTGTAGCCTTAACTTTCCTGGACTCATTTTGTAGACCAGGCTGGCCTTGAACTCACAGCGATCCACCTGCCTCTGCCTCCCTAGTGCTGGGATTAAAAGGCATGTGCCACCACCGCCTGGCTCGAACTCTAATTTCTTTTTATTTTAGGTGACGAGTGTGTGCTTTTTCATGAATGCACGCGGGTATATCATGTATGTATGTGGTGCCCATGGAAGGCAGAAGAAGATATGTGATGGCTGGCCCTGGGAACTGGAGCTATGGGTGGGGGTGAGCCACTATGTGAGCATGAGGAACTCAACTTGGGTGCTCTGCAAGAACAGGTGCTCTTGCTGGGCGGTGGTGGCGCCGGCCTTTAATCCCAGCACCTGGGAGGCAGAGGCAGGCGGATCGCTGTGAGTTCGAGGCCAGCCTGGTCTACAAAGTGAGTCCAGGACAGCCAAGGCTACACAGAGAAACCCTGTCTCAAAAAACAAAAACAAACAAACAAACAAACAAAAAACAAAAAAAAAGAACAGGTGCTCTTAATCACCGAGCCGTTCACAGCAACAAGCTGCCCCCGTGTTGCTTTTTGTTTGAAAGTTGGCTGGACTCTGAGGGGATCTCCTTTGCTGTCTTGGCTTCTTGTTGAGAGAAGGAGAGTTAGTGGCGGGAGCAGGCAGGAGACTGCCATGGCGCATCTGGCTGTGTCTTTCCCACAGGAGAGAAAGCCCCAGAGACAGAGTCCCTCTGTCACTCCACGGTGACACAAAGGAATCTGTCTTCTTGTGTGTGTGTGTGTGTGTGTGTGTGTGTGTGTATGTGTGTGTGCACGTGCGTATATGCATGTGCAGGTGTGCAGGTGTGTGTGCGTGTGAGAGTGTGTGTGTGCATGTGCGTATGTGCATGTGCAAGTGTGCATGTGCAGTGTGTGTGTGTGTGTATGTGTGTGTGCACGTGCGTATATGCATGTGCAGGTGTGTGTGTGTGCACACATGCGTATGTGCATGTGCAAGTGTGCATTGTGTGCGTGCATGCGGGTGTGAGTGTGTGTGTAGGTCAGAGGTTGATCTTGGTTTCTTCTACCACACTCTCTGTTATTTTTTTAATTATTGATTTCTTTTTATTTGCATGTGTGTATGTCTGTGTGAGTTTATGTGCACCATGGGTACTGGACAAGGCGGAGGGCATCAGGTTCTCTAGAACTGGAGTTACAGGCAGTTGTAAGCCGCCTAATGTGGCGCTGGGGCCTAAACTAGGGTCCTCTGCAAGAGCAGCCAGTGCTCTTAACGGCTGGGCCCTCTCTCTAGCCCGCCCCCCCTCCTTATTTTCCTTTTGGGCTTTTGAGACAGGGCTGAGATCTGTGTAGCCTTGCCTGTCCTGGAACTCACACTGTAGACCAGGCTAGTCTCGAACTCACAGCGATCCACCTGCCTCTGCCTCCCAAGTGTTGGGATTAAAGATGTGCCTTGTCCTTTTTGTTTTCTTAAAAAAAAATTTTTTTTTTCCTTTTAAACTGGGTCTGGTGGTATCCAAATTGAATTCCAGAGACCAGGAGATAGAGGCAGATGGATCTCTGTCAGTTCAAGGTCAACCAAACCTACACCTTGGGATCTTGTACCAAACAATTACATTCAATTAGTAATTAATTTGTGTGTGTGTTGGGTGGGCATGCAGGTGCCACAGCTCTCCTGTGAACGGAAGCAACAGGGCAACTTTCAGGAGACTGTGCTCTCCTTCCTGTGGGCTCCAGGGACTGAGCTCAGGTTCAGGCTTGGAGGCAGGCATCCTTACCCACTGTGCCATCTCGCTCTTCTCTGGGGGTTCTCTATAAGTTCTAGACTCCAAAGCCCCAGGTCCCCCAAGGCCTGTGATGGCACAGGCAGGCAGCCTGGGTTCCCATTACAGTGGGCGTTTCTTGTTGCAGGATATTTGATCCCATTGTGATCCCTGAGATTGTGAACTGTAAATTTCTGGTTCGTTTCTTTCTTTCTTTCTTTCTTTCTTTCTTTCTTTCTTTCCTTCGTTCTTTCTTTCTTTTTCCTTTTGAGACAGGGTTTCTCTGTGTAGCCCTGGCTGTCCTGGACTCACTTTGTAGACCAGGCTGGCCTCAAACTCACAGTGATCCACCTGCCTCTGCCTCCCAAGTGCTGGGATTAAAGGCATGCGCCACCACGCCCATCTTAAATTCCCATTTCTTGTGGTTGAGTCCTAACACACCTATAATCCAAGAGTTTTCCATTTGCTATAAACTGGTGACTAAGGTGTTGCTCAGCCAGCCCTAGCACGCACCTTTAATCCAAGAGCTCTCTGTGTATACAGGATTTAATAAAGTTAACCCTAGGTCAAGAGGTGGGGCAAGAAACCAGCTGACAGGGATTAAAGAGTAGGAGGGGCTTTGAGTGGAAGAGTATTTAAGGGAGCATGGATAAGAAGAGGCTTTTTGAATTTTGAGCTAGCAAGCTCTTTGTTTTTGTTTTTGTTTTTTATTTTTTTACTTTTCCTCCTGGGCTGTCAGCTGGGCTAGTGAGCTTTTTGGTCTTTCCTCTGAGACATGAGTAGGAAGGTCAGCTGACTTCTTTCTCTGCTCTCTGAGCTAGCAGATTTTCACCCCAGCATCTGGCTCCTGAGTCTTTATTGCCTCCCCCCCTTCCCCCCCTGCCAAAATCAAACTTTTGGGATTTTCATTTCAAACACTTCTCAGCTCTTCCCAGTTTTCTTGCCTCTCTGCCACCTGACGTTAGAGGGCTGTTGTGTTGTAGTCATGGGAGCTTCAGTCTCCGTGAGGAGACCCAGGGGTCTGAGTCTTTCAGACTCAGGACAATGCAGAAACAGCTGCCCAAAGGCTTTGGCTTCTGATCTCAGGCCTGTCTCTTCCTCTGCCCCCAACCTCAGGCCTTGCTGGAAGGGCCGAAGGCCTGCCTTTGGCTGCTCTTTGTCACCACATGGCTTGCAATTGAACTTGGTCTCAATACTTCCTGCTTTGCTCCTTAGCAGGAACTCAGCTCCAGACAACAGAGTCGGCCTCATGTTGGAAGGATTTGTAACACAGCCTTCTGAGTCAATTCCTCTGGGGCTTTGGTGACAAACCGCTCCGGTTGTGTCGGGTGGTTTACAGTGTGCACCAGGGCCTTTGATGGAATTAGCGCCTGGCTTCTGCTCTGTGCCTGCTGTCCCTGCGTCTCTCTCTCTCTCCACATGGAAAGAGCTGGAACCAGAAGGGAATGTGTGTTTGGGCAGCCTTGGCCCTGCGTGCCCACATGCTGCCGTGCCTTGGCTGTGGCAGGCGGCACAGCCTTGCCTGTCAGAGCTGAGCCCAGGAATGGGAGATTAAACAGAGCATGCCGGCTGCTTCCTGGGTTCCACATTTATTATCTAAGTAAAAGGCGGTCAGGCTTGCCAAGGAATGCTAGACTCCTTCCGGAGGCAGTGAGCCTGTCAGAGGCAGCTCCGATTGCCTGGCTCTGCCTCCCTCCATCCCTGCCCATTAGGCTTTGGGTGATTTGTGTTAATCTTTTCAGCTAGGACCCAGAGAGTATGGCTATGGGACAAGGGCTGAGGGCTAGTCCCTGCTCTTCACTTTGGTGGTCATTTGATGGACTTGAGGTTGGGGTGCAAGGAGAGAGGAGTCAGGGTCTGGTGGCTGAGACCACACTGTGGTTGGCAGGCCTGGTGGGAGCATAAGCCATGAACCTTAACCCCAATTCCATCATCCCTCTATTAGCCAGGGCATGGTGGCACACGCCTTTATTCCCAGCACTCGGGAGGCAGAGGTGGGCAGATCGCTGTGAGTTCGAGGCCAGCCTGGTCTACAAAGTGAGTCCAGGACAGCCAAGGCTAACACAGGAAGACCCTGTCTCGAAAAAAAAAAAAGAAAAAAAACCCCATCATCCCTCTATTACTTCCTCTTTTGCCTCCAACCCTGTTCCCTAGCCGCCACCCCACCCCCCCCCCCCCCCCCATACCTTTTGCCTTGTCTGGCCTAAGGTGAGCTGTGTGCTTTGGGACATAAAAATATTTTGGACCAGAGGAAAAAACATTGAGACATATGGTGGCTGTCACTTTTCTGTGCCCCAAGTTAGAATTATTATTTTTAATCAGAAGTCTGAGCTTGGGTGTGTGTGTGTGTGTGTGTGTGTGTGTGTGTGTGTGTGTGTGTGTGTGTGTGTGTGTACATGAATGCAATACCTGCTAAGGCCAGAAAAGGGCATCGGAGCCCTTGTAGTTGAAGGTAACAGTGGCTGCTGGAAACTGAACTTAGGTCCTCTGCAGTTACGAGCTCTTGACAGCTGTTGTCCGATTTTACCTACTAAGGTGGGACAAATGAGATCAGGATAAAAAAGGGAGGTAGTTAGTTGGCAGAGAGCTCACCCAGCACTCATGAAGCCCTAGGTTTGATTGCCAGCACAGAATAAACTGGACATGGTGGTATAAGCCTGTAATCCCAAAACTGGGGAGGTAGAGATGGAAGAAGAATCAGTCAGTTTCAGGGTCATCCTCAGTGCTACACTGTGAGACCCTGTCTCAGAGAAAAGAGATGGGGAGGTGGGGGAGATGGCTGTCAGTAAAGTGCCCTGCTGTACGAGAGGCCCCGAGTCCAGATCGTCAGTAGCCGTATCTGTAGCCCCAGTGCTGGGAGAGTGGAGACAGGCGAGTCTCTGGAGCAGAGTCAGCCTGGCTAAGTCACCGAGCCCCAGGTTCAATGAGAGCTTGGCAGAGATGAGGAGACAGGAGAAGGGGTGTGGGGCAGAGAGTAGTTAGACTACATTCGTGAAATTGTCAAGTAATATAACAATTAAAAGAATAAGATGGCAACCAGGCATGGTAGAATGCGCCTTTAATCTCAGCACCCAGGAGGCAGAGTCAGGTGGGTCTCTGAGTTTGAAGGTACCTCTGGCTTTGATAAGCATGCACACACACATACACACACACCCCTCTACTCACACAGACTCTCTCACATACACCACACACACACACACTCACACACACACTCAGACACACCCCTAAGAGAGAAAGACCAAGATCAAGTGCCCAAGAGAACAGGCCCCTCTTTCTCTTCTCCCAGCTTCCCAGGAGCTAAGGGCTCATCATTAGAGCCATTAACCAGAGCACAGATGACTCACCTAGGACCCTGACCTGTCACACTGCTGTCACCAGTGTGGTTTATGTTCTAGGGGAGCCACAGACATCCAAGAGGCTCAGTTGCTAAATCCAGCCAAAGACCCCAGGGCAGGGGGATATCTGTCAGCTGGTAGGAGGGGTACAAGACTCCTACCCCATCCACATCCCCTTCTCTGTGCTTCCAGCCAAGGCCTGGCAGGTGTGCTCTGCCACCCTGCTTCCCCAACCCCCTGGCCACGTGTCCCTTCCCTGCTGAGGTGGCTCTGAGCACTCAGAACCACTTCTGGCTGGTTCTGTTGGCAGAGGTGGATTCTCAGGGTCCCTGAAGATCAGGAGCAGGGCACATACCCCTCCACCCGTACCATGCCCTCCCTGCCCAAGTGCCCCAAAGTCTCTGCTGGTCCCTCCAAACTTTATTCTTTCAAGTCTCCCTTAGTCTCCTGGAGCTGATTGGCGATCTTCAGGTACCCTGCTCTGCCACTCGCTGTGATCAGTCACCCATGCCGGGTTTTTGGAAGAACCGATTCTTAGAGGATTATACCTCATGGAGTAGTGGGAAGGATTTTGAGAGATACTGCTGGGGCCTGACTGTTGATACATAGCTGATGAATTTGCTCTCCCCCCCCCCCCCCCCGCCCCAGTTTTTTTGAGACAAGGTTTCTCTATACAGCCTTGGCTGTCCTGGAACTCACTCTGTAGACCAGCCTAGACTTCAACTGCCTGACTCCCAAGTACTGAGATTAAAGGCATGCACCATCACTGCCTGGCAAATTTGCTTTAACAACAACAACAACAATTCTTATAGTCGGGAGTGGTGGTGCACACCTGTAATCCCAGTACTCGGGAGGCAGAGGCAGGTGAATCTCTGTGAGTTCGAGGCCAGCCTGGTCTACAAAGTCAGTCCAGGACTGCCAAGGTCACACAAAGAAAGCTTGTCCTGAAAATTCAAAATTATTTATTGTTATTATTTTGATTTTTTGAGACAAGGTCTCATTACATAGTCTTGGGTGGCTTGGAACTCAGAGATCCACCTGCTGATCCAGAGTGCTGAGATTAAAGGCATGCACCACCACACCAGGCCTTTAAGTGTTTTGCCTACATGTATGTGCATTGTGTGTTTTCCTGGTGCCTGAGGCTAGAAGAGGGCATTGGATCCCCCAAAACGAGAGTTACAGATGGTTGTGAGCCACTATGTAGGTGCCGGAAACTGAACCCTGTCCTCTGAAAGAGCAGCCAGTGCTCTTAACTGCTGAGCCATCTCTCCAGCTGTTTTGTTTTGTTTGTTTGTTTGTTTGTTTGTTTGACAGAGTCTCACATAATCCAAGCTGACCATAAACCTGCTGTGGAACTGAGGATGACATGCCTGTCTGATCTTCCTCCCTCCACGGCTCAGGTGCTGGGGCTACGCCTATGCACCCCGACACTTGGTTTATGCAATGCTGGCCATCAAACCCTGGGCTTCATGGACATTAGGTGACCATTCCACCAGCTGGGCCCCAGCCCTCAGATGTGACTCAATTCTTTTTTTTTTTTTTTTTTTTGTTTTTCGAGACAGGGTTTCTGTGTGTAGCCTTGGCCATCCTGGACTCACTTTGTAGACCAGGCTGGCCTCGAACTCACAGCGATCCGCCTGCCTCTGCCTCCTGAGTGCTGGGATTAAAGGTGTGCGCCACCACGCCCGGCTTGGCTCAATTCTTGACTCAACTTTCACCTATCCCACACTCCCTGCCAGTCCCCACAGATGGCTGTAAATGTAACTTTTATTCTCCTAGCTCAATCGTTGTCTTGGAGGCTTACTGGTTCTTTCTGCTAACCGAGGCCTAGCCTTGGAAGCTTCTAGCCTCTATACAATCTAACCTAGGCCTAGAATGTTTTCAGCCTCTGAGACTTACTGCTTAATAAGCTCACCGTTACTTGTTCTTTCTGAGCTCTGGGCTGGCTGGTTTAACTCAGCTGTTGTGGCTCAAACTCCTCTCCCAGCTGACTTATTTGATCTGGCTTCTCTCTCCTGGAAGTGCTCTGCCTGGCCTCAAACTAACTCAGCAATCTCTACTCTTCCTGCTGCTTCCTATTTTCTGGCTCGTTCCGTCTTCACCTGAGTTCTCTCTCTGCAACCCATCTCTCTATTACTGTCCTGGTAAAACTGCCTCTTAAATAGCTTCCCTTTCCTCTCTCTTCTTATGAGAGTTGGGTGTACCCTATTCTTCCAAATCTTCTCTGATTTGTCACCTTTTCTGCAACTCAATTAGACATCACTTTCAAACATGGGTGCTTCCTTTTACAAACTTTACTTTCGTTTGGGATTAAAGGCACGTGCTGCCACTACCCCTGGACCTAAGCTTTTCTTTACTTGATACTTGCTCTATACCAGGCTGGCCTTGAACTCAGATCTGTTTACCTCTGTCTCCTGGATTAAACGCCTGTTTGTATTCTAGCCGGATCACACAGACCTAGAAAACCTTTGGATGTAATCTCTTGCCAGAACAGCCATGTTCTGAATTAACTTTCCTCTACAGCTGGAAGCCTGGGGTACTGTGTGTGTGTGTATGTGTGTGTGTGTGTGTGTGTGTGTGTATGTGTGTGTGTATGTGTGTGTGTGTATGTGTGTGTGTGTATGTGTGTGTGTGTATGTGTGTGTGTATGTGTGTGTGTGTATGTGTGTGTGTATGTGTGTGTGTGTATGTGTGTGTGTGTGTTCAGCTTATTCCTGGAAGCCCATGGGGACACTGGCTGACCCTGTGGTCTCCAGATGGGTGTTGCATGCAGGAGCACAGATGGCTTCCTAGCCATGGTTTCCCCAGAAGCGGGCTAGGTCTCAAGCATGCTGTTTTGGTTTTCGAGGGATCTGAGGCCCAAACGAAACTTTTTTTCCAGCGGCGAGTGAGATGGCCCAAGAAAGAGAAAATGCCTGCTGCCAAGCCTCATGTGCTGAGTTCGATTCCCGGAACCTATGTGGTAGAAGGCAAGAACTACTTTCCTCAAGTTGCCCTGTGACCCCCGCAACTATGCCACGGCACGCACGTACTTGTATTTGGATACAGTCCTCCCAAACACACACGCCAAATAAACAAATGTTTGGTCTTTAAAAAGATTTCTTTTTTACTTCATGTGTATGCCTCCATGGATGTCTGTGCACCATATGTGTGCTGTGCCCTTGGAGGTCAAGAGTTTTTCTGGTTCCGCTGGGAGTGGAGTTATAGCCCGCTGTGCACCACTACATAGGTCAGTACTAGGGACTGACCCTGGGTCCCCTGCAAGAGTAAAAAACTCATTTAGCTGCTGAATAAGTCCTGTCCAGCCCCTTGTTTTGAGACATTTTCTCTGGCTAGCCTGGAACTCAACTCACAGAGGTCCACCTGCCTCTGCCTCCCAAGAGCTATGGTTACAGGCACCCAGCAACAAATGTAACAATAATAAAAAAGAAAAGTTTTCCTAGACACTCTCCAGGTCACCCACAAGCCGTGAGTTCCGGTCTAGCTGGCTTATACCTCCAGGGAGCTTTGGCAGCTCCTGGCTATTCTGGAAGTGTGTCATGCTAGTGCACAGATGTCCTTTCCTACTTCTCCCTGCCTGCACAGTCCTGGGGGAAAAGGTGTCTGACAGAGCCCTGCCCAGGCATTCAGAGGTATGCCAAGTCCTCCAGTCAGGCGCATAGGCTCCACCCCACTCTCACACATTTTCTGGACTGACAAGAGACAATGGAATTTTGGTTACAAGGTGTCATGGAGTCACACATCCGTCAGGCCCTGCCAGGTCCCGCCTTCTTTTTCTCCCCTTCTCATTTCCTCTTGAGGTACAGAGGGGAAACAGGAACTGTGAAAGGGCTACTTGTCAAGACCAAAATCACACTACCCATCTATGCTGCTGCCCAGCCGCCGACAGCTCCGGGCTTGTGCCACGGGACAGTGTCAAAGACTGCACAGGCTGCAGGAGAGAGATGTCCAGCTTAGCTCCCAAACTCCTCATTGTCTCTTTCAAGCTGTATGCCTTAAACCCTCTGTGCCTCAGTTTCCTCCTGTGTCACAGAGGGATAATAACCATCCATTCCTACAGAGCTGCTTGGAAAGATCCAACAAGCCTTTCCCCGCACTGCTTCTGGGATGGTGTCTGCAAGTGTAAGCTTTCCACACTCACTTACTGTTGAAGCAGGACCAGGCAGGGTGTTGGTGAGAGAGTCTAGTGTCTCCTGGGGGCTGGGGTAGAGCCACTGCAGTCTGAGATGGAGACTTCTAAACTCAGCTGTTCTTTCTTCCTCTTCCTCCTCCTCCTCCTCCTCTTCTTCTTCTTCTACTTCTTATTTCTTCTTTTTAGGTTTTTGAGACAGGGTTTCTCTGTGTAACAGTCCTGGCTGTCCTGGGCTCGCTTTTGTAGACAAGGCTGGCCTCAAACTCACAGTGATCCACCTGCCTCTGCCTCCTGAGTGCTGGGATTAAAGATGTGCACTACCATGCCCGGCTTCCTCCTCCTCCTCCTCTTCCTCTTCCTCTTCCTCCTCCTCCTCCTTCCCTCCTCCTCCTCTCCTTTCTTCTTCTTGGTTTTTGGAGACAGGGTTTTTCTATGAAGCCTTGGCTGTCCTGGATTCGCTTTGTAGACCAGGCTGGCCTCGAACTCATGAAAATCTGCCTGCCTCTGCCTCCTGAGTGCTGGGATTAAAGGTGTGCATGACCACTCCCAGCTGGATATTTATTTATATATTTATTTATTTATTATGTGCGCACATGCATGTGCACTATAATGTCAAAGTGAAAGCCAGAGGATAACGTGTAGGACTCAATTTTCTCCCCCTTTCATGTGGGCCCAGAGATTGAGCTCAGGTCTCCAGGCTCGCACAGCAATTGCCCATACCCACTGAAATGTCTCACCTTTCTGGTTTTGGGTTCTGAATCTGGTGGCCCAGCTCTTCGGGGACATCCCACCAGCTCCTTGTTGCTGTAAAGCCAGATATTGCCACCTTACTATCACCCAAGTCCTGCTCCATCAGTGGGACATTGCTTGGGGGCTTTGGCTCAGTTGTGGGTTCTTGATTCTGTCCTGTGGGAGCTGGCCAGGCCAGGGCTGCTGGACCCAACTGTTAAAACTTCAGTAGCCGGTGAGTGAGGCATCATTAAGAATCAAGTCACAGGTTTACAATTAGAACAGACTTAAGAAGACCGCAGGCCCTCTGAGCTCACCACTTCCTAGTGACTTTCCTGTGCTTTGCCTTGACGGATGCTCTGAGACCATTTGCGCTGCTGTGTCTTGGGGTGGAAACTGCCGAGTGACTTCACGTGAGCGGTTTGGAATTGGCCACGGCAGGAATTAGTGACACCACAGAAATCAGCAAAGGCCACAAGATGGGACTCACACCACTGCATCCGCCTGTGTTTGTGACGTCCTGACACTGGATGTGAACCGTTACTTTCTGGCCCAGTGTAATTCAGCAGCTAGGTTGGAACCTGTCGCTTTTCTGAGCCCTGAATCATGTTAAAGTTTATTTATTGAAAAATTTCAGAGGTAGGAAAGTACTACCTAGCCCTGCCTGGAAGTTACATAGACCAGGATACTCCTCACTTTTTTTTTTTTTTTTGGTTTTTCGAGACAGGGTGTCTCTGTGTAGCCTTGGCTGTCGTGGACTCACTTTGTAGACCAGGCTGGCCTCGAACTCACAGCGATCCGCCTGCCTCTGCCTCCCGAGTGCTGGGATTAAAGGCGTGCGCCACCACGCCCGGCTACTCCTCACTTTTTTATGTTTAAAAACATGTACAGCTTTGTTGAGGTATGATTGACCTATACAAGTTGTATACCCGAGTCTGAAGACACGGGCCTGGGGTTCCAGTTGCTTGGGCAGTTATGGTAGGAGAAGAATGAGTTAGAACTAAAAGTCTCGCTTGACTAGCTTAGTTAGACCGCGTCTCAAAGGAGAAAGTGAAAAGATGGTGGTTGAGACAGCTCAGTGGGTCCTTTCCCTGGGCCTCACATGGTTAAAGGGGAGAATCATCTCCTAAAAGTTGCCCTTTGACTTCCACATGTGTGCCGTGACATGCTTGTGGCCCCCAAATGAACATACGTAAACATGTTAAAAAAAAAAATCAGCCGTGTGTGTATATAAAGTAAATAATTAGATAAGTTTTACCACACGCATGCACCTGCTGAGCCATCACCGTGGTCTAAGATGGTGAACAAAAAATAATCAGCACTCAAGCTGGGCGGTGGCGCACGCCTGTAATCCCAGCACTCGGGAGGCGGAGGCAGGCGAATCTCTGTGAGTTCGAGGCCAGCGTCGTCTACAAAACAAGTTCCAGGACAGCCAGAACTGTTACACAGAGAAACCCTGTCTTGAAAAACCAAAACCATCATCATCATCATCGTCATCATCATCCCTAAAAGGCTCTACCACTGCCTTTGCTCTCTAGCATCCCTGACTAGGATGTGTTCTGGAACTTTGTGAATGGAGTCTGTAGTTTGTCACCTCCCGCCACCGTCTCTCGAGTAGCATCATGTTTCTGAGGTTGCCCTGTACTGTTCATAGATCATGGCTTATTCCTTTTCATTACTGAATATTATTCTCTGCAGGGAAAACCACACTGTTCCCCATTCACTTGTTGAAGCGCATTTGAGTACTTCAATGTTTTGGCTGTTGTGAATAAAACTGTGACATGCATTTGGGCACAAGTCTCTCTCATATAAAGATTTTTCTTTTCTTTTCTTTTATCTTGAGACAGGGCCAGCCTTGAACTCACAGAAGTCTGACAGCCTCTGCCTCTCCAGTGCTGGGATTAAGGATGTGTGCCACCATGCTTGGCCCTAAAGATTTTATTTTTTTAATTAGGTATAGTTGTGTCTGGGTAGGCGCATGTGAGTGCAGGTGCATTTGAAGGCCAAAAGGGGGCAGCAGATTCTCCCAGAGCTGGAGTTACAGGCAGTTGTGACAGGCCTGGCTTGGGCTGCCTGACTGGGAATGGAATTCACTTCCTCTGGAAAAGAACGCACTCTGAGCCACCTCTCCATCCCTGACACTGTGATGGAGGGCCTAAGACAGGGCATTGGACTTTCCTTGGTCTGGGAGGATTCAGGGGTTTCCTCTCTTGATGCTTTTGAGCTTTCTGGCCATGGGCGACCATATGGTTGTTCTTAGGAGTCTCAGTGGGTGGAGGAGGAGGCACTTAGAGGATGAGGGGGGCAGGGAGAGTCAACAACAGGGTGGGGAGGACTCAGTGGGCACGCAGTGTGATGTATCAAGAGGCTTCTAGCTGGGCATGGTGGTGCACACCTTTAATCCCAGCATTCGGGAGGCAGAGGCAGGTGGATCGCTGTGAGTTCGAGGCCAGCCTGGTCTACAAAGTAATTCCGGGACAGCCAAGGCTACACAGAGAAACCCCTACACTTTCCCTACAGGTGTGTGCAGGTGTGCGCACGGTGTCCGGCCTCTTTGCCCTCTGTGAAGCTCAGACGATCTGCCCTCTTAGCTTAGAGCCCCCGGCCTTGGGCAGATCTGGGAAGGGACCAACAGAGCCTCACCTCCAGCTTTCCAAACCTGGGTTTCTGAATAAAATCTTTGCAGCAGCCGAGGGAGGAAGATGAGACTGCCATCTTCTCTGCTTTTCTCCGGGTGGGTACTGAGGCACAGATGACCTGTAAATGATCCCCCAGGCCAGGCCTCATGGCCAGCCCAGTGAACCACGTCAGCTGCTCCTGCTCCTTGGAAGTGGCTGTGGTGGGGTGGGATGTCAGCTGAGACTGGCGCTCTGGCTTGAGTAGGGCGTCCATTCATCTTCCTCCTGTCACCTTCTCCTGAGATGGCTATTTTTTTTTTTTTCCTGCCTTCCGGAAATGTGTGGAAGGCTTAAGGGCCGGTTCCTCCTGCCAGCGGGCGCGGTTTGCAGAGGGAGAAGGCAACGGCCAACTGCCACTTCTTAGAGATGGGTCCTCAGGCCTCACTGGAGCTTAAAATTGTATTGCATCATCCTCTTTGCGTCTTCATGACTAGCACCGCTCTACAGCTGGCCCTTCATCGTGCCCCCTTAACGCTCACACTTAGCCACACAGCCCAGTGACAAGCCAGCTTTTCTCTGACACAAAGCTACTTCATGAAACCACTCCCCTGCTACAGCTCCACGCCCCACTGCCTGTCCTCCCCCCCCAACGGGAATCTATCTTCGCTGACCCTCCAGCGCCTCAGCCTCTGTCCTCCTTGCCCACCACAGCCCGGTTGAGTGGTTTTCTTCTCTCCTCAGTAGTCAGGGTGACAGGGGAACGGTGGCATATGGCCCCATCACAGTGGCTGTTTCTCTCCAAGATACCAGGACACAGTTCCTCAGTGGCCCCGCATTCCTGTATTCTGCACAGACTCTGGTCCAGCCTGGGCTACTCGAGAACCTTTCTCAAAACAAATAACAATCCCCAGAGTGGGTAGTTTGTCTATTTTCCTTATTAACTACTCGGCTCCCTTGAGCGGGCCTGTGCTTCCCCCGCCCCCCCCAAGCAAGCCAGGGCCTGTCTCAAATTGACTTCAACAAACACTTCCAAGGCTCCTGATGTGTGTCAGGATATCCCAGGCACCCCACCTCAGGAGTTGCTCTGTGTGGCTGTTGTTCCCACTGTATGGATGAAGAACCTGAGGTACAGGGACCAGCTGAAAACAGTACCCGTTGTTAGGGATAACCCCTTTTCTTAGAGTCCATTCTCCAGCCTCCTCCTGTCAGAACAGAAATGTTACTCAGTGACTCACCGAGAACCCGACTCTCTTCTGGAACCTTCCCATAGGATAAGGACACAGATTCTGGAGTCAAACTTTGTGAGGTGAAGCTTGGCTCTGCCAGAAAGTAGCTTGAGTGGTCACTTCAGCCCTCTGGGCCTCAGTCTTTCCGCCTGTAAAATGGGAGTAAAGACAGTCCCTGCCTTGGAGGGCAGATGATGTGCAGATGTGCAGATGTGATGTGTCAGAGGATGACTTTGTGGGGCTGCATCTCTCCTCTCCCACCTTCTCCCTCCAGCTGGCAAATATCAACCATGAGAAGATGCTTCGGGAACAGCGGGGCATTGCGGCCATGTGTCCATTTCCCACTCACAGTGGGTTTGGGGGAGTGTCTGATACCCAGTGGCAGATAGTCCCCCAGACTTCCCCAGCCCGTGAGAACTAACAGATTACAGGCCAGGCCTGCTACCTGTGTCTCCAACACCCCATGGAGCCCTCACTAGTGAACTTACACTAGTATTTAATTAATGACACAGATATGAATTTCTTTATTGAAGCAGGGTCTCAGGTAGCCCAGGCTAGCCTCAAACTCAACTATATCACTGACGATGGTCTCGAACCCCTGGTCTTTCTGCTGCTACCTCCTGAGTGCTGGGATGGCAGATGTGCAGCAAGCCTCCACATGTTGGTGTGATGCTGGGGGGTCATCCCTGGCCTTCATGTGTCTCTAGCATTCTACTAGTGGAGGACTTCCCCAATCCACAGGGATGAGCTTGTTCAGTTCCAGGGAAGATTTACAACTTGCCTGGCAAAGCAAACTAACAGACACAAATGCCAGCAATGGCATCCACCTTCCTGATAAGCCGAGGGTCCAGCCTCTGCCTTCGTTGTCAGTATATCGTTCCTCTTTATGGCTGCATAATATTCCACGGTATGGACCTACCACGTTTGTTTCCTCTTCTCTTGGTTGGACAACATGTGGGTTGTTTTTGTTTTTGAGACTTTATGAATGTTCACATAAAGGTCCTTGGGCGTATGCTTACATTTCTCTTGGGTAACATTTCCAGGTGTTTAGTTAAAAAAAAAAAAAAAAAACCTATAAAGAAAATGCCAACTTCTAGGCAGTGGTGGCACATGCTTTTAGTCTCAGCACTAGGGAGGCAGAGGCAGCAGATCTCTTAGTTTGAGGCCTGCCTAGTCTACAGAGTGAGTTCCAGGACAGCCAGGGCTACAAAGAGAAACTGTCTGGAAACAGAAAGAAAGAAAGAAAGAAGAAAGAAAGAAAAAAAAGAGGAAAGAAAGAAACAAAGGAAGAAAGAAAAGATGTGCGTTGAAAGCATCTGTGCCATTTTTTGTACTCATCAGCAGTGTCCCAGGGTCTGGCGTCTCCCACTGTCACAGCACTGGCTAGTTCCTCTTGTCACAACTTCAGTTAACACTAAAAGATGGATTATCCATCCTTATCTGTTTTCTGTTGTTACCACAACCAAGTGAATCAGGGCTTTTAAAGTGCAGCTCATAGTTCTGAGGCCGGGATGCCCAGAAGCATGGCGCTGGCATCTGCGTGGCACCTGGCGAGGGTTTCCTTTCTGCATCAGATACAGCAGAGGGCATCACATGACAGACCATGGAGGACAAACCCACCCTACAGCCCAGCAATCCACAGGTCCACGGGGCCAGACTCTCACCGCTCAACCACTTCCCAAAGGTCCTTCCTCCAAATTATAGTGGGTTAGGAAATATTGCTTCTAATGCACTTCCTGTTGGTCAGACTCTAGTCCCTAGGTTCTGTCCTCACTTCTTTGTGAGCATGGGGGAACCACACCTGCCCAGTAGGTGAGGAGACTGGAACACAGGCATGCTTGGTGACCGACGGGCAAACAGAAACCCGACTGTGTGGGAGCATGGAGAAGCAGGAAGTGGGTCTAGAGAGATCTCTGCGTCTGTCCTGAGTCCCGGGGTCAGGAGGAGACCAGGAAGGAAGGCTGGGCAGTGTTCTCTGCTCAGTAGTTCGGGGGGGGGGGACACACCCTGGAGATGTGTATGACATTGGCTGGCCAGCAATACATAAGTCTGAGCTAGGATGCCCAGTTCCCGGAGGGTCTGATAAAAGAGCCCTTCACTGAGCCGGGCATGGTGGCGCAGGCCTTTAATCCCAGCACTCAGGAGGCAGAGGCAGGCGGATCGCTGTGAGTTTGAGGCCAGCTTGGTCTACAGAGAGAGTCCAGGACAGCCAAGGCTACCAGAGAAACCCTGTCTCCAAAAACCAAAACCCAAAACCCAAAACCCAACCCACCCCTCCCCCCCCACCAAAAAAAAAAAAAAAAAAAAAGAGCCCCTCACTGTCCCTGGGCTGGGAGAGGATCCCGGATCAGTGTCCAAAGGCACGGACTACTGTCCTTGCCAGGGACACTTTTTCCCCACGGTCTTGCTCTGCACTTTCAGCGATCAGTCTTGACAAGAGTCAAGGAGGACGGTTCTGAGCACAGTGGCAGGTGGCGCAGCTTGGGCCCTCCGTGGAGCCTGCACTCAATCACCCTGCACCGAGGGCTTCGCAGTGCATCCCAATTACAATCCTTCAGGCCCGACACAAAATCATTGGGCTGGTAAGAGGAGAGCACCTGCGTAATGCGTTTAACAGAAAGTAACCTGGTTAAGCCCTGACTCTATTGAAAATGAGAAAGTGCGGATGAACCAAATCGATTCCTCCTTGGTCCAATTTACCCCAGAGCCGGCCTTGGGTTTCAGTTAAATGGGCCATGGGCCCCTAAAACAGGGATGCTGGCTTTATCAAATTACTGAGTTCCGATTAGGGTGGAGTCTTTGTGTCATCCATGGAGGCTGGTGGACAGGGACACCCGCTGACAAGGGCTGCCCGCCTTGGTTCACGCACATTTTGGCTTGAGTTTGCCACCTCATATACACCCCCTTGGCCATACAGGCGTGAACATAAGCCTCACCAGGATGAGAAGGGTTACTAAATATTTACTCTTTTCCCTGGGGAACTGAAAGTATGGATTTGATCAAATACTTATTTATTCTTTGGCCCTCCCCTCAGCACCAGCCTCGCCGCCACCCCCCCCCCCCCCCGCCGTTCCCTCTTTCAGCCTTCCCCCCCTCTGGCCTCTTGGCAGATAAATGATGTTATTTGAAGGTATTCTGGAAATTTCTGACTGAGACCGTGTCTTAAGTGCTTTTAGAGCTGGCCGATACTTTGTAATACTTGTCATATTCTGGCTAGTAGACTCCTGGCCTCTAAAAGCCGGAACCTCACTCCGTTTCCTGCATGCGAGGAGGGCTAGGTCATTAGCTGTGAATTTCAAATGAAGCAGATTTACAATACAGATTGCAGAAATATGTTGAAGAGAGACAGTGGGTCCCAAGGAATTCAGGGAGCTGAAAAGACAAGCTCCCAGGGACGGATCAGTGTGTCTGGGGGAAGCAGGGTTTTCTTGTCAGGGTCTTGGGAGTGAATCGAGGTCTCGTCTCAGGTCCTTGAGAGTCACTCCTTCTGAAGCAGGGAAAGGTGGTTCCAGGTCCGTAACCCCAGCTACCTGAGAGATTAAGGCGGAGGATGACAAGTTCAAGGCCAGCCTGGGAAGTAAGAAGAGGGCTGAGGTACAGAGCGCTTGCTTAGCACAGACCCTGGGGTCTGCCCTACCTTCAGCTCTTTTTGCTTTATTCCACTCCCTCTCTGACATGGACCCTGTCAGGCATGCTACCTGGATAATCCTAGCTAACGATGGGAAAATTGAAAGCGGGGGAGATCTCACTTTGGGAAGTGTGATGAGGAGGATGGGGTGTGAGGCTATGGGGGCCCCACTGTTCAATCAACACAACTTAGGTGTCACGGTGACATTGCCAATGTCCTTCAGATCTGCTATCAGTTGCCTTTAAGAAAGGGGAGCTCCCCTCCATGCGACCACAGAAAGCTCTGCCTCAGGCTGCAGCCTCAGCCCCTGCCTCGATTTCTGGCTTGCTGACTGGCCCTGGTGATTTTTAACATAGCGGTCTTCACAGTCACGTGAGCCAGTTCCTTAAAATAATCTATTTACCTATCTGCCTGTTGGCCTATCTGCCTCCGCTCCATCTACCCACCCCTTGGTGGTTCCCATCTCACATTTATCCCAATTACACACTCATCTCATCCATTTCCCTACCTAGGTACCAATTTATCTACCCACCCATCTACAGGCTCATCCATCCATTTGGGAGGAACTGGGTTTCCGCAGTTGCCCAGGAAGGAGGGGAGGATAGAAGGATGGAGGGACGGATGGAAAGACGATGAGTGAGTATATAGATAGAATTAGATGATAAATAAATAAAGACTAATTAGATACTACTTCTTATGTGTAATGTGTATGCACATTCACGTACGTGCAGCACACATACGTGTAGGGGTGTGTGGCATATATGCCAAGGTCAGTGGATAGCCATCAGAGTTCCACAGGTGTCACCCAACTTGTTTTTAAGACAGGATCTTTCACTGACACAGACTTTATCAAGTAGGCTGGACTTGCTGGTCAGTGAGCTCCAGGGAATCCTCCTGTCTCCACCTGCCTTCCATAGTGCTGGCATTCAAGCAAGGATCACTGTGTAACTCCCTACCCCCATGCCCCACTAACATGAGTTTTGAGGATTGAACTCAGTTCCTCATTCTTGCAACACACACTGTTTACCAACTGGCAGGAAGGGGAAAAAAAAAACCCAACAAGGTAAAAGGAAATAAGAAAAGAAGTAAGGATGAGGAAACCCTCCCTTTGGCATCCAGAACTCCAACTGGAAAGGGGACCTCAGCTTCCTTGGGCCTGAGGCTGTGGGAGGGGAGCTAGAAGCTTGGGGATTCAGGTCCAGAAAGAGGTGACATCAGCAGGGAAGGGCCTGCTCCTTTCCCATGGCCTCGCTCTCCCTGTGTCTCTCTGAAGGGTGAGTGAGTGAGTGAGAGAGAGAGAGAGAGAGAGAGAGAGAGAGAGAGAGAGAGAGTATGTGTGTGTGTGTACACCTGTCCTAGGCCAAGGTGGAATCTGCTGGAAGATGGTGCCATTACAGCCAGGCCTAAGGAGGGCAGCAAGATGGAGGGACGGGAGGTTCTCTCACTGACTAGAGATACTCAGTTGCAGGCTGCTAACACAAAACAAACACGACCCCAGCAGGACTGTAGCCTGCACACCCAAAGAAGCAAAGTCAAGTTGCCATGACACAACTTCCTTGGTGACCCACTAGCTTGTAGGTCTGCCCCTCCTGATACGTCCCCCTTCCTCCTAAGTCACCCTAACATATCAGAGTTCCCCAAGGCCATCTCTCAACCTTTTCCTGCAGTGAGTGGCCACTCTGTTCCTCCGGACACTAGCCTCGAGACCTGGGGACAGCCCTTGATCCTCTTTTCCATCCCACATATTGTTAGAAAGTGCTAAGGCTCAAATGTTACCCCCAAAACTTATTTATTTTTTATAGTGTCTCATGCAGCCCAGGTGAATATTAAACTGGCTGGATTGCTAACGGCAACCTTGAATGTCTGATCCTCCGGTCTTTATTTCCCACATGCTTGGCCTTTAGGTGCGTGTTTCTGTGCCTGGCTCCTGCTGAAATTTAAATGTCATTGTTAGAGTGTTAAGTGATGGAAACACCAGTCTTGGTGGCCTGTGATTGTGCTCTCACCACCCAGGGAGGCTGAGTTGGGAAGATGTTAGCTCGAGGCCAGCCTGAGCTGTGTAGCAAGACCCTCAAAAAAATAAAGATAAAATAAAAGAGGAACAGAACAGCTGGGGCGTTTAAGAGGTGGCTAGGGCCCAAGGGCTGAGCCCCCTGATTGGACACATGTTATTCTTGAAGAGGGCTTTTTGGGGGAAAGGATAAACTCAGCCTGGTTCTAGACTCTCACTATAAAGCAGTTTCTGGGTGCTGCCTCTGTGTTTCTGCCATGTTGTCATGCATGGAGAAGACCCTTTCAGGAAGTGGGCTGTGCAGAACGTTGAGCCAAATTCTGCATTTTCTATGATAGGCCCAGTCTCGAGAGCCCTGTTACAGTCACAGAAAATGGACTGAGATAGCCAATCTTCAGGGTTGCTGGACCTTTGGAGAGACCCCTCTCCCAACCTAGAGATGCCCAGGGGTGCTCTGTCCCCACATAGCCCTGGGCCTCCTTGTGTCACCTTTCACCTGGAACCTGCTCTTTGGTCTCACATCTCTATACCACAGAAATGAGCACTGGTGTTGACTGACTATGTAACACACGTCAGACATGTCTCTCGGCAGCCCACGAGTTCAAGGTCAAGAAAGCCATCATTAGCTCTAAGACTCCAGTGGTGTCTTGGACTAAGTGGTGGGACTTGGGGGGCTTTTCCTGGCATCTCTATTGGTCTCTCTCTCTCTCTCTCTCTCTCTCTCTCTCTCTCTCTCTCTCTCTCTCTCTCAATATTTCTTTATTATGTATACAGCATTCTGCCTGCATGCACACCTGCAGTCCAGAAGAGGGCATCAGATCACGTTATAGATGGTTGTGAGCCACCATGTGGTTGCTGGGAATTGAACTCAGGACCTCTGGAAGAACAGTCAGTGCTCTTAACCGCTGAGCCATCTCTCCAGCCCCTCTATTAGTCTCTTTGTGGCTGCTGGATGGTGCTGTCCTATGTGGTTAGGATGCAGGCCTGGGAAACCAACACGCTGGCTGCTTGCATGGCCGTGTGACCTTGGCACACTGTGGTTACTATTTCTCCACTATGCCCATGCCAACAGCAGCTCAGTACAGGCAGTTCTGCTGCCGAGGATCCCAGCACACACAGGTAGCGCCCCCTGGCTCCTGCTAGCTAGCTGCTTCTACTCTCCTCTCACCTTAAAGGATGAGATCAGCCTCCTGGGAGCCCTTGGTACCAGAGCTGGGCTGTGTCTGAGTGGTTCCTGGGGCTTGGCTTCATCTCTTTGATGTGGGGCCATCGAACCAAATGAAATCCTGTTCTGCTGGTCCAGTTCGGGGCACCAGACAAGCGAGCCTTTGTGCATGCATCCTGGAGCATCTGCCCACAGGAACCCAGTGGCTCTGGATATCTCTTTGGAAAAAGTAGCCTTTGGGAAAAAGGGACAATGAGCTTGTCGTGTTTGGGAGAGAGCAGAGCCTGACCTAGGGTGGGACAGACCCAGGAGCCCTTGGGAAAATTGTGAGCTGTCGGGGGTGGGGCCTCTAGAGTATGTGGTGAGGGCGTTGTCTTCTGTGGCTATGGGATCAAGTCTCACTTAATTTTGTCATCCTAATGCCACCTTTAAAAAAAAAAAGATTTATTTATTAATATATATACAGTATTGTCTGTGTGTACACCTGCAGGCCAGAAGAGGGCATCAGGTTACATTATAGATGGTTGTGAGCTACCATGGGGTTGCTGGGAATCGAACTCAGGACCTTTGGAAGAGCAGGCAGTGCTCTTAACCACTGAGCCATCTCTCCAGCCCCGCCACCTTCTTTATTGCTCACTGATCTTAGAGTAGAGTGGTTGTGCTTCAGCCTGCCTCAGGGCCTTTGTACATGCAGAGCCTTTTGCCTGAGATCTTAGGTTTTGGTTATGCAGAAAATGGCAAAGCATAGTTATTTTGATGACTCAGATTCCTGTGTCTGGACAGACATTTGTTCACTTTTTTTTTTTTTCTGCAGAATACTACTTTTATGTGTGTGTGTGTATTTGTGTGTATCGTGTGTGTGTGCTGTGTGCATGGTGTGTGTGTGGTGTGTGTATTGTGTGTGTGCGTGGTATGTGTGTGACTATTCCTCAGAGGCCAGAGGGGATGTCAGGCATCCTGCTCTATCACCCTCTGCTTTATTCCCTTGAGACAGGGTCTCTCTCTGAATTTGAAACTCATCATTTTGCCTAGGGGTTGATTGGCCACTGAGCCCCCAGGATCTGCCTGTTTCTCTCCCTCCAAGCCCAGGGTTACAGGCACGTGTGGCCATGTGGCTTTTATGTGTGTACCTGAGGTTTAGGCT
This sequence comes from Acomys russatus, assembly GCF_903995435.1. Taxonomy (NCBI): domain Eukaryota; kingdom Metazoa; phylum Chordata; class Mammalia; order Rodentia; family Muridae; genus Acomys; species Acomys russatus. The sequence continues at coordinate 29,069,107 of NC_067165.1, forward strand.
CAGCCTCACACTCCTGCAGGAAGCACCCTTATCTGCTGAGCCACTTTCCCAGGCTCCTGAACACTTTGGTTAAAAGTCATTAGTGTTCAAACGAAAAAGATAGAAAAGGCTTTGCGTGTGCTTCGTTTTCTGTCCTTTACAGATGAGCTGTCACAAACCAGAGGAGAAGGGAACATGATGGCTTAGCAAGGTGTGATGACCTGGGTGGCATCTGGGAGCAGGAAGTGAGCGTGGGGAGGGGCCAGGCTAGTGACACAGACAGCCACGCAGGCCGTACTTGATAGTAACGAACTGATGTTGGTCCCTGTTAGTGAACACTGGGTCGCAGTGGTAAGAGGCTAAAGGGCAGGAACAACAGGAAGGACGGGTAGGAATGCTCTGTGGTGTTCTTGTAACCTTTCTGTTAGTTTACAGCCATTCTGAAATAGAATACACACACACACACACACACACACACACACACACACACACACAATTTATTTATTTTTTAATTTTAAAGGGCATGTAAACTAGGCACAGGGCAGGAGGCACATAGTCCCAGCACTCAGCAGGGTGAGGTAGGTGGTAATCCTGGCCTCTTATAAGATTTTTTTTTTTTAAATTTGGTGATTGATTCTTTTGAATTTCTTACATAAAAAAACTAAAGCCATCTGTGAAGAGACACTATTTGCTTTCTTCCATCTTAATCTGCAATTCTTTTTTCTTTTCCTGCCTTATTGCATTAGCTATGCATTAGTATGTTCCCGAATGGGAGTATCAGAGGGGACTTGCGTGCCCTATTCCTGATCTCAGCGAGGCGCTTCCAGCTTCTCATTAATTTTAGTATAAATAACCCACATGTGATATTTTGGAACACAGCAATTCTAAAAATGGTTTGTTCTTTATCATCTGAAATTTAAATTTAACTCTAAAAAATGGGAATGTATCCACCTAATCAAATTACAAAGGTAATCATTATCCTTTTCTTGCAAATATGAAAATCTTTTAAAAAAATATGTTTGGGCCGGGCATGGTGGCACACGCCACCTGTCGAAACCCTGTCTCGAAAAACAAACAAACAAACAAACAAACAAACAAACAAAATGTTAGACCTCATAGCTCAAGCCCATAATCCCAGCTACTTGGGAGACTGAGGTAGGAAGATCACAAGTTCAAAGCTAGCTTGTAGCTTGGACTACAGAGCAAGTTCAGGTTAGCCTACAAAACTTAGGCCCTGTCTCAAAAATAACAAGTATTGGGAGGCAGAGGTAGGCAGACTGCTGTGAGTTTGAGGCCAGCCTGGTCTACAAAGTGAGTCCAGGACAGCCAAGGCTACACAGAGAAACCCTGTCTCGAAAAACCAAAAACCAAAACAACAACAACAGCAAAAAATCAAAAATAACAAGTAAAAGCAGAGGACTGGCAGACGGCTCAGTGGTTAAGAGTACTAGACTCCAGTTCCTAGCACACACATGGATTCTCACAACCTTTTGTAACTGCAGTTTCAAGGCATCTGATGTCCTCTTCTGTCCACCGTGGGCACAAACATTTGGGTAAACACTATACACATTAAATAAAAATAAATAAAATTTAAAATAAAAGTGAAAAGAGGGGTAGGGGTGTAGCTCAGCGGTAGAGAGCTTATGCAGCTTGTGTGAGATTCTGAGCTCAAATTCCAGACACACACACACACACACACACACACACACACACACACACTTCTCAAGTTCCAGCGTTTCTGGGCCATCTAATTGTCATTTGTCGCCATTCCTCCTTGGTTTTCAGTCCCGCGCAGTGTTAGCATTTTGGCTAGCCTGCCTTCGCATCCTCCTTGTCCCCTGCTTCTCTCAATTCTGCTTGGCATCACCTTAGTCCTGCTTGAGAGAGCCCATTTTTTGACAAGTCATGGGTTTGGTTGTTTTTGTTTTTTAATCTTTTATCTTATTTTTGAGACAGAGTCTTTCTATGTAGCCCTGGCTGTCACTATGTAGACCAGGCTACCCTCAAACTCACAGATATCCACCTGCCTCTGCCTCCCCAGGGGATTTAAGGTGTGCACCACCATTCCTGGCTTGGTGATTTATTCCGAATATAAGCATTAATTTGACGGAAGTCACTCAGTTTTTGTTTGTTTGAACATACCTCTGTTTGAGTCTCACTATACCAGGTAGGTTTTTCCCACAGCTTGCAGCTTCCACGGAGGTTTGCTGTCTCTGGCTGCTCTTGAAGAGTCAGTCAGTTGTGGGGCTGGAGAGATGGCTCAGTGGTTAAGAACACTGGCTGCTCTTCCTGAGGACCCCAGTTCAATTCCCAGCACCCACATGGCAGCTCACAAGTATCTGAAACTCCAAGTTCCAGGGGATCTGACACCCTCACACAGACATACACCAATGGCAAAACACCAATGCTCATGATAAAAGGAGGGGGGAAAAAGTCAATTGTGGAGTTGGGTGTGGTGGCACATGCCTTTAATCCAAGCACTCGGGAGGCAGAGGCGGGTGGATCACTGTGAGTTCGAGGCCAGCCTGGTCTACAAAATGAGTCCAGGACAGCCAAGGCCACACAGAGAGACCCTGTCTTGAAAAACCAAACCAACCAACAACAAAAAACAAAACCCAAAACAACAACAAACAAACAAACAAACAAAAATTCCAAAAAAGTCAATTGTCTGACCTAGAGGCCATTTGTCTTCTTTCAGTGCTTTTAGAAACTTCTGCCTTTTTGTGTGGTGATTGGAAGTTTCACTCCTATGAGCTGCCAGAAAAACAAAAACAAACACAAACAAACAAACAGGAATCGAGTGAAATTTGAGTTTCAGATGATAAGTAGCAAACATATTTAAAAATTTCATTATAATTAGTGTGTGTGCACGTGTGCACAAGTGCTCCTCAGCACTTGTGTGGAGGTCGGAGGACAAGTTCAGTAGTTAGCTCTCTCCTTCCATCATGTGGGTCCTGGGATTGAACTCAGGTCGGTAGGCTTGGCAGCAGGTGCCTTTACCCACTGCCTCAGCATTTACAGTATCACTCTGGGGTGTATTTATAGCAAGTACTTGCTACAATGTTACTATTGCAAACTTGACAGTGTCTAGAATCACCTAAGAGACAGACCTCTGGCCATGTCTGTGAGGAAGCTTCTAGATTGGGGTGGAAAGACCCATTCTAAATATAGGCGGCACCATACTACAGACTGAGGTCCTGGATTGAATAAAAAGGAAAAAGTGAGCTGGGTACAGCCCCTGACTGATAAAGTTGTTTTAAAATCCTGTGGTGGCCGGGTGTGGTGGCGTACACCTTTAATCCCAGACCTTGGGAGGCAGAGGTAGGAGGATTACTGTGAGTTCTAGGACAGCCTGGTCTACCAAGCCAGTCCAGGACAGCCAAGACTACACAGAGAAACCCTGTCTCAAAAAAACCAAAATAAATAAATAAATAAATATCTTGTGCTGGATGAAGCCAGAGTCCAACGTCCTGGGGGGTCTCACTCTACTGCCTGCTGTTTCCGCTGACACTTAAGCGGGGTGCCCAGGGACCCCCTGTAGCTCGGTGCATACCTTGGGGCAATCTATGAGACTCAGTGGAAGGTGGGTTCCCACGGAAGGGTTAGCAATGACTCTTGCTCCTGCCAGGAGCCTGTGGTCATTCCTGCCTTGGGACCACTTTAGACTGAATTCTTGGCTAGGTATTTTTGAGACCACCCACACAGAACGAGTTGAGGCTGCAAACCCTCTTATTAGGGTTGGCTTCCCCTACAAACTCGAAGGAGGGAGTTTTGCCCTGTTCTTGCCAAGGTTCCACAGAGCGTGATTTGCCAGGCAGTCTCCAGGGGGCAGAGAGTAGTCCAGAGAGCTTTGTCCTAGTCACCTTGCCACCGGTGGGGACTTAGCTTTTTATAGAGGGGTTTTTTTTTTCTTTTACTAAAACCTTCGCCTTGGGTGGGCTCCACGCTTTGTGTCTCGTCTTCGCTGTCTGCGGCTTCTGAGTACAGGGACATCCCTCAGCCTTCCATTGGTGCTTGGCTCTGAATGCACCTTCTGTTTCTTTCTGAGAGTGTATTCAAGCTGTTGAGCTCGCGCGTCTCCAGCCGGTGCCTTCAGTTGTTTGAGGTCTGAAGGCCTAGAGAGTGTTGGTACCACCGCAAGCACACGATCTGCAACTCTCCTTCCGGATGTTTCCTTCTTAACGTGTTTTGGGACGCGTACATAGGGGCCACAGCAATCCCAGAGCTGGATTTCCCCTTTGGGCTGGCGTGCTCATTTTCTCTTGCGTTCATTCATTTGTTCAGTGTTTCACTCACTCTCTCATTCGCTTTTCTGTTACTGAGCTTCCGGTCTAAAGGCCAGGCTTTTTTGTTAGATCCTGCAGTTTAGAGTGGACTTGATGGCCTTACCCTCTCCCTGCCCTCCTGACACCCCCAGGCTAAGGACTTGCCAACAGGAGAGGCTAAGCACTTTTTGGATGTTATTTAATTTAATCCTTAATGACCATAGCGCGTGTGCGCGCGCGCGCGCGCGCGCGCACACACACACACACACACACACACATACACACACACAGTCTTGCTATACCACCCAGGTTGGCTTTGAACTTATGACCCGAGTGCTATGATGACAGGTTTGGGCTACCACACCTGGCTCAGAGAGGGCAACTTCTTCCTTACTTGTAGGGAGGAGTCAAGTAGACGCCACTGCCAGTTTTCAACTGATGTACTCAGATCACCCTGTGGTCAGAGTCTCGGGTTCTAAGGGCCGACCTTGGTATGTGGTGGACCCCGTAGTACCGTCGCAGGTTCTCTAGCCTGTGCTGGGGGGAGGGGGGGAGAACGGCAGGAGGAGTTCAGCAATAGCCACTGGCATCCTCCTATGGTCGTTGCTCTGCCAGTAATGCCAGACACTAGGGCTGCTCTGGAATGGAGGTTCTGGGTTCCCAAGGGTCTTGGGAGCCAGACCTCTCCTTCACTGGACCTCCACCACCTCTTCCATTTATTTAGTATTTATATTTTTTAATTTATCTTTTGTGTGATTTTAGACATGACCTATGTGCTACAGTGTGCATCCGGAGATCAGAGAACAACTTTTGGTGACTGTCCTTGCCTCCCTTTGCAGTTTCTAGAGAGTGTCTGTGTTCATCTCCTGTCTTCCCGACAGGGACACCGGGTTGGTTGCAGATGCTCAGGTTAATGTGTCCGGGTAGCACATGTGCTCTGGGGATTTGAACCCAGGTCGACAGGCTTGGCAGCATGCACCTTTACCTACTAGTCGCTCTCACTGGTCCTGTTTATTACCTTTTGAGGTCTCAGGTACCCCAGGCTGTTCTTAAATTCACTACATAGCCAAGGATGACTTTGAACTTCTGATCCTCTTGGCTCCACCTCCCAATTCAGGTGTGAGCCACCATGGGGCGAAGTGCTGGAAATCAAACTCGGGGCCACACGCTTGTAAGGCAGAGACTCTATTGGGATCCAGTCCCGCGCTCTTTTTTTTAATGCGGACGTTCCATCCCCTGGTCCTTGTGGGATCCTTCCTATTCCGATACACATTAAGGTTCTGTGACTCTGGGAGGTGGCCAGAGGGCGACAGACTCACTGTTAACTCCAGGTTAACATCGGGTAATAGGAAGCCAGGCACCGGCTGCCAGGCTTTTCCTATCCACAACCCACTTCCGCATTTGAACCTACAGCGGTGCCAAGCAGTGCCACCTGCTCAAAGCCTGCAGGTCCCAAGCCAGCCTGGGCAACATCAGTTCTGAGGTGTTCACTCCCCACGTCCACCTCTGGGTCTCCAGATGGATTCACAGGCCCCCTTTATGAGGATGCCAGCTTGAGCCTTTCCGTTCTTGCTGGGTAGCCTAGCTTCCTGGGTCTCTTGAAGCTGGTCCCCCTTGAAGTGAGCCTAGCAAGGTTTCAAGTGCGTAGTGAAACACTATCCTGCTGTGTGTTCCAAACACTTCTACGGAGAAACCTGGATTAGTGCAGGGAGCTTTGTAATGTTGTACTTAACTGAAAAACGTCCCGTAGCACAGAGCCTTGGGCAAAAGTAGTATTTCTATGGGCTTTAAATAGTCATAGGGGAGCTCTCACACGTTAGGAAAGTATCTGGATGGCCACTCCGGCCCCTTGCCTATCGCTCGGTTGCTCAGGGAAGCTGGGACTGCTGTGTGTGAAACTGCAGTTCTTTTTTTCTTTCTTTTCTTTTTTTTTTGTTTTTTCAAGACAGGGTTTCTCTGTGTAGCCTTGGCTGTCCTAAACTCACTTTGTAGACCAGGTTGGCCTCGAACTCATGGAGATCCGCCTGCCTCTGCCTCCCGAGTGCTGGGATTAAAGGCGTGTGCCACCACTGCCTGGCTACAGTTCATTTTTATCTTCTCTCTGTAGCGGGAAGTCCAGGCCTCCTGTCCGTTTGGGTCTCTCTGCACTAACCATCTACAGGCCATTGGGGGACGCTCCCCATGTCTTTAGAAAGTTCCAGACAGGAGTGGGATGATGACTCATATCAGTAAAGTATGAGAATCTGTGTGGACCCCCAGCATGTATGCAAACCCAGCCAGTACCCTGTGGCTGGGGCCACTGCTGCAAACAGCTGGCTCTTCTGAAAGGGGTTGGGACCTCCCTTCCCGTGGGTTTTCAGCTTCCAGGACCACAAATTCCTGGGACCTTCCGTCTCACTGCTCTGGCTCCAGAAGCGGCCTGGAGCACTGCTCAGCACGTTAACTGCTCAGCACATGGCTGCGAAGTTAACTGGCCTCAGATCACAAGTTTACAGCTTTCTGCTTGGAATGGTGAAGGAGCCATGCCTGGTGGCAGAGCCTGCGGACAGCTGGGAAGGGAGCCGGGAGACCTCCCAGCAGAATACCTCAGATAATTCTTCTCCTTTCTGGGTCTCCAGTGACTCATTAGCAGGCAGAAGAGGATAATTAGTTGGTTAATTACGGAGAGAGTCGGAGAAAAATAATAAAAACAAGGCCAAGCTCTCATTGCCATCCCCCCCTCCCCCCCGCAGCTGCCCCACCTCCTGCATAGACGGCATGAGAGGAGTTTCTGTCCCTGTTGGGGGCACACTATTTGTCACCTTCAAAAGGCCAGCCAAGGGGGCTTGGTGGGGGATTTCGCTGTGGGGCAGAAGGGCTAGGTTCCTCTGTGAACCAGCATTCCTGTCTTTCCACATGCTCGCCCGCCTCCTGGCTGTAATGGGAACCATCTCCAAGCTGCGCAGAACCAGGAGGCTCCTGGGGTCCTAATTCAATCTGCCAAGCCTTTCTGGCCTATTCTGCTGGGGATACTGCAGACTCTAGCCTGGATCCACGAGACATTTGAATTTTTTTTTTTGATACATTTTCACATTAAAAAGTTAAAATTCTAGGCAAATGAAATTTGGAAGTAATTTCATTGCGTTGTTTTTCTAACACTTGTGGAGACCAAACAAACAAGAAACCAAACCCAAGCTTCATTCCAGGCCTTGCAAATCAATCTTGCAATTTAGTGGGTTCTCAGGTCGTGCGTGCACACGTGTTGTGTGTGTTGTAAGTATGTGTGGGTATGTGTGCACAGATGCATGTGTACATGTGTGTGTGTACATATGGAGATCAGAGGTCAAACTCAGGTGTTGTTCTTCAGCTTTGTCCACCTTATTTTTTGAGACAAGGTATTTCTCTGGCCTGAGCTTGACAGACAGGCTGGCTGGCGAGTGAGTGCTAGGGATGGCCTGCCGCCTCTCCGGTGCTGGGATTACAAGTGTGCACTCCCACATTCTGTCTTTTAAATGAATGGTGGGGAGGAAATTCATGTCCTTGTGTTTGGACAGCAAGCTCTGTTCCACCTGAGGCATTCTATCAACCGTCCCCATTTTAAGAAATGATCTATTTAGGGCTGGAGAGATGCTTCTGAGGTGACACACCACATGCATGCAGTACCTACAGAGGTCAGAAGGGGGCAGTCTATCTCCTGGAACTGGAGTCACAGGTGGTAGTGAGATGCCTTGTGGGTGCTGGGAATTGAACTCAGGTCTTCTGGAAGAGCAGCCAGTGTTCTTCTAACTGAGCCCCGACATTCTCCTTTCTAAAATTTAAAAAATAATGAGGTAGTGGTGGGGGAACTGGAGAGATGGCTCAGTAGTTAAGAGTGCCAGCTACTCCTGTGAGGACCTAGGTTGAGTTCCTAGCATCTACATGGTGGCTCATCCATAGTGCTAGCTCCAGGGGATGGTGGCTCATCTCCCCCAGGGGATCTGGTTCCTTTCTCTGATCTCCTTAGGGCACCAGCAGTCATGTGGTTCACATGCATATATGCAGAAAATGCATGCATGTACATAAAGTAAAAATAAAAAAATATTAAAAAAAAAACCTACTAGGGGGCTGAAGATACCTCAGTGGGAGGGGCTTGCCTAGCAACACAAGGCTCTGCACCCTGTCCCCAGCAGCACTCAAATGCCTAATTTGGGGATGGTTGGCAATTTGCATGCAGGAGCAAGAAAGACACAATGAAGAGACTGCGTGCATCTCTAGTCAGTTTCTCCCGAAGCAACATTATGCAAAATTATCAAACGACAGCCACTGGATGCAAACATGAACACAGTTAGGATGCACAAGCCTGTGTAGGCAAGGGCCCTTTATGGCAGCCACCGGCTGACCTGGGGACAGGTGCTTTTACCCAGCTGAGCCATCTTACTGGCCCCATGATCTTTGGCTTCTCTGATTCTCCTGCCTCTGGCTCCCTAGGGCTGGGGTTTCAGGTGTGCACTCTCCTCCTGCCTGGCTCACTATGGTTATAGCCGAGTGACATCGGGCTCCTTTTCCTGTGTGCTGTAGTGTATTTGTCCCTTTGGTAGAAAGCATCCTGGTGGTTTTGGTGGAAGACCCCCAGATACGTTCATCCTCTGTTTTTCGTCTAAACCCTTCCTCGCTGAGGGATTGCTTTTCCCTTCTGGACAGATGCCCCCGGGAATGAACGGTCTGCCCACCCGTCTGTTGTTCATCCCTCTCCAGTGAGCGGATGGGGGATGGTGCACCTGGTATAGGAAGGGAAAGGAGCATGTGGCCTGGTAACCCTGGCCTGCTCTCTCTGACTCCCCCCCCCCTCCCTCCCCACCCCCATGCAGTTCCAGGAGCAGGAGCTTAAAGACTGAGGCAGAGTACCTAGACCCGTGTGAGCCAGTGGGGTGGGGGTGGGTGGGGGTGGGGTGGGGGTGGGGTGCCGGGGAAGGAAGAAAGGGGATTCAGGGGGGATGGACAGACCGAGGCCATTTCTCTGTCACTTATGGACCAGCAGAGGGGGTCAGTGGCCTGATGGCCTATATTGGCTGCTTCTCTGTCAGCTTAGGTTAAGCATGGCCAGACCCACCGGCCTCCTCTGTGTACTCTTCAGGCATGACTCCGATCCTGCCTGCTGTCTTCTCTAGAGGGGGGTTCAGCTCCAATGACGCCTGGCATGGCTGCCCAGTCCTGCCCTGTTCTTTCATTTAGAGCCCGTCATCTAATTAGCGTCTGCCGGGGACAGGGCTGGTGTGGTTTTGCTGGAAGGGTTGGGTCACATTGGGTGACATTACTGGATTTCCTTCCAGTGGCAAGACTTCACTGTGGAGTTCCCACGTTTGCGTTGGCTCTGGAGCTTTCTGAGCAAAGCTCCAAAGCTGCACTCAGAGATCAGGAACCTGGGAGCTGCCGCTGTCTCTCAGGCTGTGGGTTGCTGGCAGTTGGATGAGTCCTCTGTGCTGCCAGCCGGCCCTCTGTGGGGACAGAGGCCACCCTGGGGCTGCCTGGCATGGTGGATTTGAATGCCACAGAGGCTTGACTTTGGCTCTGCCTCCTGCTTTGCTAATGCTTATCTGTCTGTCTGTCTGTCTATCTATCTATCTATCTATCTATCTATCTATCTATCTGTATGTATGTGTATATGAAAGTATCTATGCATGTGGAAGCCAGAGGTTTTTCTCTGGTGCTGTTCCCTGACTTTGTCCATGTGGTTATTGAGACAGGGTCTCTGGCTGGCCTGGATTTCACCGATTTTTATGTGTTTTAAGGATCAAATGCAGCCATCTCCTCAGCTTATTTGCTATTACTTCATTTTGAGTCAGAGCCTTACTCTGTACCGACCACTGAGCCATCTCCCTAGCACCCACACACTCCTTAATCTCCTCCTTGGCCAAGCACCGTGATATGCCATTGATAGAGCAATCATGATACATAAACTTACAGCCGTGCCCGCGCCCATTCTACAGACCTAGAAACTGAGGCGTAGAGATTATATGATTCTCCCAAAGTCACGAGATGGCAGAGATGGCAGAGCCACTCTTGGCCCCAGCTTCCTGGGCTGCTAGAGTTGCTATGATACCTTCTTGGAGGTCACAGAAGGACAAGGGGGTCACAGAAGACCGTCCATACTTGGACAGGCCTACAGCAAGAGCTCTAATGGGAGGGAATCTGAAGGCTGCTGGGAAGGCTGGTGGGTTCTGAGCCTTGGGGCACAGTGTGGACAGAGGCTTACCGGGTGTGAATGAAGAACCGAAAGCAAGAAACTGTGGTCTGACGGGCTGCCTCCGATGTCTGTCCTGCTGCAGGCTGCCCCCATGCCTGCCTCTGACATCACTGGAATGCCACGGCAGGACAACTCTTTGCAAGCTAATGCAAAGGCTGGACCCGCTCCATCTCAGGGTCCCGCTAATGGTTGTTCGTGCAATCATTTTCTGGAACTAAACATTTAGCTTAGTTCTTAAGATCTCGTGGGGGGGGGAGGGGCAGGGGGAGGTGAGGAGCTACTGTTCCCCTCGGCTTTCACCCCCAAGCACGGAGACCTGGCCCTTGGTTAGGAAGGTGAGCCAACATGACTTGGGCTCTAAGGAGTGGAGAGGGCTACTGCGACAGCCATCTTCCTAAATGGAGAATGCTGTGGCTCCTTTTTGAGACTCACCAATGTGTAGAGCCTCATCCGGGCCTCTCAGTGGAATCGCCTGGGGGGCAGCTGGCTATGTTTTAGAGAGTCTGTTTGCTGATTTCTCACCAGGAGCAAGGAGCTGGTAGAGGAGGGTAGGGGACTAGGACAGAGACTGTGGGCTGTGTGCCCATGCCAGGAGGAGGGGATGGCAGTTGGCTCAGACTTGGATGGGGAACCTCACTGGCTTTGAGAAGATCCATTTTGGGGTACCATTCATGGTACTACCCAATGCACAAAATCCAATGACACTGCTAACCCTGGCTCCTTGTGGCCAGGGATGTGGAGTGACCTACACAAAACACCTGGAGCTGGGTCTATAGGAGAGGAGAGGCCTAGGGGCTGTAGGCCCTGGATGGGAATAGGCCTGGGTGTCTGGGGCAGGCCTTTCTGGAGGAGGTTATATTTGAGATAGGTCTAGATGAGAGATCCCTGACCTTCACCCCCCCATCCCTCACCCTGAGTATATAGCTCCTGTCCTTGGTGAAGGCACAGGGTGTGCAGAAATAGCTGAAAGTCAGGCTGGAGAGTCTTGAGGACACAAGGTGGCAGCCCAGGCCCCTGGGATGGGAAGGGAGCAGGATCCCAGAGCTGAGCTACAGCCTTCAGCCAGTTTGGGAGGCACTCACTTTTGCCTTCTATTACCTACTAGTCTCTCCAGGCCTCCAGTAAAGATTCAGGGTATAGGGTGGGCATGGGGCCCAAGTCCCCAAACAGAGTCCCAGTCACTAGTGATTAGTAAGGGCCTAATCCTGGCTGGGCCTCCAAAGAACCTGTGGGTTTTAGACACTATGGCTTCTGGGGTGCTCTGTGGACCAAATGGGTGGGAGCATACGGGGGAGCCGTGGGTTCTTTGCTCAAGGAAGACATTTTGGGACCACCCATTCTTGGCATACTTTCTGACTTAGGGCCATGGCTCGAGTGTGGCAAGGCACTTGAATAGCCCTCTCTATGCTCCTACAGGGCTCCCATCCCTGGCTTCAGTGATGCTGGTCCAAGGGGAAGCTGGCTCCCTAGAACCTGCCCCCCCCCCCCCGAGGCACTAAAGCAGGATCTGTTCTCTGGGCATTGAAATGTCCTTTGTCCCACTGGGAGAGCCTGGGACACGGGACTCAAATAAATGCAATTGTGAAAGTCATTTTTCTCAGCTCAGGAGTACAGAAGACAATTCCTTGGTTGGAATTGTTCTAATGAGTCTGGCCTCACTTCAAAGGGGCTAATGCAATAAGAGGAGGAGCCAGGGCTCCAGTGGGGCCTAATTAGATTTCTTTCCACACGCATCCTGCATTTGTTTTCTGAATGTGAGGGTCCAGCGTGCAGAGAGCTAAGAGCCAGGCTCGGCTAGAGAAAGACCATCAGTCTCTCTGAGGCTGACAACTGAGATCCGCTTCCCAGCAGGACTGGGCCGCCACCTCTAAAGTCGACAGGGTTTGGGACCACATGGGGAGGGGTCTTGGGAGGACAGAGGGCTCCCTGGGCCAGCACATGGGATGGGTGGCATGGGTCTGGAGCCGAGCCGCCTGCCTTGAGTCCCAACTCGTTTCTTTCCCAGTGGTGTGATTTGTTGTTGTTGTTGTTGTTTTTGGTTTTTTGAGACAGAGTTTCTCTGTGTAGCCTTGGCTGTCCTGGACTCACTTTGTAGACCAGGTTGGCCTCGAACTCACAGCGATCTGCCTGCCTCTGCCTCCTGAGTGCTGGGATTAAAAGCGTGCGCCACCACCGCCTGGTCCCCAGCAGTGTGATCTTGAGGGTGTGAGCTTTCCTCTCTGCAGCTCCCACTCCCCATCTGTACGATCCACACCTGACAGGCTTACCTCCATGGAGCAAGATGCTAAAGCCAGCCCTTAGCACCACACCATGGGCAGGGTGAAAGCCCTGCACCACAGCTTCAGTTCCCTCATGAATTCTCTGGAAAAGGCCACTTGATAAGAGGAAGCCGCTGTAGGCAAATCTGAACTTCGGGGGCTCCAAGTTTAAGTGGTTGAGGGGAAGGAGTTGCTCAGCGGGAAGATATTTCTGGACACCGTAAGCAGTTGATGTCTGTCACTTTTCACTTTAGGTGCACTTGAGTATAGATAACTAAGTTCCCAAGTTGAAAAGTTCTTTCTCTAAGCAGGAAATAAAAGTTCTGAATGGTGAGCCAGACTCAGGTCAGACTGTCCCCAGTGGCAGTGCTTCAACAGTCCCAGGGGTGTGTACATGCACGGCGTGCCCGGCTGAGCCCTTCTGGCTGTTTCCTTACTCATCGTTCATCTTTTCTTTCTTTTGCCTTTTCTTTTCCTTCTGTTTTTAAATTTTTATTTATTTATTTATTCATTCATTTTTTTATGTACATAGGTTTTTTTTTTTTTTTTTTTTTGCCTGTGTGAGGGTGTCAGATCATGAAGTTACAGACAGGTGTGAGCTGCCATGTGGGTGCTGGGAATTAAACCCAGGCCCTCTGGAAGAGCAGTCAGTGCTCTTATCCGCTGGGTCGTTTTTCCAGGCCCCTTTTCCTTCTGTTTTTTTTTTTTTTAATTACATTTATTTATTTAGTGTCGGAGCATGGGTGTGCCCTGTGCATGTGCAGGTAGGAGGACAGCCGGTGGAAGTTGGCCCTCTTCCTGGCATAGAGCTCAGGCCTGTAAGCTCTGAGGCAAGCCTTGACACAGATGCTGCACATTTGGCTGACGCCTGAGACCAAGGTATGGCTCCTGTTCTCAGCTCCCTATCTGCGATGAGTAGATGTTTGTTTATCTCCAGGGACAGTGTGATGATGCATCTCGTCACCCTAAGATGAGGAAACAGGGAGACCAAAGAACAAGTCTAAGGTCACACGTGAGCAGTGAGTGAGTAGCTTTCAAAGCTAGGGTTACCTGACAGCTACACGTAGTCCCTGGATTCAGTGTCCAGCTGCCTCCTGCCCTCTGACTTCTTCCTAATGGAAAATTGCATCAAGGAGGGAGGAGGAAGGAGGGAGAAGGGAGGAAGAGGAAGGAGGAAGAAGCAGGGAGAAAGGAGGATGGAGAAGGGGGAAGATGGCTCATGACAGCCAGAAAGTAAATAACACAAGTCTTAGGAAGCTCTGGAAACCGATTAGGCTCATAAGGTCCTTCCAGGAAGTTGTGGCAACAATCAGCAACTGTTGGTGGAAGACTGCCTAATCAGCTCAGTTGCTAGAAGGAGCCCAGTCTCCCATCAGGCCGTCAGCCTGTACGCAGGGTTCCAGCTTCAGCAGCTGTCACTCACGCTGCGGTGGGATTTGGGGTGATGCGGTCATCTTTGAGTCATCTCTGCCCTGTGAGTAACCCCTCATTTTCACTCCCATAGTCACCCCAATAAGAACTCATCATCACCAAGCTGGACTTCAGGGGGAATGCTCCGGTCTGCCATGTTCGCTCTGGGGTGAGCAGATGCCCACATTTCCCCAGGAGAAGTCCCACACAACCACCTTCTGGGTGTTCAGAGCAGGCTGTCATCCTCAGGTCACCAGTGTTCGCAGAGGGGCCCTTCTACAGTGATGCCCCCTCCCCCTGCAACTAAAGTCCCGCCAGAGAGAGGGAGACAGTGTAGCAGAGTGGTTAGGGTGTAGGATCTGGAGTCAGTTTGCTGCTCCCACAGTCCCCTGGCTGTGTGACTTTGAGCGAGTGGCTTAGCCTCTCTGAACCTCTGATTCCTTATTGGGAAAATGATGTTGACAATGGAATGGTTTAAAGTGCTTGGTGCCAGCCTTGCTATCAGGATGGCTGAAGTTGAGACCACCTCCAGTCTCTGCTGGGTTTCTTGTCCATTCTTCCAAAAATGAAGTGGGCAGATGAGGCATGGAAGTGTTTATTACTGAGTCGGGCTTAGCAACCTTCGATAAGGCAATATCTTTAAATAGGTTGCCTTGCGGTAACCGCCAACTTAAAGAGAACAACAAGTTTGAACTCTTGGCAGACATGAGTGCTAAGCCCAAGCCCGTGACACCTCTGAGAAGAGTTACAGCCTGTGGAAGCTCTCAGAGGGCTTTGGGGGTGTCAACTAAGAGCAACTCTGTAGAGAGCGGGAGTAGCAGGAGCAGCAGGAGTAGCAGGAGCAGCAGGAGCAGCAGGAGCAGCAGGAGCAGCCTCGGCATCTGCAGCTGAGGCGTGGGGTCTTGGAGGCAGGAATGATCCTCACCCCATCCATGGGATGAGTCCAGGGATGCTGGATGGAACTCCGGTGCCTTGCCTGCTTGGTGCCAGAGCCCGAGGCACTGGGAGCTTCCAATGGTTCTGTAGACTTCTCTTCCTCCTCCATCAGGTTCTTCCTGCATCTTGCTTGGCCCTGGACCATCCAAATTCATGGGGTGTCAGGTAGGCCATGAGCAGCTGGGTTTTGGTACATAAATAAGGTTATAAAAGGGACCCATTAGGGAAGCACCATCCAAATGCCTCCAAATGCCTGCCAGTTCTGGTTGTGCTGTGGTGTTTGTAGGCCACAGCCTGCTGCGTTTCTCTTCCCTAGCCTGCTGGCCTTTGGGGCTCTGGCTGTCAAAAGCTGGGACTCTGGGGTGGGGGGGTGTCTTTTGCCCAACCGGAAACCTCCAGTCAGATAGGAAACTCCTCAGGTGAAGGGGGAGTCTGTTGTCATGGTTACCATCAGCCCCTGGGGCTGTCATCACCCTACCTCCTGGGCCTTCAGAGCCGGGGTGCAGGCTAGCAATAGCCTTGGTGGGTATGAGGGCACCTAGGCACGCGTAGCTTGGTTTCCCTAGAGGGCTGGGTGCTGACACACACACTCCCAGGGAGGGAGGGAGTTGTGGATGCTGGTGGGCATCTGGGGACATTGCATTAGACTTCTTGGCCCTCACCACAAGCCATACAGTGCTCCGGCCTCGTGGTCCTCTGGTGCCTCAGGGAGTAAGATGTGGTGAATTTCCCAGCTGGGATGATGGAAGTGATCCAGCGAGAAGTGCTTTGCGGTTCTCTGCCTATTTTCTTGGATAGTCGAACACAAGGACATGTCAGTTCTCCCATGTCGCACCAGAAACAAAGAGTGCAGGTAATTCAGGTGAGCAGAAGCTAGGGGACTAAACAGCACCCTCAGGGATGGCATGTCAGTGCTGCTCCTTCCTGTCTGAGTTTTTCCCCTTTGAGTAGATAGACATACAGGCTTTCCTTTTTTTCGAGACAAGGTTTCTCTGTGTAGCCTTGGCTGTCCTGGACTCTCTTTTGTACACCAGGCTGTCCTCAAACTCACAGCGATCCGCCTGCCTCTGCCTCCCAAGTGCTGGGATTAAAGGTGTGCACCACCACTGCCCGGCTGACATACAGGCTTTAAAAACAAAACAAAAACCCTAAAAACTTTTGGACATAAATAGAAGCACACAGCACACTACCAGGTGCTGGCTCAGGGGGGCTGCAATCTCAGCCATGGGAGGCCGAGGCTGGAAGATGCCAGAGCGAAACCTACTTCAGAAAAAGAAAACAAACAAACAAACAAACAAAAACCAGCCACGCCAATAAACAACAACAAAAAACCCATCCCCACCCCCGAGGAACTGGGGGATGCTAGGCTCCCCAGATCTTTGGAGACCCAGCCTCCCTTTAGAGCATCCAGCCCATGGCTGCCAGTGCCCTCCCTGGCTCACTGAAACCGCCGACCATCGACTTAAACTGTCTAGGTAGTGCGCAGCAGACGAGTAAACACCAGCTCGTGCATTTTTGATGAAGTTGACATTACACAAACGCTCCCGGCTTACTTGGTCAGACCCGGCAGCGAGGGGCCGAATCAATAATGGAACAGTGGGAGAAATAAAACATTAAACAGGGCATATTCTGCAAGGCAAGCAGCTTGGTGGGGAGGCGAGTCAGGTGACCCAGAACGGCAAGTGGCCAATGGTCCCATTGCCTGGCTGTCCAGGGAGATGGCTGGGCTGCGGAGGCAGATGGTCTTGGATCTCCACAGGCTTGGAGAACCGTGTGACTTCTCCAGAAGCCTCCAGCTTAGGCCAGAAGCCCAGAAACATGGAAAGAGTATGAAGTCTGTGGCCTTGTGCGATTTTTTTCTTTTTTCCCCTGTCTCCCTCAATTGGGAAAATAGACCCTTGGATAGGCATCGCAGAGTCTTCTGATGCTTTCAATGTGAACCTGAGATGTGTGGGGTCCAGATGTAAAGGACATTCCAGGCCACACGTGAGCAGGGCCCAGGAAATGTGTCCTTAGCGACCAGCTTTGGTGTGCGCTTATATGTCTGTGTGTGCTTGTGTGCCCACGTTTGTATGTATGTGTGTGTGTATGTGTGTGTGTGTAAGATTGAGATCAACCTCAGATGCCTTTCCTCAGAGCACTGTACACCTTGGTTTTGAGACAGGCTTTTATTTATTTATTTATTTATTTTGAGATATAGTTTCTCTGTGTAGCCTTGGCTGCCCTGGACTCACTTTGTAGACCAGGCTGGCCTTGAACTCACAACGATCTACCTGCCTCTGCCTCCCGAGTGCTGGGATTAAAGGTCGGTGCCACCACTACCCAGCGAGACAGGCTTTTTTGTTTTGTTTTGTTTTGTTCTTCAAGACAGGGTCTCTCTGTGTAGCCTTGGCTGTCCTGGACTCACTTGGTAAAGTAGGCTGGCCTCAAACTCACAGCAGTCCTGAGACAGGCTTTTTTATTGGTCTGGGAATCACTGATTCTAGGCTGACTGGACAGTGACCCTTAGTGACCGACCTGTCTCTGCCGCCCCAGTGCTGAGATTACGAGTGTGCCACCACTCCCGGATCTTAAAAAAAATATTTATTTAATATTATGTACACAGTGCTCTGCCTACATGTACACCTTTTCTTCATCCAGTTCCTGGGTGACCCTCAAGTTTGGAAGAGGAACGCGTGCCCTTCCCAAAGAGCAAAAGGTTAAGGATGAGGAGAAAGGAGGGTCTAAGAGGAGGAGCCCACAGCCGGTCCAGCTATCAGGGAGGACTCTCTGGAGCTGCCCTGTACCATCTGTCTTTAATGTCTGGGACTTCTGAGCACTTGATGCGAGGTCCATGGACCAGAGGAACCTGCAGTCCCAAGGACAATGCCTTACGCCCTTGAAGTCTAGCAAGGGAGAGCAGGCAGCACAGCATTGAGCCTGCCCTAGCTGTGCTCCAGAAGGTTCTCCTGCTGAGGGCTGGGGGCTGCTGGAGGCAAGTCACTGTCTGCAGGGGCCTGGGGCAATTTTCTACCATCCTGTGTCTTGGCATCCTGCTGGTCTCAGGTATAGGCTCACTTTGTGGAAGAGGACCTGGGAAATGCCTTTGCTCGGAGGGGCCATAGTTAGACCTAGTTTCTTTTTCTTTTTAAAATTTATTTATTTGTATTTTATGTGCATTGGTGCATTTATTTTATGTGCATTATGTGCCTGCATGTATGTCTGTATGAGGGTGTCACTTCTTGGAGATACAGACAGTGGTGAGCTGCCATGTAGGTGCTGGGAATTGAACCCGGGTCCTTTGGAAGAGCAGTCAGTGCTCTCAACCCCTGAGCCATCTCTCCAGCCCCAGTTAGACCTATTTTCGGTGTCACTTTGAGATGTGTAGCTTCGGTCTGTTGGTTTAATGATGCTAAGAGTGCTCCTCACTCTACTAACTTAGACTAGAGAATAGAAATCAGTTCAGGGGCTGCGGAGCTGGTTCACTCGGTCAGTCAAGTGCTTGCCTTGAAAGCATCAGGTCTTGAATTGATCCTCAGAAATACACTGAGAGAGAGAGAGAGAGAGAGAGAGAGAGAGAGAGAGAGAGAGAGAGAGAGAGAGAGAGAGAGAGAGAGACAGACAGACAGACAGACAGACAGACAGACAGACAGAGAGACAGACAGAGAGATAGACAGACAGAGATAGACAGACACGGAGAGACAGAGAGACAGATCAAGTGTGGAGGTATGTTTGTAACCCTGGTTCTGGGGAGGCAGAGACAGGTGGATCCCTGGGGCTTGCTGGCCAGATGGCTGAGCTGACTTGGTGAGATCCAGGCCAGTAGAGAGGCCTCTCACAAACCAACACACATGGGCCCCCCCTTATAAATATGCACACACACACACATGCCCACACAGAAAGAAATAATAAATTCAGCAAATATTTATTCAAGGTCTGCTGAGGGCCAGACTCAGGACATGGGGACAAGGGTCCAGGCCTGAGTGTGAGGCCATCACAAGCAGCTTAGGGTCCACAAACTATGGGCTGGTGGACCCATGCGGATCCACCACCAGCAGATCTTACCTGCAGCAGAGTGACTCCGGGGAACTTGAGATGCCACTGTCCGGGCATCCCAGGGGGGCCTGATTCAGGAGGCTGGAGTCAGGAGATGCTCCCAGGGTCATTCCGGGTTTTCATTTGGGTTCACTAAGAAGTAATGGGCTTTCTGGTCTTTCAAAAGCTGAAATCCTAGGCTGGGCGTGGTGGCACACGCCTTTAATCCCAGCACTTGAGAGGCAGAGGCAGGTGGATCTCTGTGAGTTCGAAGCCAGCCTGGTCTACAGAGCGAGTTCCAGGCCAGCTAGAGTTGTTACACACAGAAACCTTGTCTCGGAAACAACAACAACAACAGTCCCCCCCAAAAACCCCCAAACAAAACAAAAACAAAAAACTGAAATCCTCATCTGATGCCATCAGCAGACTGACAAGCATAGGGATGGGGGTTGGGGTGGGAGAGGGTGGAGGTGGGGTTTCTTTCCTTCCTTCCTTCCTTCCTTCTCTCCTTCCTCTTCCTTTTCTTCCTCCTTCCTATATAGACCTGGCTATTCTGGAACTCTCTGTAGATCAGGCTGGGCTCGAACTCACAGCAATCCACCTGCCTCTGCCTCCCTGAGTGCTGGGGTCAAAGGTGTGTGCCACTGTGTTTAGCTTACTTGTCATTTCTAAAGAGAAAAGGATTTCTTTCAGCTGGTGTGGTGGCATGCTCCTGGAATCCCAGCGTCAGGACGCTGAGGCAGGAGGATGTCCTACCCAATATAGGTTTGCCAGGCTATAGGGTGGCTTCAACCACCACCGCCACCACAGCACAGAGCAAAAATAAAAATAAAAATAAATCTTGCAAGCAAGACAGTTGGGCAGTTTCATAAGTCTCAGATATGTTATTGGATTTGATTAATCTAATTTTTTTTAATCCCTTGAGAACCCTTGGCTAGTTCCTCTGCCTAAGAATGAGCCCATTGTTACTTTTCAGGGATGCTAAAAGGTCTAACACAGTAAGGAAGCGGAGCAGTGACGGATGCACGCGGAAGGAGGACGTGATGGCACGAGTCCTGGTGGCTGTGGCGGTCCTACAGTTTCTGAGCGTGTTGCTGTGCGGAGCAACAGGTTGGACTTCAAAGCTGCCCGCACCCCACCCCTCGGAACCCGGGTGTTTCCTTACACCACAAGAGAATTTGAAGATGAGGTTAGTACCGGGAAGTGGGGGGGGGGATCAGTCTAGATCATCTGGGTGACTTGGGGTAATCACGTAATGGCGGGGAGTGTGCCTAGAACATTCACCCAAGAAGCTGTGGCTATGAAGGGGGACCAGGCTGGCCTCGAACTCACAGCCATCCGCCTGCCTCTGCCTCCCGAGTGCTGGGATTAAAGGCGTGCGCCACCACGCCCAGCTGCCTTGCTGGTTTTTAATACGGTGAAATGAAGCTGTAGGCCAAGGAGTGTGAGTGGCCTTTGGAGGCAGGAGAGACTCTGGAACCGGCCCTCCCTCTAAAGGTCACAGTCCTGCACACAGCTTGATGTCGATGTCACTCCAAGTCAGGGGAGGCAGGCTTTCTCTTGGCTCACGGTCTACTAGGGCACAGTCTGTCATGATGAGGAGGGTGTGGCAGGAGTAGCTGCCAGCTGGGGTGTGGCGAGCTTGCTCGCATCTAGGTGCATCAGGGCAGATCAAGAAGGAGCGAGGGAATAGGAGGTGGCCTGGGTTACAAACTTCAAGACCCGCCCTTCAGCGATCCACTTCCTCCAGCTAAACTCCACTTTCTGAAGGTTTCACAACCTCTTAAAACAGTGCCCGTTAGCCAGGGACCAAATGTTCAAACATGAGTCTATAAGGGATATTTCCCATTCAAGTCTTGACAGACTCACTTCAGACTTGGACTCCAGAACATCATACACCCGCCTCCCTCCTCCCCCCACCCCCACCTCTGTGTGTGTGTAAGAGAGCGGCGGGACGGGGGGGTGAGGGGCGCGCAAAGTGGGGTAGCAAGATGGAAATAATCCGCTGGCCAAAAACACTGTCAGACAATATAAAAAGAATATGGAGGAGACCTGGCTGGCATGGTGGCGCACGCCTTTAATCCCAGTGCTCAGGGGGCAGAGGCAGGCGGATCACTGTGAGTTTGAGGCCAGCCTGGTCTACAAAGAGAGTCCAGAATAGCCAGGGCTACACAGAGAGACATGGAGGGAGGCTGGACTTAGCTCGATCAGTAGAGTGCTTGCCTAGCATGCACGAAGCCCTGGGTAAACCAGGCTATAACCCCCAGCAGTACTCACACTCAGGTGGTGGAGAGGTTTAAGGACACCCCGAATTTGAGGTCAGTCTGGGATACAGCAGACCCTGTTGAGTGAGGTGGGGGTGGGGCGGTTGCAGACATCGTCATCTTACAGTGGGAGTCTTGTTTCCATCAAACATAAAAGAAGAAGTCAGACTTCGCCCCTTTCCCTCTATAATGAAAACAAGGAGAGTGATGATGGAGAAATATGTCCCACGAGGGTCAGATGATTCCGAGAACCCATGCCACCGACAAGCGACAGCACCAAAGGAAGATGGTGAAACTGACCATAGGAGTGGAGTCCCACGTGGTGAGTGGTCACAGGCAATGTCCTGGGTGGGTTGTTTTCAGACTCACAATGAACGAGTAAACGAAATTTCAAGGGGAAAATAAGAAGGAAATGTGTTGTTCTCATCGGCTTAGTCACCATTTGCCATCCTGGGACGAGAGCCCAGGTGTTTTGTTGTTGTAACTGGTCCACGTGTAGCTGCAGATTTTGTCTCTTAACGTCTGTGAGCAAGCTTGAACTTAATTGAGTTTGTAATTCAATTCTCTTTAGTCCCTAAGTGGACACAGGCAGAGATGGGTGTTCTTGCTAGGTGGCTTGGAGGAAAGAGCTGAAATAGAAATTAGGGAATATCATTGGCTTGTTGTGTGTAATTGGTGTTTGCAAGTCTAAGAATAGAGCTCTTTTGCAATCTTGGAGCAGAGAAAATGAGCACCCTTCTTCCAAGAAAGAAATTATGAATCATTAGTGATTTCAAAAATGGAGCTGGGGAGACGGCTCAGGGCTTAGGAGCAACGGCTGCGCTTGCGGAGGATCAGGGTTCGTTCCCAGCACTGGTGGCACCCAACCATGCATGAGTCCAGTTCCAGGGGGATCTAGCACCCTCTTCTGACCTCTGTGGGCATTGCACACATGTGGTGCATAAACACACATACAGACAAATCACCTGTATACATAAAATAAAAACATCTTTAAAAAAAAATCTCTTGAGTGTAAGAGCTTGGCTTTGTGAGTGTGTGAAGGAAATGAGAAACAAGGAGTTGAAATCTGGGGAGATGGGTTTTGAATTTGAATCTCGATCCATATATTTATTTATTCATTTATTTATTCATGGTTCTATGTGGGAACTGGTGAGAATTTAGTTGTACGCTGACAGTGGCGCCCATTTCAAGCATCTATACCTTCAAAACTGGGAACACAGATAAATGATAAAATTGGCTCTGTTTACATTTGTGTAAGAACATCTGAGAAGGCTGACTGCCCTCACTCCCTGATGTTGAGTGGCTGATGTTGAGTGCCCCTCCCCCACACTGCTCTTCACCTTGTTTCTTGAGATAGCATCTCTCACTGAACCCCAGGCTGACTGACTGTCTCAAGCAATAGAATTGGATATGTTAAGAGGGAAATAGTGTGATGGGCACCGTGGCAACTAATAGATCAGGAAGAGTCAACCCAGGATAAGACAAGAGGGGATGCCAAGGGACCATTACTTCACCCATGGAGACACTCCACCAGATGCCTTATGGGAGAGTCAGAGAGCAAGTGGGTCCCCAGGGTTCTGCTTCAAGGCCATACCCTCCTCAAAGAGAAGTGCTGTTCATCTGCAGAGTAGCTCTTGCTACCATGAGAATCCTGGCAGAGGTGTGGTGACCACCAGAGCAGGGACTGTGTGGTGAGGTTCCATGTCACTAGCACACTGTCAGAGGTTTGGAGTCCCCTTGCTGATTACGATGCTTTGGGTTGAGCCCACGCAGATCCGGACCGCACAGGGACACCTTTCACTCTGGCTCCAAGTACGGCAGTGAGTGTGTGATGGAGCTTCTTCGGGGCCAATAGAAGGAGTTTGGCCTGGTGTCCAGGTAGGTTGAAGCAATCTGCAGTTGTTCCTTTGTACCTATGGGGGGAAGGCTCAAGGGCTCCAGCAGATACCAGAATCTGAGGATGTGTCTGTCCTTTCTGTAATGAGGTGCGACATTTGCACAGACCTCAAGGATCCGCCTGCATTCTTTAGACGCTCTGTGATTTCTTAGGAGACCTAAGGACACAAATGCTGTGTGATCGTCGGCACCGTCACGTCTCAGGAACAAGAGAAAGGTCTCCTGCTCAGCACAGAGGCAGCTTTGTTAGTGTGTGTGTGTGTGTGTGTGTGTGTGTATGTGTGTGTCAGAGGGAGCACATATGTTATGGTATCTTAATTAGGGTTTCTACTGCTGCGGTGAAAAACCATGACCAAACCAACTTGGGGAGGAAAAGGTTTATTTCACGTCCACTTCTGCATTGTAGTCCCTCACTGAAGGAAGTCAGGGCAGGAACTCAGTCAGAAAAGGAGCCTGGAGGCAGGAGCTGATGCAGAGACCATGGAGGGGTGCTGCTTACTGACTTGCTCGGCCTGCTTTCTTTCTTTCATTTTTTCTTTCTTTCTTTCTTTCTTTTTTTTTTTTTTTGATTTTGGTTTTTCAAGACAGAGTTTCTCTGTGTAGCCTTGGCTTTCCTGGACTAGCTTTGTGGACCATGCTGGCCTCGAACTCTCAGTGATCCACCTGCCTCTGCCTCCCAAGGGCTGGGATTAAAGGTGTGTGCCACCACACGGCCTGCTTTCTTATAGAACCCAGGACCACCGGCCCAGGGATGGCACCACCCACCATGACCCTTCCCAATTGATCACTAATTAAGACATGCTGTAGAGGCTGGCCCACAGCCCGATCTTATGGAGGCATTTTCTCAATTGAAGCTCCCTCCTCTCTGATGATTCTAGCTCAGCGGTTCTCAATGTGTGGAGCATGACCCCTTTGGGGTCACATAAGGCCATTAAAAAACACAGATGCTTACATTACAATTCATAACAGTAGCAAAATTGCAGTAATGAAGTAACAACGAAAATAATTTCATGGTTGGGGGTCACTACAGCCCAAGGAACCGTATTAAAGGGTCACAGAGTTAGAAAGGTTGAGAGCGGTAGTTCTCGCTTGTGTTGAGTTGCCGTAGAGCTAGCCAGTAGACATGGGATGTGTGTGGAGGTCAGAGGTCAACTTTGCAGGAGTCGGTTCTTTCTGTCTACCATGCGTATTCCTGGGATCAGACTCAGGGCCTTATGCTTGTCAGCAAGCACGTTGACCCACTGGGCCATCTTTCTGGCTACAGACGCAGCTTTTGTTGGGGGATGTTTTCTGTCTGAGATCAGCTGAGTCCACAGATGGGGGGAGTCGATGAAGGGCCAGTCACACGGTGCTGGCCAGACAGCCAATGCTTGTCTACTTAGGGATGGCCTGGGAAGACGATGCGCCAGAGAACCCTTGTAGCTGAGATTATGGTGTGTGTGTGTGTGTGTGTGTGTGTGTGTGTGTGTGGTTGTGTGTGCATGTGTGTGTGTGTGTATGTGGTTGTGTGTGTTTGTGCGTCACCACACCTGGCCATGGGGCGGTGTGTGTGTGTGTGGTTGTGTGTGCGTGTGCGTGTGTGTGGTTGTGTGTGTGTGTGTGTGTGCATGTGTGTGTGTGGTTGTGTGTGTGTGGTTGTGTGTGTGTTTGTGCGTCACCCCACCTGGCCATGGGGCGGTGTGTGTGTGTGTGTGTGTGTGTGTGTGTGTGTGTGCGCGCGTGTGCGTGTGTGTGTGTGTGTGTGTGGTTGTGTGTGTGTTTGTGCGTCACCACACATGGCCATGGGGCGGTGTGTGTGTGTGTGTGTGTGTGTGTATGTGTGTGTGTGTGTGTGTGTGTGTGTGTGAGTGGTCAGTCTTGAGTGTTTTTTCTTGGTCCATTGTTCCTTTTTGTTTTGTTTTTCTTTTGTTTTTCTTTTTTTGAGACAAAATGTCAATTTGGTTAGGCTGGTTGCTCACAGAGCCCTAGGGACCGGCCAGTCTCCGCCTCTCCAGTGAAGGGATTGTAGGCATGTACCACCACACCCTTTTTGTTTGCGTAAGGGATTTTTGTTTGTTTGTTTGTTTTGTTAGAGACAGGCCTTTCTCTTTGTGTAGCCCTGGCTGTCCTGGAACTTGCTCTGTTCAGACCACCAGGCTGGCCTGAAACTCACAAGAGATCCTGCTGCCTCTGCCTCCCGAAAGCTGGGCTTGAAGGCGTGCATCACCACCCTCAGGCTTGTTAGCTTGTTTTCTAATGTGACTTCTAGGCTGTCTAAGGATAAAACTCAGGGCCTCATGCTTGCCAGGCCAGCACGTTGCCAGTTGCGCTCTCTCTCCAGTCCCAGGTGGAAACCGGGAGTTTTGTTAGTGCCCTCACATCATGGCCAGGGAAGCTAAGGTATAGAAGTGTCTGGTAACTTGTCTGAGGCCTTCCAGCAAATAACTGGCACTTAGGACCTTAGCTCAAGCTGTCCAGCTTTGGGTATAAAGAGAAGGCTGACCCTACCCAGATCTAGGCAATGGTCAGAACATTCTCCACACTTGAGTGGAGAGTGGGATATGACTTTCTCACGTACTCTGGTGCCTCACATTTGACCATGTCCCCTGGAGGGGGAGACCTGGTGGCACTCAGAGGAAGGACAGCAGGTTACCGAGAAGAGACCTGATACCCTATGAGCATATACAGGGGGAGGTAATCCCCCTCAGGAACAGTCATAGGGGAGGGGAATAATGGGAAAAGGGGAGGGAGGGAAGAATGGGAGGACACAAGAGATGGGATAACCATTGAGATGTAACAAGAATAAATTAATAATAAAAAATTAAAAAAAAAAGAGAGAAGGCTGAGTAGGACCACGCAGGAGTTTGGGAGCTCTGGGTTCGAATCTCAGCCACAAGATCCTGTGGACTTCCAGAACCAGCATCATTACTGCAGAGCTGACGCCTCCTCTAAACTGGAGAGCTCCCGTGCCACAGGAGCTCAGCTGCTCTGTTGGGGCCTCCTGTGGAGGATCCAAACATGAACGGGCCACAGTGTCATTGCCCCCCCAATCCCTCCCATCCGCCCCCCACCCCCACCCGTCCATAAAGGCCGCATTCTTCATCTACCTGAACAATTATGGGCTTGGGGGATTTAAAATAATGGTTTCAGCATGTGCTTTGTATAAACAAAGGTTGGGGGGGGGGGCTGTGAGCGTGTGGCTCCTTCGTGCCGCTAAAAATAGCAACGTGAAAGTCCTTTAATGATGAGGAAGAAACTTAAAACAAATTTCTTGGAAAATTCCCTCCCAGTCCCACAGCACGCCTCCCACCCCCCTTTTCTGCCTTGTACAGATGAAGTGAGGGAAATGGGGCGAGGGGCGTGTGTCACCACACACTTCCTTCCTGCCACTGAGAAGGAGGCCCCCGCACCCCAGGAGACCAGATCGGGAACAAAACGTCTGTTCAGGAGCTTGGTTCCGGCTGACACGGGCCTCTGAGCTCTGTGAGTGGCATTTATAGCCACAGATATGAGAAAGAAAATAAATCTCCCAGGCTGAGCATCTTGCTTCAATTAATAACATAATCAACTGTCTGGCCTTGTGGAATGGAAGGATTTCAACATGCAAGGCCCCACTGGCAGGCAGGAGAGAAGTGGGCCCGTGCCTAGGCACCCCCAAAGCAATGGGCTGGCCAGGCAGGAGCAGGAAAGGGGTGTGTGTGTGTGTGTGTGTGTGTGTGTGTGTGTGTGTGTGTGCGCGCACGCGCACGAGCGCACACGCGTGTGCGTAAGGGGCACCCAGTAGGACAGTAGAAGGTGGTCGGGGGTTTGGAAGTGGAGAAACAGGGAAACTGAGGCAGGTGGTCCTCAGAACTCCTGCGGGGTGTGTGTGTGTGTGTGTGTGTGTGTGTGTGTGTGTGTGTGTGTGAGTTTATTCTAATTTAGTCCCACTTTCCAGATCAAGAAACTGAGGTCCAGAGAAATGGAGAAAAGAGCACCCCATCATCTGGCATAAGGCTAGAAGGTGATGGAGTTGGGGTGTGAACTTGGGGGCGGGGCAGGTTTCACATTAAGAGAGACAGAAGTGGGGGGAGGAGATGGCTCAGTCAGTTGGTAAAGAGCTTGGCTGGTAAACAAGAGAACCCGAGTTTCATCAACAGTGCCCAAGGAAACAGCTGGGCATGGTAGCATAAGCCTGTAATCCCAGCGCTAGGGAAGGGGAGCTGGGAGCCCCCTGGGGTTCACTGCTTAGCTTGTTGGGCTGGGTTGGTGAGCTGTGGGTTCAGGGAGATGGCTCAAATAGAAAAGAGAATGGAGAAAGAGTGGAGAATAACACAGTTGTTTACACACACACACACACACACACACACACACACACACACACACACACGACACAGAGCTGGAACAAGTTTGAGGTGTAAGGAGGGCAGGATTCTGCCCAGCCTGGGCTGGGAGTTGGCCAGGGTATCCCTTTCTTGTAAGCACGTGCATCTCCTGCTTAGGCTGATGGGAGCGTTGGAAGAGGGCTTGAGGGAGGAGGGGCAATGTCTAGCTTTGAAAAGTGGGCTCACCTGAGCAAGGCGGCAGTTGCTGAGGAAGGTGAAGCAGAGAGCATGGCAGCAGCCAGGCTCATCCCCACCCTGCCTCAGCCTTCATCTGGGGCTGGATTGGGGGATACACTTAGAGATGTCTATGTAACACCATGAAGTAAGAGAAGCCCCTTCGATTGGTGGGAATTTAGTGGTTCTCTCAGTGCTGGGCTGGAGGCCAGCCCTGGCTCCTGACATTCAGTGTCCAACAAGGGGTGCTTTGGACACCTCCCTGGCCCCTGTGCTTGACTTGATTTGGAGACTCTGGTTTATAAATAAACATGCACTAAGTCTCCGAATCACCATCTGGTGGTCTACCTTACCCTTCACCCCTGTGCCTAATGCTTTGTCGCAGCTAGTGGACAAGTGAGCTAGACGGGTCTGCCAGCCTCCTGCTTTCTTATCATTGCCACCCATGTCCACTCTGTCTCTTCTGGCTGGCTCAAAAGTCACTTCCTCCAGGAGCTGCTCTGCCCCCCCCCCCCCCCCGACATCTACCTAGAAGTCAGTCTCTCACCTTTAAGACATAACAACTCTTGATCCCCCTTTCTGGCTCCTGAGGGGTTTCCTGCCTCCTTATGGGTCACACCCTCACTGGGAATCCTGAAGGTTGATCGCTTCACTTCTGACCTGTTTTCCCATCTATGCCTTCTCTCTTCCTGAAGTTCCCCCAATACAGAAGATGCTCAAGGTCATGTCAATGTCAGCAGTTCCTCGAGGTCACTGGAGCATTATGCACTTGTGGAGTGCAGTCCCCTAGGTTAGTCAGACATCATCTCCCTCAGTTTAGCTGTGCCTGTTTGCAAGAGGCCACCTGGGACAGGTCTGTGGATTGTTGGCACTCCCTCAGAGCAGGGGTCACCGGGGCCTCATCTGAGATCCCTGCTACCCCTCTCAGCCATCTCTATGCCGTCCTTCCCTCATGGCACAGGACCTTTGGGTCTTCCCTGGATGCTAGAGTATGTAGGTGGGGGACTTAACTTGGGGTTCCATCTATGCTGCTGCAGGGAAGCCACAAACAGAGGTCAAGTTCACTGTCCAAAGTCACCAGGGAGCGAGTGTTGACCCCACACTTGGACCCAGGCGGTGTGATGTGGATGGCAGAGCCTCAGCTCTAGCAACTCATTCAAATGACGTGAATTCGGTGGCATGCCTGGCAGGGAATGACCTAATGCCACAGATTTGAGGGTGTTGCTTGAGTGTGGCTCCCCAAAGGCTGGACTTGGTGCTCCTTGCTTTCAGAGTTTATTGACTGAATCAAGGAAAATAGATTGATGCAACAGACTCCCCTGATGAATTCTGGGAGCTTTTCTGGTGACGCACTCTTTCATAACACACTGTGGAGATTGCTTCTCTGGAGCTATATTTATAGAAATGGTGTGGAAGCTGGGTGTGGTGGCACACACCTTTAATCCCAGCACTTGGGAGGCAGAGGCAGGTGGATCGCTGTGAGTTCGAGGCCAGGCTGGTCTACATAATGAGTCCAGGACAGCCAAGGCCACACAGAGAAACCCTGTCTCAAAAAACCAAAATAATAATAATAATAATAATAATAATAATAATAATAATAATAATAAATGGTGCCAAAATCATCCTATGGTCTGTCTTGGCTGAATATAAGACAATCCTCTTGGCTCATGAGTCTATCCCTTCAGCTGGTGGCTGGGGACAATCTGGAGATGCCTGGACATCTCCCCTGCCACATGCCCATGGTTGGTTGAGTTTCCTCACATCATGGTGAGCTCAAACTAGCTGGACTTCTGACATGGTGTCCGATTTCATTTACGTCATGTGTTCCTAGGGTCTTATCCAAAGCCTTGGGAGGCCTGCGACAATCTAGACCCGGCATGGTACGGTGTTGTCTGGCACACTGGGAGATATGGTTCATTGTTTTGGAAGACCAGCATTCTTAGAGAGGGTTTCTGTGGGCGTGGGCTGCATCATGGGAGGTTCGGTGGTTTCTGTCATCCTGGCAGGGCTGTGGATCAGGGTGTTGTCAGGAGTGGAGACTGAGGCAGGTATGTGGAGATGAGGTCTAAGGGTGGCTGTAGGTTGGGGTAACAGAGGAAGCAGAGTTATGTTTCATCACAGCAGTCTGCTAGGGATAGTGCATGAGGCAATGGTCACAGGGTTTTTTCGAGACAGGGTCTCTCTGTGTAGCCTTGGCTGTCCTGGACTCGCTTTGTAGACCAGGCTAGCCTTGAACTCACAGCGATCCTCCTGCCTCTATCTCCTGAGTGCTGGGATTAAAGGAGTATGCCACCATGTTGGCTACAGACACACTATTTACAATCAAATAAAAGCTGGGGCTGGAGAGTGGGCTCAGCAGTTAAGAGCTCTTGCAGAAGACCCAGGTTCAGTTCCCAGCACCCACATGGCGGCTCACCATTGCCTGCAAGTCTAGTTCTCTGCTGTTCCATGCCCTCTTCCTGCTTCTGCAGATACTGCATGAATGTGGTGTCCAAACCTACACTCAAACACACACACACACACACACACACACACACACACACACACACACACACACAATCTAACAAGACACAGAGAAGCCATCTCAAGCTATTGACAAAGAACTTGAGAAGAGGCTTGAGCCTGGGGAGGGGAGAAGACCGTGGCTGTTTTCCACACCGATCGCACAGGTTTTCCTGAAATCAAAAGATGCCTGTGTTGAGCAGAGCGATGTCTCACCCAGGATGTCCATGTTACAGTCTTAAAGATTTATTGACTTTTTATTTCACATGTATGAGTGTTTGCTTGCACATATGTCTGTGCACCACATGCGTGTCTGGTGCCTGAGGAGTCCAGAAACACATGTTGGGTCCTCTGGAACTGATGTTATGGACAGATGTGAGCTGTCATGCAGGTGCTGGGTGCAAGAGCAGTAAGTGCTCCTAACCACTTAGCCATCCGTCCAGCACTACATTCTAACCTTATAAGCTATGTTACACACATGTGAAAGAGACTGGCAGAAGTGATCAAGTTAGAGATAGGTAGATGGGGGAAAGATTCCTGAATTATCTAAGCGACCCGATGCTGTCGTAGGGCTGGTTGCCACACCCGGACAAAGACATGCGGGCATGGAACGAAGGTGAGAGGGACCTGAGTGCTGGCTTTGAAGATGACAAGAGGCCAGGCAGGAGCCAAGGAAAGCGGGGCAGCCTGCGATGGAGGGGGGCGGGCATAAAAGGAGGAGACTCTTATCTGAGCCCCAGCTCTGCTGACCTCCAGAATGGTAAGAGCAACCTTTTCTGCGGTTTACACCACTCAGCCTGTGGCGGCTTGTTATAGTTTTGAAGAGAAAGAAATAGTTTATAACCATCTACTTTTCCATCAAAACCAATACTATCTGCTTTTTGAAATGAATTCTAAGCCATCATTTCTTTTACTAGCAAAAGCAAAGCCAGAGGCAACTGAACACCCATCCTTGAAGGTTCTTAGGTCTGAGGCATCCATTCTTCCAGGGAGCCCTTGCTCCTCAAAGCCACTCTAGGGGACAATGGAAGACGAGTCTTGACAGATCTGTACATGATACAAGGGAGACTGGGTGTGCCATAGCACATCTGCCACCGGGTGGCACACATCTGTCATCCAAGCACTTGGGAGGCAGAGACAGGTGGATCACTGTGAGTTTGAGACCAGCCTGGCCTACAAAGAGAGACCAAGACAGCCAAGGCCACACAGAGAAACCCTGTCTTGAAAAACAAAACAAAACAAAAAAACCCAACCCAAACCAAACCACCCCTAACCCCAAGCAGATTAGCCAGAGGACAGCTGAGAGATTCCCTGTGCTGTGCTCATGAGCTGCTTTCCCTAAGAATCTTGGTCTTCTAGGACTACCTAGTTTTTAAATAATTTAATATCAAATTTGAATACGGAGTATAAGAGGCCGGGGCCATCGCTGAGAGCCTTAAGTGCCGCCACAGTCCCTTAGAGGGGATAAGTCGCTACTCTCTCAATAATGCTGAATCAATAGTGACAAGGCGCGTCACTCACAATAATCAGGACGGAGTGAGATGGCTCCTGATCCCGGGTGACAGCCTGCGGAGGGCCCCTCACCAGTGGGAATGTTCTGGTAATTCATCATAGTAGTGTCTCAAGAGAGGCTGGGTGGTGGCCTCGGCAGCGGGAATGGGCGGGGCTGTCCCCCTCAGTCTGTCTCCTCACAGATGCTCCCCGCTTATGCCGCGGACAGATCAGAGATCAGAAATATATGGGCTTCGGTCTTGAATCTACAGAACGCCATAGAGTTGGAGCCTATCAACTCTCTGGTGGGGGGAGCAGCTGGAAGCCATTTCAAAGCTCAAAGCCTTACAGATGGGGAAGTCGAACCCCAGATGAGGTGGCCGGCCTGCCTGAGGTCACCCCAAGTCAGTGGCTTCTGGGAGCCAGGGCTCACCTCTGTTTGCTTTGGGGACCGCTCCCCAGCTGCTCCCGAGGAGAAAGGAAGAGAGAGGGAGGGGGAGGCTGAGGAGGAAAGAGCCTCTGTAGAAGCCTGAGCTGAGGAGCAGCTACAGTGGGACATCTGGAGACATCAAAGGCTAAAAGCTATTTCCTCAAGCAGAATGCTGAGGGGACAACAAGGGCAGGATAAAAATAGTGGAAAGCAACTTTGTAGCAAAGCAAACTAAGATGTCAGGCGGCTGCTGCTGCTTCACAATTGTTTGAAGGACAGAGCAAGCCTAATGACGGAGGGCAGAGACCCGTTTGCTTGTGTGTGGGGAGCAGCTGTGGAGGGCTCCTGGCCGTGACCTCCCTGTGGGTCTGTTTCCTCATGTGTGTGGAGGGAGAGTTGAACCAGCATGCAAGATTCCATGAGCAGTCGATGTGGGACAAGACCTGTCTGGGTGTGCTAGTGTACACACTCATGGTCCCAGCACTGAGGAGGCAGAGACAAGTGGATCCCTAGGCCTCGTTGGCCATTCGGCCTCACCTACGTGGCCAGCTCCAGGCCAGTGAGAGACCCTGTCTCAGAGAACAAGGTGAATGGCTCGTGATGAACAACATCAAATTTGTTTTCTGGCATCCATACCACCACACACACACACACACACACACACACACACACACACACATACATGCACACACATATCCATATGTATACACACATGCATGCACACACCCACATGCACACTGCTATACACAGATTTCCCCATGCACATGCTCACACACATTTGCAAGCACACACATACCCACATGCATACACACATGCATGCACACACCCCACCCCTGACACACACACCCATTCGCAAGCACACACATACCCACATGCACACACACATGCATGAGCATACCCCTCCCCCACACATACACGCACACTTATATAGAAACTGAAATCTATGTGGACCCTCACTGTGTTCACTCCCTCAGGCTGACCACAGTGGAAGACTTGATTTGGACAGCTGGAGCAAGAAGCCCCTTGAACGTGACCAGCAGGTACTCTGCAGTGTGAAACAGCCTGGTACGTCCTTGCCTGGCCCTTCCTTCTTGCTGTGCCCAGCTGTCGGCCAGACAGAGGTCCCTGACCTACCAAGTCACAAGGTGGCACCTCTTCCCTGGCTGGGACGGCAGATTCCATTTCTGGCTCGTCTGCAACTCATTTTCAGAAGGTCCCCCCTTTGCCCACCCCCACCCCCCCCCCCCGCCCCAGGGAGCTTGTTAAAAGGCCATTGGCATCCCCAGGAGGGGCCCAATTTGCCTTTATGAATGAACTGTTCCAGATAAATCAATGAACATGTCACTCAGGTCAAGTAAACAAATGTGCTTTCTCCTTGGGGCCTGGAGTGAGGCTTCGAGCCTCCCTGTGGGCAGCGGGTTCTGAGAAGTGCTTTGTCTGGGCTGAGGATGGCTTTGAGATAGCGCTCCAGGCAGGGCCAGGGCGTCCCAGAGCGCACACCCACAGGGCCCTGTTCCCACCCCAGCAGGAGGGCAGAAAACAGCATCTTTGGGCTTTATGACCAGAAAAATTTCTTTAAAAAAAAGTTTTATTTATTATTTCTTAATATTTGTGCACATTATGGTGTGTGTGTGTGTGTGTGTGTGTGTGTGAATGCAGGAGTGTGTATGTCACTGTGCATATGTGGAGGCTGGAGGACAAGTTCAGATACTGGTCTTGTTGTCCTTCTCGTTGGAGAGAGCCTCTCGTTTTCCGCCACTGTGCCAGGCTAGTTGTTCTGCAAGGCCCTCGAGAGTCTTCTGTCTCTGTGTTTCATCTCACCCTTGGAGCACTGGGATTACAGGTACCGTTCGACCACAACTGCCTTTACGACAGTTCTGGGGATTCGAACTCGGGTCCTCCTCATACCTACATGACAAGCTTTGCCAGTTGAACCATCTGCTTCAGCCTCCTTTCCCATCTTTGTCATCATCGGTGGGTCCAGGGGACCCTGGTTAGCATCTACTGTATGCTATCACACAGATGCTTTGGGTGGAGACTTAGTGACCCATGAGGCATAGGTTCTGTCTTGAGGACGCACATCATGCCATTGGAGGCCTGTGAGCACAGAGATTCCCAAATCACACCTCCCAGGCACTGAACACTGGCTTCCGACTGTCCCTCTCTTCTCTTTCATCTTCCCTTAAATTCCTCTAGTCCAGCAAGATACTATTTTTCAGACACTGACCTTTTCAGGGCCAGCAAGACGGCTCAGTAACTACACGAGCCTGCTGCCGAGCCTAAAGCCCGATAGCTGAGTGAGACCCACACGGCGAGAGGAGAGGATGCCCTTTGACATCCACGCCTACACGTCCACTTACACAAAATAAGTAAAACTGCAGTTAAAAAGTTAGCCCCAGGCTGGAGAGATGGCTCAGAGGTTAAGAGCACTGACTGCTTTTCTAGAGGTCCTGAGTTCAATTCCCAGCAACCACATGGTGGCTCCCAACCATCTATAATGTCATCTGACCTGCAGGTGTACATGCAGGCAGAGCACTGTATACATAATAAATAAATAAGTAAATAAGTATATCTTTAAAAATAATTAGCCTTTCCCTTTTAAGGTAGGCATAGAATAACCTCCACAAACTATTTTGACTATGCCGGAGACGTGTGGATTGGTTCACAGGGCCATGGAGACACCGGACACTCCTACCTCATGGATATCTGTGGACGTTTTGAAACCAAATTTGGAACCCTAATGGGAGGTGAAGCAGGGAGTTCTCTGAGAGATGGGTAGGGAAGGGTGGGGTTCCTGAGGGCAGTGAGCTCGAACTTGCCAGCTTCCCTCCCATGACACTGGGCAGGGCTCGTCACCTCCATGGCCATCCTCCATGACAGGAAGGTTCCCTCTAGCTGTGTGCAGTGTGTCCCCAGTGAGTTCCAGAAGGAAAGGGGTGGGGTGCACCTCAGCGGCAGAGCAGTTGTCTGGTGTGCCCGAGGACCAGAGTTGGGGGACAGCATCAGCATACAACAAAAACAACAACAAAAAACCAGATTAATGTGCCTGGGGCCTCACGGACAGTGTTCTCAGGTCATTACCACTTCTACTGGGGGCTGTTTAAAAACAAAGCTTTTCTGAAAAAACCAAAACCAAAACCAAAAACAAAACCAAAACCAAAAACAAACACAAACAAACATGCACTGGCTCTCTCCTTTAAAATTTACTTTTTAGACACATAATTAAAATTATTTTTAGATTTATTTAATTTTATGTATATGGACAGGTGTTTTGCCTACATGTTTGTATGTGCACCACATGTGCGCAGTACCCATGGAGGACAGGAGAGGGTACCGGACCCCCGGAACTGGAGTTAGGATGGTGTGAGCCACCATGTAGATGCTGGGAATGGAACCGTGACCTCTGTGAGGGAACAAGTCCTTTAAACAGCTGAGCCATCTCTCTAGTCCCTAGAAATATGGTCTTTTTTTTTTTTTTTTTCGAGACTGGGTTTCTCTGTGTAGCCTTGGCCATCCTGGACTCACTTTGTAGACCAGGCTGGCCTCGAACTCACAGCGATCCGCCTGCCTCTACCTCCTGAGTGCTGGGATTAAAGGCATGCGCCACCACGCCCGGCTCTAGAAATATGGTCTTATGGTTAAGGAATATATTCAGTTGTTCCTCATGGCATATTTGAAAATAAAAAATTTTTAATTTATCAATTTTATAAAACTAGACTTTTATGGTGTGTGTGTGTGTGTGTGTGTGTGTGTGTGTGTGTGTGCATGTGCGGTATGGTCTGGCTCTCCCATAGAACAGGGTGTGGGCTTTGAACTGTTAACTGAGAAGCCCTCTGCTCCGTGGTCTGGAGTCAGTCTATTGCTCCATTGTCCCTTTATCTGCCCTCACTGTCCTTGAGGCCTCAGGGAAGAAGGGACACAGCAGAGGCGCAGAGGCATCTGTGTCTCTTTGAAATGATTCCTGGGCACGGGAACAAAGAGAGGCCGATGGAGACAGAGGGACACAGGGGAGACAGGTTGGAGGAGAGGGGACAAGGAGTGGCCCTGGAGTGGCTCTGGGCACAGTGGGAGCCAAGTCTTCTCAGCAGCCTCACTCCCCGGGGAATGGGCTCCGTGACACAGAGCTGCATCTAGAAGGACGTTCCCATGAGCCCATGTGTGGCTGAGGGTGTCCTGTGATGTCTTCGGAGCTGGCAGCCAGCTGGCATGGTGCTGACTGTATGCTTGGGGACAGTCTTTTTGATGTCCTTGGATGCTCAAGGTCCAGATGCAGGGCAGATCATCCCGGGCTCAGCAGAGTCAGAAACGGGGTGGAATGCAAACCCTATTCTTGTCCTATCCACATAGGACCAGCCTGTGGTCAGCTGACCCGCTTCCTCGAGGAACGCAGCTCCGTGGGGTGAAGCCTGGGCTGGGGTTCCCATCGCTCCTTATGGAAGTCCACCCAGCTTGGCTATGTGGACACGAGGCCTATGGTGGCTTCCCATGGAACCCATGTGGCATCTCCACCTGTGGCTAACATCCTTCCCAGGTGTGACTTCCCTGAACCTGACAACCTGACCAGCCCAGACTGCATTTCCGTAGGAGAGACCCGAGGCTCAAGTGAAATTCGGCGGCCTTCCTGAGACAGCAGAGCGGAGTGGTGGGGGCCTCCCCGGTACGGGCCTTCTGATGCCTGCAGGCTTTGCCAGTCTCCCGGTAAACTGACTTGTGTGAGGTCCCTGCTCATGGTGTTCCACGTTACTTGCAGGGATGTCACACTGGAGCTGGGTGGGGCTGAGGTGGAGGACAGAGGCAGCCAGGATGCCACCCTCCTCTGCTCCGCCTCCCAGGCTGTCCAGGTGGCTTGAAGGAGCATGGCCCCAGCCCAGCCCTACCCAGGCTCTCTCCCTGATCAGCCAAACTGGACTAGGTCCCACCACAGACACCCCCTCTGTTTACTTGCCCCTGTTGAGGGTGAAAAGGCTCAGGGGGCCTGAAGCAGAGCCCGGCCGTCCTGGCTGTCACCTGCAATGCATTGCCGCATCTGTGGTGAATTACACATTGATCTCCTCAAGTCTTCATCCTCTTCCTTCTGAGCCCAATGCTGCTCAAAGTGCTAGGAGAAGGCAAACCCTGACTGAAGCCACTGGGCTTCCCCAGCCTCTTCTCTTCTCCTCAGTCTCCTGTGTTTTTTCCTGGGGCCGCAGCACTGAGCCCAGGAAGGAAGCTGACTGGTTCCTAGCTGGGCAACAAAGTGTCACTCTGTCATCCTGGGCAAGGGGAGGCTGTGGCAGAGGGAGGGAGTCACCCCTTCTATGACCTGAGAGGCACCAACAAGTCATCGGGTGGCCTGTGCCCTGGTGTTCACACCTGTGGCTTGTCCTGGGGTCACACCAACCAGCCCAGCGTCCTTGGCTAGCCAGCTGGGCAGGGAGAGCTGGGAGAAAATGAAGCTGGGGGGGTGCCAGTGGGTGGGACTGTGGCTCATAAGAGCCACAGTTGAAGGGATGACATGGCTGTCTCTGTAAGGTGTCCCCACTGTATCCAGTCTGCTCGTGAGAGAGTTGTGTTAACACCGATGGCTGCCACTTACTAACCAGCTGTCGTGTGCTAAGCACCATTCCAGGTCACTTCTGTCCTTTCTCTCCAGTCTTCACGGCAACCCTACATGGCAGCCAGCAAGGGCTCATTTTATTTATTTTATGTTTTGCTTTTATTGAGACAGGGTCTCTCTATGTAGCCAGGCTGGCCTTGAACTCACAGAGATTGGCTTGTCTCTGCCTCCTAGGTGCTGGGATTAAAGGTGTGCGCCACCACAGCAGGCAGTGATGTCCCACTCTACAGGGCAGGCACTTCCAAGAGATTGAACCACTGACACAAGGCTACACGAGGACCCAGAGCCAGACTCTAGTCTGCGTGAAGCCACCGCTGTGTTCCCGCCACTAGAACCTTAGGCCTTTCTTAATAGAAAGTGCTCTAGTCCCCGGAGGGGTGTGATGTCATTTCTTGGGACCCTTAGCTTCGATACATTCTTTATCTTCATTAAAAATTTTTTTAAAATGCATGTGGTTGATTTGTTTGTATGCCCATATGTCTGTACACCATGTGCATGTAGTGTCTGCAGAGGCCAGGAGAGGGCGGTGGATCCTAGGAACTGGAGTTACAAGATTTGTGAGCTGCAGTGTGGGAGCTGGCAGTGGACCCTGCTTTTAACTGTTGGGCCAGCTCTCTGGGCCTCCGTTCTTTATCTTTACAAATTAGAAAATGTTTTGTAGGGCTGGTGACACGCTTGCCTTGCAAGTATGCAGACCCAAGTTTGTTCCTCAGAACCCATGTTAAAAAAAAAAAAGCCAGATATGGTTGTGTGTAGTTGTACTGGGAGGTGGAGGCGAGAGGATCTCTGATGCTCCCTGGCTACCCAGCATTGCTGAAATGGCAAGCTCCAGTTTGGCCAGAGACCTGTATACTCAACATGTGTGAACACAGCAGTGCACCGATGCATAAACACACATGTGAGTAAATACACACATGCATAACACACAAATGAATGAATAAACACGTCTATAAACACACAATGGATAAACACAGGTGAATGAATGCACACATGCATAACACACAGATGAATACACACATGCATAAACACATATATGCATCACACATGCATAAATAAACACAGAGAAAAATAATTGCTTAGTAGAGACAAAAATTGGAACATAAAGTAAGTGAAAGGTGGGTTCTTGGGTTCTAGAAGCAGGAGAGGAGCTACACACACACACACACACACACACACACACACACACTGCCACTGGTGTGAGTCCTTTCAGACTGGACTGTGTGTGTGTTTGTCACAGATCACGTGTGGCTGAGCCTGATGCTGCAGGAGGCTGCAGGCAGCCACATGGCACTGGTTCAAGGCTGACCCTGTTGCTCCTTGACGCCAGCTTGCAAGCTTCCGAATTCCATGCACCTCTCAAGTGAGCCAGTGACAGCAGCTGCTGCACATGGCCCTGGGGAGGAGTCGGAAGCTGGAAGTAGGAAACGGTCTCCTGCCTGCTCTGTGCAGCTGTCATCCGTGAGGCCCAACTGACAGGTCTCTGGCTGCAAGGAACCCTGCAGCCAGTAGGGGAGACACAAGCACACCATCACACAAGCAAGTGTCACTTTCCACCCACGCAGTCCTGTGGAGAAGGGGTCATGGAGCCAGAGAGCCGGTATGGAGCGGGAGACTGCATAGGGCAGGGATCTGGAGGACTCTGCGCTGAGGTGGACAGAGAGAGTTCACAAAGTTGCCTTTGGCTGCCTGCCACAGGAAAGAAGGGTGCAGAGGGGTACAGGGGATAGAGCAGGGGGCATTCCCTGTATCACCCTGTCCTGGGGTTTATGCTTCTGCCTATCCTTGGACCATGGCCTTGTCTTGTCCAGAGTGGGGCTCCCCCCACAAGGACATCTGCTTACACACCCTCTCCCTGCCCAGCACTTCTAGGGGCAGGGTCTCCCCAAACCATGGACCTTAGGGTGGCAAAGAAGCTGCCATTTGCAGAGACTAGCCTGCAGCTGGCATCCACCCCTTGGGGTGGGATGGAGCAGGGGTGGGCAGAGAATCCAGAAGGTGGGAATCATCCCGTCTAGCCTGGATTAGATTAGGTAGCGATCTAACCCAGGAGGGCGTGACCAGACTCTGAGGTGATGTTGGTAGGTGGACCACAGAAAGGTAGAAGAGGAAGGAAAGAGGGGGCCAGTTTCTGTTGCACCCCTGAGTTACCAAGGACCCAGAATAGCCAGAAGGCAGAGTCTCATTTGGAGATACATGTGTGAGGCCGAGGGCTTATTGGGACATTTATAAAATGTCAAATAGGACCCCCCCCAACCCTCTCTCATACACACTACTTTCTCCCTAGTTTTTCTGAGATCATGTGTTTAAGATGCTCTTTATATGAACCTAAGTTAATCTCCCCTTTGTCACTGCCATCCTAATAAGAATTAGGGACTAAGGTACTTCCTAACATGAAGTGCCACTGTGGAGCCATCTAGAATATGGCATCTTGCATGTCTCTGCCACATCCACGTCCCCCTGGGTAGAGAGCACCCAGCCACTGCCCCAGCTCCTAGACTTAACTGTCAAGCCACACTTGGGTCATTGGTGGCCCTTCCTGGCCATGGTCCTGATCCAATTCCTACGTATCAGTCTTAGAGCCTTAGCTTAGCAGCTGTGGGCGCCTCCCACCCCATCACATTCCTTTCCGGAAGCCTTGAGCCCCTTGTGACCTTGAGCACGGCCTATGTCCTCTGTCCCCAAGACTGGCAGCACCCAGGTTTTCCACACACCTGGTGCTGCCTGGCCATCTGGACCCAAGCGAGGCTGTCGGGCACAGCTGGCTCGCTGGCACCAGCTGCGACAAGGGCCCCACAGCCAAGCTTCTGGCTCCCCTTCCCACTCCCAGATCAAACGGGCACATCTGGGCAGCGGCTGGGCGGCCAGTCTCTCAGCCTCTGAGCCTCCTGCTCTGGGCGCTGCAGCCCATCTGATCGTGTCCCAGAGGCTGGTTTGATGTGTGGGGCTGCTCCACCAGGGCTCTCTCTCCCTTCCCACAGGGGACTTGGACTCCTTCCTCTCTTCACCTGGCCCAGGACTCAGCTGCACTCTGCAGGAGGCTCTGGGCTCAGGGGCTACAACTTGTGTTGTTGATCCATTGTCAACTTGGTGGGAACTTAAAGTCACCATGGAAACCAATCTCTGAGCAGGCCTGAGAGGGGTCGCCTAGATTGGGTTGTCTGAGGTGGGAAGATGCACTCCAAAGGAGGGTGGCACGGCCCCACGAGCTGGGGTCCAGGACTTTACAAAAAGGACAAAGTGGGCTGAGCCCCAGCATTGTCACTCTTGGCTTCCTGTCCCAGCATCCACACCTTCCTCACCAGGATGGACTGTGTCTCTTAGAACTGTAAGCCCAAATAATCCGGATCTTCCTTGAATTACTTTTGCCACAGCCACGAGGGAAGTAACTAATACATTTGCCAAGGTTATCCAATAGTGGGAGTATCTCCAAACATAGATTCATTTTTTTGGGGGGTGGGGAGAGGTGTTTCTCTCTGTAGTTCTGACTGTCTGGAACTCACTATGTAGACCAGGCTGACCTAGAACTCAGAGATCTGCCTGCCTCCGCCTCCCAAGTGCTAGGATTAGATGCATGCGCCACCTCATCCAGCTCAGACCTAGATTCTTGAACCCCTGGTTGCCAGTCCATGATTCCTTTGTTATTTCCAATTTGAGCCCTTAATTTATTCAGTCAACAAGTAATTCTTGGGTTTCTGCCATGTGTTCACTGCCACACAGACAAGGCTCCTGCAGGGAGTGTGGTGTGACCTACAGGTGGTGGAAGATGGACTCTTAGCAGCAGTGACATTTGAGGGACTCCACCCCCAGCCCCCACCACACCTTCTTTTCCCACCTCCCACTCCCCCCCCACACCCCACCCATTCCCCCACCCACCCCCTCCCCTGCTCCCAGCATGTGATGATAGTAGGGCAGGAGGTTCCATAAAAGGTCAGAATGTGTCTACTGTGACTAGGGCAAAATACAGGAGGGAAGAATCAGACCTGTAGGTAGATGAAGGCGCTGGGGGAAGCCACAGGCTCCAGAGCCCAAGGTGGCTGCTTTTCTGGTCCTGCTTTTGGAGAAGAGTAGCCTGGGAAGGCGCTTCAGAAAGCATAGATTTGGGAGTGTGGAGTCCTGAATTCTGGTCTCTCCTTGGGTGGTCTCAGTTTACCAGCTGAGAACAGACCAGAGAGCTCTCGGTAGATGACATGTCACAGGGAAGGGAGGACACAG
Source organism: Acomys russatus (assembly GCF_903995435.1). Classification (NCBI taxonomy): domain Eukaryota; kingdom Metazoa; phylum Chordata; class Mammalia; order Rodentia; family Muridae; genus Acomys; species Acomys russatus. The sequence goes on from NC_067165.1 coordinate 29,111,079, forward strand.
AGCAAGGTCTTACGGAGCTACCCTTCATCCACAACCCTTTCCAGTTAGTGAACCAGAGGGGAAGATGCTAGTGTATCTTCCATTCCATGGAAGACCCTTGCAGTAAAGGCTGTTGGACAGCAGAGGGCGCCAGATGAATGGCCAGGAGACTCAGGAAGGAGGAAGTAGTTGGTCTGGAGTTGGCTTGTGATGGCTGGTGGCTGCAGGAAGTCTGACTTCCTAACAGGCTTTAATGTGGACTCTTACACAAAATCCAGCTCAGTCCACTGTGCTGACCACCGTTCTCCATCTCTGAGAACTGAGGAATGTTGGTTTTTGCATTTTGATTAACCAAATTGTTACAATGTAAACAGCCTTTGCCTTCAATGTTTGTTTTGCTTGGAACACAGTGTTAAGATTGTTAAGGTTGATTAGTAATGTCTGTCAGGGTGAGGCCATGGAAGACACAGGAGTGTCCCATATCTGCCATCTCTTTTTAAAAGCAGTTTCATTACTGGACAGGATTGTCAATGAGATGCAGAGATGTCGAGTTGATTTGTGTTAGGTCTCCCTGAGAGAACAGGTCGGAATAAGGAGAGTGTTGTTGGTTAGTCATGGCTCTGAGCCTGAAGAAATGGTCCCTCTAGAGCTTGCAATCCTGAAATTATGGTTGCAATCAGTATGGCCTACAATGGCATTCTGTATAGAACCACCTAGGATTGTCCTATGATATACCAGATCAGCTGGGGGATGTTGAGGGCAGGGTAAATCATCCCAGAACCTGGGCCAAGCAGCTGTTTGGCAAGGTCAGAGCTCAGGCTTGATCAAGGCTTCTGAGCTGAGGAACCCTGGCCACATCCATGGTGTTCCACATTTGACAAGCTCCTGTTGGCTGCAAGTTGATGGAAGAAGCCATGCTGCCTGTGGGGATAGCAGTTTGGGGCCAGGGCCAGCTAGCACTTGTGGAGAGAGAACTTGGAGTTCCCAACAAAGGTTTACCTGTTCTGCTCTGAGTGTAAAAATAAATGGTACTTGTCACAGACAACTTCTAGGAGATGTAAGCAAAAATAAAAGCTAAATTTGCAACAACAACAAAAAAACCCATAAACACCTCATCACACAGGTGGTGGCGCTCAACATCCTAGTCACGTGTTAAGTCAGATACAAAGTGACATTGGGCTACAGTACTAGGGACCAAACTCAGGGCCTCACACACATGCGAGGCAGGCCCTCTGCTACTACCACTTTCTAGTTCCACATTGGGTCTCACTGACTTGCCCAGACTGGCCTTAGACTTGCTCTGTAGCCCTTGAAATTCCAAACCTCCTGCCTCAGCTTCCCAAGTAGCTGGGACCAGAATCCTGAACCGTGGCTAGCCTCCTAGCTTTGAATTTTCCTTTCTCCAGCGGTGTCCAAAAAACAGCAGGTGACCACTTCAGGGATGGGTGCCTCCTAGCATTTGTTAAAATGCAGTTCTACCTCCAGGGAGCCAGAGGCCAACTCCCCTCCCCCACCCACTCCCAAGCTGGGCCAGAGACCCAAGGGGCTTGGGCAGGGAGGGGACACAAGACCGCAGTCAGAGTTTGTCACCAACTTGGGGCTGCATGACAGCTGTCCTCAGGCCTCTTAGGAACTGGAGTGAAGAAGGCCCTTGAGCTTCTATCTACGCCATGTTAGGGCTTTGCTCAAACTGCACTGGGGTTCTTTTGCTTTTCTTGGTTATATATATTATTAATATATATTAATATATAATATTAAACATGACTAAGGAGAAATGGCAGCCCCAGGAAGGTGAAGAGTTGAGAAGAAGAGCATCAGGGGTCTCTGCTGAATTCCTACCTTTTAAATTTTTTTATTTTTGAGACAGGGTTTCTCTGTGTAGCCTTGGCTGTCCTGGACTTGTTTTGTAGACCAGGCTGGCCTCGAACTCACAGTGATCTGCCTGCCTCTGCCTTCTGAGTGCTGGGATTAAAGGTGTGTGCCACCACCGCCTGGCCTGAATTCACATCTTCATGCCCCTTAAGGACCTCCGAGATGGCTTCACAGCAGCCAGTGTTCTCTCCTGGGAGATTGTAGACATCTGGTGGGGTGAGGGTGGGGCCCTATAGCATTTCAAAAAGAGGAATAGGGGCTGTGGAGGTGGCTTTCAGGTAAAAGTCCTTGATGCTGTCCCAGAGGACATGTTTCAACCCCAGCACCTGTGTCCGGTGGCTCACAACCATCTGTACCTGCAACTCCAGGGGCTCTGCTGCCCTCCGCTGGACTCTGTGGGCATGCGCACATGTGTGCATGGGCACATACCTACTTCCTAAAAAGTTATTTAGAAAGAGGGATAGAGGGATTCTGGGAAACCACTGATTAGCCATGAGCGCTACTGTTCTAGGAGGTGGGTGAGGACTAGGGACAGCTGGCCTGGAGGAGAGGAGGTTGGAAGAAGTGTAGTCACGTGGAAGACCCCACAACGGTGCAGGTTTTGTTCCAAAGGGTAGATGCAGGATGCCCGGCAGAAGTTAGGGGGTGCCCACTGTTGGCTTACTTTAACCTGTTTGCTTTGTTTGGTATGTTTTTTGCAGCAGGGTGGCCTCACTATGAATCACTATCTTCTGAGCCTTCTGTATCCACCCTCCCCAGTGTTGGGATTATAGGCATCTACCTCGCCCCCATATGCATGTGTACATGCACCTTACCCCTGTACACATGTATACATGAACCTCACCCCTGTACACATGTATACATGAACCTCACCCCTGTACACATGTATACATGAACCTCACCCCCATATGCATGTATGCATGCACCTCACCCCTGTATGCATGTATGCATGCACCTCACCCCCGTACACATGTATGCATGCACCTCACCCCCGTAGGCATGTATGCATGCACCTCACCCCCGTAGGCATGTATGCATGCACCTCACCCCCGTGCACATGTATGCATGCACCTCACTCCTGTATGCATGTATGCATGTACCTCACCTCCGTACACATGTATACATGCACCTCACCCCTGTAGGCATGTATGCATGCACCTCACCCCTGTAGGCATGTATGCATGCACCTCACCCCTGTAGGCATGTATGCATGCACCTTGACCCAGTACACATGATGCAGTGCTTGGGATCCAGCCCAGGACCTCACGCATGCTAAGCGAACACTCTACCAACTGAGTTGCATTCTCAGCCCGAAAATGTCACATTTTCAAGTCCCTCCTACAGCTCAGTGCTGACTATATGATTAAGTCCCTGGCCCTGTCTCCATCTCTGGAATTCAGCCCTGAGAGCTGAAGCACTGGCTGCCATTTTGGAGCAGGAAGCTACCCATGGTGAGGACAGAAGCTGTGTACTGAGAATGGCAAAGGAGGAGAGAGGCTACACCTGGGCCCCTGCTTCCTGACCAATGGCAGACAAAGCTTCTGCCTTACTTAGGCTTCTATTGCTGTGATGAAATGCCATGACCACAGCAACTTAGGCAAAAAAGGGTTTATCTGGCTAACACCTCTGTATCACCATCTATCATCAGAAGAAGTCAGGGCAGGAACTCAAGCAGGGCAGGAGCTGGTGCAGAGGCCATGGAGGGGTGCTGCTTACTGGATTGCTCCTCATGGCTTGCTTGCTCAGCCTGCTTTCTTATAGAACCCAGGACTACCAACCCAGGGATGGCACCACCCACGATGGCCTGGGCCCTTCCCCGTCAGTCCCTAATTAAGAAAATGCCCTGCAGGCTTGTCTACAGTCCTATCTCATGGAGGAGGCATTTTCTCAACTGAGGCTCCCTCCTCCCAGACAACTACAGCTGGTGTCAAGTTGACATAAACCTTGGCAGCAGACCTTCCCCCACTTTCAGTTCACTGCTGCTAAGGTTTGCAGGTGCAATCAAACCCAATCTGATATACTGAATATTTTTCTCCTCCCCTTCTGGACCCACTGAGGAGGCACGCTCTGGGTAAAAGGCCATTTGCTGTCTCTCATCCCTCCCATTCTTTGCCCTGGGCCCCCACCTCATCCATCGCCCTCACTCTCCTACATCTCCTCCTCACCTCACTACACTCAGCAGTCACCTCTTGAGGGCTGAGGGTCACTCTCAGTACAGAGTGGTGCTCAGTTTCACAGTCAATGCCAGATGCCATGTGACACGCTTCGTCCACACCCATAAGCAGGGGTTTTCGTTGCCATGGTTCCCACTCGGACCCTCTCAGAGTGATTGCATTTCTTCTGTCTTCTTTCCATCTACAGATGTTAGCCAAATCACCTTGAAATCTCAGGTCTTTTCCCAGCAGAGTGTCTGGGTATCTGCCACATCCAGCCCCTTGCTCCTGGTCGGTACTTGGCTTCCTATAAAGTCATACCTTTTTTTTTTTTCTCTGTGCAGCCTTGGCTGTCCTGGACTCACTTTGTAGGCCAGGCTGGCCTCGAACTCCCAGTGATCCGCCAGCCTCTGCCTCCCAAGTGCTGGGATTAAAGATGTGCGCCACCACGCCCGACTTAAAGCCATACCTTTTCTTTACTTTGTTTTGATCAAAGCAACCCCAGAGCTAGCCGATTAAAAAAAAAAAAGTTTCTTTTCAGACCCACAGAATCAGAATCTTCAAGGACCCTGAAACTATTCTGGGCTACAGGCTGGACTCTAGGCCCTCCCTCAAGGCTCCAGCAGGCCTCCCTGGCACACAGATTTCAGGGTCCTCAAGTGTGTCTGCAGAGGCCAAGGCCTGCTGGCTGGCTCCACAAAAGGCACACATCCTTTTGTATCTGAGGCTGGGGTACTCAGACAGGAACCCAGAAGCCTCTCTAGTCACTGCCTGGAACCCAGTGGGGACAGAGGGGATTGGGGGAGCAGTGGAGCTCCTCCCAGGCCAGAGGGGAAACTGAGGTTCAGAGAGAGGAGGAGTTGCTCTTCATTCTGAATGTCAGTGCCAGGGCTACGAGCAAACTCACCGAGAATGGGCGTGTTCTGTTGGCTTTCCGGTCATACCAAGAAAGCCAACATGGAGGCCGGGGGACAGATGGCCAGTTTTGGGGGGATCTGATGCCTTCTTCTGGCCTCTATAGGCACTGCATACATGTAGTGCACACACCCCAACACATGTACATGCAATTAAAAATAAAATATTTGGAGCTGGAGAGCTAGTTCAACAGTTAAGAGCACTTGTGGCTCCTGAAGGGGACCCAGATTTAGTTCCCTGCAACCCTGTGGTGGCTCACAGCCAGCTGCAACTCCGGCTGAAGGAAATGTCCTCCATGGGCACCAGCAACACAGGTGATGCACACACATACATGCAGACAAAACACACGTGCACATAAAATGAATACATATAAACAAACATCAAAAAGCAAATATTTCTTTTTTAAAAGGCCACAAATTGAACCACAGGACAGTTGCTTGGGCTAAAAAACGCAGCCATCTTTGCCCTGTTTTATCAGGTAGGGGAGTTACTGGGCTTTCTGCTTTCCCTTCGTATTGAGTGTGCACTTTTGTGCACCTGTTCACACTCATGAATGTGCATGCGTGAGCACGTACATGTGTGGGGACACATGGGTATGGGGGGGCAGAGGTCAATGTCAAGGGTCATTGCATTGGTGTTTAACACACGGTGCCTCACTGGCCTGGAAAGCTCTAGTTGACTGGCCCTCAAGTCTCAGAGACTCTATTGCCTCTGCCTTCCCAGTACTGGGCTCTCGGCTCTTGCTATTCCACCTAGCTTTTTATGGGGGACATGGGGGTCATGCTTGCACTGTGAGTACCAACTGGGCACTATCTCTGGACCCAGTTTCTGTTTCTTAGGCTCCGAGGCTTCTGTGTGACTAATAGCAAGCTACATGTGGTTGTAGGGTCAAGGAGAGAGAGAAAGACATCCTAGAGGCCACAGGGGTACTGCCAATATGGCCACTCTTTAGCATTTTGGGGCTATGAGTGGTTGATGTCTCATCCACATCCTGGAGCTCTGGGAGGCCCCTCCAGCACTTGGCACTAATGCTACCTGGGACCTCAAGTTAAGGTGTTGGCACCGGGATGAGGGTCAGAGGTTTTGCCTGTTGGGTTTGGGCATGCGCAGCTTTGGACCAACACAGAGGCTGTGACAGAGGCACAGAAAAGGATACAGCCTGGGAAACAAACACAGTGGCTGGGACAGGTGGTCACTCTGCCACTCGGATGTGTGTGGCCTTGTGGTCACCGCTGGAAAGTCTTGGGCTAAATTCTCCACACTCCACAGCACCAGGGAGAGTCACCAGGGAGAGCCACAGAGCAAAGATGCTGTGGGTCTGTTGTGTCTGTGCAGCTTTGGATGAATCGTTTGGCCTCCCTGGGCCTGTTTCCTCCTTCATAAAGCTGTGGGGCCAAGGAAGTCTACTCAGTGCTCCATCCCGGGCGTGCATTCCAGGAGCCTGTTTACCCTCAGTATGGTGGGCCGCACTGTAGTTGGCACCCTAGGGAGAGCCAAAATTGTCCCTGAGTAGCACCTGTCTATACTATCCCATGGACTGGGTCTGGCAGGAGATAAGAACAGGTCCTTTCCACAGTGGCTTTTTGGGATGATGTGGGTGGCACTGGGGCAGGGCTTTGTGGAGGGACCCTCTTTAGTCATGTTCTCAGGGTATGGACTCTGGTTTTAAAGAATCTGGATTTCAGAGTGGGGTTCCACTCCTAGGAGCAGGTGACACCTGGACCTGTCATCATTTCATCTCTCATTGGCTCTACAAAAGGTTAGTGGCGCACCGGGCGCGGTGGCACAGGCCTTTAATCCCAGCACTCCAGAGGCAGAGGCAGGCAGATTGCTATGAGTTCGAGGCCAGCCTGGTCTATGAGTCTAGGACTGCCAAAGCTACACAGAAAAACCCTGTCTCAGACACACACACACACACACACACACACACACAGAGAGAGAGAGAGAGAGAGAGAGAGGAGAGGAGAGAGAGGAGAGAGAGAGAGAGAGAGAGAGAGAGAGAGAGAGAGAGAGAGAGAGAGAGAGAGAGAGAAAAGGCTCCAGCTAACTGCAGCCACTGTCAAAATTGTCACAGGCCCCTGCAATATCCATTTTCCAGAAGAGGCTCAGAACGGCAAAATCCCTTTCCAACCTCACACAGCCACAGAGAGGCATAGTGGAGCAGGGGCTGGGACCAGGTCTAGAGCCTGAGCCCTTGGCTCCCACCACTCTCCTGAGTCACCTTGGGCTGTCACACTACTCTCCCACCATCCGAAAGGCTCTTCTCTCTTTACCAGCGGCGGTGCGATTGCCTCTGATGTCCACTTAGTGGCAAGCTGCTACCCTCAAAGCTCTCGCTTTGCCCCGCCCAGCGGCCCCGCCCTGCCCGCTCCAGGCCTCCCTGGCTCAGGACCAGCTCGCTGCAGAGAAACCCGGAGCTCAGCTCGATGCTCTTGACCACCCGATAGCCACCGTTCCCTCCACTTAATAAACGGCCTGAGAACCACGGGTGGTCGACGGCCGCTGAGGCCTGCACGGGGGCAAGGTGGAAATTAAAAGCAGGGGCTGAGAGTGGGTTTGCAGGCAGCTGCAGGAACCATGAATATTTTACAAGAAACCGGAATTATTAATGTTTCAATAAAAACCCAAACCCCCGTGTCCATGGGAAGGCTACATGTGACTTCAAGCCTCCGGCAAACCGCTGCGGTCCTCCGCTGCCCTCCCCAAAGCCACTCAGCGCGGTTTTGCTTAAACCGTCCCCATCTCTCAAGCCTCAGCCCACTGCTCCCGGGTGGGGAGCTGCATCCGCCCAGCAGCCCCGATAATTAGCTCGGCCCCCTCCCCTCCTTCCTTCGGAGCTGTGCACGGCCAGAAGAAATATTTCTGGAAGACTATTTACGAACTTCCCCATTGTCATGAATCATCCCGGGAAGAAGGCACGCAGCTCGGTTTCTTACCTCAAGGACTAATGCAGAAAAGCTATTTACTGGGCACGGACGGGGCTGTGATTTCTGCTGCCATTACTGTGGAATACATAATAGCATCAATAATTAAGTATAAATCGGGTTTAATATTTTATGCTGGCGACATGTAATTTACACTCTACCCGAGAAATCAAAGGTCACGTCTGAATGAGGGAGCGCAGGGTCGCAGTGTGATGGGCGCATGTCCCCCTGGTGGCAGCTGTGGCCAATGAAGGGATGGGAGGGGTATTTGACTTGGGAGCCTAAGGGACATGCTGGTCCCTGGAGTGCAGATCTTTTGAAGAGGCCCTTAGTCTCCTTTGAGGTAAGCTGCTGCCCAAAGTGGGTGATGCTTCTGGGGGCTCTGTGAGGACAGTCAGGCCGGGGTGTGCTGGGGAGGTCAAGTTCTTCCTAGGGACAGAAGGGAAAGTGGGGCTGTGGTGGCCAAGAGCTGATGGTGTCATAACAAGGAAATCAAGGCCCAGAGAGGGAGGGAGGCCTCATCAAACTGATGAAGGGACTTTGTGTCTCTGACTTCAGCCATGGAAGGCCCGGTACCTCAGACCGCTCTGTTCCCAGGCGCACGGAGCCTTATCCTGGAGCATCAGAGAGCTAGAGCCTGGCTCTGTCCCCCACAGTGCTCAGAGCTCTTTGGCCACTGTGGGATGGGATGGAGAGTGTAGGCTGGTGTCATAGGGAGCTGGCAAGCGAGGACACCCCTCCATATACTACAGGGAGTCCTGCTATTGCCTACTTACCTCTTGCACAGTGACCCTGAGCCGTCTCCTGCCTCACAAAGCCCAGTGCTCTCTGCATTGCCTCCTTGCTTTCCTCCTCGCCACAGTTCTCCACACTCGCTGCACCTCAGGAATGTCCTGCCTGGCTTTTGCCCTTGCTGTGCCCTCCTCTGCCTGAGACACTGCCCCTCAGACACCCACCAGGTCCCACAGAGGCCCTCCTTACAGCACTCCCTCCCAGCCTCTGCTGCCTCCAAGCAGCTCTGAACTGCTTCTCCTTCTCCCAACCACCTACCAGTGGCTTACTGTCTCCCTATGAAGAGGCTGGTGCCCGTGCCCTTCTAGTCAAGGCTTAGTTCTTAGTCTGAACCTAAAAATACACAGCGACCTGGTTACCTCAGAGGGATTGTCAGTGTTTTAGGGGAACCATCAATAACTCAGAGAGGCTGAGCTGACCAGGCCAGCCCTGTGGCCCCCCACAGTTAGGCATTCTCTCAGCTTCCCTGGGTGATGTGACCTGTCTATTTTCCTGTCAGTCTCCCGGCCTTTTACCTCTTCTCTGAGTGTTCCTCAATGTCCGGTGCAGGACTTGCATACAATAGGAGCTCAATACATGAGTGCTGGGAGAAGCAGTGTGTGTGTATCCTGGGCTGCAAACGTATGGCACATTGTGGTGCCCTTGGTTCAAGAAGCAGCCAGAAGCTGGGCGGTGGTGGCACATGCCTTTAATCCTAGCAGGTGGATCTTTGTGAGTTCGAGGACAGCCTGATCTACAAAGCAAGTCCAGGACAGTCAAGGCTACACAGAGAAACCCTATCTTGAAAAGCAAACAAACAAAAAAAAAACAAAACAAACAAACAAAAAAACGAAGAAGAAGAAGGAGAAGAAGAAGAAGAAGAAGAAGAAGAAGAAGAAGAAGAGGAAGAGGAAGAAGAAGAAAAAGAAGCCAAGAGTGGAGAAAGCAACACCCACTAAGCTCCAGCTGTGGAAGAAGTGGGTACAAGACACAGACCCCACCCCTCCCCCTCTTCATCCTGCGGTCCCTCTGCTTGTCCTCCTTCTTCCCCTGGGCGTGATGCAATGGACTGAATGGGTGGGTATCCTTTCTGCTGGCTCTGACCTGGCACAGGGTGGACACAGGGGTGGGGATAGCCAGGATGGGCCTAGGGGAGACACAGCGTTGAGCTTCCTAAGTATGGAAGCTGTACCTCATACAGCCCAGGAGGCAGCTGCCATTTCACTGTCCCCTTTCATAGATGAAGACACTGTGGCAAGGAAAGGCTGGTCACCTGCCCAAGTTTCTGTGTGACTGGTTTAAAGGCAATGGGATTAGCCAAGGCTGCTGGCTTTAAGCTAGTGTTGCCCTGCCCTGGGGTGGGGTGCGGGGGCTCGGGGAGCTACGGTGTATCTCCAGATGTGAGTCTAGGGTTTGGGGGAATATATGTGTGCTGAACTCTTGGAGGGGACACTTCAGAGGTGAGGGACCTGAGGCAGTGGCACATGTAGCTTCACACAGCAGTGGCCTGAGATCTGGGTCTTGGTCCTGGTTGGCCTCTCCACCCTCAACAGGAAAGGCTGCCCAGCCTGTGAGCTAGCCCTTGGCCATTGTAAGGCTGTGGGCCAAGCACTCTCCCACCCCATGCCCCTGATGCCTTCATCTGAGGAGGAAGACCCTAGCTTTCCTGAGTCTTCATGCCCTGTACTTGTCACTCGAGTGGCCTCTCCCCTTCCTGCCAGTCCCACCTGCTTCCTTGCTGGAGCCCACAAAAGCCTGGGGTGCAAGGGTGTCTTGCTCACCCTTGGAGGCTAGTGGATGGACACAGGCAGAAGTGCCCTGGGATCAGGCGGAAGGGATGGTATGGCCCTTGAGGGACCGTGATGAAAGTTCTGTAGGGGTGGGGAAGGCTTCTCCTTGGATCCCTTGAAGCTGGCTTCACGGTACCCCAGGTGGACCAGGGACTTCAGGGTCAGTGGACAGGGCTTCCTCCCAGGGTGGAGGCAGTCGACTTTAGGGACCCAGAGATGGGGTTTGTCTTCTTCAGGGCCCTTGGCCTGTCCTTCTCGGGGAGACTGTGTGAACTGAGAGGCTGGGCCTCCATCAGGGAGCCACTCTGGGTTTGGTCTCAGCTCTGTGAGAAAATCAGCCAGTGACCACAGCGTCCAGAGCTCTTGAAGGAGCCTGTGTCTCTATCCTACCTAAGATGAAGGATCTGATGAGTATCGAGAAGAAGAAAACTGCCCCTGGAGACAGAGCTGTGGGAGGGCATGGGCAGGCCGAGGCCGAGGCCTGTGTACTCACCATGGACTCTCTTAGCTGCTGGGAGAGAGGTAGCAGCCTGTGGAAGAAGCATATGCCTTCCTCACTCTGTGCAGCCTAGATGTTTATTTAGGGACAGTTTTGGTTAAAGAGCTGTTTGGGAAATTATCTGGAGAATTCACACACACACACAAACACACACATACTCACACTCATGCGCACACACACTCACTCACACACACTCACAACACACACACACACAAACACACACCCAGACCCAGTTTTCCATTATGATTCACATATGATAGTGTCCTAATCCAGAAGCCAGTACGGCCAGCTTTGGGAGCTCAAGCCCTCCTGGGTCTGCAGGAGATGAGGCTTAGGCAGAGTTGTGGGTGCCCACATCTACCCTATAGGGACAGGGGTGCTGTCATGGGACTCAGATAGCATCCTAATGCTGTCATTAGGACCTGGTCATGGGATCCAGACACCATTGTGGGACCAGGACACACTCCTGTGACTTGGATTCCGTCACTGGACAGAGAACTGGGTACATCCTCTGGGTAGGACAGGTTACCCACCCAAGCCATGGCTGTTTGCAGAAGCCACTTGTCACATGACCTGGTGGGCTGACTAGTTTTATGTCAGCTTGGCAGAAGCTACAGTCATCTGAGAGGAGGGAACCTTGATTGACAGAGTTTCTGCATAAAATCTATAGGCAAACCTGTAGAGCGTTTTCTTGAGTAGTGGTTGATGGGGGAGGGTCCATCCCCTTGTGGGTGGTGCCCACTCCTGGGCTGAGTCCTGGGTTCTATAAGAAAGCAGGCTGAGCAAGCCAGAGGGAGCAAGTCAGTAAGCAGCACCCCTCTATGGCCTCTACCTCAGCTCCTGCCTCCAGGTTCCGGTCCTGACTTCGACTTCCTTCCATGATATGGCGATGTGGAAGTGTAAACCAAATAAATCCTTCCTTTTGGATATGGTGTTTCATCCCAGCAACAGTAATCCTGACAAGACACCCCGAGTCCACTACTGAGCACCCACACTCAGACTTGGGACTCAACAGTCCCTGTGTTCGCCCAACAGTCCTGACCCAGCTTTCTCCCATGGCTGTGGTTTGACTCTGGCTGGGGGGCATCTTGAAGGCCTCTTCAATTTTAGCCAAGGCTAGTGTTTAGGGACCTCAGCTGGGCCTCGGCGACCCTGGTGTCTCTCTGGGACCTAGACTTTCTCAATGCGTAGTGTCTGAGTTCATGGGGGATGTCCCGGAGGGTCAAATGAAAGCTGTACTAGGGTCTCCAGTGAGTCAGGTGGAAGTTGTAGCCTCTAATGCCTGTAATCCCAGTACTCAGGAGGCAGAGGCAGTCGAGTCTCTGTGAGTTTGAGGCCAACCTGGCCTACAAAGCGAGTCCAGGACAGCCAGAGCTACACAGAGACACCCTGTCTTGAAAACAAACAAACAAACAAACAAACAAACAAAGCCAAGCAGCCATAGTTTCAGTCCCTTGTAGGATCAAGGCGGGGAGGAGAGCACAGTGGAGGCCAGTGGCTGGGAAAGTCCCCCCAGGAGCTGAGGCCTCCATACCCGAGCGATTGTTGCTGCAGAGATGACCACGGTCGTCAGGACAGCCATGGGCATATGGGATGGGGGTAAACTGAGGCTCCAGCACCTGCACAGGCCAGCCCTGAGAATGTGCTCAACAAAGCTTAGCAGGTAGGATCTTGGAACTTTAGTCACCATCAGTTTAGATACCCTGAAGAGGTGCTTTTCGGGGGGGGGGGGGCACGTGCTGGTCAGCCTTGTGGCCAACAGCATAGGGAGGCTGAAGTCTTTTCAGGGCCACAGAGAGGTCACAGGGGAGAGCAGAAGCCTAAGCCAGACCCTAGACTTCAGTTTCAGAGTCTCCACTGGGCCCTGGAGCAGCCCATTAGCTCAGAGAAGCAATCCCCAGGGACGAGGGGTTCCACACCCCTGCTTGTAGGCAAGGCTCTGGACAAGGGAACCCCAGCTTTCATGGCTGAATCCTCCCTCCTTTGAGTGGGATGGGTACACAGGGTCCCACAGACTGGTCTTGCTGCTCCCAGTAAGGGGCACATGTCTATCCCTCTTGTCATTTTGTATAGGTCTGTCTCTACGGTCCTTAGACAGCAGCATGTCATTAAAGCTAGAGTCACCCGCTCCCCTCTTCACAGGCATCTGCCTGTAATCATGGGGGTGGGGTGGGGATGTGGGGAGGTGGGCGGAGGGTGGGATATGGGATAAGGGGTGGGCAGGAAGGAACTGGACTCAGTACCCAAAAGCAGCGCTTCCCAGAGAGCGTTCCTTAGGCTAACTCTTCAGTCCTGTCATGGATGTCAGACAGAGATGGGGGAACTCTGCCATCAGGTAAGTCTGGGTGAGATGAAGGACCCCACAGGCAGGCTGCAGGACTTCTCAGAGCTGTTTGACTACTACCCTGTGACTCTCAAGAGGTTGGAGAGTAGGCCAACATTCTCTTTCCCTACTCCCCAGCTCCCTCTGTGGAGCATCCTGAGGGAACACATTGTGGGAGCGAATGCTGTCTCCTGACCTGGCTGTTAGGAAAGGAAAACTATCAACAGCTATAAGATGCAAAAAACAAAAACAAAAACAAAACAAACAAACAAAACCCATATGGTGGCTTGCAGACTCTAGCAGTGAACTAACTCCCTGTCGGGGAGGATCTCGAGGTACCCCTCAGATCCTATAGTGCTCCATGGACAGACCTTGGAGACCAGTCCTTGAGTAAGGGCCTGAGTGAGGAAGGGCGAGCCATATCCGGTGTGGCCTGCGGCCCTGTGGCCTGTGGCACGGGAGACTCCCCTAGGACCTGAGCCTTGAGGAGCCGCGGCCAGCCCCCAGGCTCAGGCTCCGGGCGGCTCCTTCCCAGCCTGGCCTGTGGGCTGAAGCCATCTAATGCTGTGGTCAGGCCACGTGGCTGGGCTCCCCAGGCGGACAGGGCCGCATAATGGACGGGTCAGACCCACCCGCTGACGGCTCCATTAAATGTGGTCGATGTTTTTTTTTTTCCCTTTTCCTTTTTCTTTTTTTCTTTTCTCTTTTCTGTTCTGTTTCCCCGGTGTTTTAAGGAGAGTGTCTCTGGGCAGACGTTCAAAGCCGTGGCTGAGGAGCTAATCTCAGAGGCAGGGCTGGGGCGCAAGCTCGGCTGCATTAAATGGCTAAATCTAGCACTGGGTGAGCTGGGCTCACTCGAGGAAAGAATAGCATCTCTGTGGTCTTGGACGTTGACTCCCTGGGCCTGGCTGCTCTCCCTGTCCTTCAGGCCGCTGGAGGAAGTTGCTAGGCAACAGTAGGAAATGCTGGAGAAGGCTTCCAGGTAAAGACGGGAAATGCAGGGTTCTGCACTTTTGCTTTGTGACTTTTAAGCAATTAAAGACCCTCTCTGTGCATTGAAAAATTCTTTCCCCCTCCCTCCCCCCCCCTCTCTCCCCCTCTCCAGTTCCTTGTATGGGATTAGAGTGTTTTAGGGAGCTGGTCAGTCTCTATAAAAAAGGAAAACAAGATGTTCATGTTTGGAGGCTTGTGGTGGTTTCTGTGGCCTTAGGAGAGAAATGTGGGCCAGTCTACACGGTGTGAGAGCTGGGATTGAGGACCAGGTAATAAGAGGGGGGTGGGTATAGCAGTCTGCTGAGCAGGGGCAGCATGGTCAGGGAGGGGGATGCAGGTCATCCTAGAGTGGGGTCATGGAATTGCTTCTGACCCACCAAAGACCCCTTCATGTCTACTGCTAGGCCCCCAGGGAAAGTAGGCTGGAGGGTCTGCTCTGTGAGCAGGTGGGTGGAGGAGAGGCAGGGTCACAAGCAACCGCCTATGGAACAGTCATCTGGGCACTGCTGTGTCACCTGCCCCACCCCAGAGCCTGTCTGCTGGGGAGGCCTGCTAGAAGCCAAGGTCAATATCTGGGGAAGGGAGTCAGGGGTCAAGGGTCAGGGTCAAGGCAGGCCCGAAGGTAGATCAAGCACCCAGAACTGCAAAAGCCCTTGTAGACCGAGTTCAAACCTCTGATGGGGACCCTGGGGGCCCAGGAGGCCCCATGTTAGTGGAGTCAGGGACCTGTTAGGTCACATTCGTCCCCTGACTGAGAGCCCCTGAGCTAAGGTTCACTCTGTCCCCTGCTGTTTCTGGCCCTGAGGGTCCATTCACTCATCCCGGTAAGCCTCAGCATGCTGGGTTGCTGTAGGTGACTCAGGCCCAGGTGATGGGACTCTTGCACTGTCCTCTGCTGCAGCCCACTCCTATCGGTCACTGGCTCTAAGCCACAGGCATTTATTATCACACCATCCTGTAAATCACAGATTTCCGTGGGCTAAAGTCAAAACGTGACTTGAGCTTATGTTCTTCCTGGAGGCACGTGTGTGCATGGGTGTGTACATGGGCGTGTGTGTGTGTGTGTGTGTGTGTGTGTGTGTGTGTGTATCTGTCTGTCTGTCTGTGCCCTTTCCTTTCCCAGATTCTCAAAGCCACTGTCCTCCTGGGCTCCTGATCTGAGCGTTCTGTGCCTGAACTCATCAGCCTTTAGTATTCCACCTCCCGCTGTCTTGAGTCTGCCCTCCTGCCTTCCTTATCCTAATGAGGCCATTTCTGCAGACTTAACTGAAAGGTATCCATAAAGCTCTTTGTAAATGGTAACATATAAATATGCAAATATATGAAAATAGAAAATATTAGGATATGCAAATCACATATTCACTCTTTCCAGAGTGAAGAGATGGGCCTCCTTGGAGGTTGTTTGCTTGCTTGTTTGTTTGTTGTTTTGTTGTTTGAGACAGGGTTTCTCTGTGTAGCCCTGGCTCTCCTGGACTTGCTTTATAGACCAGGCTGGCCTCGAACTCACAGAGATCTGCCTGCCTCTGCCTCCTGAGTGCTGAGATTAAAGGCATGTGCCACCATGCCTGGTCTCCTTGGAGGTTATTTTTCTGTGTAGCAAGAAGTCCTGTCAGTTTGTTCTGGAACCATGAAGGGCACGGAAGGCCTGCCAGACCTTGCTCAGAGCCAGATTCAATGATCCTAGGTCTGCCAGCTGGGAGCTGCCTTCCACAGTAGCAGAGCCGTCTGCTCCACCAGCCTCTTCCGGCCTTAGTTTCCTCCTTGGTACATCAGAAGTTCTGGTTTCATACAGCTTGCTGTGAACATTCAGGCTCCTGTGAACAGGATGCAGACCACAGCACCAGTCAGCTTGGCCCTGCAGCAAATATCACTTCTTTTCTGCATATTTTCCTTGGCCTTGAAACATCTTCTGTTCTAGACAGAGGCTGCTGCATCCAGCTGTCTGTAGAAAAAAGATGGGTAGATCAGAGCCTCAGATGACTAGCAACCAATAGAGAGAAATCTATGTTTCTGTGAGCTACTAGCCTGGCCTAGCAAATATAGCACAAGCAGGTACTTCTCCCTCCAAGGTATCTTTGTGAAGACCACCTTGGGTGTGGATCACCTTGGCCTGGATTATCTGTGTCACAGCCCCAGGGACTAGAGGGCATGACCTTGATCTTCTGACTCTCTGGCCTTTCTCTGCCTGGCTGAAAGACACAGGTCTTTGACAATGAGGCTGGGCGGCCTGTGCCATCTGGGCTCAAACTGTTGTTAATCCCAAAGATGGGAAGAGAAAGACCACCAGCCCAAATCATCATGGCCAAATTAATTAAAGCAAGTTTTAAAAAAAATTGTGTACACAGTCCGCCTACCCCTAAGGCAGAGTTCAAGAGGTCAGCATTGGATGTGAGGAAGACCAGGCTGTTTATAGCTCAGGGATGGGGAGTTTCCAAGTAGGGGGTTTGGCAGGCAAAATAGGCAGGGTTATAGGGGCAGACCATCATAACAAGTTAGTTCTAACTTGTTGTATGGAGACAGTCAACGCCAGGGTCTTGGAGGTTTGTATGTACTCTGGGCTAACAACACAACTCACTATTTACTGAACCACCACCATAAACCAGAGACCAGGCTGAGCAGTCTAAAGACTCCATCTTGCTTAATCTTTGTGACAAACACAGGAGGTAAGAGTGACTCTCAGGAGAGCAGGCTGCACCTCACCTTGGTAGAACAGTAAAGCTGGCCCTGATGGTGTGTACACAGGTGGGAAAGCTGACCCTGGGCTGTCCCCCTGCCCTCGGGACAGCATAGGCCCAGGTGGCATGCATGGGTTTGAGAGGGTTGGCCCTGATGGCATGAATGCTGGAAAGCCTGGTTACCACAGACAGGAGCGCTGGCCCGCCCCCTCACCTGGGCAGGGCGGGAGAAATGCCCCTGCTGGCACAGGTGCAGGAGAGCCTGTAGGCTAGTCAACTAACTCAGCTACCACCCAGGCCCAGATCCAGGGCTTTGAGTTGGTCCACTCAACATCTACCTCATCTATGAACTGCTGGAGAGCCTGAAGGGGCCCTTCCTCCATGACCCAGGGCAACAACAGAATATCCTAGAGGAATCCTGGTGAAGACCCAGTATTAATGGAAGCCAGCGCCCTCGAACCAGACCAATGGCTCATTGCAACGAACATTTGCAAGTAAAACTGGGGAAAAGGATATAGTGTGTGACACACTGCAAGATTTTGTTTGTTTGTTTTCTTCCGGGGAGGTCGCAAGGGCAGAAGGCAGATACGGAATGAGGGGAAGATGAGTGGGATTGGGGTACATGGTGTGAAATTCACAAAGAAGCAACAAAGAGTTAAATAACTTTTAGAAAGGTGACTCATGTGAAATTGACAATCATCGCCTAATGGGTGGTTTTAACTATTAAAAAATAAGAACAGTATATAGAGGAATGCTGCTTAATGGCTTGTTCTCTGGCTGGCACTTAATTAGCTTTCTTCTACAGGGTAGGCTTATTTTCTTAGGAATGATGTCGCCCATAGTGGGCTGAGCCCTCTCATACCAATCACCAACCACAGAGAAGGCTATAGAGGTCAGTCGAATCAACGCAGCTCTTCAGTTGAAGTTCTCTCTTCTCAGGTGAGGCAAGATTATGTCAAGTTGACAATAAAATCTCACCAGGACAGATATGTCTTCTACAATATGTACAGAACTAGGTATATTTTCTATTTCTTTGTCAGCATACTAGATGAGCTTAAATTTTTTTTTCAGTACAACTTCAAGATGGTGACACCCAGTGTGTATTGTGTCTAGGGAGTAGAGGATCAGAGATTGTGAACAACCCAGGAGCACAATCTCCCTCCACCCCCCTTGAGGCCAGACATACCCTGAGTTCTGGAGTCACAAGCTCCGAGCACCCTGCACTCTTCTGAATACTGGATCAAGTACAGGACCCCTGGGGAACAGAGGATTGGATCAGTGAAATCTGGTGCCCTCAAGACAGCATCTGGATCCCAGACACAGTGTTCTGGCCTCCAATCCATAGTTCTACTCTGCTGCTGATCCCTCTGAGGAGACCAAGTAGTCTGATCCTGGATCCTAGGTGGCAGAGCTCAGACAAATCTAAGTTTGCTAAGCCAGCAAAACAGGCAGCTGCCTTCTGAAGGGGCTTGCCCCCTCGGCTGCCAGCTTAGAAAACCTGAGCCCCCTCAGCAGATGGCTAAAGGAAGGGGTTAGAACAAAAACCAGGACAGCATGGCTCCACCAGAAATGCCAAACAACAGACACTTTAATGCAGCCGAATCTCAGGAATATGACCTTAAAGCTTTGATTGTGCAGTTATTTGAGAAATAGAAAGAGGAAAGTAATAGATCCTCTCAAGAATTACAGCAAAGCACAAATGAATAGAGGCCATAGAGGACAAACCGGAAACCACAATCAAAGAGACGAAATGAAACGATTAAAGCTGTTCAAGACATGAAAACGGAATTAAAATCAATTAAGAAAGCACAAACCGAGAAAATGCTGGAAATGGAAAACTTAGAGATCAGGAATTGTAGAGATAAGTATCACAACAGAGTTCAAGAAATGGAGGAGAGAATCTCAGGCGCTGAAGATACAATTGATGAAACTGATACCTTTCTCAAAGAAAATATTAAGACAGAAAAATTTGCAACACAAAACATCCAAGAGATCAAGGAAACCATGAAAAGGTGTAACCTCAGAATTATTGGAATAGATGAAAAAGAAGATGCCAGGTGCCAAAGACCAGAAAATATTCTCAAGAAAGTCATAGAAGAAAATTTCCCCAACCACCTTGGAAATCAATCTGATGCTTTCTCATAAAATTGGGAATAGTGCTACCTCAAGACCCAGCTATACCACTCCTGGGCATATACTTGAAAGATGCTCCATCACACAACAAGGACATTTGCTCAACTATGTTCATAGAAGCATTATTTGCAATAGCCAGAATCTGGAAGCAACTTAGATGTCCCTCAACTGAAGAATGGATAAAGAAACTGGGGTACATTTACACAATGGAATACTATTCAGATATTAAAAACAAGGAAACCTTGAAATTTGCAGGAACATAGATGGAACTAGAATCAATCATCCTGAGTGAGGTAACCAAGATCCAGAAAGGCATGCATGGTATATACTCACTTATAAGTGGATGTTAGCTCAAAATAGATCTCCTCTGAGAGACTCCACCCAGTAGGGAATCGAGACACATACTGGGACTTGAAACTGGACACTGGGCGGAGCTCTGAGAGCTGCAGGGAAGAATGGGGGAATTTAAGGTCCAGCAGGGAGCTCCACTAGAGACCATCAAGGCCTGCTGATCTGGACACAGGGGCACCTGCACAAACTAATGCACCAACCAAGGACAATGTATGCAGAGAGCCAAGACCCCCTGGTCAAATGCAGCCGATAGACAGCTGAGTCTCCACATGGGGGAGCAGGAGGCTGGAGGGGGAGGGGGACTGCTGCTGAACCACTGACATGCATTCTGGTACCCACAATTTAGTCACACACACCCCAAGGCAAGATGGCCTTTTGGGCACATGAAGGAAAGGGTTTGCAGGCTATCCTGATGAAACCTAATAGGCTGTGGCCAGAAAGTAGGTAGAAGGGCCCCCCATCAGGAGGTCTAGGGGAAGGAAAAAGGGCAGGAGGGGGAGAGAGGGCAGGAACAGGAAGATAAGAGTGAGCAGTTAACAACTGGAATGTAATGTGGATAAATTATAATTAGTGAAAAAAATCATAAAAAAATTTCAGTTCATCCAAATGATCGAATTTCATTGATGTAAAACTTCATGCATTATCAGATTGTTAATTTTAAAATATCTTTGATGCCTGTGGTGTCTGTAGTGATGTGTCTCTCTCTCTCTTTATCTCTTTAGATTTTTAATTTTTCCGATCCATCTCTTCTACACTAAAGCACCTTCCGGAAGCTTGATGAAGCTATCCAGCCACCTGCACGGCATACACTTCTCAGCCTTTATACCTGCCTCCTTGACTACCATCTGGAAGTGGAAATAGCAGACTCTTCCTCTTCCCTGGATCCTAGGATGCTGTCTGGTGCTCTGGTTTTGTCCACTGACACCTGGACTGCAGAACATACAGGGCAGTGTCCACCTCTCTTCAGGAACTACAGTGTCTCCTGCCTGTTTCTGACTTTTCCCAGCTGTTGTACCCGTCACTAGAAACCGTTACAGACTCCGAGGGATGGAGGACTTGGCTCTCGATTCTTAAATACATCTCGGAAAATTTCCATGGGGGCTGGAGAGACGGCTCAGCAGTGAGAAGCGCTCAGTGCTCCTGCAGAGGACCTGAGATTGGTTCCCAGCACCCATGTCAACTGCCTGTAACTCCAGCTCCAGGGGACCTGACACTCTCTTCTGGCCTCCAAAGGTACTCACACATGTCCACACGAACAGGCATGCACGCATGCATACACACGGACACACACACGTACACACATACAAAATTAAACACATCTTAAATATTCTATCCATGAACTGAAATTTTTGACTCCTTCCTTCCTTTCTTCCTTTCTTTCTTTGGTTCTTTCTTTTTCAAGATTTAGTGATTTATTATCATGTATACAGTGTTCTGCTTGCATGTACAACTGCAGGCCAGAAGAGGGCATCAGATCACATTACAGATGGCTGTGAGCTACTATGTGGTTGCTGGGATCTGAACTCAGGACCTTTGGAAAAGCAGGTGGCACTCTTAACCACTGAGCCATCTCTCCAGCCTGACGCCTTTTTTTTTTTTTCTTAATTTATTCATTTCTTTAGCTCAAAAGCCAGGATAAAAACCTCTATTTTCACCTTCTTGTGCTCTTGCTCCCTTGGCTTGGTGAAACCTCTTTACCTGTTGGAGCTCCAGTTTCCCAATTATAACATGAAGTTAAAGAACACTATCCTGCCTTGCTCTTCTGTTGAAGAATCAAATGGGCACTTTGAAGCAAAGACCAGGAATGTCCTGCTTGACAAAAAAGCCAGAGAAGAAGGAAACTCAACTGAGAAAATATCTCAGTAAGACTACCTATAGGCAGAGATGGCTCAGAGGTTAAGAGTACTACCTGCTCTTCCGAAGGTCCCGAGTTCAATTCCCAGCAACCACATGAGGCTCACAACCATCTATAGTGACATCTGGTCTGGTGCCCTCTTCTGGTGTGCAGGATCACATGGAGACAGAACACTATAAATAATAAGTCTTTTAAAAAGAAAGAAAGAAAGAAAGAAAGAAAGAAAGACTACCTATAGGTAAGCGTGGGCCATTTTCTTGATTAATGATTGATGTGGGAAGACCCAGCCCACTGTGTGCACTGCCACCCTCAGGCTGCTGGCAAGCCATCCAGCAAGCAGCATTCCTCCACAGGTTTTGCTTCTGGGTTCTTGCCCTGAGATCCCTCCATGATGTAAGCTGTAAGCTGAAGTGGACCTTTCCCTGCCCAAGTCGCTTTTGGTTGTGCTTTCTGTCATAGCATCAGAAAGGAAACCGAGACTCTGAAGGAACATTTATTTATTTATTTATTTAATGAACTTTACTACTCAGGGGAATTTATAAACATGCACATACAATGTAATCAGCAGTAATTATAGCAATCATGTAGATGCCACATTAGAGCAGTAGGCAGCTTGTCACTCTCATAATTACAGTGATTGTTACCATTTGAATGAAAAATGTCCCCCACAGGCTCATGTGTCTGAACACTTGGTCCCTAGTGAGGCAGCTGCCTTGGGATGTTGTGGACATCCCACTGTTTGGGATGCCTTGGGACACAGCATCTAGTTGACCTTACTCCCTCTCCCCGTCCCTCCCCCCAACAGCCCTCACCTTCTTTATAGATTCTGAGGTCATGAGTCTCTATGGTCATGAGCCTCTTCTGAAGTGCCCACGGCTTCCTTCTGCCTATCATACTGGGAAATCAAAGCCGCCCAGGCCTGCCCATTCCTACTGCTCCCAAAACAGCTCGAAATGGTTTAAATTCACTTCCCGCACTTTCTTTTGTTTTGGTGGTGGGGTAGGAGGTTTCAAGACAGGGTTTTCTCTGTATACCTCTGGCTGTCCTGGAGCTCACTCTGTGGACCGAGCTGGCCTGGAACTCAGAGACCCACCTCTGCCTCTGCCTCCCGAGTGCTGGGATCGCGTTTTAGAATATAGCTGCATTTTTTTGTCTTCTACACGTCACCAACAGGTCCAGGGAGGAGAGCTGGCAGAATGAGAAGAGTGGTCACTATTTGCCATGAATGTCTGCCCCTCACCTGGCGTGGCTTAGGCCCTGGCCCGGAGGGAGCACAATAGCATGACATTGGTCTTCTATCAGAATAGTTGGAAAGTCAAATGAAATTGCAGAAATAGTATAGAAACATTCAGTATAGTATATAGTGTAGTGTAGGGTATGGGATGGTATAACATAGTCTAGAAACCCAAATTTCACAAGTACTTGGAGGGGCAGGCCTAGTACTGTGGCGTTACACATGTAGACTGAGTGGCCATCACCACGAGAAATAAAGATCCTAATCTCAGCGAGCAGCAGCGGGGCAGGAGAGGGCTGGCCCTTGGAGGCCCCATGGTGGGGAGGATGGCTCAGAGCTAGGGCATGTTCTGGGCTGAGGCCTTATGGGAGATAGAGGGAGGGCCAAGGAACTGGAGGTTCCGATACACCACAGGTGCCCTGGTGAAGGTCACCTCGTGGAGTTCTCCTCGGTGCACCTGAGCACATAGACAACAGGGACAAGCAAGGACCTTAACCCTCCCAGATTAATCCTGCTAAGTCGCAGCAATATTGATATGCTATTATTTTCCACCTTTATTCATCCCCCGGCGAGGAATGAACGACTCCCCCCAGGCCATTCATAATTGAAAAATGCTTTTAAGGCCTTTACGAGTTTGAATACTAAATTTCTCGAGGTGCCTGCTTTATTGGGTCTCCAGTCACCGATGATACATTTGCTCCCTAATGTTCTTTAAGGAAAGGGGTTCCAGCGGGGTGATGGATGGGGCGATCAGAGTCAGTGTTCATTAGTCATCCAGTGGCTGCCCCATTGGGGATCAGCACTCCTCAGTACAGAGCAAGGCCTGTTGACTGCCATTTGCCTTAGATGATGGCTTAGCATCATTCCTAGTCTCAAGAGGGTTCCCACCCCCTTCGCTTGTATGTATGTGTGTGAGATGCATGATTGCTTATGTGTGGGTGCACATGTGTGCACATACATGTGGAAGTCATGACATCATGGATTCTTTCTTGATTGCACAATATATAAATATACATATACGGATATGTATACATATAGATATAGATATATCGAGGACTCTCATTGGAACCCAGAGCTTGCTGATATTGCTGGTCTAGCTAGCTAGCTGTCTCTGCCTCCCATGTGCCGTAACTATATGAACCTGGCATCTCCAAGGGTTCAGGGGATCCAAAACATAGTCCTTACACCTGTACAGCAAGCATTTTACTGCTGAGTCTGTTCCCTGGGCTTTCAACAGATTTTCACTTTGCCAGTGTGTGCCGGGTCCGGATTGGACACAGAAATGGGTTAGACCCAGATACTGTCATTGAGGAGTTCCCAGGCAAGACACACACACACACACACACACACACACACACACACACACACACACACACTGTGGAGTGGCCTAGGTTAATGCTGAGCCTGTGCCTGGGGTAGAGGGGGAAGGAAGTCAGGGAGGTCACTTGTCCCTGGGTGCTGGCTCCCTTGGACAGAGGACGTCTTAGAGGTGTGAGGTAAGCATGTGCGGTAGGTGAAAGACCCCAGGCAGGTGTTCCTGTGAGAAATCAAGGGCAAAGGCTGGCAATCGCTTGGAACAAAGAGACTTCTCCGTTTGGCTTTCTAGCTGACTCCCCCTAGTGGTTTCGGAGGTGACCAGAGCTACAAGCCCATCACCCTGAGGCTCACAATCTCAGAAATAGCACAGCACAGCACAGGACAGGGAAGGTCCTCGGCAAAGAGTCAGCACTGCCTGCGGGGTTCTGATGGGCAAGCGAGGCCCAGGCAGAAGAAGGGCCAAGCTTAAGGCTGTAGAGCTGGGATGAACCCTCAGCTGGGATCCTTGCAGCTGGGCTCGTCTTTGGCGTTGACTTCGGGTCTTAGTTTATCCTGATATGAATATCTGCATCCAATACATGACAATCTAAAGTCCTGCCAAAGTTATGGATGCCAGAGAGAGAAGTCCTACGTCAGGTCACACACAGGTCATTCATGACACAAGTGGGCACCAGAAAGGTAAAGAGATCAGTTGAAGGCAAGCAGAAATGGATGGCAGAGGGAGAAGTTTCCACACATCCCTGACTACCTCTCTCTGTGCCACAGCTGGCAGGAGGAGTGGGCCACCGCGTCACCCTCGTTTTGTGCCTGTGGAAGTGAGACTTGAGGAGGGGCTGCCTTGCTTAAGGTCACAGCATTTGAACCAAGTTTTGTGGTGGTGTTTTGTTTTAAATTTCAAAGTTGACCTCCCTCTCACTCTCCTGGGTACCCTTTTGTGAGCCTCGGGGAGAAATCAGCCTTCAGTTTAAGTTGTTGCCCCTTCTATGGTGCCTGCAGGGTCTCAGGGTTGTGACTTGCTTCACGGGCCCTGGTAGCTAACCACAAGGTGCTACATACAACCCGTGTTAGGTTATAAGGTCACCAGACAGCATGCATCCTTTGTTCTGCCCAGAGGGGACCATTGCTTTGTCTCTTTCTGTTGAAAGATCTGGGGTCAAGGTGTGGCTAGAAAGAAGGTCACCAAAATGGTCCAAAGAGGGTAGATTCAGTGCCTCAACCCTGTCCCTCTCTGGCAGGCCTCTCTTCAGGGCCTATAAAGGACCAAGAGGCTTTGGGGGTGCCAGGAGGACAGGAGAGCCAGTTATCTGACCCCTACAGCTGGCTGAGAGCCTCATGTACGAGCCAGGGGTTTGGGATCCCAGACCCTCCTAAAGAATGCTGCCACCCCCAAACCCCACCCCACTGCGCATGCCCTCTCTCTTCCTTAGACTTCTAGTTAGTGTTGAGTGGCATAGTGCCCACCCCCCACCTCAAGTGGTGGCAGCTCTGTCTTCCCGGCTAGCTGCCTCAGTGAACCTCATGTCTGGAGCTTTATAGGGTCTTTCATGTTGCCTGAAAGCTAGACTGGAATAATTTCATTATTCCAAATAGGTCATTTGTTGGTGCCTTATCTGGAGTGATAAGATATTTGCTCAAGTCTCCCCGGGGAAACGTCACACAGCACAGATAAGGGACCAATAAAGCCAAAGTTGAGTTGGGAAGGGACAAGTTGCCTGGCGGCTGTGATGAGGCATACCACCCAGGCTGTGCAGTGTCTCTGGAGACAATTCTATTGTGGTTACCTCTTCCCGTGTGGCATGGGGCAGGGTATCTATCTCCTTGCTGTAGTTCCCTGCTTGGTGACAAGACACACAACTAAGGCCGAGCTGTCTAAGGATGGATGTGGGAATTCTAGGGCAGCTTGTGGGTGATCTACCTCCCAGATGAGTGGACCCTCCATATGAATATGAGAATATCCTCTCCTCAGTGATAGGCTAGAGAGTATGTTGAAATATCTGGAAGTGGCACTTCCGGGCAGACAGCAAAGAGGCTGGGTGGAGCCTTGTGGCCTTTCCTGTGTATGACAGGAACATACCTCCGAGGCCGAGCTCTCTGCCTAGAAAGAAACTGCCACGTGTAGGAAGGAAATGATGATAGGAAAAAGACACGAAGATGCCCTCCATGTTAGTCTCTGATTTGGCAGGAAATGTGCAGAGACTGGAGGAGGAGATGGAGGTGTTGGCTGCCATTTCTTATAGTTACTGTAAGGAAAAGAAAGCACAAATTACATCTGTGTTAAGCACCTTTCTGGGAGCCTCCAAAAAACATGGAAGCCATGAGAAAAATCAGACAGCGAGAAGGAAGAGGGTAGAAGGAGACAGGAGACGTTTCTCAGGTCCATCCTGCCTTTATCCAGAGGAAGGAAAAAGTTCGTGAACAGCAAGATGACAGAAGCTTTACTGATGGCTCAACGCAGGAAGCCCAGCCACCAGCTGTGCCCCTGCCTTTGGAACTCCATGGATTGGGGAAACGCTTTTCTATTTATTGTTTTTTGAGATACAATCTTACTATATAGCTTTGACTGTCTTGGGACTCACTATGTAGACCAAGCTGGCCTCAAATTCTCAGAGATCCGCCTGCCTCTGCCTCCTGAGTGCTCTGACTTAAAGGCATGCGCCACCATGCCCGGCTGAGTTTCTTCTTTAACCATCATGCTAACTGATGAATCCCAAGACCAATGGGAACTTTCTCAGAGCAGATTGCAACAAGCCTTTGGAGAGCCGCCTTACACCCAGAAAACAGGTTCATTCTGTTCAATGCTAATCATAGATGCCTGGCAGATTTGAAAAAGCACCTGGAGCTGGGTGGTGGTGGCGCACGTCTTTAATCCCA
Source organism: Acomys russatus (assembly GCF_903995435.1). Classification (NCBI taxonomy): domain Eukaryota; kingdom Metazoa; phylum Chordata; class Mammalia; order Rodentia; family Muridae; genus Acomys; species Acomys russatus. Next base: position 29,137,734 of record NC_067165.1, read on the forward strand.
GCACTCAGGAGGCAGAGGCAGATGGATCGCTGTGGGTTCGAGGCCAGCCTGGTCTACAAAATGAGTTCAGGACAGCCAAGGCTACACAGAGAAACCCTGTCTTGAAAAACCAAAAATAAATAAATAAATAAATAAATAAATAAAAATTAAAAAGAAAAGAAAAAGCACCTGAAAGAGTAGTTTTGTTGTTGTTGTTGTTGTTATTTTGGGGGTGGGGGGTTCAAGACAGGGTTTCTCTGTGTAGCCTTGGCTGTCCTGGACTCACTTTGTAGACCAGGCTGGCCTCGAACTCACAGAGATCCGCCTGCCTCTGCCTCCCCGAGTGCTGGGATTAAAGGTGTGCGCCGCCACACCCAACAGGAAGAGTCATTTAAAAAAAAAAAAAAGCTACAGAGTTTAAGGAAAGCACACCGCACAGGAAGAAAAGGCACACCCAGAAGTCATAAGGCTGTCAAATAATATACCATTGCTTAGGGACGGGCTACCTCTCTGTGAACTATTACCTAAGGGCGTCCCTGCCCCACCGATCGTAAGGGCTATTGCCACTGCTGTTCCTTACAAATCAGAATTAGGTGGCCAAGACCATGTGCTGAAGACACTATATGCTTGGGTCAAAACATGAAGAAGTCAACCTGGAACAAAGCCTGAAGCTCGCTCCCCGTTGGGTGACTGTCACAGTCTCAGCGGGAGCTGTGGAGGCTGCTGGGACAGAATTGCTACCATCACATCGTAGACCTTGCAATATCATACTGCCAATACGCCAGTCAAGATGTGCCCGCTGGTATAATAGTGGCATTATGCTATGGGTGCAACCAACTGCCAAATGGATTTGAGGCTCACTTTACTAATAGGAACTCACATTTGGTACTCTCAGCCAGGATAAAAACCTGTTGCTAAGGAGGTCATAAGTCCCGGGGAAGAGGTCATCGCTACTGGTAAGCAGATGTGATTTGCCTGTCAAATGTCCCTATAAATTCTTGTAGTTTGGCCACAGGTTGTTAGTGCTGTTTGTACACTTGGCTGATCACCGAGGGTAGCTTCTTTCTTCCCAGTGGGCAGGGGTTACCGTTGAGAGACGTAACCAGTCAAGTTGGTAAGAATAAAGGACTGTCACTGTGGCTCAACCATAGTGAAAGAAAATAATTGCATACCCATATCATCTCATTCCCCTCCTTACAAGGTTCAGGGAACACCACAGAAACAGGAGAAGAGAGAATTTAGGAACCAGAGGAAGAGGCAGAATGTTGTGTGCGTGTAAAGATATATATATTTGATTTATTAAATGGCTTGCAGGTGGTGGTCTAGTTAGTCTAACAATGGCTGCCTACCAACAGAAGGACCACAGACCCAGTAATTTTTCAGTCCACAAGGCTGGATGTCTTGACTGGTCTTCAGTATACACCAGAAACCCAAAGAAGCAGGCTCTAATGCTGAAGGATTGGGCTCCCTAGCGAGAGTGAGAGCAAGCCTACAAAGAGAGAGCTTCTTTCTTCCATGTCCTTTACACAGGCTGCCAGTCGAACGTGTAGCCCAGATTGAACGTGTGTCTTCCCACCTCAAAGATCCAGGTTAGAAGTGGGTCTTCCCACTTCAAATGATCTAATTAAGGAAAGAAAAAAAAAATCACAAGTGCCCCCAGCCATTTGCATTTTAGAGACTTCCAGATGTGGTCAAGTCAACAGCCAAGTTTGCCATCAACTTTCACCAACGCAGACTTGGGTGCAGTTGTTGGTGTCTTTGGTCTGCTGTCGAGGCCCGGTCTCCTGTGAATTTGTTCATGTTTCCTCAGCAAACGTCACATAGCACCAGGCTTTTGACTCCGTGGGTAAGAGCAGACACCCTGGACTAAGGTCCCTGTTTTGCCATTTGACTGAGTGGTGACAGTAAACCTGAGACCTCACATCCTGGGCTCCCTTTTTCCCTCATTTGTGAAGTGAGACCGATATGGCCTCTTTCTGAGGGTTTGAGAGTGGAGGACAAAGCACGCATGAAGGGTCTCGGCACGCAGTCCCTCGCCACAGCACATCTCCTCCAGTGTGAGGCTAGGGTCAGGCAGGTGGGTGAGGCAACAGGTTTCAAGGTGTCCTGGAGCTCTTCCCGTGGGGGAGACTTTCACTGGCTGGGGCAATGCCATCTGTGGAGTCAGCCTCTTCAGCTCCTGAGTGGCCTCCACCCACCTTCTGTCTGAGGCGGCAGCTTAAAGCCTCAGTCTATCCATCAGAGATGCGATCAGACTTGTTGAAAGTACCTTAGAGACTGGGGAACACTCAGTGATCCATAGCGCAGAGATAAGCAATGCACACGTGGGTGTGCAATGAGTGAGGTTTGTGCCTCTGCTTGGAAAGTCACTTGTCGGGAGCCTCAGCAGTGAAGAAATCTGGCCTGTCTGGAAACTCCTTGCTATGGCAAAATGCCCCGCAGAAAGGAAGGGAGGGTTTATTTGAGCTCACAGTTTGAAAATACAGTCTGCCGGGCTGGGGGAAGGCATGGTGGCTAGAGTGTGAGGCAGCCAGTCACACTGTGGCCTCATCTGAGAGGCTATAAATGAAGATGCTCGGTTCACTGTCTTCTTTTTATTCATCCAGGACTCTAGCCAGTGGGATGATGTCACTCACATTTAAGGTGGGCCTTTGCACCTCCATTAACTTTATCTCAATGTTCCCTCAGAGGCACGCCCAGCAGCTGGTCTCCTAGGTGAGCCTAGAGTCTGTCACCATGGAAACAGTAAAAACATCATACCCCACCCCTTGGCGACCTAACGCCCAAAGAACTTCATTTTAAAGTCACTCTTCTCCTCTTGTCCCCATAGGCTCACGGCCACCTTCTAACGCAAAATGCATCGAGTCTAATGTCAAAAGTCCCCATAGCCCTTAACGATTTCAGCACTGTTTAAATGTCTGAAGTAGAGCCTGACTCTTTGAAGGTGATGTCACACATAACTTGTGGGTTTTTGCTGGTCCGTGGTGAATGGTGAGGCCATTTGTAACCAGCTGGTTAGCTCCGGGCTTCTCCACAATCTGGCAGGGATTCATGAAGGCAAATTCCATTGGGCAAACTCATTTATTTAGGAACTTCCTGTGACAGTTATGGTTGCCCTTTTGGTGAATGCAAGCTAAACTGCAAGCACAGGGTCACCATATAAAAGAGCTACAGGTAGTTGCCTAGGTGGTGAGAACACATCATAAGGACCCATTAGAAGAGTGTACAGCAAGCATACGTATGTGCACATGCCTTTCCTGTGTTGAAAACCAGCTGCCTTAGTTCTGTTGCTGTGATGTAGACCTCTAACCAAATCAACTTCCAGAAGAGTAGATGTCTTAGTCTGTTGGCTCTGTTTCTTAACAATTAAACTTTATTATACAACCCAACTAGCTTACACAAAAGAGAAAAAAGATTAAAGGGAAACAAGAGTGAACCTTCCGGTATCCATTCCACGGGACAGGTCCCTAGGTGTCTCTGGCCTGTGCGCTGGTCTGGCCTGTTCACTGATCCTCTTCCCGATCCACGTGCACTCAAGCCTGGTCTGAACCTGTTGCTCCTCTCTGTCCTCTCCGCCTACCTGTCTCTCACATGCAAGGGGAGGTCTCCCTCTCCCATTGAGGGTTGATTAGAAACACAATAGTCCAGGTGGAGTCCCTTGTCCCCTTCCTGAATTCCAGGCCCAGGATGGTTCCACCCAGTCTATCTCAAGGTTAATCTCAGGTGTGTTCAAGGGCAAAGCCCGCCAAGACTGCTTTCACCTGTGACAAAGCTTACAATCCTTCCCACATTAGTCACTGCTCTATTGCTCTAAGGCTCTAAAAAGGCACAGGACTAAGGCACTCTATAGAGAAAAGCCTCATTAGCATGGTAGCAGGCAGGCAGGCATGGGGCAAGAGCTTGATACCTTGATCCACAGACAGCAGGCAGAGAGAGGGACACTGGGCCAAGAGTAGGCTTTGACAACCTCAAAGCCCACCTCTAGTGGCACACCTTCACCAAAAAGGCCACACCTCCTAATCCTTCCCAATAGTCCACCAACTGGGAAACCAAGCCCTTCCAGGTCACATTCCATTGTTGTGGGGAGTCAGGGCAAAAAGCAGGAGCGGAAGCAGAAACCACGGAGGGATTCTACTTACTTGTTTGATCTCCGACTAACTCTCTGACAGGCTCATTCCTAGCTGGTTTTCTTACATAGCCCAGGATCACCAGCACAGGGAATGGGACCGCCCACAATGGGTGGGGACCTCATATATTAATTAACAATCAAGACAACCACCCCCTCATAGAAATGCCCATAGGCCAGTAGTATCTCAACTGAGGCTTTCCTCTCAGACAGCTGTAGGCTGTATCAAGCTGACAATCAAGGCTAACTAAGGCGCACACACAGAGACAGACTGGCAGACACACACACAGAGACTCACATAGACACAGACAGACACACACAGACTTAGACACACACAGACATACACAGATATACACACACAGACAGACACACACACACAGACATACACAGACACACAGACACAGACATATATGCACAGACACACACAGACACACAGACACATGCACACACATACACAGACAAATCCAAAGAGCAAAGTCTCTTCTGAGATTCATATCACTCTTACCTATGCTCCTCTAGAACATAAAAAAAAAAAAACAAATTGTCTACTGCCAACATTCAATGGTGTGAACATGCTCATTATGAAAGGCAGGGTGGGCACCAAGCAAGGAATGGTTTGACCAAAGCAGACAGAAAGCCAGCAAAGTGAGCACCAAACCCTGGAGCTCCATCCATGTCCAGCATTTGGAGGATGTGATGGAATCATCTGGGCTCCAAAGGGCTTGCCTAGCCCTGCCTCCCCAGCTTTGCTGCCTGCAGCACGCAGAGTGTCTCTCACAGGCTAACTCCATTCCATGCTTGCAGCTTTCCTTGGTAGATGTCCCACAGTCCTGGCATCTTAAAAAGATTCCACTGAGTGCAGGCTTTCCCTTTATACCAGGCCAGCATGGGGCGGGAGGGGGGGGCGGCGGGAGTCAATAGAAATTCTTGCTCTTGAGAACTCTCAAGAGACTTAATAAGTGGAGACAGGCAGTGAAAGAATGACTTTGGCCCCATGTGGAAGGCACCCTTATACAGAAAGGTCCTGGGGACAGTCACAGCCAGCTGATGATCCTTCAGGGGAACAACTGCTTCTTCTCCACAGTCTCTGGCTTTAAGACAGCACCCCCAACTCTGTGGCCTTCTACCCCTGCACAGAAGAGCCTTGGCTTCTAACCCACCAGCCTGACACCAAAGTTGAACTCAGACAACTGGCTGTTAGCTGCTGCTTTTCAGAAAGCTGCAAAACTCACAGCCAGGGTGCCCATCCAATTCAGTGCCCGTTGAGAACTTTCCTTTTGACTCCTGGCCAGCTGCCTTCTCAGTGTGGCCTCACATGGAAGAAAGGGCACAACATCTCCCCTTCCTTTTCTTAAAAAGTCATCAATATCGTCACAAGAGCCCTTCTTATCCTGGTCATCCTAAAGATGCCATCACCATACGACGTCCTGTTGGGAGTTAGAAACTCATCATAGGAATTTGGGGCTGTGACTATCCTGCCTCAATGTCTGTTGGGGAGCTGAGGGCTGAACAGGGAGTCTGGGGGCCGGAAGGACTCTCAGAGCTTTATTTTGGAACATAGTCCATGAAGGCTGGTGCTCGGTCCATCTGGGGCCCAGGCATTGCACGGGACATGCAGATACTCGGGGTGTGCTTGTTACCTAGAAAGAGGAACCCAGCACGTGGATGTCTGGTGGAGAAGCAGGCTGGGCCTAAGTCAGTGTGTGCCTGACATCAGTGAACTGCCTGCTCTGGTCAAGCTTTGCCTTTGCTCCTTTGCTCTGCCTTTGTCCTCTCATTTGGACAATTATTTATTAAGTTCCAACTGTATGACAAGGACCGTTCCAACACAGAGGACAGCAGCGAACAGAGTGACATTGACCCATTCCAGGGACAGGCTGACAGTGAACACAATAAGTAATTAAAATGTGATGTCAGGAGATGAAAGATGCCCTGGAGAACAACAGGAGAGCAGGAAGGAAGGAGACAAGAAGCTGGGGTTTCCGTAGACAGATGTCTCGGGCACCTCTGGGAAGGCGTCACTTGAGCAGAGCCTGAAGGAAGACTTGGAGGCGTTACGGGAGGTACCCTGTCATGTCCTCTCTCCAAGAGATGGAGCCTCATTGTGTGGACTAGACCTGGTAACTGAGGCCTAAGCCTTCTGGGTTGGCTTTATGGCTATACTGCAAGGCCTAGCACACAGCCTCTGATCTCTGCTCCAGGGAGAGCCAGCTACATGCCAGGAGGACCTTCCTGTAGTTCCATGGACTTTCCTCTTTCCTCCAATAGCATGGAAGGTGCTCTCACCAACGACCCTGAAGCCCAGGGCCAGCCCTAGAGGTCGAGGCCCCGCCTACAGCTGACTACTGTGGATGGAGGCTGAGCCACCATCAGTATGTCTGAGGCCTCCATCTGCCAAGATTGGGTAAGAATAGGGATTAGCTAATTCTTGTTAATATGCATTAATTGTACACACTAACTGGTTTCACAGTGGCATCTTCACACATACATATACTATGCTTTGGCTGCGCAGAGTTTTCTAGTAAGCCATTTAATGCCAGGGTCATTTGTGAGGCAGCAGCTACTATACACACAGAAGGGGAGGGGCCTACTGCACAGAAGGGGGCGGGGCGTGTGGCCCAGCTGCTGCTCAGCAGGGGCAGCTGTGGCCCCCTCCACCTGTGGCCCCTCCTTCATAAGGAGAGGGCGGTGCTTCACCAGGCATGGGCTCAGATTAGGAATCCCATGACAAGCTGAAGAAAGCTCAGTGGCCCTGGGCCTGGCACAGGTACACCCACCCACCCCCCTCCCAGCCAGCCCTGGCTAGCCTGACATGCGGGGGCTGTGCCATGGAGCAGGCATGCAGGTTGTAGCCATGAACCCTGATTTCTGACACCTTCCAGAGAAGACTCTAGAACCTACATTTCACCTGCCTTCCTATGGTTTGTAACCCAGCAGGCCTCTGTCTCCGGGGAGGGGCACTCTGCCTCTGCCTCAGAATCTTCTAGTTCTTCCCAGGTTCCCTCTTCTCGTTGGAGTCTCCCCCTGCCCTCGCCCCTTTCTCTTCCTCAACTCCAGAGTTAGACCCACCTGTCACCAGGCTATCTCTCAGTTCTGACCTGTGGCTTCTGTCTCACAAATGTCCTCTCCTGCAGCCCTCCACCCAAATCCTGCCTTCTAACCACCTACCCTAGCACCGACAAGTGCACCCAACTTAAGACAACTGCCTCCCACCAATTCCTCAGCCCGCGCAGACCTGTGAGAGCACAGGCACGGTCTTCTCTCCCATCTGGAGTCTGTGGAGTCCAGGGTCAGGAGGGGAAATGACTCCCAGACCCAAAAGGTGAGGAGGCTCCCACCGGCTGTACCAATTCCAGCCACAAGGGAAACGTGCCAAGGCCCAGAGGCAAGCGAGGGCTGCCACTCACTCACGCGTGCGCACGCTGTGCTGGTGTGTTTTCTTGTCTGTCTCTGGTGCGACACACACGGGACATCAACCTGGCGCGTAGCACACACTCAGTTAAATGTTCTATGTGGGACGACGGGAGGATTGGGTGGGATGAGAAGGAAAATAAAGAGGGAGGAAGGAAGGAGGAGGAAGGCAGGGAGGAGGGCTGTGAGGTGTAGGATGGGTACAGGAGGAGGAAGGAGCGGACAGAGGAAGGAATGCTCTTAGAGGGAGAAGTGGCTGGAGGGATGAGAAGACAGGTAGGAACAGGGCTGAAGATAACTTGGTTAACGCAGTTCCTCCAGCCTTGGCTACCAGACAGAGCTGCAACCTGCTGTGAGTCCCAGAGGGCTCGGCTTAGTTAACTAGGCCCCTGGTTTACTGACGCCCTGTTTTGCAGCAGAGGCAATTAGAGGTAACAGGGCTCTAAGCTTCTAACCCTCCGCCCCTCCCCCCCCGCCGCCCACCATCCCCTCTCTCTGGCAGCCCCACCTGCCCTGTCCTGTCCCATTAACTTCCAATTCAACAGCCATCCCCGACCTGCAATGTATAATGAAAGACATTCGAAATCTATCCAAATGGCATGAGTATTGATTTATTAATGCTGGGGAATGTTGCTCTAATTGAATTGAGATCCAGGAAGTAAGTTAATGTAGCTGACGATGCTACAGGAATTGAATTACCCCAGGGCCTGGAATTATTACCTTTTCACTCGCTTTGTTGTCAGTGGGATAAATAACAAATCAATTGACAATTCACCCTGGTGGCAAAAAAAAAAAAAAAAAAAGTGACGAATTAAAAAAAAAAACAAATAAAAAAGAAGAAGAAAATATGCTCAGCCTGGATCAGCCTGGATGTAGGTTGGAGAAGGCAGAGGATGGGGGGGGGGGGCGGGTGCTTCCTGGAGGAGGGGCATGAGGGAAGGGAGGGGTAAAAGCCAGCTGAGGACCCTCCCTTGGCTCTTTCTTCAGGCCGGTGTCTCTAGTCTGGGCCAAACCCTTCTGTCACGCAAGAGCCGGGCTATGGCACAGAAAGCTTCCCTTGTGGGCTGCAGGCTCAGAAACAGAGACAGAGACAGTGCTGGCCAAGTCATACAGTGGGTCGCTCTCACTGCTTCCCTGGCCTCTAAAGCTGCCTCTGGGCTTTCTTCTCCCCTTTTCCTTGGCTTCTCCACCCTGAGGGTCTGCAGTTGCCCAGAAACGTCCACTGGATGGATGCAGGCCATGTCTGTGATGAAGGCCCAATGCGCTCCTCGGCCTGGCCACGGTGAGATTTGCCTAATGGTTCTGGAAACTTCTCAGAGGAAGAAAGCATCATTATAAGGAATAACCACAGGCAAGGCTGATCTGGAATTCAGGCAGCACCTTGCTCAGAATCCTTCTTCCCCTCTTCTCCAGCCCCGGAGTCTCCAGCGACTCCCCGCCTCTCCATCAGGGGGACACCTCTTGGGTAAACTGGCTCACCTGGCCTGTAGGCCAGCTCTGTTCCTTGATGGTTTTATGCCCTCAAGTCATTGGGCTCTCATCCCTTAGCCTTGGCTTCTTCCTTTTCTTTTCTTAAAATAATGTATTTATTTTTATTTTATGTACATTGGTATTTTGACTGTACATTTATTTGTCTATATGAGGGTGTCAGATCCCCTGGAATAGGAGTTACAGATAGTGGTGAGCCTGGGTTCCTTAACCAATCAAACGCAAGCCCCGCAGAACCCTAGGCGTGGTAGCTCCAAAGTGCTTCTGTGGACACTGACAGCCAGAGGCTGGCAAGTGTTCTCCAGGACCTCAGGCATTGGCCACCTCGGCTGCTGGCTGTCTGAGTGGGTATCTGTGAAGCCGCTGGGCTGGCCTTGTTCTGGTCAAGGAAGAGAAAGCCTGAGTTAATTAAATCAACAGCTCACACTGCAGGTTACCCACAAAAGTGAACTTTAGTGCCCCTCAAACCACTGACCAAAGGAGGGCTGGGAAGAAAGCGAAACCACAGTGGGAGTGAAATGGAAAAGAAACCAGCCACTCCGCCTCACTTCGGCGGCCACAGGTATCAGAATATTAATTGGTCTTTGACTCGATTTGGCTGTGGGAGTCAGTGCAGGCTGTGGCTTCAGGGAGCCCGACAGCGCCATGGGGCTGGCGCAAAGCATGTCGGAAGTGGGGGAAAGGGTGGGAGGAGGCAACCAGGGGTGGGGCCTCCTGAGCATGTGAGGGCCCTGCCTTTGGTTGTTGCTGTTGGTCCTTGGTGGGAGAGACAGCAAGGAGTGGGTGTGAGGGAGTGTGCAATTATGATTGGGTACTCTTGTGGGGGTGAAGAATGGGTGGGTGCCTGGGAGTTATGGGGGGAATCAGCCTGCTGTTAGGAGCGCTCACAGACGGTCTCACAGGGTGGCTGAGGACATTACCTGCCACCTTTGGATATTAATACTTGCCAGAGCAAGGGGCTTAATTTGTGCTGTGGCCACATCTCTTTCTTTCATTAGTGGCTGTGGAAACAGACTGCACTAGCCCCCTGTTCTTTGGACACTGGACAAGAGTGGAGGGACACCAGCAAGTGACTGTGGAGAGTGGACAGGAGCTGACAGATCTTTACACGTGCCTGAGTGTCCTACCCTGACAGAAGCCACACCAGGGAGGGCCTGCTGGGTTTACCAGGCCTCTTTACTATGGCCAAGAAGGGCTCTTAGGTCATCCATCTGCCTTTCTGTTCACAGAGGGAGCAACTGAGACACAGAGAAGGGGAGGGGCTTGCTTGAGGTAACACAGCAAGAAAGAAGCCAGGATTCCAGGTTTCTGGCTCCAAGAGTCTTTCATGAAGACTCTATGCGTTAAGGGGTCACATACAAGCTGCAGAGTGGCCTCTGGCACTGTCCTCAGTATTGAGGACAATACTGAGAAAGCACTGCAAATTGGCCACTTGGAGAGGCTGTGCCTGGCCATGACACAGCTCCACACTTGTGGTAGTTTGAGTAAAAATGGCCCCCACTAGCTGGTCTTGGTGGCGCAGGCCTGTAATCCCAGCACTCTGGGACACAGAGGCAGGTGGATCTCTGTGAGCTCTAGGCCAGCCTGGTCTACAAAGTGAGTCCAGGACAGTCAGGACTATGCAGAGAAACCCTGTCTCGAAAAAAATAAAACAAACAAAAAACACAAGGGGGCTGGAGAGATGGCTCAGAGGTTAAGAGCACTGGCTGCTCTTCCAAAGGTCCTGAGTTCAATTCCCAGCAAACACATGGTGGCTCACAACCATCTATAATGAGATCTGGTGCCCTCTTCTAACCTGTAGGTGTTACATGGAGGCAGAACACTGCATAAGTAAAATAAATAAATCTTAAAAAAAAAAAAAAAGGCAAAAAACAACACACAAAAAAGAGAATGAGCCGGGCGTGTTAGCACATGCCTTTAATCCCAGCACTCCAGAGGCAGAGGCAGGCAGATTGCTGTGAGTTTGAGGCCAGCCTTGTCTACAAAGTGAGTCCAGGACAGCCAAGGCTACACAGAGAAACCCTGTCTCAGAGAGAGAGAGAGAGAGAGAGAGAGAGAGAGAGAGAGAAAGAGAGAGAATGGCCCCCATAGGCACACATATTTGAATCCTTAGTCACCAGGGCGTGGCAGTATTTGGGAAGGATTAGAAGGATTAGGAGGCATGGCCTTATTGGAGGCATTGTGTCACTGAGGGTAGCCTTTAAAGTTTCAAAAAGCCATGCCAGCCCTACTTTTTCTCTCTGCCTGCATCAGGATGCAGCTCTCAGCTCCTCCTCCAGCACCACATCTGCCTGCACGTGGCCACGCTTCCCGCCATGAAGATAATGGACTAAAACCTCTGGACTGTAAGCCAGCCCCAATGAAATGTTTTCCTTCATAAGGGTTGCCGTGGTCATGGTGCCCCTTCACAGCCAACAGAACAATGTCTAAGATGGTGCTTTTGCCTCCTCCAGCGAGGCTGAGAGTCTGGCCACCTGTGAGATGTTTGGCGGTGGCTGAATGGTGACAAAGTTCAAGATATTTAAGACCACGGTGACACGCAGAGCAAACAGTGGGCTGTACATGGTGATGCTGGGGCATGGTGGGTAGAGTGTGGGAGGAAGTGAGTGCTGGGGAGAGGGCTTGGGCCTAGAGACAAGCTGTTGACTAGTGGCAGTCTTCATTCATTCATTCATTCATTCATTCATTCATTCATTCATTCCCCATCCAAGTCTGGGCTGTCATCTCTTCTCAGTCCAGCACAGTCATGACCATCCTTAACATTTCAATCCTGGGTGACTTCCTCAACATCCCCAGGCCAGCCTAGGGACATAAGGTTTTCTACAGTATGTGAACACTAACTAGGACCCCCACCCCCACCCCGAGCCTCTTGCTAGGCAAGGATCAAAGTGTTACCTGATCCATGTAGGGCCCATTTCAGACAGATCAAGCCCCTAGGCCTGGTCCTATTCCTACCCTACGGGTTAAAATTGGATCAGATAGTCACAGGTTCAAATCCTGGCTCTACCAAGTGCAAGGTGTGTTTGGGGAAATGGCTGCCCTCTCTGAGCCCTGGAAAGAGGCCCTGCAGGAGCACTGCCTGTGGCCCCCTCGCCTTTTCTCTTCATGCATAGGACTTTCCACTGCAAACCTGGGAGTCTACTGAAGAGCTCACAACCTGGGCTATACACGCAGGAGCAGTCACAAAGCAGCCTCAGACACCAGGCATAGGCTGTCACTGAGTCAGTGCCAGCCTCCTTCCTGTTCACAGTGACATGTTTCTATAGTATATTTGCCAAAGGGAAACGTTTCCCAAGAATCTACTAGGACCCACAGTGACCGTTCACAAAAGACACCCTATCCCCGCTGCTCCCCCAGAAGGCTCTTCCCTCCCCAGTCTGATTTCCTGTTTCCTAGCAGCATTTCCTGGTGTGGTTGCCTGAACATATGTGAGCATCTGCCTAGGAGCTGCTTCTGGGGGGAGACTGTTGGGACCTGAGCTGCTCGGAGTGCAAGGAGCATGGCTTCGGCCGAACTGCGAGGCAAGCAGGTCCTCTCCAGCTGGCCACACAGCAGCTTAGCACACTGTTGACCTTCCTCGACAGGCCGGAACACCCCCAGCACCCAGTCCCAAGGCCAGAGCCACCTCAGAGCCTTCATGTAGGAGCAGGGCTGTCCCAAGAGAGCTTGGGGTTGACTTGAGACCTGAGAGAGAGAGAGAGAGAGAGAGAGAGAGAGAGACAGAGACAGAGACAGAGACAGAGACAGAGACAGAGACAGAGACAGAGACAGAGACAGAGACAGACTGAGTCTTTGTGGTGATGGTGGGACCCTCACTACAGAGGCTAGGCCCCCAAGGAGACCATCAGCACTGCCCCAGTCCACAGGACTGTTTATGGAAATGGTGCTGACCGCCCAGGCAAGCTGTCACTGGGCAGATATAGGGAGTGGCAAGGACAGAGGCAGAGGGCCCAGTGGCCATCTAGCCTCCAGGATTGGCCTGAGGGTTCTGACCTATGGAGTGGGGTTGAACTCAACACATAAGGTTCTGGGGTGCTCGTTGGAAGGCTGGGTTCCCCTGTCATCCCTGGAAGGTCAAATGCAAGTGTTCAGCCTGTGCAATCTGAGGTGTATGTGTGGGAGGGGTGAAGTCCCTTGGGGTTCCTGAGCCAGGGCCTTGGGCAAAGCGCCTCATGTCTGAAGCTCACACTCCCCCTCACGATGGAGCTGAGGCAGCACCGGGCTCCTGTGATTTTACTGCATCATTAAGTAAATGTGGCCAGAGAATAAATAAGCTTGGCCAGTGTGCCTCCTGGCCAGGCCTCTGCTTACCTCACCCCCCTCTCTCTCTGGCTGTGACTTCTTGGCCAACCCTGCCCTGCCTGGAAGTTGGGGTGCCGATTGAAAGCTCTTATGGATTCCGGCCTGTGGCTACACAGTCTTCACTGCCAAGGGCCGCCATTGGTTCCAGGGCGAAAGTGCCTGGGGTGCTTTCTGAAGTGTGAGGGGGGTAGGCTGGGTGTGGTGGTGCACACCTTTAATCCCAGAACTCAAGAGGCAGAGGCAGGTGGATGACTATGAGTTTGAAGCCAGCCTGGTCTACAAAGGGAGTCCAGGACAGCCAAAGCTACACAGAGAAACCCTGTCTCGAAAAACCAAATAAATAAATAAATAAATAAATAAATAAATAAATAAATAATAAAGTGTGAGGGGTGAGGATCCTGCAGGCTCTCCCAAAGCTTGGGATCAGCATGGCACCCACTCTACTGCTAGAGAACCTGCCCAGCACAAAGCACAGTGAGACAGACAGACAGACTGACCACCTAGACACAGGTCCCCTACACAGAGACAGACAGACAGACAGACAGACAGACTGACCACATAGACACAGGTCCCCTACACAGACACAGACAGACAGACAGACACACACACACATACACACAATACAACGCATAGACCCACATGATCCCCATACAGGCATACAGCACACAAACAAGCTCCCCTACTGCCACATACACAACACATGTAGACATGTTCTGCTTAGACTTGGGGATACGCAGACACTCAGACACAGATCAGACAGACAGGCACACATCCCCAAGGCCTCTCTCAGAACCTTGCCTGTATTTCCTGGAGAAGCTGTTCTAAAGGTCTGGGTCTTTGAGCTACTCAGAGTCGCCCCCTCCCCTGCCCCACGCCCTTCCACCCCACCCCACCCACCCCCGCAGTTTGACATTCCTACATCTGACCTGTGAAGTATAGGCTTTCTTTTCCACTCTTCCCTTGGAGGAGCCCTGAGGCTTCCAGAATCATCTATACACATGACAGCTGAGCAAGGTCAGGACTTGGGAGGGGCAGATTAAGACACTGGCTCTATGCTTGGCTTACCCTGGTCCTGACCCTAAAACCAAGGCACAAGGGACAGAAGAAAGGCCCAAGAGTCTCAGTGAGGCGCGGCCAAGTAACCCCCACCAAACTCCACATTCTCTGTCCCTAGGCTGGGCCTCTGCTGCACTCTGTTGGGGAGCTATGTCAGCAAGGCCTGAGAAAATGACCCTTCTAGAAGGCAGATGGGGCTATTGGGCTTGTAGACCCCTGACAAACCATACCTGCTAGTGTAGACAGCCCGCAGCTTAGGACAGTTCAGCACAGTTCCTCAATTACAGGCAGTTGTGAGCTACTGGACATACATGTTGGGAACAGAATGTAGGTCTTTTGTCATAACAACAAGAGCTTAACTGCTGAGCCACTTCTCCACGCTCTTAATATTTTCAGATGACAGGTTTCTGGAACCTGTGTGTATAGAGGGCCATCTGCCACCCAGGAGTCTGTCCAGGGACAGCTGGAAAGTCTAGGCCAATGGCACTTGAGTGGAGGATTTGCAGTTGTAGTCTAGCCAGGCGCAGTGGCACACGCCTTTAATCCCAGCACTTGGGAAGCAGAGGCAGGAGTATGTCTGTGAGTTCGAGGCCAGCTTGGTCTACAAAGCGAGTCTAGGACAGCCAGGAGGCTGTGTAACAGAGAAACCCTGTCTTGGAAACCAACCAACCAACAACCAACAAGCAACTGTAGTCAATTCTTTTTTCTTTCTTTCTTTCTTTTTTTTTTTTTTTTTTTTTTTTTTTTGTCTTTTTTTGAGACAGGGTTTCTCTGTGTAGCCTTGGCTGTCCTGGACTCACTTTGTAGATCAGGCTGGCCTTGAACTCACAATGATCCACCTGCCTCTGCCTCCTGAGTGCTGGGATTAAAGGCATGCACCACTACACCCAGCTGTAGTCAATTCTTATTAACCTAGGACACCTCCGTGCTGGAGAAGGGGTTCCTATACTCCCAGCAGGTGTGGGAATGGGGTGACTTGGTCAAGTTTGGTGAAACTGAAAAGCACACCAAGGTTGAGGTCTGGCTGCCCTCTTGGACTGGTGTTTCCCCGAATGCCTAGCGTGGTGGTGAGTGCGCGCGCACACACACACACACACACACACACACACACACACACACACACACACACACACACACACACGCAGAAATGTGTTCACTTACTGCATGCTCCCCAGGGACCCCTTGAGTGACCTTGGAAAGCCTCAGGCTTTAGCCTGAGGGTGGCCAGCCCTGCTCTGGAAGGTTCTTGAAGAAGTGGTTCACATCAATGCCCACAGTGGGGAGGAGCCACATTTAGGAATTATGTGAATAATGTGACAACTCCCTCTGACCGCCCAACGGAAGGAGATCAAGTTACATGCTATTACCACAGGCCCAGGATCCCCAGAGACTGCTGCACTCACAGATGGGGGGCCGCGTCACATCCCCACAAGCCAGTCACCACCTGACAATCTCATGAAACTACAAATGCACAGAGCACCTTTGAGCTGAGGGGTGCCGAGGCTCCGCCACAGAGGCCTACCATAGGGTCTTGCTGGCCTTCTCTTTGGGATCGCAAGGTGGCTGCCAGGGGTCTACGACCCCTGCCACCATCCCGAGAGAGGATCATGATGCCTGTGGCCAGTGTGGGAGAGGATCAGAGATCAGAATTCAAAATGTTGGGACTTGACCCGACATGCTTGGCTCATGCACCATTCAAACTGGGGGGGAAAAAAGTCCAAACACCTTACATCAAGACTGTAAGAAAACTTGTCATGTGTCCCCATGTCATGGGCCACTTTCTTTTGACACAGAGTCTAGTGTAGCTCAGCACAGGCTAGTGTTGAACTCCCTCAGTAGCCAAGGATGATCTTTCCAGGCTCTCTGACTCAACTTCCCAGGACATGGGGTTAACGGCTTCATCGCGCATGTGTGCTGCACGTGGTTCTGGTGACCAAATCCCAGGCCTCATGCATGCAAGACAAATGTTCTACCATCTGAGCTATATTGCCAGCCCTGGGCCACAGTGTGTGTGTGTGTGTGTGTGTGTGTGTGTGTGTGTTACAGCAGGCATGCATGTGTGAATGTTGTGTGTATGTATGCACCTCTGTGTGCAGGGATGTACCCAGGTGAGAGGAAGACCCTGGTGTCCTGCTCCATCACACTCTACCTTAGTCCCTTGAGACAGGGTCGCTTGCTGAACTGGAGCGTGTCTTCCCCCCCCCCGCCCCCGCCCCAGGCAGGTTGGTGGCCAGAAAGCCTCATATACTCTCATGCTTTTGTTCTTTGACCCAGTACCGGGGTTCCAGGCGTGCACATTTTTTTACGCGGGTGCTGGAGATTTGAACTTGGGTCCTCACACTTGCGTGGCAAGCATTCTTACCCACGGAGACATCTACTCAGACCCCGGGGGGCCCTGACTGAAAACCATCTTTGAAGCATTTATTTATTAGATAGAGAGGGGGGTGGGGAGATAACTACAGCGCCTGAGGAGAGATCACAAGCCACGGGAGCTTATTCTTCTCGTGCTGTGTGGCGTCCAGGCATCAGACCAGGCCACCAGGCTAAGCGGCAAGTGTTTTTACCCACTGGGCCACCTTGTCAGAGACTCTGGACCCATTTTTATAAGAAAAAGCCAAAGGACCAAGGACTTAGCCTGTAACCAGTATTTCCTACCTCCTTGGCTGTAACAGCTGGCTGGGGAATGGTACGGGGTGTGGGGGGTGAGGCGAGTGAGGGGGGTGAGTGCCCCCAAATCTTGTTTTCTTCCCCCAGTGAAATGGACATAAAAGTAAATAATTTGTAGTATTGAATTAAAAATGCAGTAACCTAACTCAGAGAAACTTCCAGCGTGGCTCCTGGTACACAGTAAATACTCAAGAAATGTTGCCAGGGGGCCTGAGTCCTGAGCAGGTTCGTGATTTCGTGATGTGCCAGGGTGCTAGGCTTACTAGCCAAGCAAACAGTGGGAACTCGGGTCTCCTTTCTGCCGTGACTTCAAGCAGGGGGAAGCGGGCTTGGGGCTTGGCAGTGGGGAGAGCGGCTGACTGGTGAGTCCCACAGCCAGGGGCTGGGGCTGCTCTCTCACCGCACTTCAGTGAGCTGGCTGGTCAGAAATGGGGAAGTCAGAGCTACCTCCTGGACAGGGCCAGACAGGCCAGACTGAGGGTGGAAAGACCCTTTGTTCAGTGTGGCCAGAGAGATAGGAAGTGCTGGCCTCAGGCCCGCCAACCTCCTGTTGCCCCTGAAGCCTCAGGCTTAAGACCCAATGCCTGGGCTCCAGGCTTGCCTATCCTGAACCTCCAGGGTCTATCGAGGCTTGGTTAACTTTCCCAAGGTCCAGATGTGATTGCTTACTCTTTTGGGCAGGCCTGGTGGCTCCTTAGAGTAGCCAGCTCCTTCCCTTGTGACCTTGGGGTCCCTAGTGTGGCTGGAAGGGCAGTGCAGTTCCCAGGCCCTGAGGTTCTCCTGGATTGAGAGCCGCTTTCCAGTCTTGGTTCAAATCCCCACTTGGGACACAGTCGGTGCACAGCAACACTGGCACATAATGGGGCAGCTTACACAGTGGCAGGTCCTTTACCCACAGCACAGTGGGGGGCAAGACCCGGAGCCCAGAGCAGCGCTGTTCAACAACCCTTCAGCTGTAGCTGTGCAGCATGCCCAGCCCATGAGCTCAGCAGCAGCTCTATGCCAACCAAGCAGCTCCTGTTTGCACAAAGGCCGCACGTCTTCTAGGCACCTTGCCCCTACAGCAGCTAGACCCAGGGCAGAGCTGCAGACTGCCAGCTCAGGGGCTCAAGTCAGGGCTCATGTGGCACAGGCTGGCCTCAAACTTGCTGTATTCCAGCTCTTTCTCCTCCATGCTGAACTCCACCCTACACCTCTGCAGGTCATAGAGTCACAGAGCAAGCCACAGCCAAGGCCAGGTGAGCAAAGAACTCTGATTTCCTGCTGGTAAGGTGGCTCAGTGGTTAAAGGAACTTGCAACCAAACCCGGTGATCTGAATTTGATCTCTGGAACGTGTGTAGTGGAAGAGAGAACTGACCCCCACAGATTGTCTTCTATCCTCCATATGCGTGCTGTGGCACACGCGCACACACAGACACCCAGACACACAGACACACACACGCATGCATATGCACATGCACTTGTGTACACATACACACAGGCATGCAAACACACACACACACACACACACACACACACACACACACACACACGCACACAAACATAAAAATATTTTTAGAAGAAAACAGAACTCCTTCCTTCAGGTACTCCTTTCTCTCGCTGCTTTCTGGCCTTAGTCCAATGTTGGGATCAAATGCGATGCAGGCTCTGCAGGGGCAAGACTGAGCCTGGACCTTCCTAGACTTGCATCTAGATAGATCTAGCCTGGGTCTGGGGCAGACGAACACGGGAGGCTTCCGTAGCCTCTCCTGTCACAGCTGTGATGCAGCCCAGGAAAGGGTTAGGGACAGTGGGTTGGGGAAGGGTTGCCTTAAAGGTTTAAAGTTGCCATTTCCCACTTTGGGGGTTGGGTTGGGCTGGGGGCTCTTTTGTGGGGGGAGGGTACAGCTAGAGCAGGGGTACTCTGGGGAGGAGTGATCTCGGGCTTGGTCCAGAAAACCTTTGTGAGAGCAGCTTTGTTGACCAGCCCCACTTTTCACCGCTTGAGCATAAAGCCTGTCTGACAGGTCCCTAGATTCTAGGGTGGAAAACCATGTCGAGGACGAAGCAGTTTTACTCAAGGCCACAAAGCAGAAACTACACTTCTGTCTTGACTCTCTCACTGTAGCCCTGCTTCTCTTCAGCATTTGCCCCCATCTGCCCCCATCCAAGCACCATCGTCCTGGCCTGGAGGAGGTGCAGTACTATGGCTCCTCAGGAGAACCCCCAAACTTGCTTCCACTGAGCAGCACCCCTGCCTGGGCTCTGTTTCAGTAATGATCTTCACAGACCTGCCTTGTTAGTCCTACCGGGATGACAGTCTGCCTCACGAGTGTTCACCTGCCACTTTGTGAGGCCTGGCAACCCTGCCATAGAGCCTCGCTGCTTCTGGGCCCTTCCATGCCACTGCCTCTCACTCCCCTTGGCATGTCAAGCCACTTCTCCAGGCCTCTGTCTCTGGACCCTGGGCCCACTGAACCTTCTCCTCAGCTGTAGGCCAGAGGCTTGGGAAAGCCTTTCCTCCAGGCTCTGACAGAGACAAATAGGCTCCTATCACTCATTCGTGTTCCCTGCAAAGATGGCGATGCAGATGGCTTTGGGGTTCTGTCCTGTGGGTCATGTGAATCCCCCCCTTCTCTGGAGTTTTCTAGAATCCACCTTGTCAGCAGTTAATACTGCAAAATGGAAGGAAAGAAGAGAAGAGGGAAGGTAGGAAGGAGGGAACATAGGAATGAAGGAAGGGAGGAAGGACTGCATCACCCTGTTCTTGTGGGCAGTAGGCATCTGCCATGGGCTCTTGGTGCACAGGACACCGGTCCTACTGGAACACAGCCCCACTCTTGCAGCCTCACCACACTTCCTTAGAGGCTTCATTTCCAAGTGTGACCATTTTACAGCCTATGAATTTGGTGACGTAAATTTTCGGCTCGTCTTAGCAGCTACTGGGGACCAAGTGAGTGTAGTCCACCCACAAACTGGTTCTGGAACACACATGTGAGGAGCAGGGGGCTGGATGGAGTTCAGAGGTCCCGGTGCAGCTCGGCCAGAGTTGAGGCGAGCCCAGAGAGGCACAGCTGCGGCAGCCTGAGAGGCCCCGTGGAGGAGCACTTCCCGGGATAAGTGGAATCAATGGAAAGAGGGGGAATCGGGCGGGCCCAGGCCTCATTGGCTGGAGGACCAGCTGGCCAGCTATGCTAGACCGTGAACTTGGCAAAGGGCAGTCACCCAGGGCAGAGGGTGGCTTGTCTGAGCAGAGGGGAGTCCCCAGGGGGTCCTCACAGGATCAATGAGGGCAGCCAGGCCAATGAGAGGTCAGCAGGCCCTGGGGATGTGACCCTGGGCAGGGCAGGGGACTAAGGGCAGTTCTCCTCCCCTGGGTCAGACCCAGGCCAAAGACTTTGCAGTCAAGGGAGTATTACATAGGCACTCAGTCAAGGTCATCATCACCCCTGTCGCCAACACCACCCGCCAAGCTGCTCTTCCTGCCGCGCTTGAGTGAAGACACCTTAGGCTCAGAGAAGCGGAGGGACGTGAGTGACGCTGATCAACGTGAGACTCGGGCCAGCCTGACTGCAAAGCCCAGACTCTATGTGTTTGGTTCTGATTCTCTTGTGGTGTGCTGGGCCTGAACCTGGGGTCTTGAGCATGATGGGTAAACACTACACCTCTGGGCAATATGGCTAGACAGGTGCTGCATCACTCTACACCAGTGGTTCTCAACCTGTGGGTCGCGACCCCAAGGGAGGCTCTAATGACCCTTTCACTGGGGTCACCTAAGACCATCAGAAAACACAGGCATCTACATTATGGTTCATAACAGTAACAATATTACAGTTATGAAGTAGCAACAGAATACTTTTATGCCTGGGGGGATCACCACCGACACTAGGAACTATACTAAAGGGTCACAGCATTAGGGAGGTGGAGAGCGACATGCACACACGCACAAACATATGTGTGCACACGCACGCGAACACACTGTTTTCAGGGAAGTTGCTTTGGTGGAGCTGTGGTGAGTGTGGAACACAGCAGGAGGGCCAGTAGTGCGGCTGATCTTTCCGCTTTATTTTCGGAGCCCCTTTTTGTTCCACGCAGTTGCACAGAGAAGCAACCTAGTGGCTGTCCGGCCTTCTCCAGGCCTATCTGGAAATGCACCTACAGATTTACTTCTCTCGGGGGTTGGGGGGCTCTGAGGCAGGTCAAGGATGGCTCAGGGCTACTGTCCTATGCAGAATAATGGTGAGATGGAAGAAGAGTGGGGTGAGGGCAAGGCTTGCCCTGGGGTACCCACTCCTGTCTCTTAAGCACTGGCATTGCAGGTGGGTCCCCATATCCACCTAGCTATTTTGTGGGTGCTCGGGATCCAAACTTTGGTCTTCACACTTTCACAGGCTGTATCCACTGAGCCATTTTCTCAGAGGTTTCTGCCCGTGGTTGGTTTGTTCTGCCTCCTTGGGGCTGTGTTGGTGCATCGTGGAAGGAGTGAGAGTCGCCTCACAGCCAGGGAACAAGAGTGAAAGAGGAGGTGGGTGTAGGGTTGAGTCCCGCAATCCTCCAGTAACCTAGAGTCCTCCCACTGGTTTTTACACCTCCCCGTAACACCGAGCTTCAAGACAGCCTGTTACATGCAGACCTTTGGGGCTCACTGACAGAAGAGAGGTGATCAGTGTAGGTCTTTGTTACTTTTCTATTGTTGTGACAAACACCATGACCAAGGCCGCTTATAAAAGAAACTATGTAGCCAGGAGTGGTGGTGCATGCCTTTAATTTCAGTCTTGGGAGGCAGAGGCAGAATCTCTGTGAGTTCAAGGGCAGCCTGCTCTACAGAGTGAGTTAGTGAGTTCCAGGGCAGTCAGAACTACACAATACACAAACCTTGTCTCAAAACTAAAATTAATTTGGGGTTCATAGTTTCAGAAGTTCAGAGTCTCTGATTATTATGGTAGCTGGCAGCAGGTAGCAGGTGACAGGCAACAGGTGGCAGGGGGCAGGCAGCAGGTGGCAGGTGGCAGGTGGCAGACGGCAGGTGGTGGCAGACATGACGCTGGAGTAGCAGCTGAGAGTTTACATCCAGGCCCACAAGCAGGAAGCAGAGAGAGAAAAAGACCTTGAGAATGGTATGGGCTCTTTGAAACCTCAAGGCCCACCCCCAGTGACTCACCTCCTCTAATAAGGCCAATCCTTCCCAAACGGTTCCACCAACTGGGGACCAAGCACTCAAGCGTGTGAGTCTATGGGGGCCCCATGTCTGTGACCAGGGAACGCAGCTAGAGGTTAGCCGGTGGGCGCACACAAAGATGAGCCAGCCCCGGGAGATGGTGGGGAGACGGCTGGTGCCCCTGTGCACGCTCTGTGTTTGGAAATCACACCTACCCATCTGTTCCCTCATTAGTTCCCCACAACCACCCAGGAAAGACATAAAACACATTTTACAGAGGAGGGGAATGAGATCCACGGAGGTACCTTAAGGAAGCCTCTGTCAAATAAACTCATCCATGAACAAGCAAGTGGCCACGGCTCGCAGCAGCTGACAGTGAAGCCGATCTTTAATTCCTGGAGCCTACAAGGCCTCCAGTCCTCACTCTAGGCTGGCCTCTGCTCCCTTAAATTGCCTGGACCAATGCAGACCCCTTGGTCACAGATGGGCAGGGACACACCACTGAAGCTAGGCAGGTCCTGGGCTCAGGCAGTCTGTCCTCAAAATGGGAGTGGGTTATGACAGTTAGTGTAAATTGTCAACTAGACTCGTTATCCTCTTGCAAAGGCAGTGCCAGTGACGGACTGTCCAGATCAGGTATACCTGCCCACTGTGGGCAGCACTATTCCCTGGGCTGTAAGTGTGGAGAAAGGTCTGAGTCATGACATGCGTGCACTGTCAGAGCAGATAAGGATGAATTCATGCATGCATGCCAGCACCCCGTCACAAAGTGATTGGCTGCTTTAAGAAGTATCTGCTGACGTGACTTCCCCACAACGGTGCTCTGTCACCTGGGATCCTGAGACAAACAAGCCCTTTTTCCTTTACATTGATCTTCTCAGGAGGGTTTTAGCACAGCAACGGAAACAAACCAACCACATTATCTCATGCAAGACCACTAGGTGCAGGAGTCGGGAGATGGGGGCGGAGTCTGGAGATGAGGGCGGAGTCTGGAGATGGGGGCGGAGTTTGGGCTGCCCAGCCAAGCTGAGATTGGCATAGTTGCAGCAAACCTGCCTGTTTGCTCCAGGGTCAGGCCTGGGAACTCCAGGGTTAGAGAAACTGAATTTGTCCCTGCCTGGCCCACATGTGTACCCTCCCCTCTGGCCACAGTGAGCCCCAACCTTGGCCAGTCTGCTCCCTGGTGATAGATGTGTCCTTATTTGAACATAGTCTGGCAGCTGCTCCTTGCCACAGATCCTTGAACCAAACAAACCCCAGCCCGTGACCCTTGGTCAGACCTCAGTCCCCGGATAGATGCCAACCTTGGCCAAAGGTAACCCCTTCCTCTGGCCTGGGCAGTAGTCACCTTTTCACTGATATTTGGTGACCACTCTCCCCTGCCTGTTGGCAAGAAACACACACTCTCTGAGGAGAGTTCCTCTGCTCTGAAGGGGGCCACATGAGACACCCATGTGCAGTCCCACTGTGGCTGCATGGATCAGCACCATGCCTGCTTCTGTGAGGCCAGGGCTTGACACCTATCCTGCACGCATCTACCCTTTGGAGTCTATGGCTGCCCCTGACCTCCAGCTACCGTGTGTGTGTATGTGGGGGGGGGGGGCTGTGTACATGTGTGTGCGTATGTGCCAGTGGTGACGTGCTACATAAACTTCAGAACCCTAGGCCACTCTCTAAACCTCTTGACCGCGGAGGCAGAAGCCTGGGGCTTAACTTGAACCCTGCCACTGACTTACCCTGTGACCTCTAACATGATGTTTCTGAACCTTCGTTTCTCTGTCCTGTTTTTTCCCCTACCAGGCTTAAAAGATAGATCCTCCCAAAGATGGGAGTCTCTGGGATGTGGGAACCACAGTGGTCTATTTGTTATTTATGTGAACCCCCAGTGGAGCCCCGCCTCCTCCCAGGAGCCTTCCAAGACCACCCCTAATGGTAACTGCATTAGGCATCCGGCAAGACCCTGACTGGAACTCATCAGCCCGCATGGGCTCCCTGGCAAAGCTTCAGCCCTCAGTACCTAGACGGCAAGAGCCTGCCTACACTGCCAGTCGTCACCACCAGGGGGCAGCGTGGCTATGTGCAGGTGTGAGGTGTCGCCCAGGGCTAGTAACTTACCATTGGCTAGTCCTGTTCCCTGGCTTACCCTGCAGACCTGAGCAGCCCTGGTCTATCCTTCCTGCCTTCCACTTGGGTAAAAGGAAAAAGCTGAGAAGACTTGAATCGCCAGCCTGACTGTGCTACTTACTGGCTGTGTGATCCCGGGCAAGGACTTTTCCATCTCTGGTCCTCAGTTGCCTCAGCTGAGGAAGAGAGAACCGTCTCCTCAGAGTCTGTTGGAGGTTTTTTTGTTTTTTGTTTTGTTTTTTTTTTGTTTTGTTTTTTGGGTCAGTACCCACCTTCACATCAGCCACAAAGCATCACCTCCACTTCCTCCTAATTCCTTCTGGCTGCCAGGGGGAAAAAAATCTTGGTCTGTTTTACATGCCGCCCTCTGTCGGCTGGCAGTAGAACTGCAGCGGCAGCCTGGATGTGGCTCCGGGAAGGAAGGCGCAGGAGTGGGGGAGGGGCTTCAATATCATCAATACAGTACTGTGCCTTAGGTGAAAACAGCAGGGCCTATGGTACTTCTGACAGTGATTCTCAGAGCCACAGCCACTTGAAGGTTGGGGACCTGGGCCCTAAGGCCTCCAATCTGGCAGTGTAGAGCAGTGGTCAGGGACGGGGATTCTTGGTGCAAGGTTCCTGGGTCCAAATCATGGCCTCGTGATTTAGTAGATACCTGGCCTTGGACAAGGCCTTCCGTGCCTTTGTTTCCCCGAGAGTAAAGTGAAGAGAACGATGTATCTCACTGAACTTCAAGCCTGTCAGGCGTTAAGAGCCTGGCCAACATGTTGGTGCTCTAACTACAGCAGCCGCGTCTACTCCCTTCCTCCAAGAGCGCGTCTGTTCTAGTGCAGCCAGCATCTTCCTGTCTGAACGCTGCAGCCGTGTCAGCGCACTGAGGCTGGCTGCTATGCACACTGGGGTGAGCCTGGTGTGTGTTGGGGGGTGGGGGGGGGGTGGGGGCAGGGGGAGGGGGGCTGAGTTGGGGAAGGGAGTTCTTTTTCTGTAGTAGTGACAGAGGCAAAGTGGCTGGCCCAGGGTCTAAGGTAGGTCCTGGGCAGAGACCTGGTGGCGGCGGCAGCAGTAATGGCGGCTGGTGACGGTGGAGGAGGGGTGCTGGGGGGTGGTGATAGAGGTGAAGGGACGACAGTGGTGGAGATGACGGCGATGGTAGCAGCCCGTAAAACGCAGGTAAAGATGACAGTGGACTGTGAAGGTGATGAGGAGGTGGCGATGGTGGTGGTGGTGGTGGTGGTGGTGGTCATGGTGGTGTGGCCACGGTGCTGCCGCCGGCGGTGAGCGGGGCTGCCGGTGGTGAAGGTGACAGTGGTGATGGCGCTGCGAAGCCATACTGGTGCTGATGACTCAGGCCAACCCAGCCTGACTGTCTTCTCTGAATGGGGCTGGCCCCTTGAACTCCAGCCAGCACCAAGGGCGTAAATGTGGCTGTGCAACTGTGGCTCCTCAGAGCTTTCCAGAAAAAGAAAAAAAAAAAAAAAAAAAAAAAAAAAAAAAAAGCCATACCGGAATGTCAAATGACCCTTCCTCTTCCTGCTTACCAGAGCCTCTCTGTGCCTCAGTTTCCCTATCTGTAGAAGAGAGGAAAGCAGACAGCTCCTAATATATGTGTGTGTGTGTGTGTGTGTGTGTGTGTGTGTGTACACATATATATAGGGTGTGTGTACATATATATAGCTTATGTGTATAATGCGTGTGTGTGTATATATACACACACAAACACACACACACACACACACACACACATATATATATATATATATTATGTCTGCCTGTGAGAATTTGATAAAATCTGAGTTGGCGCTTCAGGCCCGTGTGCACTGGGCCTGCTACAGATGACTGCACTGCTGGCTCCGCTGTCCAGGACTGCAGAGCCTGCCCCTCCCCAAGTATGACATTCTAGAGACTCGGTGGAGCCAGACACAGAGATTTGTCGCTTCTCCCCCAAGGGAAGCAGGGCCAAGAGGGTGAACCCCTCCTTCTGGTGGCCGGTCTAGGGCTAAGAACTCCAGGACGCCCAGGGTAGACCCCAAGCCTACAAGAATGCGGGTTCTGGCTCAGCTCCACTGAGACGGGCTTGGTGCAGCACAGAGAACACTCCAGAGTGTCTGTGTACATACTGTTTCTGCTGGGTCCTGTGGCAGCTCTGGATGCTAAGACTTGTTCCCCTCACCACAGAGAAAGATCCAGAGGGGCTGGGGAAGACGTTAAGTTGGTAAAGTGTTTGTTTGACACGCATGCAGACCTGAGTTCAATTGCCAGCACCCCGTGTATGGCTGCGTGGGGTTGCACACAAGTGTAATCCCAGCTCTGGGGCCCATGTGTGCATGTGGAGGTATCACCGAGGAGACAGAGCCTGCAGATCGCTTGGGCTCTGTGGCCAGGCAGCCTAGCCTATGTGTCGAGCTCCAGGCCAAGGAGAGACCCCCGACTGAAAACAAAAACAAGACCCAATAAAAATGATAGCTCCTAAGGAAGAGCATCTGAGGCTGGCTTCTGGCCTTCACACACTTGTCTGCACTTGCACACACACACGTGTATAAAAACACGCCTAAATACACAGAAAGGAAAAATGGGGAGGAGGGAGGCTAGAGAGATGGCTCAGCGGTTAAGAGCACTGACTGATCTTCCAGAGGTCCTGAGTTCAATTCCCAGCACCCACCTGGCAGCTCACAACTGTCTGTAACTCCAATATCTGACACCCTCACACAGACATGCATGCAGGCAAAACACCAATGCACATGAAACAAATATAAATAAATTATTACAAAGAAAGGAAGAGAGAAAGAAGGAACAATGACTGGTATACCTGACCGAGGTCCCACACCAGGCAGGAGCCGAGAGAGGCAAGCCTTGCCCCCAGATAGCCTTGCACCTGCCAGGTCTAGACTTGGGGTTACCTCCTTCCCTTCAAGGCTGAATCCCCTTTGTGAAAAGCCGTGGGGACTTTCCAGTTGTGATCTTTCAGGACTTACTGTCCCCCCTGAGGTAACAGGTGGGGCTTTGCACCCCGACTGAGTAGACAAGGAACAGGCCCAATTAGGGGAAGCGGGATGGCTTTGTGCTTTTGTGCCACAAAAATGACAGAGCTGGGCTGAGAACCAAGTTCCTAGACCCCGCCAGTCCCCCAGCCACAACATGGGGTGCCTGGCTGGAGTGGAGTTTCTAAGAATAAAGCCGCTTCCACAGCAGGCAGAGAACAGGGACTTTCAGGCTAGCTATCTCCCAGTGTGAGCTCAGGCAGGCCTGGCTGGCCAGCGGTGGGAAGGGCTGACCACTTCCTGCTCAGGGCTGGCGGTCCCCCGTGAGGCGGTCATCAGAAGCCTACCACTTCCCGGTCTGTGCCGCCTTCCCCTTTCTAGCCAAGAGGGAGGGCGGAGGATGAGGTGGCCCTTTGCGTGCTGTGGCCTGGGCGACGTCTGGCCTCTTTTCATTTCCCCCCTGTCACCATGTCCCTCTCCACAGCCATCAACGGTTGGTTGGAAGCTGCTTCTAGCTGCCTGCAAGGTCCTCTGTTGCTGGCCAAGCCCCTCTCTCCTGAGGGGGGGTCCTTTTCTTAGGGACTTGGGAGCAGCACCCTTCTTGGCTTTGCTGGGGGGGAGTCTGTCCACTGCGACCTGGACCAAAGCGTTGTCCTTCCCAGAGAGGTTTCACCTGGTCTAGTGTCCTGCTTGTCCATAAGTGACAGAACTGTGGTTAAAATTTAGTCGCGTCTTACTCTAAAATCTGAATCCTACACACAGTTAAGTTTGAGTCAATCCCCGCAAAGGACATGTGAGCCCAAAGAAGTTGGAAACCGGCACAGATGATCCTGCCGGACCTAGGGAACCCCAAGAACAGGGATGGCCCCTCTCCTCCCTTGACTCACCCCAGGACCAGCTCACACCCAGAACATATTCTTGGGACATATGTACAAACATAAAGAGCAAACTGATTGCACATATCCAAACACGTAAATGCTCAGAAACACCTGGAAAGTGTCAGGCCTGAACACCAAAACCCTGTCCTGAGGGAGACAGGTTGGGCCTGAGAGTTGTGTCCGCCATCTTTACTCTGGGTTGGGGCTCGTGATGTCTGTTTATTTACTTATTTAGGTGCTGAGGTTTGAAGCCAGGGCCTTGAACGTGTGCAAGCCCTTCACTATGAAGCTGCATTCTCAGGCCTCTTTATTTTGAGACGGCTCTCACTAAGTGCCTCAGGCTGACCTTGAACTCACTTTGTAGCCCAGGAAGGCCCTGACCTCATGATCTTCCCATCTCAGCCTCCCAAGTTAAAGAGTCACACATCCACGCACCAGGTCTGGCTGGCTGACAACCTTTAAATGCCTCCTTGCCTTTACCAGCCCGTCTGCTAGAAAGCAAGAGTTTTGAGGTGCCTGTGAGGGGCCTGTGTGGGGCCTCTGCACAGGCCATGTTGGGTAAAGAGTGTGGCACCTCACAACCTGGGCTTTCATACAGCCTCTGTTCAGATGGGCGTGACTTCAGAAACTGAGGACCAGCTTCTTTACAGGGAAAAAAAGGGACCAAAACAGAGCACCTGGCAGACGCCAGTCGGTGCTCTCGGAAGGATGCGCCACGCTTCCCTTTCCAGAGCAAGGCTAGCCTGTGAAGCTTGGTGCCCGTTGGCAACTCCCGGGGCTTCCAGGTTGCCCCGAACAACGGAGGTCTGTTCCCAGACCCCGAGGCCTCCAGCTGCAACTGCAAAACCAAGATGGAAACCAGGCTGAGGGAAGAGTCGTCCTGCCACCCAAAACTAAACAAGAGCCCTGGAAGCCCACAAAAGGTGACATGGCAAAGGGAAAGGCCATGGAATCAGGTGACAGGAAGACAGACAGCTGTCAGTTTGGAAGCTGCACAGTGGTCCCAGCTGGCTTGTTCCACTTTCTAAGGTTTCAGGTACCCAAGCTGAACTGCAGTCCAAGAGTATTCAATGGAAGATTCTAGAAGTCAACAGTTCATACATTTTAACCCACACTGCTCTGAGGCTTTTGAAATCTCACACAGGCATGGTCCACTTTGCCCCCTGAGTTGCCTCTTTGTCTAGCATACACAGGCTGTACACACTTGTCTATTGGTCACCAAACTCCTGTTTCATTGTCAGGCCTTGTGTTCCAGAAAGCCTTACTTTGCCCACTGTCCCTATAGAACAAAAACGGTGTGGCAAAGGGCAGAAAGCACGGAAGGCTCTGAACTCTAGTGCCGAGTGACAATGCTGAAGACCTCTAGGAGAAACCAGGGACTCAACACAGCTCAGAGCTACCCTCCCCTCTTAGGCATCCGTGGGGACCGCTGTAGTTAAAGTCTACCCCTGTGGATTTACAATTCACTTGGGGATATTAAAAACTCTGGGGCTGGAGAGATGGCTCAGAGGTTAAGAGCGCTAGCTGCTCTTCCAATGGTCCTGAGTTCAATTCTCAGCAACCACATGGCGGCTCACAACCATCTGTAATGAGATCTGGTGCCCTCTTCTGGCCTGCAGGGGTACATGCAGGCAGAACACTGTATAAAAACTCCGAATGAGGGTTGGGCCCTTAGCTCAGTGAGTCAAGTGCTCACTATGCACACAGGAGGGCCTGACTCTGATCTCTAGAATCCACATGAAAGGCTGGGTGTGGTGGTACACATTTATTATCAGCACCAGGGAGGCAGAGACAGGAGACTCCCCTGTCCGTCTAACCAAAGCAGTCATTACAGGTTTGGCGAGACAACGGTCTTTATTAAAAAAAAAAAAAAAAAAAAATGCTGGAGAGATCTCAGTGCTTAAGAGCACATGCAGCTCTTCCGGAGGACATGTGTTCAATTTCTAGAAGCTATGTGGGGCAGCTCTAACTCCAGCTCAGGAGGGTCGGATGTCTCTGGCCTCCACAGGCACTTGCTCTCACCAGCATATGCCCACACACAGACACAAAGTTAAAAAAATAATAATAATAAATCGTTAAAAGAAAGTGGGAAGCTGGGCGTGGTGGTGCACGCCTTTAATCCCATTACTCGGGAGGTAGAGACAGGCGGATCACTGTGAGTCAGCCTGGTCTACAAAGCAAGTCCAAGACAGCCAAGGCTACAGAGAGAAACTCCATCTCAAACCCCTCTCCCCGACCACCTCCAAAAAAACCAGAAAGTGGGAGATGGTTAAGAAAGATACTTGATGTCGACCACTGTCCCCAACTGCCTGAGATAGGTCACCTCACAAACCTGAGTAAAGTGTCACCCATCTTAAAACAACTAGACAGGGCCATGAGTGTTACTGTTCAGGTACATTTGACAGAGGAAAAAAAAAAAAAAAAAAAAAGAAAAAACAAAAACAAAAAAATAAAACAAAACAAAACAACAGTCAAGCAAGCACTTCCGACAGAGACCTCAGTCACAAAGACGGCCTTGATCCATCACAAGGTGAAAACTCCGAGGCTATTTTCAATACTGGTCAGTACACTCTTGGTGTTGGATCAAACACTGATGTAGCATTTCCTAAGATTTCCTACTGTGAATTCATTCTCTTTCAACCAACCTCATTGGCCAAGAGCTCCCTTCTAGTAACAGTGCCTACCTCAGGGTCGGAGAGGGATGGGGCATGGTACGCAAAGTGTTTGGCACCGTGCATACCCTATACCAGACTCTTGTCAGTCCCGGGCCCCCGTTTGGTAGGGAACGCAGAGCCATGGAGGGAAAACTTACGGTCCTGAAGAAAGCTGCCTACAGTTGTTTAAATGCCCACAGCCAGACCATTTCTACAGTTTACATGTCCCTCCCCCGTCTCATATTTTAGAAGGGCAGGAGGGTTGCAGGAACATTTAGGGGAGATTATAAGATGTTTCCCCCCCATTCCCTGCGACCACACTATCTGGTCTCCTCAGGCTAACCCCACTTTGGAGAGTCTCATGTACCCCTCCCCCCCACCACAACATTATCAAACAAAGCACTGAGATTCTTGTCCGAGGCCTTTCTGCGTTCACCAACCCTGTGTATTTTTATGCCCAGACCCTCGTTTGTATCTGGAAATCTTTGCCACTGTGTCTGTCTCCCTCAGTGACGAGGAACCCCTCTGGAGCAGGCCTGATTCCTCCTAGACCCCTGAGCCTTAACCAGGTACCACACACAGAGAGAGCTGTACACATATTCAGACTGGACCAATTGAGCTATGGAAACATGTCATGGGGAGCCCTCTGGGCCCCATCTGACTTTGCGACAAGCCAAAGTGTCTCCAGGCCTCTCAGACACCCAAAGGCTCTGCTCTGCCCCTCACTGTCCCTCTGTGTCCTCCTGCATTCCTCCAGCTGCCTTTTGCCTGAGAGGCTGCAGGAGGGGAGCCAGCCCTGCGAAACCTGGTCTGAGGTGAGAGGGCGAGGTGCTCTACACGGTGCAAATGGGGGTGTGGCTCTGGGCCTTGTCTCCTCTGAGTCACCTCTTGGGTGTGCTGGGGTTGACTCAGACAGAGAGGGAGAAGGAGAAGCCCTCGGCCCTCTGTTTCCAGGGTCCTGAGTCTAGCCGCGTGGGTGGGGTGGAGAGAGAGAGGGGCCCTGGCTCAAGAAGGATTAGAAAAGTAGTTCTCGATCTCCCTGATGCTGCAACGACGCTTTAATCCAGTTCCTCGTGTCATGGTGATCCGCCCCCCTCCCCCCCACCGCCCCCAACCATAAAATTATTTCTTTGCCACTTCACGAGTGTAGTTTTGCTACTGTTATGAGTCTGATCTGCAGGATATCTGATATATGGCCCCAAAAGGGGTCGAGGCCCACAGGTTGAGAACCACTGCATTAGAGCCTCACAGAGGAGCCATGTGAGTTCAGGGCTCAAGGACAGTTCTGATCTTCACGCTATCTCTCCAGGAACCGTAGAGACACTCAGCGCTAACGGTGGCATCCGGAAGCAGCAGCTAGGGCTGCCTGGACTGACCCTACCCTGCTACCCTCTCCTGTCTGAGCCTTCTGTTCCACACTCTATCCAGGGACCCAGACCCTCAACCCGACAGCCAACTGGCAATCCAAGCTCCACCAGGAATTGAACAAAAAAAAAAAAAAAAAAAAAAGGGCGACGCTCAAGAGCTGGTACCATGTGGCACTTAGCTTGAGCTAGGCTGGTAGACACTCTGTGTGCAGGCTTTCGGTCCTTTGGACAACCCTCCAGAGGAAGAGGCTGAGGCCCAGAAGGGCAATGACCTCCCCGAGAAACAGTCTGGGTTAACTGGGGAGCTGTCCCCCGCCTAGTCCTCTGAGATATACCCATCCTCCGCCGTCCTTTGCTTCAAAGCTGGTGCCCCCTGATGCTGAGCAGGAGTCTGGGAGGCCACTAAGGAGGCTGGTGCAGTGCGCACTGACCACAGCTGACCCCCTGTGAAGCTGCTCTAGGCATCATCAGGGGAAGAAGCCATTTCTCCTCTTCCTCACCAGGATGTTAACCTTCGAGAGTTTCATTCTGGTCTGTGTCAGGCACCCACAGCTTTGTTTTGGTGACAAGATCGTTTGTCACCAGGCATTTCCTGAGGGCTTGCTGGATTTGGGTAGCTGGGGGTGGGGGCAAGGGGGGAGAGCTCTTCCTCTCATAGCATATCCTCCCCCATCAAAGAGCTTGGGCCCCGTGGGGTACAGGGGTCTCTGGGAACATGAGGCCTTGTGGCCTGGAGGTTTAGACCCTAATTCTGGAGGGAGCCAATGGTCCTTGCCTGCAGAGCAAGGTGCAAAGCTCCTGTCCCTGATAACTCAGCAGGTGAACGCTAGGGTGTTTGGTGTGGGGGGGAGGGGCTGTACTACATATCCTGTGGGTTTTGGGAACTCTGGGCCAAGGGTGTTTTACTTCCTGCAATTCTCAGGGAGCAGAACTGGGCCCAGGCCCTGGGAGACACCTGAGGACAGTTTAGTGATAAAAACAACCTGGCTGGCTGGAGGCCAGCGCTGGAATGCTTTCCACCTGCCTGCTATGCTGCCAGGAAACAGCATCCGGCCTGCCCCCTTCTTTCTCACTATGGCTTAGTGAGGATGGCGGTTAAACCAAAGGCTGTACAACTCAAGACCCCAGCCTGCGCGACCTTACGCTGCCCTGGCACTCCACCCCAGGCTGGTGAGGAATGGAGACGCGTGGCTGGAGAGGAACGGAGACGCAAATGGGTCAGGAACAAGGCAGGGGCTGACAGGGACATGCCAGCATGCAGCGGCTGTTCACAGGGGTGCTCCTAGCTGCTCCCTAAATGCAGCTACATGAACGGATAAACCGAAGAAGGAACAAGGCAGCAAGAAGAGAGACTTTGTTTTTCTGTCTCCCCCCCCCACCCCCGCCACCTTAAAGACCAGCACACAGGGCTGGAGAGATGGTTCAGAGGTTAAGAGCATTGACTGCTGCTCCAGAGGTCCTGAGTTCAATTCCCAGCAACCACATGGTGGCTCACAACCATCTATAATGTAATCTGATGCCCTCTTCTGGCCTGCAGGTGTACATGCAGGCAGAGCACTGTATACATAATAATAAATAAATAACATTAAAAAAAAAAGACCAGCACACATCATTGAGCCTGGAGCTCAATGACAAAGAGGTACACGCCAGATCTACCTGCTGGTTCTGTCACCCGTATGACCCCGCTCTGAGCCCTGACTAACAGGCTCATCTGACTCCTCCGGAGGCCACTGGGTGTGTGTCGAACAAGGATTCCATGCAGCAGTGCCCAGGGACCCAGCCACCTTCATGGCAAGAGACAGAGGGCTCTGAGCAAAGGACTCAGGAGTTGGGGTGACAAGGGACCTGTGTGCTGTGTAGTCCTGGGATGTGGCCTGTCCCCCCAGGGGCCAAATGCTTCAGTAGTTCCTCCAATC
This sequence comes from Acomys russatus, assembly GCF_903995435.1. Lineage (NCBI taxonomy): Eukaryota > Metazoa > Chordata > Mammalia > Rodentia > Muridae > Acomys > Acomys russatus. The sequence goes on from NC_067165.1 coordinate 29,171,818, forward strand.
CACAGCCCTCAATGCTAGTGGCACCAAGGGTAGGGGTGAAGGAAGGCACCCCACGGGTGAGTGGGGGGGCACTGTTTGGACACGGGAGAGGTGGCTGAGGTTGGCGGAGTATGATAGTAACTGGATAACGGGGTGCAGTGCTGAGCGCTGAGTGAGGGGCTCATCTCAAATGACCTTGAATCTCACACCGATCGCTGGCTGCCCTATGGCAGGCAACAAAGAGCATAGAACTGAGAGTTAGGTTGTGGGGTTAGGCCCCTCCCCTTATCACCCACCAGGATCATAGCAGTCCTGTCCCAAGAATGAGGGCTGGACAGTGTCTAAGAGTCATTGACTGGACCAATGTCAAGCAGGAAGTGAAGAGGGAAATCAAGGTTTTGGTATTATTGATGCAGACACAAAGGCTCAGAGAGGTCAAGCTGTTTGCTCAAGACCACACAGCAGCTAAATGGCGGAGCTAGGATTTGATCTTTAGATGTTATGTTTTTCAAAGCCGCAGCCTTTCATTCCTCATGGAGCCCTGCAACCTCCTCCTTTGACTGTCCTGTGTTACAGCAAAGTGTTCAGCATCAGAGACCCCAGAGTGGCATGTGACCTTGGTAACCTTCATTTCAGAGATAGGGGAGAAGCCACAGTTAGTCAATGTCCTGGCCAGGGACGGACCCTCAGCAGAAGAGGCTCCTGACAAGCCCTCCCCACCATCTGGCATTGGGGCCAGTCCCTTTGCGGCCCCCTGTCCCATTATCACCCCTCACAGGAAGTGATGGCTACAGCCCATTCCTAACCACAGGGGAAATTTTAGATTCTGGCCTGGACTCAGATCCAGCCAGGGGCCCCAGGTCAGACGTTCTGTCATAGGCAAGAGGCACTCGGTTCCCACAGCTGTGTGGCACTGGGATTTCCCTTGTTTGGCTTGGACCTTCTGACTGTGGCCAGGGTCCCCAGACTCACTTGCAAGGACCGCCCTCATGTCATGGGGTGAGTTCAGCCTGGCTAGAGAGCTGCTGAGGGAGACAGATTTAGTAGTGACTCCCTGCAAGCACTGTGTGGGCCTGGACAGGTCTCTCATCCCCTCCCCGCCCCCCCCCCCATGTCCGCTCCTCAAGGCTCTAGCGTCCACCTCAAACTGTCTTCCAGCTTCTCGGGGAGGCTTCCCACACGTATTTCTCCTCCCACAAAACCCAGGGACTCAACCCCACACATGTTGGAAAGATGTAAGTGCCTTGTGGCGCTTTCCTCAGTAGAGCAGGTCCCTCTGGCTTCCCACTTGCTCTCACTCTGGGTTTCAGGGAGGATGTTGGGCCATCACCAAGGAAACGGCTCCACTACATCAAACCTGGGGAATGAAATCTGGTGGCTTGTCCATAGGCAGAAACGTCTGCAGGGTGACGCTTTTTAGCTCTGGCCCGACTCAGTTCCTACCAGAGGCCTCTCTTGGTCTCTCCTGGAGGCCGATGGAGGCACCCTGGTACCTCAGTCTGGTGAGCTGACCCAGAGACTCAGTAGCCACAGCAGGAAACCGTGTGGCTGGCAGGTATGCACGTCCCAGGCAGCTTGAACCAGTTCAGCGTGGTGGGTGTTTTGAAAGGCCACAAGTGCTGCAGACAGGCGAGTGGGAGGGCCAGAGCCACTCGAGGCTGTTGAAGGCCACACACGGCCACCACGTGGCCCAGAGGCTGGACACGGAGCTGTGGAATTTGGTGTTAGCCTTATTGGTTCAGGGACTTGTTTGGAACTGGTATTTCCTTTTGGAAGGAAAGTGTCGTTGCATACTAGAAGTACGTAACTTAATTTTTTTGTTTTTAACTTTTTGCTTAATATTATAGTTTGGAGAAGGGGTACATATGACAGTATGTGTGCGGTGGTCAGGTGACTTTAAGGAAGCTGGTCCTATCCTTTAAACTTTACATGTGTTTGGGGGAATAAAACTTACGTTGCAAGGTGTGTGGAGTGGTGGTACTTCTACCTGCTGAGCCACCTTGCTGGCATATGATTTTTTTCAACATTACATTTATTTATTTAATTTTATGTGCATGAGTGTTTCACCTACACACACACACACACACACACACACACACACACACACACACTTACCACACATGTGCCTGGTGTCCACGGAGGTCAGACATCAGGTGCCCTGGAACTTAACTGGAGTTACTAATGGTTGTGAGCCATCGTGTGGCTGCTGAGAACCAAGCCCGAGGCCTCTGCAAGAGCAACAAGTGATCTTACCCACTGAGCCATTTATTTCTCTAGCCCCTGTTACTTGCTTCTTGATTTTGTAGGGGGCCTCACGGCTAAGTGTGAGTCTCAGAAGTGGTTTTAGACTCTGGGAGCCTCACAGGTACTGGGATTATATTGATCTGCATGTATCAGCAAGTCTGTGGTCGTGGGAGTGGCATTGGGACTGCGAAGGCTCTGAGATGGCAGATGCTGGACTGGGTGCACTTTACATTCTGAGATGACCATAAGCCATCACAGGGCCATCGGGGGGCGGCACGGGGCCGGGAAATGTTTGCATGTGACTGTAATCATATGTCAGTCTTCAGCTGGTGTCACCATTATAGGAGGGGGTGGGGCAGGCTGGTAAATGAGGGTGGACGCCTTGTCTTCTGGATCCGCAGAGACGTGAACATGTTTTTCTACAAGCTTCCCCATCATCTCGCACTGTCCTGCCCCAGACACCATGTCTTCCCTGACACGGTAGCTGGGTACCCACTGATGCTATGGGCCACAATTGATCACTTTGCCCTTAGATTGCTTTTGTTGGGTGTTTTGTCATAGTGACAAGGGTAGTGAGTAGGCCAAGGAAGCATGCAATCAGGGCTGGCACTCTACCATTCACCCCCTCCACAGCTATGGCCCGCCCTCAGCCTCTGATGCCTCAGTCCGAGGCATGACTGACTGTCCAGGCACCTGCTGGCAATCTCCAGATACATTGCGTCTACTACTAGAGACAGGCCAGCCTCACTTTCCATCCATCACTCGAAGGTTCGAGGCTCAGTAGGCCACCTTTTCCTGGGAACTTCTCCACGGAGTACTGACCTGCTCTGGCTGGTGACCTCTTGACCCTCAAGAGTGAAGATCAACGTGCCTTTCTCAGGGGATACACTAGCCCTAGTCATTGCCAATGGCTAGAGCAGAGCAGAACCCAGGGTCCCCTCCCCCACATTCCCAGGATGCTTTGGGGCTATAACTTAGGCCAATACCTCTGTGTCCAGAGAAGGATAGTCACCTGCTGTCCAGGGAAGCAGGTCCCCTGAAGAGCTCCTCTGGGACTTTGCTGTCACTGTCAAATCCTTACCAGTCAGCAGATCGAAGGTCCTGATTCCTTTGAAGGCAACCACAGGGATTTCTGTATTGTGCCTGAGGAATTTCTAGAAACTGTCTCTGGAGACCACCCTCTGGTTGTTGCTCTGTGATGCCTGCTCAAACCTACAAACTTGTGTGCCACCTACTGTCTTTGCCTGGGAGCTGGGGCACTGGGGAGCTAGGCTGGTTTCTACTCTGTTGGGACAAGGACACAGAGAGAAATGTGTGACCTGCTACCATGGTGGTGGGTGTGCTGACAAGTGCAGGACCCTCCTAGGGGAAGTGATTTCTTGAGGTCTCAAGCTTGGGGACAGGCAGGTGAGACAGGGCAGAGCCAGAGTGGGTGGAGCTCTGAATGCAGGGCCATTTGTTCTTGCTCTCGGGGGACCAGTTGTCAGCCACCAAACTCTGGGGTTGTGGTTAGTGGCACAGAGTCTTGATACCACAAGGCCTGGGTTCGAATCTTGCTTTGATTGTTTCTTGCTATGAGAAAATGCTGCCGTGCCATGCCTTCGTGCCTCAGTCTCCTCAAATGCAAACCTGAAGATGTCTAAAGACTGTTCCATAGAACTGTCAGGAGGCCTCCACAGAACTGTTCACGGGCAGGAAGCTTGGGGAAGTTTTTTGTTTGTGGTGCTATGGATGGAACCGAAGGCAAACTGGTCTACCACTCAGCTTCATCCACAGTCCCTCGGTGGCATTATTCACGTGATGTATTCTACATAAAGTAAACACTCATTAAATCCCCCCTGCCTCCCTACTTCTGAAAGCATTTATTGAGCACCAGCTGTGTGTCAGGTGCTTGCAGATGACCCGCACACATATCTACACACCTGGACCCAATGCCATGTGACTGGTGAGAAGACAGGGGGTCAGGGGATTAAAACCAGGAAAGTGGAGATTGACTGAAGTCCTGGGGGGAGTTGAGGGTGGCTTCCTGGAGGTGCCAGTGGCTGAAATGAGGTTTGAGGATGTCCCCTCCCTAACAGCCAGTGGCTCCAGCTTGGGCAGAACATTTAAAGCCTTGAGCACTAGGGGCCCTGGGCTCCTAAGGGACAAAGGAGCCGCTCTGGGCACTCCCCAGGCCTTCCAGGAGTCCCAGCAGGGGAAGGCCCCAGCAGGCTGGGTTCTCAGGCAGCAGAGCCTCCAGCAAGCATCAAACAACAAAAAGGCTTTTCTCACTGTGAGTGAGTCACCAGCCTCGAGAGCAGGCCCTTGCACTAGCTAGAGAAGACAAAAACCACACATCTGAAGAAGTTTCCCACGGGCCACCACTGGCTTTAAATAGCAGCATCGCGCCTTGGAGGAGGTGGTGGGGTGGGGTGGGGAGCCGGTCCATTAGAGTCCCCCTCTAGACCTGGTCCTGACATAGCCCAACATTTAAGCTTTGTACACTGGAATTTAACCTCCTGGGGATCCTACACAGACACACAGAAACCTGGAGACAGCAGCTGGACACACAGACAGCTGGACCGATCTCCAGCCAGCAGCAGGAGTGGGGTGACGCCGGAAAGGGGGAAGTTGACCTCTCCGTGCACCCTGAGCAGCCTCCAGGCTCTGCTGGGCCTCCTGGCCCGTCACCTGACATACGCCCTCCCTCAGCTACCCCCTCACCCGGCCCATTCGTGACTGCTCCCTGGGCGGCGTTTCCGGAGGCAGACTCGAAGCTGCGCCGCTGACGCACTTGCCGCACGCCCCCCCAACCCCCCTCCCCCCAAGCAGGGCTGGGTGTGAATGGAGCCCCCCATCTCCCTTTCCAGTAAATGAGCTCAGCCCAGCTGGGCAAAGTTCTAAGAAGTGAGAGAAGAGCACCCTGTCCCCTTCATCCACAGCGCTGGGTGGAGCTTTTCTGAAGCTCCTCCCTCAACCCAGGCTGCAGGCAAGGGCCACCTTAGGCTGGCAAAACCCTTCCCTGTGGGCGTGGATAAATGCCTGGAGCGTCCCAGCAGCTGGGGTCATCATGACTCTGAGACCTGGGTCCCTCTCTCAGAGGACACACAGACAGGCCCTCAGAGATGCAGGGAAACAGTCGTGTGATCACCTCCCTAGGTCCACAAAGCCCTTAAAGGCTGTCAGCATCTCAGCAGTGCCAGGCTTTGGTGACCATCTGAGTCGGGGTCCATGGCAGGCCATGACTTGCCCAGTCACACAGCATGCTAATGGGAATCTAGGTAGACTACTGTGTGATTCTATAGCCTGACCAGTCCACAGGTGTTAAACATTCCCTCAACAGTCACACTGAATCCATCGGTGGGGAACAGCTTCTAGATTAGTAAGCTCATACCTGAAAGATTAAAACATATATATAATAGATGATGAATAATGTAATGTATAATATATAACATATAATATGACATAATAATGTATAATATAGAACATCATGTATGTACATTATTCACATTATATAATGCTATATATAAGGCCGGGCGTGGTGGCGCACGCCTTTAATCCCAGCACTTGGGAGGCAGAGGCAGACGGATCCCTACGAGTTCGAGGCCAGCCTGGTCTACAAAGCGAGTCCAGGATAGCCAAGGCTACACAGAAAGACTGTCTCGGGGAAAAAAAAAAAAAAAAAAAAAAAACCAAAAAGAAATAAATAAATAATGGTATATATAAATAATATAATCTATAAAATTCCATGTATAACATATAATGTATAGGGTATACTGTGTATTATATACTGTACCATGCTATACCCTATGCACTATATACCATATATTATAATATATATTATTCACATCAGGAGCCAGGTTGAGGCCTAGGTTCCTGTGCTGTGTACCTATCTGGGCCCCTATGTTTGGAAGAACAGTTTTAGAGTAGGAGGGCCCAGGGTCCTCCCTCTTACATGGTTCCTCTGGTTCTCAGCAGCTCAGGAAGTTCCAGAACAGGCTGTGAGAGGTTGAGGGGGGAGGGGTGACTGTTGATGGCTGCACAGGGGCACCTGCTCTCTCACTGACCTCTGCCCCTCTGCAGGGCCCAGCACGGCGAGCCTCCAGAGGTGGCACATGGCCAAGGGACGGTATAGATGATGTCTGCCTGCCTCTGCTGTCCCACAGGATGGGCGAGTAGTGGCCATCTGCTGAGCAACCACTGAGTACTTGTGACACTGTCTTGGGGACATCATGTGGCACTGTGTGGTATCCCTGTGGTCCAGGCTGGTAGATCCCGGTCTCCACAGGCTACAGGCAACAGCAGGAAGCCCAATTATTGCAGGGTAAAGGGAGGCGTTCAAATGCTACAACCTCCCCCAACACACACCAGCACTCAGGGACCCTGACTATCTCGGGGCCCAGGAGCACTTGGTGACATTCCTCTAGGACACTTGGGAAGCAGCATGGGGCTCACAGGCTGAGCTGCCTGTGTGCCCAGTGTAGTGTCCAGCTGAAACCAGGCTCCGGGGACTTGTTGACAGATTGCCTAGCAGTGCAGGGTGCTGACGCCATGGTCTGGCCAGGAGCTACATCCTCTGGCTTTGACTGGTGGCTGTGGAGGCCACTGTCTTCAGAGATGTCATGCTGCCTTCCATACAAGGGGCGGAGGATGCAGAGGGTGTGGCTGACATCAGGAGGAGGGGGTCAGAGGGTTTAGGCAAGGTCACCCTCAGCTAATGGGAACATCCGAGCTTCTGCCAGTCTCCGGGGGGAGGGGGGGTACTGTTCCAGCGCTGCCATTGAACAGATACACTCTAGCTCTCTAGCCTTCAAAAACTCATTCCTCATCTGCCCAGAGATGCCCTGATTCAAGAAGTCACTGGGAGGATTCCTATGTGAGGAGCCCCCCATGATTTCAACAAACACTGTGACCGTCTCCCCTGGGTTGGGAGCTTCAGGCTGGGGCCTGACAGACAGCAAAGGCTCTGCTTGTGTGTGGAGATGATCCGATGGGCTCAGGGCAAGCTATCATCCTGAACCTGGGTTGGGAGGCCTCTGCTACCTGTGGTCTGTCCGCATGCATGTCTGCATGTGCACATGTGTGCAGGCATGCATGCACACGTGTGAGGCGGCATGCGTGTGCGGGCATGCGTGTGCAGGCCAGCACATGTGTCTGCATGTTGCATTTCCCTCCGGGTCGTGCACACTTGCTGTGCTCTCGTTGCTGGTCAGTGTCTCCAGAGGGAGCCTCTCTGAGTCTGCCTTCTGCACACATGCTCATACGTGCATGTATGAACCAGGTGCACAGAGCTATGTGCACGTGGACTCATGGAGAGGACAGGGCTGTGAACATGAATGTGTGAGTGTGACCTCTCAGGGGGCAAGATCTGGCGAGAACCTTACAGCAGTCCCTTCCAGGGACGCCCAGGCCTTCTCCTCAGGTGTACCTTCCAGTCAATAAAGCAGCCCGTCCCTTCCAAAATTCTACACCTTCAACACATGAGCTCCCTGGTGCCCAGGGGCCATGACCCGCATCCAGATTTCTTCACCCTCTACCCCACCTCTCAGCTTCCTCTCTCAATATCATGCCTGGTGCCCCTCTTCCTCTTTGGGGCCCCTTTGCTCTGCACAGGTGTCAGCAGCCGTCTTTGAGGTCTTCAGCATGTCCCGGTGTGTGGCACCCCGCCTCTCTTGCCAGCAGCGTGCATTTTAGATTGATTTTTATATTTTTTTTAACTGTGTGTACATGCATATAGGTATGTTGCCTGTGAGTGCAAATTCCCACACAGGACATAGGAGTCAGATTCCCCTAGAACTGGAATTACAGGTGGCTGTGAGCCATCTGATGTGGGTGCTGAGATTTGAACTTGGGTCCTCTGATACAACAGCCATCTCTCCAGCTCCATCAACTCAACTGGGCTCCTGATCCCCTATCAGAGGGTCTTGAACTCAGCCCTGGCAGACACCTCTATGCCTACCCCGGTTTGGCCACCAGAAAGTCCCAAGTGTCTCTGTGGCCAGACAGCCCGTGCCTGGTGACCCCGTAGAGAGCAGAAACCCTCCCACACGCTCATGACACTTGCCCAGAACTTGCTCCTGTTTGGTGAGGGTGTGTGTAGCGGGCACCATGTGGCTTTCATTTCAATTTCACCCTGGAAAAACAATGGTTTGGATTAAGGAAAGAAACAGTTGGTACGAAGTCACGAGAAGACTGTGGGGGAAGGGGGACCTTGTAAAAGTGGGCACCAACTTTCCACTCATGTTCCAGAGCCTTCTGGATGTCTCTCACCTCCTGCCGTAGCATGGCTGCCTCTCTCGCAGTCAGGAGACTGAGATGAAAGCCAAGGAGGAGGACAGAGGCGCCTCAGCTGCCTTCACTGTGTTTATGTAGAGCAGAGCCCAGGAGGCCGTGGACGGACCTTGAGGTTCATGCTGGGCTCTGGGTCAACAGCATCAATACACCATGGTCCTTGCACCACAGACTGACAGACCCAAGGCTCCATGTGAGAAGTCACACAAGACCCCTGGCCAGGGGGCTGCCATCTGGATCACCAGCCCCGACTTATGGGTCTGTGGGGGCTGTTCCTGGGATGAGAGAGTAACTCTGAGCAGCTAGGGCCAAGGCTGTGAGAGCAGGAGCAATCTGGGAACACTTGGGTGGCATCATGGCTCAGAAGTCACCTGTTGGGAGGTGAGACAGTCCTGCCCCAAAGAAGCAGCGATGGGTACTAGGGTTCTCAGGTTAGCCCAGGCATGGCTACAGCCCTGTCTCCTAAGGGCAAGGACAGTTAGATGACTTTGGTCTCCAGGCTATCCCGCCCACACCATCCTCCATGTAGCTCTAGCCGTGCAGCCACCCGTATCCAGAGCCAGGTGACCAGGGTTCCGTGTGCTTAGGAACCAGGTTTGGGCTGTGGTCAGGGTCAGAAGGAGTTAAATGCCATGACTCAATTGTAGAAAACCAGAGCCTTCAATCTCTCAAGATCAGTATTGTCCCCGGTGGGGTTGGTGGTGGGGTGCTTGGCCCGTGGACTCTCTTCAACACCGTGGCCTGGCCTCCCAGCCCTGCACACATGGTAGGTGGTCAACACCAGCATGGCTGATGACAGACTCAGAGCAAGAACCAGCTTGTAAGTCCCTGCCTCACCACAATGGTCACGAACGGGATCATGGAGAGGCCGGCTGGCCTGTGCTAAGCGCGTTGTACAGACAGACAAGCACCGCACTTGAGTTTGTCTGTCCTGACCTTGTGGTCTCCAGCCCTCACACAACCAAAACCATAAACAAACAAAGCCACTGGGGGACAAAAAGAGAGTTTGGAAATGACGCTTTCCTCGTTTTACAGGGACCACTGGGGCTAAGGGACGGAGAGCCATACTGGGCAGTGTCCCCAACAGGGGTCTCTAAACTGTTAAAAGCCAAGCATGGTGACACTCACCTGTCATCTGAGCACTCAGAAAGGATAACAGATGAATCAGGGCTCAAGGCCAGCCTCGGCTACATCGTGAGTTTGAAGCCAGCCTGGACAACCCGAGGCCTGCCTCCAAAGCAACAAATAGAAAAAGAGCTTTTTCAGCGACTCCTATAGACTGTGCCTCAACCTTCTCATGCAGCCTCGAACACTGACACCCAGTCTGGCTGGGACAGAGAGCTGTGATGTGGAGTGTGACCCTAGCCAGCCAGGGCCAAGCAGAGGGTCCCACTATGCCCCTCTCTCTCTCTCTAGCTCCGGCCAGGGTTCAAGACATGGTAGCCTCTATGCCCCCAGGGTCACTGCAGAATACTGGGGTCTCCTCAGTCTACTAGGACTCTAGCCCCTGCACCCCACACCATCTCAGGAGCCGTGAGAGGAAGGAAAACCCACAGGCCCAGGTGAGGAAGTCCTACGCCTGCCACTCTTTTCCCTGGTGGATTTCCCCTCAACCACCAAATAACGAAAGGCCAACGGGGAGGGATCAGACTGGAGTTAGGCAGCCGGGGACTGAGGTACAGGAGTCAGGACAGCAGCATCTGTGCCAGATGCCACTGGCTCCTTTGCTATCTCCCTTGAAAAGGGTCAAAGGTCAGAGGGATACTTGCTGTATGACCTTAAGCACATTGTTTGCCTTCTCTGGGCCACTTGTCACCTCACCTATAAAATGAGACGTTTGATTTTAGTACTGAGTCCATGCCTGGCTGCACTGGTGATCTCTTCAAGTAAGTCTTTAGTATGCTACTCCCATGTCCTGTGCCTCAGTTTCTCCACCTGTGACTAATTCCAGACTCTCCTGCATGGGGTGGGGTGGGGGGGGCTATAAAAAGACGGTGGCCCAGGTATGTGGAATCTTGACACTGGCAGGGGCAGGACCAGCTGCTGAGGGATGTGTAGGGTGACAGATCTGATGATAATCAACTGACCTCTTGGCTGGCTAATCAAAGGGATGAGTGCCTAGGGCACTGGCATCAATGGGTATAGGGAATGGGAGTGGCTCTCCCAGCATGGTGCCCTCCTGCCAGCCTGGGAAGATCCCACGGCCTCGTGTACTGGGACTCCGTGTACTGGGAGCCAGTGGAGGCCCAGAGCAGCGATCTCCACATCCCAGGTGGGCCTTAGAGGCTGGGCCCCCAGCAGCTGAGGGCAGACCTTCAGACTGTGGGCAGCTGGGCAGAGTCATTCTACACTCAGCCACTGCTGTGACCCCAAGGTCTGTGCTCCCAGAATACCTCTGACCAATCCCAGGCCTCTCAGTCCCAGCAGCTGTGGTTGTTGTCTCTCCTGTCACTCCTTCCCCTCCCCTCTGTGTCCCTGTGAGGGCCACAAGGCTGCAGGAGGGCCCCAGCTGTCTCAGGCTGTCCCTGATGGGCTTGGGGGCAAGGCACATGGCAGAACCAGCTGACTGGGGCTCCTGGCCTTGTTCATCAAATGCCTCAAAGAAGATGTTGGGCAGTCATGGGCTCTGCCTCAGTTTCCCTGTTCCCAAGCCCTAGTTCACAAGGCAACATGAGGACTGTTGAACCTGTTGTCCAGGTTCAAATCCCAGCTCTGCCATTCACAAGCTGTGCTACCTCCGGCAATGTACTCAACTTCTCTGTGCGTTTCAGTTTCCCCATCTGTGAAGTGGGACTCAGAATTGAGTGTCTCCCTTATGGGGCTGTTGTGATGGTTGCTATGTAAAACGGCCTGGGCCCAAGTCAACCCTATAGAAGTAACCGTATGGTCATGTGACTTATGTGACTGGTACACATGGGTGACAGATGGACACAGTAGAAGGACATGACTTTTGCCTTTGTCTCTTGGGAGACTTTTCCTGGGAGGCCTGAGGGGGATCATCTTGATTGGGTTAACTGATGTGGGAAAACCCATGTTAATTGTGGGCGGGACCATTCTCTGGTCAGGGGATCTCGAACTGTCTGAAAATAGAGAAAGAGAGCTGGGCACGGCCTTGCATTTATCTGTCCCCTGCTGTGGATGGGAAGTGACCAGCTGCCTCAGGGCCCCTGCTGCCTCTACTTCCCCACCATGGATGGCACTTTGACCTGTGAGCCAGAAGCCTTTTCTCTTTTAAGCTGCTCTTGTCAGCGAGCTGTTTCCTCTCAGCAACAGTACAAGAAATGAGACGCAGGGTCTCGTGTCCCAGGCTGGCTTCTTGCCATGTAGCTGAGGGTGACCTTGAACTCCTTCTGTTTCTGCCTCTACATCCTGAAGCCTGGGATTCCAGGTGTGTGTGTGTGTGTTCCATGTATGTCCAATCCATGTGGTGCTAGAATTGAACCCAGGACCCAGGAACTAGGCAAACAGTCTACCAACTGAATGTTCTCCCAGCCCAGGACACGCATTTTCGATAGAGAAAACCTGACTGAGCTGGGCATGGCTGGATGTGGGGAAACCTCTCCTGCTTACAAATTGCCTTGATTAGAGGAAACAGTATTTGTTAATCCTGCGTGCAACCCAAGCCATACCTCAGGGCTGCGTGTGGCCAGGAAATAGGAACAACTTGGCTCTGCACTTGGAGTAGCCTGAGAGGCCTCATCTCTCTTTATTTTACTTTATTTTTTTTTTAAGTTTTCAAGACAGGGTTTCTCTGTGTAGCCTTGGCTGTTCTGGATTCACTTTGTAGACCAGGCTGTCCTCGAACTCACGGCGATCCGCCTGCCTCTGCGTCCCGAGTGCTGGGATTAAAGGCGTGCGCTACCACCGCCCGGCTTCACACAGGGACTTTCTATTGCACAGACGTCCACATCCAAGCCCAGAGCTTCTAAAATGGCGCACGCCAAGTCATTGGCACAGCCCGCGGGACCAGCGCAGAAGCAGAAGCAGACCCGACCCAAGAGAACACAAGTGCCTACATTCATTGTCTGCGGCTTTAGCTGATTGCCAGCTTAGGGCAAGCTAGAACCACCTGGGTGATGAGGCTCAGCCCATGCCTGTGACGGACTTACCTTGATGCTCACTGTGGCTGGCACCATTCCCTAGCCTGGGGTCTTGGCCCACGTACAAAGGCGGAAGTGAACTGAGCACTGACATTCATTTCTCTCTGCTTCCTGACTGTGGGTGCCGTGTGACAGGCCACCCTACATTCCTGCGGCCATGTCTTTCCTGTGATAGCGGACTACACCCAGGAGCCATGTGGGTCAAAAGAAACATGTTTTTCCTTATGTTGTTTTCATCACGGTATGTTATCAAAGCACAGAATCTCTTTACACAGGCCTGACTGTCCTGGAACTCACTAGACCAGGCTGGCCTCAAACTCTCAGTGATCCACCTGCCTCTTCCTCCCCAGTGCTGGGATTCAAGGCGTGCGCCACTGCACCTGGCAATCAGGCACACCATAAAAGGGGACTTCCAGGCTGAAGAGATGATTCAGCCATTAAGAACACATAGTGCCTTGCCAGAAGTACTTCAGAAAAAACAATCAACAGTTACTCTGTTGCCACTTCTGGGGGCTGGGACGTCGGAGCACCTGACCCGGGCCCTGGCTTGGGTTCTCTGAGAGGATGTGGGTGGGTAGTCAGCACGGTGTCCACTCATCCAAAGGCTTGACCCCAGATTCCAGGGCCTGGCTTCCAGGGGGCTCACTGCCATGCCTGGCAAGTCTGTAGAAACTGTCAGGAGGCCTAGTCGCCAGGCCCCTGTGTGGGTTGCTTGCTTGGACTCCTAAAAAACAGGAGGCAACCTCTGTCAGAGCGAGTAATGGGTTCCAGAGAGGGTAGGATACAAGAGCACCCATGCATGCCCTTAAAGGATCCAGTCGCAGAACTCAGCAGCTCTTTCTCTCTTTTTCTTTCTGGCAGGCTCTCACGTTGTAGCCCAGGCTGGCCTAGAACCCATGGCCCTCCTGTGTCAGCCTCCTGAGTGAGTGCTGGGATTACACATATGCCACACTATGATTTCTGCATTGTTCAGTTGGCAGAGCCAGCCATGCCCAGGTGAGCCAGGCTCTTCCAAGGATGATTACCAGGAGATAAGAGCACAGATGCTCTCAGAGACCGTCTCCCAGGGCTGGGAAGTTCTGTTCCTTCAAGCCAGAGGCTGCAGCATGCAGCACACAGGGGTGCCTTCAGCTGCCCCACAATGGAAGATCATTTGCAATCATCTGCTTGCAGCAATTTCAGTCAGATGCCAGAGTAGGTGGCTCTGCTTCCAAGGCTGCCTGTGTCACCTGGAGTGGCTTCCCAGGGCTTCTCTACACCAAAAGCTCTTTCTGAGACAATGAGGTTGGTTAGTCACTCATACCTTAGTATGAGTTAGTCCCTCTTCCATCAGTGATTAAGAATGGGATTTAGGCCGAGCGGTGGTGGCACACGCCTTTAATCCCAGCACTCGGGAGGCAGAGGCAGAGGCAGGCGGATCCCTGTGAGTTCAAGGCCAGCCTGGTCTACAAAGCGAGTCCAGGACAGCCAAGGCTACACAGAGAAACCCTGTCTCGAAAACCAAACCAAACCAAACCAACCAAACAAACAAACAAAGAAGAGGATTTGGAATATAATCTAATGAAAAGAGGGCCTGAGGTTGTAGCGAGCACAGGCCTAGTACAGAACCTGGTAGTGGTCTCCAGTAGAGAACAGATGGGGAGGGTGGATCCTGAAGGGGACAGTGAAAGGAGGACTTTAGGAGGCTGTCCCTGGTGAGAGTCCAGGGCCCACTAACCAGGTGAGACAGTACAGAGAGGCCAGGTAGTATTCCGAGGGCTGAGCCCTGCTGAGACAAGCTAACACCAGCATTTCTGGGGCCTCCAACCCAAAGCTTCCAGAAGAGGCAGCTGAACGGAAGAGTGTGGGGTTCAGGTCAGTCCTGGCTCTGTCTTCTGCTACAGTATCCTCAGACTCCAAAGCTGTCCTGGCTCCCTCTGACTCTCAGATCCAGTAGCCCGGGCTCAGCGCTGTTTCAGGGGACATCCCTGAGGGCTGGCTCAGTCAGCTGGACCTGAGGGTCAGCCAGGCTCCTCTTTGCCTCTTTTACCTCTCTCAATCCTTCCTAAAACCATAGGAGGGCCGCCCAGCAAAAGGCGCTGGCCATCTGATGCCCAGCATGGGATCTGGGTGGGCAGCCTGGAGACAGACCCATGTCCAGCAGGATCTGAAAGCCTGTGAAATGTCCCAGAGACATTCATTTGACTGGAAGGGGAGGAAGCTGGCCAGTTTGGGGGGGGGCGGTTAATTATTTTGCAAAACTTTACGAAGTTTCGGAAAATCTTGTTTCCCCCTTCATTGAAACCATTGTTTTTCAAGGGAAATTGAATTAGAACGTGGTGGCGGCTGGAGGGGGAAGGGGAGGGAAAAGGGAGCCACATGCTTTTCTAACTAGCTGGGCGGCTGTCCTATGCCAACAGCTCCCGAAGTTTCTTGTGCTCTGTGCCTAGGACCACCAGGGCTGTGGCCAGGGGCAGGAGGGAGCCCCCCAGCAACTTCGGGGGACAGTGGCAAGACCGGGTGTTCCCCTGTCTCCTCCACTGGGCTGGAGGGCACTGGGTTTCAGCTGAGATGTGATGTCAAGCCCTGGGTGCTGGTGCATAAGCCGGGGAGGGGCTGGGCCTCAGTTTCCCTCCTTGGAGGGCTGCAGCCAGCAATGGATGCCTGGAGTGTTGAGAGCAGAAAGGGGGACAATAGCTCTTCTGTGAAGGGGAGAGGGCTGCCTCCTTGATCATTATGTACAATCAGCACCGTCCTCCAAGCCTGGGCTACCAGATTGGTAGAGTCTGGCAGGGTCAAGAGCCAGGATCAGCTAGTGATGTCTGCTGTGGACACACACTTGGGAGGAATGGTAGGTACCAAGTCAAGGATTTGCCATCTCTAATCTGCTCTTCCGGTCTCCTGGTCTGGCAGCTGAGCCCTCAAGAGGTCAAGGGACAGCAAGTTTCCCAAAGGGGTGTTGGCTTCACACACTCATTCACTCATGGGTGTGCCCTCAAACGTTATCCATAGAATAAAGATGCTGCCTGTAGAATAAAGCCCTACGTCTTGAGCTGCCCCCTGAGACTGCAGCTGCATCAGCCACTGACTTTGAGATGGGGGCTCTCAAATGCTTAACACAGTGTGTGGTGTGCAGTAAGTACATAATTTCACTAACTATAAGACCCGTCAAAGCCTCCCAGTATGCCCTTGC
This sequence comes from Acomys russatus, assembly GCF_903995435.1. Lineage (NCBI taxonomy): Eukaryota > Metazoa > Chordata > Mammalia > Rodentia > Muridae > Acomys > Acomys russatus. Next base: position 29,187,583 of record NC_067165.1, read on the forward strand.
AGGCTCCCTGCATGCACTAGAAACCATGCCTGTCCTATTCTTGGGACATGGTACAGAAGAGCCTAACACAGGATTTTAAATGAATGAGCACCTGACACTGCTGCTCTGGGGTCTGGTTCATGGCAGAAGCATGATTGAACTCCTGATGTATGCCCTAGCCGGGACTGGCTAGCTCCATCCACAGCCCTCCCCATCTCTGCCACATCTCTCTCAGCAAGGCTGGCGTAGCCTCTCAGGTGAGGTATCCAGCAGGAACTCAGCAGTTGCACCAGTGAGCACGCACGGGCAGAGGACTTGGTGTAGGGGCCCATGGAAACTCAAGGGAGGAGCCCTGTCTCTGGGAGGGCTTCCCCTCACAGAGGATCCCCAAAGCATCCTGGATGTCTACAGATTGGGAACCACATGGTTGTGTCAGTGACTGTCCTGGCTGCTGTTGCTGCTGCCCAAGAACCCGGAATCACCGCAGCTGAAAGCCACCCCTCACCCTGCAGAGCCGCTGTGGTTGGGAATGGGAGAGGGGCAAGGGCATGGCACAATACTTCTTACTTGGGGTCCCCTGCGCCATTGTGCTCAAGACTGGCTGGGCTGTGTCCATCTGGAGGCCTGGCTGGGTTGCACGGCCACCGTGCTGGTGTCTTGTGCCAGCTGGCGACTGAGAGCTCAGCTGAGCCAGCTGCTGGAGTGTCTCTCGGTGGTGGCCTTATGTGATGGCTGCGTTCTCAAGTGTTCCACATGCACCAGTCTTTAGGTACTCAGTCTTTTATGACCCACCACGAAGGTCACATCATGTCCACGCACTCTTGGTGGGAGCAGACAAGGGCCACTGAGTGCCACAGGGAAGAGAAGTAAGGAGACCTGCCTCCAGGTGACATCAGGGAATATAAAAATATTTCACACTCGTTCTTTTTTTTTTTTTAATTGAACTAATTTGACTTAAGAGTCTTAAAGACACTGTACCTTGTAGTATATATTTATAATTCCAGCAACTTGGGAGGCTGAGGCAGAAGGTTCAAGGAGAGCCTGGGCCACAGAGGGAGTACAAGTTCAGCTTTATATCTCTATACTAAATAGCGATTCCTCCTCACCCCTTCTTCCCCTCCCCCTCCTCCCCCTCTCTCCTTCTCCCACTCTTTCTCCGTCTCTGTCTTTTGAGGTATTTTGAGGCTGACTTCTAACTTCCTATGGTGCTGAGGATAAACTGGTTCTCCTTGAACCTGGTCCAACTGCCTCTGCCTCCCAAATGCTGGAATTTCAGGCCTGAACTACCACACCTGCCTCTCTGATCTTAGTGGCATCAATCTCAGCTTCTGGTTGACCCTCAGCCACAAGGGACAGAACCCTGCACTGAGGTGAGATCTGGGTTTGATAGACACACACCCTGGAGAACCGGGGGGGTGGAGGGGGGAAGGGGGTAGCAACATGTCAGCCCTGAGCAGCCCTTGTGAGCTAGGGAAGCAGAGCTCTCACACCCCTCCTGCCTCAGACGGAAAGCGATCACTCCCGCACACCAACAGACTTGACAGCGTTGTGGACTGGGAGCCGCGCACCCGTGAGTAGCTTTGGGTGTCTTCCGGCTGCAGGCAGTGTGTCAACTGAGCTGCCATTTCATCCCACTCCTGGGCACCCTTCCAAATGCTGGCCAGTGTCTGGAGTTACCTGAAGTTGGGTGACAGTCTCTAGTTGACCTAGCTGTCAGCAGGCTCCTAAAGGCCACCCACAGTCCCCCTGCCACGTGACCACGCACAGGCCCTGTGCATCCCCTAAGACAGCAGAGCGCAGCGCCTGCCCCCTCACCTCCTTTTCAAGGTTCCTGTGAGGAGGTCCGGCTGTGCATCTGCTCCTGTTGCTATGAGAAAAGACTTTGACCAAAGCAGCTGGAGGGGGAAAAGGGTTTATTCTGACCCTCGGTTTCATTTCATCAGTGAGGAAGTCAAGATGGCCTTGAAGTAGCTGGTCCACCTCATGCCCACAGTCAAGAAGCCATGAGGCCTAGTGCTCAACTAGTTCTCACCCCATCAGAGGCCAGAGCCCAGGCCCAGGGAATGGTGCTGCCCACAGTGGGTAGGTCATCCCACCTCACTTAATCTATACTTTTCCTTCCGCTGCACCCAAATCCTCACGTTTATCTCGCTTGCAAAAAAAAACAATCAGAAGTCCCTATTGTCCAAAACACTCCCGACAGTTTTAAAGTCTGTGTCTTGTCTGAGTCTCGCAGGCCTTGTAAGTGCAAACTCCTATAAAATATAAATAAAACAAGAAGCCCATTAAGATGGCTCTGCAGGTAAACGCAGTGCCAACAAAGCCTAACAGCCTGCAATTGTGTAAAGACTGAAGGACAGAGGCTGTGCACTGTGGCCCTGCACATCACACATCACACCACACACACACACACACACCCCACCACCACCACCATCACCACCAACAAATAGCAAGCTACATAGTTGTGTATTTCTAACACATAGTAGCAGAGTAAACGTTCCTATTTCAATAAGAAAGCATTAGCCAGGCGTTATGGTACACACCTTTAATCAAAGCAGATCTCTGAGTTTGAGGCCAGCATGGTCTACAGAGTGCCGGGACAGCCAAGGCTACATAGTGGGACCTGTCGGAAAAAAAAAAAAAAAAAAAAAAAAAAAAAAGGGCAGGGGAGCAATGGTGCATAGTAAAGTTTTCTTCAGACCATAGCAAGATAAAGATAAACCCTATAGTTCCTTGTCTAGCATCTGGAGATGAAGATGAACTTGGCGGAACTCCAAAGGGTTTGAGTAACACCATTCCTCCAGTGCTGCTGCCCGCAGCACACAGAGCCTCCATCTTAGGCTGGCTCCACCACACGCCTCCAGCTTTCCTTGGCAGATGTCCCCAGCGTATTGGCATCCCTGATATCCTGGGGTCTCAATTCTTGGGAGGATCCTCCACCACAGCTTTATGCTTGGCCTCTCAGCGTCTCCTTGCTTTCCTTCCTGGCTTTGAACTGACCTCTCGGGACCTCCTTGCAGGCACTGTGGCCCCTGTCACATAATGCCTGGCCTCATCTGCCCTTCATACCCACCTGTGTGTGTCCTTCACGCCTGCAAACCCAGTGCCGCAAGGATGACAGTGCCAAGCTCTGATGCCAGATAGATGTAGTAGGCTCTCCCTGGACCACAGCTTCCGTGTGCTGACCCTGGGGAAATACTTCCCTAGGCCTTTGAGTGACAGGAGACCCTTGCTTTAGAGTTTCTTGCTTTCAAACAAAACAGAGCCTCCTTGGGGCGGGTTTCCTCCCTCAGGTGCCTGTCCTGTCTCAGTGTAGTTCAGGGGCCTTGCTCTTCAGAACTGACGATCTAACAGCAGCAGCTACTTTCTCAACACCAGAACTGAATGTATTCCTCAAAATTTCTACTCCCAAACAAATGAGCCAATTACTTTTAAATTCTACTTCACTCAAGTTCTCAGGACATAGACAGAATAAAAGTCAGATTTTTCTTGGCCAAAATATCATAAAAGCATCCCTTAGCCCAGTTCTTTATAGAGCTCTGGTTCCCCTCTCCAACCCCAGGAGGCCATGCCGCTGGCATCCAAATTTCTCTCAGCATTCTTGCCTTCTAAGCTTTCCATCAGAATGTCCCACTAGTACCTATTTCCAGTGGTTTAGGATTTTCTTAGCCCTAAGTTCCAAACTCTTCCATTTTGCTGTCACAAAAGTCCAGCTTATCGCAGGAATGGCCAGATTTCTCAATAATCATTTTTTCCTCTTGGTTACAGTTCCTGTTGTTGTGATTATAAAAATATACTCTGACAATGTCAGAGTAAAGCAAAACGTATTTATGTTGACTCAGTTCCAGGGAACAGTTCATCTCAGGGGAGTCCTGGAAGCAGGAGTGTAAGGCAACTGGTCCCATCCCATTCAGAGAGTCAAGAAGAGAGCAACGGATGCTTATGCTCAGCACTCTTTCTCCTTTTGAACACTCCAGAATCCCAGCCTAGGGAATTGAGCCTCCCACAGTGGGCAAGTCTTCACACCTCAATTAACCTAATTGCTTGGGCTCATCTCCCAGGAGATTCTAGGCTCATCAAGTTGACGACTGAGATTCATCCTTACAGGTAGGGTCATCAAGATAAACGTCCTTTAGACTCAAGGCTACCTTTGCCAAGTCCCGTCCTTGCCCAAGGGGCTGGGAGACCACATTATCATTCTGCCTATCACAGCCATTTTGAAATGCCAGATGGGCACTGTCACCTTCTTCCCAAACCTGCAAGTGCAAGTGCAAACCTCAGCTGCAGGAGTCAGCCAGTGGGCAGAAGATGAAGACCCGGGGCACCAGGCACCTTAGCCTTGACAGTGTCAACAGTGTGATCAGGGGCGGGAAAGGCCACTCCACCCCCCCCCCCCCCCCCCCCCACTGAGGCTGCCTGAGTTACCTCAGAGCCTAGCCTCTGGGAAGCATCAGCCCAGAGGCTCTCTGGGTATTTCTAGAAGCATTCTGAGGCTCTGGACAACACTCTGTGCTCCATACTTCTTGCTCACACGGCCTCGGGCCCAGGCTTGAACAAGGACTGTGCGGCCATAATGTATTGGCTGACGTGTGTGATTGTTACTAGCAGTGACGTCTAACTCTGCTCCCGAGGAAGCCGCTCTTGGCAAGTATCTCTTCTGGGTCCTCCTCATAAAGGCAAGGCAGTTGGAGCCCAGATCCCCCATTAACTCATGATCTTGAAGGCTTTAGTGTTCTTGTAGCTGGGGTGACTTAGACAGGATTTGGCTGGAGAGGCAGGAGCTTGGGGCCCTTCCATATATGTTATTTCCTAGTTGTCTTTCTAAGACAGCATGATGGATAGCCCCCTCAATAGCGCCTGCCTTGTTCACGGTTAATATGCATTTGAAGAAAACGTCACAGTCAGCTGGGGTGTTGCTCAGTGGCAGAGTACTTGCCTAGCATGAGAAGGGCCCGGGGTTTGATCCCCAGCATTGAAGTACTAGGTCAAACTTGTGATTACCAGAAATAAGATTTCTTAAGTTAATTAGTTAGCTAATTTGAGCTGGGCATGGTGGCACACGCCTTTAATCCCAGCACTCGGGAGGCAGAGGCAGGCAGATCGCTGTGAGTTCGAGGCCAGCCTGGTCTACAAAGCGAGTCCAGGACAGCCAAGGCTACACAGAGAAACACTGTCTCAAAAAAAAAAAAAAAATTAGTTAGCTAATTCATTGTGACACCGTTCTGTTTTGATAAACAACCTTAGCTGGCCTAGGACAGCTGGCCTAGGCCCAGACCAAGCTGGCCTTGAACTCAGAGAGAGCGACCTGCCTCTGCCTCCCAAGTGCTTGGGATTAAAGTCTTGCACCACCACTCTGAGCTACTTAAGTAAAGCTTAAGAAATTAAATTCGTTAAGGTGCCTGCCTCCAAGACTGAAGACCTGAGTTTGATTCTCAGGATTTGTAGGGTGGAAAGAAAGAACCAACTCCAGCCGGCTGGCCTTACTTCCACATACCCTCCTCCCCCACACACCCACAAAATAATAAATTAGTGATTTTTAAAAGAAAAAAAATTAAGCTTACTTAAGTGAAAAGAATGAATGCATTTGAAAAATATATTAAGAAATACATTCAAGATGAATTTAGGGTTAGAGACTCATTGAAGCTATTACTGGAATGACCAGAAATTTGGAAAGAAAACATTTTGGGGAGGCAAGTCCACCACAGAGGGGCCTTGATGCCCAAGATCATGGGGTGGGGCTCCATTTCTTCCTGAGTCATCAAGCCAACGGCAGGGAGTTTAAGACAGGTCACTGGCCAGCCCCCACATGCCAGCCAAGCTTAGGGCCTGTCTCCAACTGTGGGCAGAGCAGTGGGCGTAGGAGGCAGCTGTGTGTAGCCCCAGCTGCTACAGAGCCCAGAGAAGTTGACCAGTGTGTAGTCTGCGGCCTTTCAACTGGCCCAGAAGACATCCTGGCCTGAGCCAGTGGCCCATGGATGCCAGTTCCCTGCTGAGAAAGAACCTGGGGGGCCCTGTAGCTTCTGGTTTCCATTGCTGTGGCTAGGAAGCCTGTGTGGAGGGAGTTCATGGCAAGGGTGGAGAGGCCCAGGTGGGGTGGTTGGAAGGCATGTCAGCCCAACACCAGGCCAGGGCAAACTCATACAGCAAACATGAGCCTGTATTGGGTGTTCTCAGTGGCAGGGGGCTGGGGAAAAGCCCGTCACTGAGGAAGGCCAAGCCTGCTGTCTGGTGCCATGATGGACAGGAGTCCACAAGGGACACAGAATAGCTATCAGCTTGGGGGAACAGGACAAATGTTACAGAGGTAATATGGCTTCTTCTAGAGTAAACCCACAGGACTCGTTTTGTTCCAGGGGCCACGAGTGTTCTCACATGTGAGCTGTGATGGAAGACTGTTTTTGGAGAAAGCCTGGGTCAAGGGAGCTAGGGAGGATGGGAAAGAAAAAGGGAGAGATCCCTCATCATCTCTATAACTTCTGAAATTTTTAACAGGCCCCACAGCGTGGCCCCCACTGAGTACAGCTGTGAGGGGCCCTTCCTGGTGTTACATCAAAAGATTCCGAGACTCTCCCCCACCCAGAAGACCTGAGAAAGAGGTAATCTTCCAATGCCTCATTCATAGGCAGAGACTGGGGCTCAGCAGGTTTCAAACCAGATTCAGCACCATACAGCAGGGAAGTGGTGTACGCCAGCCACTGCCAACCCCAAAACCCCAACCCCCGCTAGACCTACTACCCCCTTCATACCAACAAGACTACTTCCTATGAATGCAGCTTCCTGGGGTAGGTACGCTCCCACTCACCTGCGTGTTCTGGCCAGTGTGTTCACTCGGGGTCTCACAGCCCTTCCACCATTTCCAGACCTGGGTTGCTCAAGGCTTGGAGGCCCATGTCAGAAGCCAGTGCCATGTGAGGCATGAGAGGAAAGATGAAGCCTCTAGAGTTTGTCTAGGGCTGAGCTGGCACCTGGGAGAGGTTGGGTGTTTACCTAAGTAGACTGTCTCACCTCCTATGTGCCAGGCCCAAAGCTGGGCATCGAGACGCAGATGTGCACCTGCTATGGTCCTGTGCCTCAGGCCAGCTGGGAAAGGAACAGGATCCTGCTGGTTCTTAGAGACTGACTAGAACCATTAGCAAGACTTAGCCGCAGAAAATTCGAGGAGAGAGAGAGAGAGAGCCCTGAGTAGCATCCTGGGCATAGTGGAGGTGGGAACTTAAACAGGTGTAGAGGAGAAAAACGCAGTGCCACCAGGGAGGTGCCAGAGTAGAGACCCGCAGAGGGAAGATGCATCAAGCAATACTGCCGAGTGGTGAGACCCACAGGGTTTCAGGGTTGGTCAAACCCTGTACATACAGACTCTTTGCCTAAGCTCATGGCAGTTCTGGGGGAACGTTGCATTTGTCCCTATTCTGCAGAGGGAGCCACTGTGGCTAACCATCCTGGTTGGCCAAGATACCTCATGTCCCAAGATGCCCCTAGGTCCCAAACAAACTGGGAAGACTGGTCACTGAGGACAGCTTTGTCAGTCTGTTGATGTCCGGGACCCGAGGGCTGTCATCACCTGCACTGTAGTGCACTTCCAGGTGACACCCAAGGAACAACATTGCACTCTTGGGGTAGTGCCAAGTGTCCCTCCAGGTGGCAAAGCTGCCTGGAGAACTCAGCCCCTTTGGGAAAATCGAGGTTGAGTGATGAAGATGTGGGCCCAAGGCCACACAAGTATAAACGCAAGCATAGGATTGGTCTGGCCATTGGCACAATTTCTACCGGGCCACATGGCTGCTTATGGTACAGCCATCAGGACATCTGGACAGGAGCCTCGAGTTCACTTCCAATAAGCTGAGTCCCCATCAGGACCCTTCCAACTCCACCCTACTTCCCCATCCCTAAATTTCAGGCTAAAGTCTGACAGACAACATGTACCTTCCCAGAGCTAGGGAAGGGTCAGCCTTACTTGTGCGGTGACATGTGGCCCAGCCTAGAGGCAAGGGAGCTAAGGGGAAGGGGAGCTGAGCCTCAAGGGCCCCACCCTACTGTCTGGGCTTAGCCACCGTTGTGTCTCTGGCCACAGGCCATACCTCTTCCGGGCACAGTGGGCTTGGAGCTACCCACAGTAGGAGCCCTCAAAGGAACACTGAACACTGAGACAACCGGGAGTGGCTAGGGCTGGGGCACACTGCCCCCTGAGGAGCCTATCTTTGTGGCCCTGACTAACTCTCCCTTTGACCCCCTGGCCAGGTCCTTGCACGTTGCGAGAGATCAAGATTAGGTTTGGCATGAAGGAAGGACCATCTCCAATCGAGCCACAAGAGACCAAGGGCCAGCCTTGGTCTAACCATCCCCCAGCTCTGTATCTGCCTCTTACAGTCCCCTCTGGTCTCTCGTCACCCCTGCCAGCTCTGGCATTGCCACTGTGCCAGGAGAGTCACAGGGTCCAGAAAGCTCTCCTACCTACGTAGGGTACAGAGCTCCTGGACCCTGTGTGGGGATGCCGAGGGGCCCACTGGCTCCTACAGAGGAGGTTCTGCGCCCCTAGCTCATAGCTCTCCCGCCCCCCACACTGTGGTTAGCTGCAGAGGAAGCAGCAGCCGGGCCGCACACAAGGCCCAGAGTCGTGTTCACTGGGGCTCTATGGAAAGTTACAGCCGCCGCCACCAAGGGCTTTGAAGACCAAACTGTTTGTGTTCTCCACAGCTATTTGTGGCCAAGGCGCCCACCACCCCCACTACCACCCCCCACACGGCCCTGGCTCAGAGGTGGGGACTAAGCAGAAGTCAGCTCTGTGGCTGTCCTCAAGACAGCCAGGCCAGACCAGCTCATAACCCAGCCCCCAAGCCTTACACCCAACCTGTCCAAGCCATCGAAGCTAGGCTAGTTCTAGAAACTCAAGTGACCAAACCTGTCCCACTGGCGGTGCCCACCCAACTAACAAAAAGCCTGCTCAAAAAGAACCTTAAGTCATCACCTAACCAACCAACTGGATAATGAGCTCAGCCAGGCTAACCAAACCCACTCCTGAAGCCAAGGCCACCACACAGCACCAGCTCAGTCGGCGGCCTGGCAGGCAGGCCTTTCCTGAAAGCCACAGAGCAGGCACCCCCCAACTAAAATAGTCTAGACCATCCCAGAACAACCATCCCGATCACAGCCCGTCAAGTAAGTCTGTTCACCAAGTCCCACAACCCAACTTACTTAGGTTAGGCCAACCAGATCCTCAGTCTTGATAATCCACAGTTCTACCACACAAGCCATTGTGCCCGGCCCACATAATCCACAGCACACAACCGCCTGGTCCACCCCCGCCCCCCGCCACTTCACAACATGGCCAACCTACCCCCACCCCGTCATACTGCACAGTCACTCAACTCCACCACCACAAACACCCCACCCTACCCCACCACCAACATGAACACCCCACCCCCCACCACACAACAACCCAAACCCACGATCGCCTCACCCAACTCCACAAACACTTCACCCTACCTACAAGATCACCCACCCACCTCAGCCCGGCTCACTAGTGACACCAGTGAAACCCACAAGTCCAGATGAACAAGTCTAGCCTAGCCAGAAGCTGAGCCCTCCTAACCCAGCTTCGGGCCACTGGTAGAAGGTTACCCCTCCCCACCCAACATATGGCTAACAAGCTAGCCATGTCCTCACACCAATGGCACCCCCACTGTCTTCAGTATTGACTATGCCCCTGACGGAAACCATAAAGAAGTTCCAACCACCCCGGGAGGTGAGGCGGGCCTCCATAGTCTCTGTCTTGAATCAGACTCAGACCAGCAGGGTAGGAAAGGTAAAGTCAGTGCTGAAGGAACTCTGGAGGGGAACTTCATGGCTGGCATGACACATGCTATGAAGAATGACAGAAGGGTGGAAGACCTATAGCGCCAAGGCCTAGAGGTGGCCTCCTTGGCAATGGTGGCAGTTCACCATGACTGAGAGCTGGAGGCCCAGTGGGAGCTGAAGGGTGCCAGCCAGACTTGTCGCTTCCTGTGACAAGATGGCTAAAGAGGTTAAGTTCTGGTTTATCTGTGGTCTTAGTTCTTGGCTGACTGGCTCCATGCCTTTTAGGCCTGTGGTGAAGCTGTGACGTCATGGTGAAAAGCAGGGTGAGGGAAAGCTGTTCCCTGGTCCCACAAGATCAACCAGGAAGCAATGAGAGGAAGGGGCAGAGGACAGACGTACCCCGTAAGACACTCCAGTGGCCCACTTCCTCCCACCAGGCCTTACCCCTTCCCACAACACTACCCAGACAGAGCCTCTCACTGACTAGACCCACGCCCGGCTTCCATGATGGGAGCAAACCTTCCACACGCGTGCCTCTTCAGGATGCCTCATATCAAAACCACAGCAAGCGGGGTGAGCAAGGACAGGTTATAGATAGGAGGATATAGAAACCCAGCTGCTGCCTGGGACTGGATCTGAGTCTTGGGGGGGGGTGAAAGGAGTGAGATGCTGATGGGGGGGGCGGGGGGAGGGTCTAGATCAGGCGGCCATGGCTACACCAGATAGATAGACTGTCAAAGTCTATGCTCTGCCTGGCTTGGTGGGTCCCTATCACAGGTGGGATGCTGAGGGCTAGAGATGGAGTATGTCCTAGGATCAGGGCCCAGCCCAGCTACCAGCCCACTGTTTCTGTACCAGAACACACTGCGGCCCAAATCCATGGGCCCAGATCTAGTCCCAAAGCCAAAGCTCCGACTCCCGCTTCTGACCCACGGCAAGCTAAAGCCTTCTGTGGAGATGGGGGAGGGGGTAGGGCTAGAGCTGAGGTATGAGGGGGTGTCATACAGTCTGGTCAGGGAGAACTTGCAGATGTGAGAGGGACCATGTGGAAAGGATTGACATTTGTGGATAGCAGTGTTCAGGCAGAGAGCCATGCCTGCCATTCGGAGGCATCATGGAGGATACCCCGACCTGGCAGGAGATCTAGTCACTAGTTTTCTTCAGGGAAGAGCAAGACTGTACTCCTGGTTTCACTTTCCCCCTTTGACTTGAAGAAAATAGGGCCAGAAGATGACAGGGGCTTCCGCAGCAGGTGACTGTAGGAGAAGAGGCTGAAAACTGTCCTCAGGCCATTCCTGGAGTCCAGGGTCCAGAGCCCAGAAGGTTCCGAAGGCCCACGTCTTTTCCCAGCAAGCTCCGCAGCCCACCCTACCAGTTGATTCTTGACTGAGAACAGACATCTGCTCTGTCAGGAGCTGAGCTTCTGAGAATCGAAGGGCATCGCTTCCTGGCTCTGCATGTCCCACCCTGTCTGCAAGACTCTGTCCCATCAATTTCATATTGGGAGAGAAAACAGCTGCTTCCCACAAACTCACAGCCTGGATCAATAGAAACCGTCCCTCCCCTCACTGGGCCAGACAGACATCAGAGTTGGAGCTGTTGATCTATACCAACCCCGAGGCCTTCCAATCCTGCCTCCTCTGCCACCCGCCTCCCAGGTCAGAGGAGGGAGTCCAGGAGATGCATCCCCACCGGCTCTGTGGAGAGGAAGGGGGACACCAGGGAGACACACTGGATGGACAGAGCTTGAGGCAGCAGAAAACATCCATTCAGAACTAGTGAACCAGAAGCAGGTGGATTGCTGTGAGTTCAAGGCCAGCCTGGTCTACAAAGTGAGTCCAAGACAGCCAAGGCTACACAGAGAAACTCTGTCTCGAAAAAACAAAACAAAAACAAAAACAAAAAACAGAACTAGAGAACCTAAAACCCAAAAAGGAAAAGCTAAGACCTGTGAGTGAAGTCAGAGCTGACGGGCCCTCTTCTCCATCCTGAAAACTGGAATCAGCTAGGAAGTAGACTAGGCAACCCAGGATTTACCACCCTTGACACCTTCTCTGAGGGTAACAGGAACACACCTCTGCTTTGCAGGGTGGTACTGATTGTAACACAAAGTTTTCCACAACACGTCACAGCAGGGTGCGCCGTGTGGACCTTTAGCCTCAGTTTTCCAACCTGTGAGATGGTTCCAGAAGCACTTCTTTCAGGAGGATGAGCACAGTCCTCAACACTGGTCATGTGAAAAGGGTCTGTTTACCATATTGGAGGCTCCCCAAGGTCACTGTGGTGTGAATGTGTGTATGTGTGTGCACACACGTGAGTGTGTGTGCAAGGGGGCAGCTGGCTTGTGTCACTTTCCCAGCTGCAAGAGCCAATCTCGGTGGCCAGGGCTCTCAAAAAGTCCTATGTAGCAAGCCTGAGTTAGGTGCTGTACAAATGGAAGTGTGGCTAAGTCTGCCAGAGCTAGTGATAGAGTGGGCCTGTGGGTGTGGTGCCCATCCCCCACAGGTGGCTTCTGAGCCTCTTGAGAGATATACCTCTGTCTTCTCTAGGGACTATGGCTGACGCTTACACTTGTCCTGCCACGTTGGGCCTGTTCTTGCCCAAGTGACAGACGCAGATGGGGGTGACACTAGGGGCCTCCAGGAAAGGGTATTGTAAACTGTCCCCATCAAAGTTAATAACAAAACCGCATGTTCTGGTGAGCAAATGTCAGGAGCCTTCGGATTAATGGTAACAACTCTAGCTGCCATTGATTAAGCGCCACAAGCCACATAAGATTCTGAGCATTTTACTCATATTATTCCTGGGTCCATGCCTCTACCTTGCAGATTGGGAAGCTGAGGCACAAATTGCTTAAGTTAAGTTGCTGAAGGCCCCCTCAGCTAATACTTAAATTTTCCCTGCAAAGAGCCTCAGTGAGTCACTGGCCATTAACTACCCGGACATACGTCAGCTAATATTCATACCAGAGTGGTCACCGATGTCACCTCACCACTTCCTACCTGCCGGACATCCTGTGGGGTGTGCCACTTACATGCAGTCCCACAGGTGAAACCCTAAAGTCTACTTTGTCATTCCCCCCCCCACTTCAGAGATAAGGAACCTGAGGCTCCCAAAGATGAAGCTGGAGATTCTTGGGTCACACCCACCACAGAAAGAGGCCACACAGCCCAGGACTAGGTAGGGTCAGGGTGGCCTGTGGCAAAGATGTCAACAGATGGGGCACAACTGTGGCATGTGGGGAACATTCTGTGCCCAGCCAGAAAACCTGTCCCCAGGGAAGGCAGGAGCAGCTGAGGCTCCCAGGGCTGTGCTGCCCGAGGCTCCATTCCAGGTGACTGTGGCCTCGGTTCCTTCAGGACCACAGCCTGGCTCTTGTTTTGCTCAGAAAGCCCACACAACATCTCACACAGGAAGCTTTACCCTGGCCGGCTCACGTCCTGTTCTCTAGAAGAGGGAGGGAAGAAAAAAAAAACCTGTAGAGTTCGTGTGAGTTGTTTTTCAACCAACTGTCTTTGAAGAGCTTCCTACGATGGAGGGAATATTCTAGAGGAAAGAGGCCTGCAGGGAGACGGAGAGCGAGCAACGTCAGCCTGTCCCTCACTTCCCTGAGCTGCACTGGGAGGCAGACAAGCTTTCAGTAGAGTGCCAGCTCCCTGGTGCTAGTTATTCTCAGCTGTTGTTAAAATATTCTAGCGTGTGGCAGACCTATTTGTGGTAGTTCGTAAGTAGTTTACACCACAGATACTAGCAGACATTGCAGTCTCTTGCTGTGTCATTTCTCTTAATGGCTGTGCCACCTTGCTCTTGTAACTCCACCTCGCTGAGCCTGTTTTCTCACCTATGGGATTAGACAAATACTGATCCAACTGTTGAAAAAAATGAACTCAGAGGATGTCTGAGGCGCCTGTACAAACAGGCACTCCACAGATGTTCCCGCTTTCCCTGGAGAACCGCAAAGTCTGTCGACCTATGTCTGATGTTGCCCCGCTAGAAGAGAGGAGATCTGAACCTTGCTTTTGACTTCTACTGCCGTTTCAGATGGGGAAGACACCAGTGTGTTGCAGAAGCCTTTAGCTCTTTTCACTCCCGGTTCCTAAGCCTCTGGGGGCCTCAAGCCAAAGGAAGGTTGGGGGCAAGGAAGGAAAAGATAACGGGGAGCTGGGTGTATTTCCTGGAATCAGAGAAGCAGAGGGTGAGGCAGGTGTGAAAACAAAAATCACATCTGTCATCAACATGAGACTTGGGAGAGGCTTCCGGGGGGTGGGTAGCACATGAACTGGGTAAACTGGGGGAGCCGGCTTGTCCCCCTAGAACACAGCTATGAAGAGACAGGGCTAGAAGTGGGCTCCGAGCAGTGAGATACAGAGAGTGTGGGCCCTCATTGGCAGGGCCTGCCATCCCCATGGTGTAAATGCTGTCTCCTTCCTCCTCCATCTTTTGTGATGTCTTTATTCGTCGTCTTTTAGTCGTTCTCTGGCATCTCCCCATCATGTGGGTAGGGCTGAAGGATGAGGACCAGAAAAACAGCAGGTTCCTCATCCTGTAGGAGCTCACAGGCAGGTGGGTAGACCCACAGAAACTTGGTCCCCTTGCCACAGGATGGTGAGAGGAAGGACTTCTAGGAGGAGCTGGTAGGCATGAAGGCCTTGGGGATGGAGTGGGCAGAGCTGTGAGAGGGGCATCAGAGAGGCACTGGCACTGGAGGTTAGGCTGGAAAGCAACGAACGCCTCAAGAGCTTGGGACAGGCCTGGACTGCTCTGCCCAGCAGGGTGGCTTCGTGTAGACAGAGAAGGAAGAGGAGAAAGAAAAAGAGGAGGAGGAGGAGGAGGGTCTCAATTGACCTCTGCAGAGCCAATCAGTGGCCTCTCTACAGGGGGCCTCAGTGTGCAGCTGGCTGCCCTCAGCCTCTACCTGATTTTGAAAATAGCATCAAGACGTTCTAGCAGGAAATGCTGGCCTCTCAGATGGCTCCATTGGCTTTGGGAACACAGATTAATCTCAGGCTCCGGGGGTGGACTCACACAGCTCAGCTTGTTCTGGGCTGTACACTGACTGAGATTGTCCAGGGGGAGCTGGGCCTGGGATCTCCGTTATATTCTGACACTTGCAAAACTCCAGCAGGACAGACGCTAAGATTACAGGGACAGCCAGGAAGCAGTGGTACACATCTTTGATCCCAGTGCTTGGGAGGCGGAGGCAGGTAGATCTACGTGAGTTTGAGGCCAGCCTGGTCTACAGAGTAAGTTCCAGGTTAGCCGGGGATACATAGAGAAACGTTGCCTCAAAAAAACCAAACCAAACCAAACCAAGAAAAGATCGTGGGAAACCTTGGCCTTGAGCCAGAAAGGCTTCTGAGAAAATGATTAATGCTGAAGACATTGTAACTGAATTAACAGGCTGGTAAATTTCTGATGACATCACTGGGACCCCTGGATCCATCCATACATACCTGAGGTAAACTCTACTTCTAGCCTTTGCATCTCGCCAGACTGAGACGGCATTCCTGCCTGTTTGTCTTACTGTGTTTTGCTTTATGCACTTTGAGAGATGTCAGCTATTTCCCATTTGCCCCGACAGAGCAGCACCCCAATACCTTCCTGACACCCTTTGTTTTTCACTCAAATGTAAACCCGGAGAAGTCACCGGATCTTTCTGATGCTCAGTCTCCCCATGGCTGTGCCAGCCTCATCCATGGGCACCCCACGCTCAGAGTTGTTACTGACCAGCTCCAGCATCTCTGACTTGGATATTGTGGGAGTCCCTTTGGGATCTCCGTTTCCACACTTGCCACCCGACAGTCCTTGACAGCATCCAGGGCTGGTCGCAAGTCAGACTAGGGGACTCAAAGCCCTCCAGTGGCTCCCAGTGCCCAGGGAAGAGGAGACAAAATCCAGCACGGCCTTCAGGCTCCAGACAGTCTAGGCCTGTTTCTTGCCTCTTCCCTGCTTCCTCACATGCTGATGCCAGGAGCACTGGCCCTCTTACTGATCCCGGAATGTGACAAGGGTGCACCTAACGTTCTTCCTGTGATAAAGAAGAAGGAGGAGGAGGAGGATGGGGAGGAGGAGGGGGAGGGGGAGGAGGAGGGGGGAGGAGGAGGAGGTCCCTCAACACAGACGTCTGTTCTCATATATAAATTACTCAGTCTCCTTGAATATCACTTCTTTTTAAAATATTCTTTGCCATTTGTGCCTCATCGTCTGTTATCCCTCTGATCTACCTATGGGTGCAGTGGTCTGTGAAGGTGGCGTGTGTGTGTGTGTGTGTGTGTGTGTGTGTTTGTGTGTGTGTGTGTGTGTGTTTGTGTGTGTGTGTGGGGGAGAGAGACAGACAGACAGACAGCAGACAGAGAGGCACAGAGAGAGAGAGAGAGAGAGAGAGAGAGAGAGAGAGAGAGACTGCAGGGTACTAGCCCCTGTTTGGCTGTGTTCCCAGCACCTAGGACAGTGCACAGGACATCCTTGCCCAGGGGCAGCTAGGCCCTGGTTACCTGGGAGCAAACCTGGCCTCAGATCTCAGCTCAATTTCCCTTCCTGTGTGACCTTGGGCACCTCACCCAAAGTTTCTGAATTTCAGTTTCTTCCCCAGTTAATGGAGATGATGGAGGAGCCCTAAGCCCAGTGCCTGAAGCGCTGTGGTGCTCAGTATGCCTTAGTCTTCTGATCCCAAGCTCTCTATATCTTCCTGTGTCACAGTTCTCTTGGGAACTAAAGGGTGACAGGCTGTGGAAGTGTCCCTGCGGGTGGTGTCCCTGTGGGTGGTAAGGATGGCTTGCAGCGGTGGAGTGACCATCATGAAAGAAGCGTCTGGCTCACAAGTCGCAGAGTTGTGGTAGACGCTCGGCAGGCTGGCCTTGATCTCATTCACTCAGCAAACATGCCTGAATGTGTACTAGGCACACCGCAGAGACACCACAGAGATCAAAATAGGCAAAGCACACCTTTGTGGAACTTAGCCTGAGTGTAACAAGTATCTGAGGCTCTCACACACACTCACACACACACTCACACACATGCATACCTACACATACTCTCACACATATACACACATACTCTCCCACACACTTGCAGACACACACCTTCACACACACACACACACACACATACACTCACATATATACACACTCTCACATGCATACACATATACACATACACACACTCACACTGTCACACATATAGACACTCACACATATACACACAACTCACGCACATACACTTTCACACACACAATACACATACACAATGCTGGGCTGAGGTCAAGATGCAGTGGGAGATGGCTGGGCTGAGCTGTGGCATATGGGAAGCATCAGGCAGCCAGCACCAGAAGACCCTGGGATTCTCAGTTGTGTTAGCCAAGGTGGTTTTTCCCAAAAAATGGGGAAAATGATTTTCGAGCCAGGGAGTGCAGCACACAACAGTCTTCAGCAACAGGAAGATGGACCCATGGGAGAGCACTGTGTTCACGTGCACAAGCAGCATCCTTATTGTCCTCTGAACACACACACACACACACACACACACACACACACACACACCCCACTTCTAATCCACGTGCTTCTAGAAGTGTATTGTGGTAGTGTACTTCCCCGGCCCCAAACACACTACCCAGGCCTGGCCAACCAGAGAGCCAGACTTTGAACACAACCAGTGGTTTAAGGGGAGCCCAGGACCCAAGTCGAGCTGAAGCAAACCAGGCCTGAGTGTGCTGCTGCTTGGTCAAACTTCAGTGACTGAAGGTGATGGAAGTGAGGCCCAGACGGGACCCTGTGGAGGCATGGAGATGGGAGAGAACCAGGAAGTCTATCCTCTAGTGATGTTGCTAGAACCCCTGGATCCAGCCATGCCTGAAGCATGCCTGAAGCACGCCTGAAGCATGGCTGCTGAAATTTTCTATTCTACAAGCCAGTAGTACTAAGCCAGGGTGAAGGGGTTTCCACGGCATGGGACACAGGAGTCCTGGCTGCTGCGGTCTGTCCTTCACTCCGTTTGGCAAAGCTGTCACCTACTGGGTCTTGACCAGGAGAAGGCTTCTGGGAAAGCAAGGGGCCGGGGTGAGGGTTATCAAAGTCACATCTTCTGAGGGACAGTTAAGGACAGCACAACCGAGAGCCAGGGACATGGGCCTTGGAGTCAGGGGAGTCTCCTATGCTGTAGTCTTGGGTAGGATGAGCTTGAGCAAGTCACTTCCTGTTCCTAGGCCCCCATGTCCCTTCCTTTGTGAAGTGAGTGCCATGATATTGCCACCTCAGAGAGAAAGCTGTGGGGTCCTGTGAGGTGGTGCCAGCTCAGCATCTGGAGCACAGCTGACCCAAAAGCCCCCGAGGACTACAGAGTACCCCAAGTGGAGAGGAAAGAGGGTAGGGAGAGAGGGCAGGTTCAGGACTATGGAAGGGGGCTGCAGAAGCAGCCTGCAGCTCTCTGGAGGGAGACTTCCTACCAGTGAGCAAGCCTAAAGCTGCACAGGCTGTGTGGACAGATGGTTAGCTCCCCACTGCAGGAGGCGTGCGCCTCTAGAGGAAGTCAACGAATCAGATCAGATATCGGTCAGAGCAGGGAGCTAATCGGCCTCCAAGGTCCCTAGGGTGGGGGTTGATGGGCAGCTAGTTCCTTGGAGGCTTTGAGTTCTGTCACCTGCTTCCCATATTTAATTTGCCCAACCCCACTCCCACAAGTCCTTGGGCTACACACACACACACACACACACACACACACACACACACACACACACACACTGTAATGCTCTCTCTTGAGATCCAACCATTTTCCTTTTTAGCTGAGCCCTGGGTCCACAGCAACGTAAGCACCCGAGTAGCATGGGGACACTGGCCACTCCACGCACTAAGCAAAGTCAGTGAGGGTCTCTTCCGAGCTTTCACTAGAATCGTTTGAATAGAGTCCCCTTCCCCCACCCCCTTCCCCTTAGCTGAGCAGTAGTGGCGCACACCTTTAATCCCAGCACTAGGGAGGCAGAGGCAGGCAGATCTTCGAGTTTTAGGCCAGCCTGGTCTACAGAGCGAGATACAGGGCAGCTGGGGCTACATAGAGAAACCATGTCTCGGAAAAAAAAAAAAAAAGAGCCCCGCCCTTTCTAAGCCTGGCTCAGCCAAGACCATGAGTTAGACTCCGGGTCGTCTAATCTCCATACCCAAAGGCCCTGCTGAAGAAGTGGACACCACACAGCAAAGCAGACCCAGCGAGGAGCCTCTGAGGGACCCTCTGTCGCGGAGGCTGCATCCCGCATCTGCAGCAGGCTTCAGGACGGAGACAGCGCACAGAACGGAGACCGCTTCATGGCTCAGGTGCTGACATTAGTGCGCATGCTCCAGGGTGTCTGCAAGCAGAATTCACACCTTCTTTCCCTTTGGGCTCTTAGCTGATTAGGTGAGGATGGTGCACACTATGGAAGGCTAACCCACCTACTCAGCCTGGGCCAATCGAAACGTCCATCTCACCTGTGAAGTCCCTTCCCAACAGTCTCCCGACAAGCACCCACCCATGTGCCTGGGCACTTTGGCCCAGCTAGATTGACACTTCAAGTCGCTAACAATAGCCAGTAGGGCCCAGATTAATGAAGTCAGCTGTCTGGGGGCAGGGGAGGAGCAGGCCACGCCCTTGGCTTCTCTTCTCAGGGATTCTGTCTGGAGCTGAGGCAGCAGAGAAAGGCTGGTGGTTGTAAGAATCAGACCTGAGCTTATAGTTTTGTTTGTTTGGTTTGTTGTTGCTGCTGCTGTTGTTGTTGTCGTTGTTATAAAAGAAGAAACAGGGGCTGGCAGGGGAGCTGAGTGAGCAAAGCATTTGCCACCAGACAAATGGAGCTTGATTCCCAGGACCCATACGATGGAAGAAAAGAACTGACTCCTTCCTATAAATTGTCCTGCAGCACACCCATGCTCTCACACATCCAGACACACACACACACAGACACACACACACACACCCAGATACACCCAGACACACACACACAGACACACCCAGACACATACACGCACACACACACGCAGACACACCAGACACACACACACACACACCCAGACACACACACCCAGACACACACACACACACACGCACACACACGCGCGCGCACGCACACACCCAGACACACACACACACACGCACACACACAAACACACACATATGCACAGACACACATGCACACACATACACACACATAAGGAGAAGCGAGCATGACTTCCCTGTTCATTCCAAGCTCCTGTTTGAGAGAGGAGTCCCAGAGTGTCTACCAGGAAAGTCAATAGATGCCAGGACCACCCAAATCTCAACCTGGGAATGTTCCCGCTAATTCCGACACTTCCTGGCTGTGTGACTAAGGAACATCCCTTGGCCTCTCTGTGCTTAAGATATTAGCCATGGAGAACGGAGTCGGGGCACCAGTGCCATCATGTCAGTATGGAGTCTTAACAAGCTGTGTCTACCCAACTTAAATCCAAATAGGACAGAGCATTACAATCCAGGAAGGCCTTCAACACAAGGCTGAGAAACGTGGGGGTGATGCTCTGGGTCCCACAGAGTCATGGGGGACTGTAGACTGAGGCGTTGCTGGGGCTTCTGGGTCCCTCTAGTCCAGGCCCCGCCCTTGCTTTCCCCAAGTTTCCAGGAGGAGGCCTAGCCGAGCAATGCAAACCCTTGAGAGAGGCAGCCAGCAACCAGCTCGTCTGACACCTTAACCACATACAAGAAAGGAGGCTTATCTAGTTGCCTTTGGGTGCAGGCTGCAGAGCAGGGGACGGGGAACATGTCTTGATTTCTTTCTGCCTAGGAATGGCCTCTGTAGCCTTGGTGGGCCTGAGGGAAACGTCACTCAACTATTATTTTCAGGCCCCCAAGAATTTCAAGGTCTCAGGGTCACACAGGGGAAGCTCCAGGCACCCTTGCAGCAGCTGAATGGAGGTACAATCTTGATGGATCTGTCTGCCCCCTCTGCCCCCACACCTTACACCCACAGCACAGCTGCCCCCTTGGCCTGAGGCCTCCTGAGTCTATGTTCCTATTATGGGTGGGACCTGGTGGCTCTGTGGTCTATCCACCTCATGAGAAACCATTGCTGTGGGTCTGAAAGCAGACTTGGTGGTATTGGGGAGAGGCAGGTGGGGCCCTGGGACCCCTGAAGCCAAGAGTTTCTGCGGTACTAGAGACGTAGCTCAGTTGGTAGAATGCTTGTGCTGTGTGCATAAATCCCTGGCTCAGTCCCCAAGCACCCTATAAACCTCGTGTGGTGGGGGTACACCTGTAATGTTAACACTTGGGAGGTAGGCACAACAGGATCAGGAGTTCAAGGTCATCCTTGGCTATACAGCAAGTTTGAGGTCAGCCTATGCTATGTATTATTTATTTTAAAATAAACAAACAGCTGGGCATAGTGGCGCACATCTTTAATCCCAGCACTCAGGAGGCAGAGGCAGGCGGATTGCTGTGAGTTCCAGGCCAGCCTGGTCTACAAAGTGAGTCCGAGATATCCAAGGCTAGCACAGAGACCCTGTCTCAAAAATACCAATAAAATAAATAAATAAATAAATAAATAACTCTCTGATGGTTGCTGGTGTCTAGTGCCTCAAGCCCCTCTCTGCCCCTCACATCAAACCTTGCCATGGAGCCACAGTTGACCTGCTGACTTTCCGTATCCCATGCACGCGGATCTGCCCTCCATGATCACAGCCTCCGTGCAGCCCTCAGGCATATCCTCGCCCTCTGCCAGATCCACCACTGCATATCTTCCTTAGGCAGACTCCCAGGTTCCTACTGAGGCCTCCAACTCCTGTGAGCCATCTGCTTCCCAGTGTTTTTCCAGGTCCCCCCAGCCACACACCTTTAGCCCTTCCAGTCCTCCATTTCAGGACTGGAGTCCCCAGTCCTGAGAAGGATGTGTTAATCACCAAAGGGGCTGTTAAGTGGAGATGGTCTGGCTCGCGTTGCCCTACCCTACGTTCCATCTGCAAACTTTCTTCAATCAAGCACCTGCACACCTTAGCTACTCGCTGATGATGATCCCATTGCTGTCACCATCCTTCTAGACTCTCTCCTGGGCACCACACTATGTGATCACTTTCTGAGCAGCCCCTCCCCTCTTACCCCAACTCTGCCCTCCTGTCTACTGCAGTCATTTCCATGCAGGTGAAGAGTGCTAGAGTCCTCAGCTCCCGAGAGGTGAACATCACCTGCCTCTGGATGTACTCAGGAGGCCTTCAACCTGGAAGATGCATCTAGACCCTCAGAGCTCTGGCCTAACAAGGTCCACCCTTGTTCCCAGACTTCTGTCCTCAGCCCCGGGTTCCACCCCTATTTCCTAAGGGTCCTTCTTCATCCCCCATAATCGTAGACCCCGTTCTACTGCTGTAAAGAGACACCATGATCAAGGTAACCTATAAAAGAAAGCATTTAATTGGGAGCTTGCTTATAGCTTCAGTGGGTGAGAGTCTATGACCATAAGGGCAGGGAGAATGGGAGCAAATAGGCAACCATGGTGCTGGAGCAGTAGCCGGGAGCTTACATCTGGTCCACAAGTTGCAGGTAGAGAAAGGGAGACTTGTCCTGGTCTTAAAGCTTTAAATCCCACCTCTAATGACACACCTCCTCCAAGGCCACACCTCCTAATCCTTCCCAAAGCAGTTCCATCAACTGGGAACCAAGCATTCAAAGGTATGCGCCCATGGAGGTCGGTCTCATTCAAACCAGCACACCCAGGCTCCGCCCAGTTTTCTATGACTTCTTCATTCCCCAGGCTCCAGCCCTCAGCTTCTCACCACCAATCAACCTCCAGGCGACACAGCAGGAGTCAGCCACCACCCAGCCAACTTGGCATCCCCCCTCCACCTTTCTTGTTGCACTGTCCTGTTCCAGCACTCGCTGCTCATTACTAGATGACACAGAGAGCCTGGCCACCTCCCCGTCACCAGTCCTTCCATCACTCCAAAGCTGCCTCCCTGCCAAGTGCACTTTTTCTAAATTGACATCTAAAGTTCACCCTCTTCTCCTGGGTACCCACCTGGCCGTGGCTCCCCAGTGCCCAGGACTAACTGCAAATGGTATCATACTTCCCACCTTGGTGAAGCCACCACCTTATGACCCAGGCCCAGAGGAGGATGCCAGATAAAAGAAGGTGGCCAGCTATAGAGTCCCTTCAGAGGAACAGTGGGTGATGTTTCAGGACAGCCCAGGATACATCCCTGTTTTCATCTGCAGAATCAGGATGTCACTGGGCTCAGAGTTACTGTGAGTGGTGCCCCTCCCTCACAGCCACCTCCCCAGGACTGACCTTCTATGGGAAAATGGGGAGACCTTCTGACAGTCTATTTGGTCTTGTGCCTAACCTTCCCTGACCTAGACTATACTCCTCAAAAATGTGGGCACGTTCCCTGCTTTTTTGGTACCTGTAGACAAACCTCTCCCTGGCTCTCTCCTTCCTCAAACCTTTAACCATACCCTCTGTTTCCACCCCCTTCTCACAAGCCTGCCCCCCCACTTGGATCCCCACCACTCCTGAATCTACTACAGAGACGAGGAGATCACATCAGCCAAACAGCATTCTTCAGGACTCAGGTTGACTCGTTATTTGAGAAGCTACTCGCTGGGCTTCTGGTTCCTCCCATTACGCTCTCAGACCCATTTGGGGAGTAGTGGTGTCCTGTATGTTATTTTCCGCAGCCCACCAAGAAGCACCAACCCTCATACCACCCTGCAGTAGGCATGAAGTGGACAGTGAGACTCTTTGTTGGGCTTGCAGTAAAGCAAGACACTCATTACATTCCCCCGTATGGCCCCTGAATGTATAATCGAATACATTATTTGATTATATATTCAGTCAACAAACCCCTGCACATGCCTACTTTGTACCAAGCCCTGTGAAGGGAGCTAGGGACACCGACTGTTTGGTAAAGAAGGCCAGACCTAGGAAAGGGAGAAGCTGAAAAATATGGAAGTGTTGAATAGTCCAGATAAGGAACTGTTTCTGATGAGCCAGTGACAGGAAGCAGGTGCCAGGTGGTGCCAGGCCATCCACAGTGATGACCATAGGTCAAGGCCACACTGTTGAGGCAGTCTAGAGCACCATATCATTTGAGCTTGGAGCCAGTTACGCCAGGCATTTTTGTGGGAAGTAGGATATTATAGAAACTGAGGCAGGCACTGGTTGACTCCAGCTACCTGACAGAGAGACAAAGAACCAGTTGCTGACATGAGGGTAAGAGGTGATATGAGGATGGATGTGACTTCATGTGTGCATAGCTTAGCATGCTCCAGGGCCTGGGTCCCATCCACGACACCAAAAAGCAAAAGGCCACATGCAAGTGATTTGAAAGGTTTTGCCAGCAGGAAGCAGGGAGTGGAAGGAGAGCTGGGACCTGACTTGGGGCACAGGGCAGGAACAGCCAGACAGTGTCAAGGCATTTTTGGCAGCTGAGGCTTTTGCTTACCTCACGGATCTCTGAAGAGAGGAGCTGGCATTTCCATACATCCTGGTCATTCCTCATTCAGTCTTTCAAGCCAGAAAAATCAGATTGTCTCCAGACTCACCACAACAGAACAGGGACAGAAAGGGTAGTGGAGAAATCCCCAAATACAGAGAAAACTGACTTTGATCATTATTTCTATACCTAGCCAAACTATCCAGGAAGAAGGCCTAAATCTTAGCTCCTATGCACTGTTTCTAAAAAATATTCTGAAACACACAAACATACACATGTGTGCATGCATGTGTGGGTATGCACAAACACACACTGAGAGAGAGAGAGAGAGAGAGAGAGAGAGAGAGAGAGAGAGAGAGAGAGAGAGAGAGAGAGACCTAGAATCCATGAGATCCAGGAACATTATTTGTAAGCCAGACTACAGAATCTCAAGTGTGAACCCAGTAGTTTTGTTTTGTTTAACAAGGTCTCCCTATGTAGCCCTGTCTAGCCTGGGACTCACTATGTAGACCAGGCTGGCCTCAAACTCACAGAGATCTGTCTGCTTCTGCCTCCCAAGTGCTGGGATTAAAGGCATGCACCACTATAGCAGACACTGGACCCAGCAGTGAAGGAGACTCTTGCACCAGTGTAAGTCTTCAATAACAGTGTGGCAGTTGGAAGGGTGGTGGGAGGACACATGTGACACAGTGAACTCCTGTCCATAGAGGCACCCTGGGATGTCCTGAGGAGGCTTTCAGAGTGGGTACCTGATCCCTGGGGAGACAAGAATGACCTGAGGATAAACACTCCCCAAGCATTCTAAGTGGTAGCCCTGGGAAAGGGTGTGTACATGCCCCACTCCTTGCCCCCAGGAACAGCTCTGTGTTGTGTTCCATGAGGCTGAGCTCCTGGTGGCAAGGTCAGCTGCCTTCCCTTGCCTGTATCCCTCCTTACTTCCTCCTTCTCCTACTGCTACCAGACACAGGGACAGCCTCCCAGACATGTTCCTTACAGCCTGCTTCTGAGACTCAAACTAAGACAACGGCCCTGTTTCTGAGGGAGTGTGCACCCAGCAAGTCACTCGTGGGTCAGGACTTCAGCTGTGTAGGCAAAGGACAAATCTGCCCCCTCTGTGCTGGGCTCCCCTAAACGTCAGCCATATATGTAGCCTCCCTGGGCCGACTCTCATCGCACAGCCCTGTGTCTTCCTCACAGAGGCTCCAAGCCCCAAGTGAATGAGCGCACACAAGGAGAGGGAAGCCGCAGGTCTGGCTGGGAGTGGATCGTCTCATGTCCTGGAAGGCCGCTGGGATTCCTGGGATGCAAGCTCAGTGGCATGCGCGATGCCCTGCCATTTCCCAACCACATAATGACAGCCCCTCTCCTTTTGCCTGGGTCAGCAAATTTGCCGGCCAGCGCACCCCTGCAAACCAGGCTATTATGACCAAGAGAGGAAAGGGGCGGGGAGGGAGGAAGGTTTCTCCTCAGGCCCAG
The DNA here is from genome assembly GCF_903995435.1 of Acomys russatus. Taxonomy (NCBI): domain Eukaryota; kingdom Metazoa; phylum Chordata; class Mammalia; order Rodentia; family Muridae; genus Acomys; species Acomys russatus. The sequence continues at coordinate 29,213,253 of NC_067165.1, forward strand.
GCCCTCAAATGGAAAAGCAGTTGAGGCTGGGAGCTGGGAATGTAACTTCCAGAAAAACTTGGGCATTGTGGGGAGAAGTGGGGTGGGTGCGGGGGTCCTAACTACTGTGGTTCTGATAGTGACTTCACCATCTCTCAGCTGTGGAGCAGAAGGCCAGTTTCTTTACGCCTCTGACTTTTACATCCTTCTCAGTCAAATGGGAGAGGGAGGGTAGTAATAACCACCACCACCACCACCACCACCCGCCCCCCCGACACACACACACATTTGTTAGAACTAGCTGCAGTCACAGCTCCCTGACATACTTATAAGCACAAGGGTCCAGGGCTCCCGTGGATCTGACTGCCCCATCCTTATCCAACTATGCAGAGACAATTTGTTAGGTTCCCCGAACCCCCGACCTATCAAATAAGTCACATAACGATACTATGGAGTCTCTGGGCTCCGATGCTGCCTCTGGTCCTGCTGTGCTGAACCCGGATATGTGACAGCCTGTGATGTCCAGTTCCCTTATCTCTGGCAGGATCATTATGAGATCTGGGGAGCTGACTTATATGAGGGGACCCTTAAAAGGATCCCCGGTCTCGTAGGAAATATTGTTCAAGTGTGAGGCCGTGCTTCATGGCCATCCTTTCTTTAGCTTCTTGGAAAGAGCATATCCCAAGCCTTGAACCAAAGTTCAGGGAGAGGGAGTGAGCGGAAGCCGATTCAAAGAGCCTGGAGATGCCCCTCATGAGGGTTAGCCGTCCCTGTTGTCACCCCTGCAGGTAAGCCAGGTGTGACCTCCTTAAGAGCCATCCCTCATGAGGTGGCAGAGTTCACTGGTGCTATCCCTCACGAGATGAAAGCGCTGGCAGAATTCATTCATGGTACATTGTTCTACCCAAAGACCCAGAGGAAGGCCAGGTTACAGAAAAAAAAAAAAGGCTGTTGTTTGAGGTTTATTTCTTCCCTTCTTAGGGCGTCCAAGCAAGAAAAGTGCCTCTGAGCAAGCCTTCTGGGCCTTAGCAGAACACGGGAGAAGGTCCTCGCTGACCAGCATCTCAGGGATGAGGCCCTGAGCCCAGGCTGGCCCTTCTGGCATCTATATCTGCCTGGAGCAGCCTCTGGAGTCTAGAGGAACTTAGAGATTGTCACCACAGGGCTGAGGGGTGGGGTGGGAAGGAGAAGCCAGCTGAGGAGTCATCCTCATGCCCTTCCTCCTGCCCTTCCTCCATCTGTGACGTGTGCATGCGTGTATACACATGGCCACAGCTCTCCACACATTCCTGAGCAGGGGGCTAGCCTGGCCTAATACCCACTGTGCTCTCTTCTGAGAGTGCCTCACCTCCCCAGCCTTCAAGACCTTGCAGAGTCATTTGCTGTCCCTCTCTCCAGGTACAGGCGGGGACACTACCCGACAGCGCTGCCCAATAGCTGTTGTATAGGCAGCATCGAGCTAGGGGAGGAATGCTCGCTGCTCCTCCTCCGACACGGTCCGGGTCCCTCAGCTTCTCTCTGGGGACTTTAGGGAAAGAATAGGACTTGAGGAGTCACTTGGGGACATGGCAGGGGTGGAGGCCGAAGACTGGGGTTGAACCCCTGGCGCTGGGTATGCACGTAGCTCTCACCTCTGTAAGCTTTCATTTACTCCCTGCATGTGGGGTGACAGCCTGGCACAGTCAGTCTGCTCTAGAAGAAACAGGTGATGGCCTGTTCATGCCGAGGGGCCTCAGTAGAGATGTGAGAGACAGCTTTCATTATCCACCATAGCAAGGGCCAGTACCCTTGCCTGACTGTGGAGGGCCTGTGTGGCTCTGTCTCTGGCTGTCTCACTTTTCAGAGAACACTGTTCCTACACTGGCTGTTGGATCAGAGCTTTAGGTTGAGACCTGTGACCGAAAGGTCTTCAGGATGAGTGAGGCTGTTGGATGTCCTGGGGAACACATCAAAGTTTACCCTCAGGGTCACACTTGAGCCGTCACAGGTGACATGCGGCTTTCCTAGGATGGCAGTGAAGGATCTCTCGAAGGCAGGAAGGGTGGAGGAGGGGAGGGCTTGACTTTGAGGGGGGCAACAGAGACAGCTTTTCAAAACAACAGGAAAGAGAGGCAAGGGTGGAGAGCGACAACCCAGAATGCAGGTGGTGCTTTCTGGGCTGGGAAACCCAGCAAAACTTCACCTCCAGCATGCCTCTTCACCTTTGACCCTCCCTGAAGAGCAGCAGTAAGGACAAAATGACAACGAAGCCACTTGGCAGAGGAGGAGAAACGGCCCCACAGTCCCTCTCAGAGATACTACGAGAAAAGTCTTTGGATACATAACACTCAGTGCAAGAGCCAGACCCTCAACTCTGTCTCTCAGCCAGCCCTGGCTAGCCTGGTTCCTGGGAGGGCTGCATGCTGTAACGGACCTCACCAGCCACCTCTGGAGAAGGTGCATATCTGCCCCTGGACACTAGCAGAGCCCTCTGATCAGCTTGATAGCAAACGTCACTCAGCATCTTCCTCTCTTACACATGGCTTTCTGTGGAAACAGACTCTGAAGTCAGGTCCAGGGCTCAGCTCAGATGAATGGCCGGCTGGCTCCAGCTGCTGTACACAGGACAGGAGGCCAAGACGTGCCATTGGTTTCTCTGATTCCTCTTTTTTCTGCCTGAAAGTGAGGCCAGATATTGCAGGTTGGGGGGGGGGGGGAGAAGCCAAGAGCTTAGGGAGGGGCTGTCTTTGAGAGCTGCTGCCAACATTCCTGAGTGACAGGATTCTCAAGTCACCATAGTTCCATGGTCAAAGTCGAGGTCCCAGCTCTGCTCGAGGATAAGGAGCGATTTCATTTCCAGGCCCAGGTACACAGCTGTAGAGAAGCACCTGTGTGCTTTCATGTCACCCTATGTATGTGGGGGGAATCACCCTCACTCCCACCTGCCACTGAGCCTCCGGAGGCGAGTGTATCCAAACTCAGTGATGCCCACCCATAAATGACAGAGCATCAGAGGCTAAGATGCCAGTGACCTTCCACCTGGTCCTCAGGCCAAAGCTTTCTGCTCTTGTTCTTTGCTGTAACAGACATCTCCAGAGTGGCTGAGTGGCATGCGTGTGTGTGTTTGTGTGTGTGTGTGTGTGTGTGTGTGTGTGTGTGTCTGTGTCGTTTATGTCTATGTGTGTCTGTGCGTTCCTGAATCTCTCCAGCCAGCCCTAGGTCCACTACAGTACATCTTCCTGGAAACCGCTTGGCTCTCCTGTTGATGGAGAGCTATGCTCACTTCCCAGCTTCCTCTTTCTCTGCTCTGGACTCTAACGGGATGCTGTGAGGCCTGGTGGTCTGATGCTTAGCACTAGACCCTGACTCTAGGAAAATTAGGTGGAGTATTTCAAACAACCAGGTAAAGAAAAACTGCTAAGAAAAAAACTTGAAGCTAGGCCTGGTGGCACAGGCCTTGAATCCCAGCCACTCAGGTGCCTGAAGCAGGAGAATTATACAGTTGAGACCAGCTTAAGTCGCCAAGGAGAGCTTTTGTCTCAAAAAGCAAACTAGGCTTTAGTATAAACCAAAACAAAAATAAGTAAATAAACTGATGGGGGTCAAAGGCCTGAAAATACTATTTTATACTTGCCTTTTATTTGTCAGTAAAGTTTTTTATGACTCTCTTTATTTTTACATAGACTGATCTGATCATTGTTAGCACATTGTGAGAGAAAGGCAGGCTGTATTATGCATGCCAGGAGCATGGCTGTGAGATGTGGCTTAGTCAGCAGTGTTTGCCTAGAAGACGCGAGGGCCTGAGTTCAGTTCCCAGAACCCACATTTAAAAAAATGAAAAAGCTGTGTGTGGTGGCACATTTGCAGCCATAGTGCTGGGGAGGGGCCCGCAGAAGGATCCCCAGGGCCCGCTCGCCAGTCTAGGGTACTTACTTGACTGCTTCAAGCCCTGGGGAACAGCACCTGGGGTTAACCTCTGCCCTCTATGTGCGCATGAGCACACACAGGCATACATGCACACACACTTATACATAGACCTACATACATACAGATACACATGATGGGAGGGAAGGAGGGAGGAGAAAGGGGGGCTGGGAACTGAGTTCCAACAGTCAGCCAACTCCCTTCATCATTGTCCGCTCATTGACCCCTCTTACTATGTGGGGGTAAGTACTACAACTGGCATCGTAGCCCGGCAAACTAGGCTCAGAAGAGTGAGGCCCTTACAATCTCACAGCAATTTAGAACCAAACTGGCTTCAGGCACAGCTGGTTCTAGCCTCTGCCTTCCCCGCCCCCACTCCCGCCCCCCCCCAAAATGGTAAGTCTCTCCAGGTCAAAGGAGGGTGAGGAATTCAGCAGCGACTGACACCCTGCTGGAGTTCGCCAGTGACTGTCACCCTGCTGGAGCTCACCAGTGACTGTCACCCTGCTGGAGTTCGCCAGTGACTGACACCCTGCTGGAGTTCGCCAGTGACTGTCACCCTGCTGGAGCTCACCAGTGACTGCTGCATTGCTGAGAACACCAGCTCAGGACCCAAGGTGAAGATGGCTCCCCCCCCCCCCCAAGCCCCTTACATAATCTTCTTGGGCCCCCTCCAGTTCCTGGGCCTAGACTCAGTTTCCAGAAAGGGGGAGCCCCTCGGTGTGAGCAAGTGACAAGGGCTTGGGGGGCACTTGTTGGCGTGGAAAAACCAGCGAGGTGGGGTGAGAATTTAGAAAGTGGAGGGGGCGGTGTTGCCAGAGTGGAAACAGCCTCTTGATAGGCCCGGGGCACTGGGTCCCACTGAGTCACTCAGGGTGCTTGGATGAGTCTGCCTAGCTTTGGGGGAAGCGGGGGAACATAAGTTTCCATGTCTAGAAAAGGAAGGTCTTCCCACTGCATTATTTTCTACTACATTTCGCATTGCGGGGTCCAAACTACTCCAATGTCCACTGACCCCTCAGAACCCCAGGCCAGGCCAAGCCAAGCCAGGCCCACTGATTCACGGACAGTGCCACTGGGAGTAAAGTGGCATTGTCCCTACTCAACTGTGCCAGGTCCCTGCCTGGTTTACTCATAACAGAGCCTTGTTGCATCACGGGGACTCCACCAAGGAAACCAGTGTGTGGCATAGCCTCTGCCAACGAGGCTCCTCCTACCGAGGTGTCATCCCATTTTACAGGAATACAAACTGAGGCCCAGGGAAGGGAAGTGGAAAGCCCCGGTGTCTAGCAGTTTCAGGACCCAAAGTTGTCTCAAGAGCCCTTTAGCCGTCACCACCAGCTGGAACTCAAATTCCGTCCAACCTCGGCAGTACTGAGAGCACATTTGTCTGTGGGACAGAAGACTAATCCTGAGGTCCAGGTAGGACACACTTGGGGGCTATTTTCTGACATAAGATCACTGTAGCCAAAGAGCAGAAAGGTCCTAAGCCCCTTCTCCCTAAGTGTTAGACCTGCATTATGTCTGGTACTGGGGTCTGGTCCCTGGCCCGGGCTCTCTGGGTGAGGGGTTGGTGTGGTACCCAAGGCTGCAGAACATCTGTCTGAAGTCTAGAGATAGCTTAGAGGACAGCAAAGGTGGGTTATGGTGTCATGACTGAGGCTTGGGTAGGAGAGCTGAAGGTGGAAGTTCTAATCCCATCTTAGAAGGCCAGAGACTGTCGGCATGCCGCCTTCGTCATCCTGGGCCTCTGTGGTATGGCCTGTGAATTGGAAGGAAAGAGGTTTTTGAGGCAAATAGAAAAATCCCTTTGCCCTTCACCTGACTGGTTTCTGAGAAGATGGAAGTACAGAACGGGGCTTCGTCCCTGTCTTTTGAGCCTTTCTGGGCTTTGGCATAGGAAAAGCTAAAAATGGCCTGCCCTCTGTAAAGGCCGTGAGTCAGGAAGCTCAAAATCTTGGCCTGCAACACCCCCAAGGCCATCCAAAGGCCCTGGACCAGTGAGCTCAAGCCTCGGGGGCTCCAGCAGAGAGTAGAGGCAGTCCCAGCACAGCGGTGCCATGGCTTTCCCAAGCTAGGCGTTTCTTGGTGGGCAGGCCCACAGCAGCCGCCTCATGTGTTTCCCATTTGTACATAAATCCCAACTCCCATAAAACCCCCTGAAGTGCCACCCAGCCACATATGTGGACGCCTCTGCCTCGCAATGCGGTGACGGGTATGGCAGGGTGTCAGCCGCAGCCCAGGGTAGTGACAGCCATGGTAAGGGGTCCCCCACCCTCTGAGGGAACCAGGCTTTGGCTCCTGAGGAAGAAATCAGCCAGGCCAGCGTTGCCCTTCATTATGATAAGGGTCCTCTGGGCCACTGCAAACCACAGCCTGCTGCCCACTCACTGGCTCCCAGCTCTGTTTCCTGGGTTGTATGAGGGAGGCCAGACCCACAAACAGAAACCCTACCTTTTTTTTCCTCTCTCTCTCTCTCTCTCTCTCTCTCTCTCTCTCTCTCTCTCTCTCTCTTTATTCTTTTCCTTTCAGCCTCCAAAGAAGGGGAAGAGAGTAGCCACAAGATCTTCTAAGGGCCCCGTGACATCACAGCCCAGGTGACAGCGGCCTAGCCAATGGGGCCTAGGCCGCGAGCTGGCTTCTTGTATCCTGTGATGTGAAGTTGGGTTGACACTGGGAAGGCCTGGTCCCTCAACCACAGAACCACAAGGCCAGGCCCTCGCCTCCTCCAGGGCCCTGCCGAGGAGCTGGTTGGCTCCTGGCGTCCCCACCCCCTGGCCACCCTGGCCCCTACCACAGCCTGGGCTCCGTGGAGGGTGAGCCTAGTTCATTCATTCATCGCTGAGTCTCGCTGCTGCAGCCCCAGGCTCCTCCACCCTGGCTGCCCAGAGCCCCTTCCCACCATTTAATGATACTCTGCACATGGGGCTGTTGAAAGTTTGTGGCTAGACATTCCTGTGGGACCGGGAAGCCAAATTCTTGGGTACAAACCGAAACTTTCTTTCCTTGGAGATTTACTTCTCTCTCTCTCTCTCTCTCTCTCTCTCTCTCTCTCTCTCTCTCTCTCTCTCTCGCCCACAGATACTCTCGCGTTCTTTCCCTTTTTTCTTTTTCTTTTTTCCCTTTTTTTTTTCTTTTTTGTAGCAGCAGGGGGAGAAAAAAGAAACCAACCCCCCCAAAAGCAAACGAAAAGGCAACACCTCCCCCTTTCTATTTTCAAAAGCAGCTTGAAAAAAAAAATATATATATATAACAAAACAGCAGCTAACCAAGTGGGTCTGAACCCAACCCCTCCGAGGCCGAGTCCTTGCCTCTCTGTCAGTGTCGGGTATGGCTTCCAACAGCATCTTCGATTCCTTCTCCACCTACACACCGACCTTCATACGAGGTGAGTACCATGGTGGGGCTCTGCCTGGCTCTCCCCAGTGGGGAGCTGTGACGGTCTCTGACTATGTCCCTTCTTCAACCCACTGCTCTGGCCACCTCAGTGGCCAACCTCTGAGAACCTAAGTGGGGAGAGGGATTGGTGGCCTCCATGTTCTCCTGTGGGACTTTGGTTCTCGGCTGGTGGCGCGTGTGACAGTGGTGATGGCTGCCTTTGGACCTCAAAGGCTAGACCTCAGAGGGTCCTGGGTTAGAGAGAGCAATGAGAGACTGTGGCCCTGTTTCCTGCCTTCCCCACAGGGGATAGGGACCTGTCTGCCCAGATCGGGGCTCAGACAGACAGAGGTCAGAGATGTCCAGGAGGCCCAAGGGAGGCAAGCAGAGCCAGGGCCGTGCCTGGGCCCACAGGTCTACCTTCGGTATATTCTCTGCACTCCCAGGACAGCGGGGACAGAGGAAGGAGAAAGGAGTCATAGGCCTCTATGAGAATCTGCTCAACACTGGTGGCTCCTATGGGAAACCCTGTCCCAGGAAGGTCTGAATTCTTAGCCACAAAAGAAGGTGTTTGGGAGGGGGGCGTGACTTTTGTCTCTATTCATGGCCCAGAAGGACCCAGAATTCTGGCATGTATCCCTCAGCAAGGATGGGGCCAGGAGTTCTGATTTACGCTGAATGAACCCCAGGGAGACAGATCTTGCTTCTGGTCTTTGTGGTAGCGTGGCTTCATACCTCAGCCACTTTCCTGATCCTTAGCAGGAGCCCATGGGGCAGTGGCACCTGAGACAAAGAGATCCTGGTCCTTAAACGTCAACCATACACCCATGCCGATCTCAGCCGGTGACCTGATATGGGTCACTTAATGTCTCTGCTCCCTATGCATTCCCTCTAGCTGTGGTGTTCTGTTGTCTGAGGCCATTACTTTGAGTTATTTAAGGGACTGGCTTCTCTGGAGAATGTTCTAGAATTCTAGGACTAGGTGTGCATTTTTTTTTTTTTTTTTTTTTTTTTGAGTTGAGGTGGCCAGATGAGACATAGAGGTCTGCCGGGCCTGCCATGGCTAGCCGTGACCATAGTCAGCGATCAGCATTTGGTTCTAGAGGGCTTAGGGCCCCTGTGGGTCTGTGTGGCAAGAACTAGTCTAAGAATAACGCGTAACTCTTTCCTGGTGACCTGGGGTTGTGCCATGGGATTGAGCTACGGGACAGTGATTGAGCCACGGGAGAAGGGGCGCTCCGCCCAAACCTGACTGTGGCTGGTGATGAATAGTGGCCCCGGGTCCTGTCCCTTTCTGCCACTGCTGTTGTACTGCGTACACACCCTTTGCGGTCCTCAGTATTAATTAAAGGCAACTCCTCAGCAAGAAAATAAGAGCTTGTAAAAACCATTTGCCCTCCCTGAGCAAGATGGAAGCATTGAGCTTAAAACAAAGGGACCTTGGAAGACAGGGCTAGTGCTGGCTGCCTTAGCTGGGGGTCCTGACACAAAGCCTCAAAGGTGGCGACTGGAGGCAAGAGGACAAAAAGGGGACCATAACAGCTCTATTACAAGAGGGAAGAGGTCACTGGGTGGAGTAGATGGAATTCAGTAGTGGAAATCATTGGCCAACCCGGAGACCCCCAAAAAGGTACCCTGCCCTTGTCTCGTCTCTGTCCTTTAAACCTGTCTACTCAGGCTCAGCTCTCTAATTCAGAGTGCCCACAGCCTCCAGCCTCAGAGTCCCCCGGTAGTCCACTCAGGAAACCCACGACTTCTCAAATTGCACTATTAAAAACAAAACAAATGCAAGAGGGCTTTGGAGGGCACCAGGGCTAGGGAAACAGTTTCCAATATACAAAGGCCCATCGCAGATTGTGACCTGGGGCCTCTCTGAGGATATTTGAGTGACAGTGGCCCTCCCTGTGGATCCAAAATCCAGCGTAGCTCTTGGGTGATGAGTGCTGACAATAGATAGTGACCGGTCATCTGCCACAACCCTCCCGAGACCAAACACAATGTGTGGTTTCTGTTAGCGACACCATCACAGGTGGAAAAAGACACTGAGTTATGTTCCAAGGTTGCTAACAGGGGGAAAATGTCATTATTTCCAGCCAGGGTCATGGACCCCGTGGATTTCTGCTCAGGTCAAGAACCCCAGCGCCGTTGTGTTCTCACATTCTGCCTCTCAGGATCCACTACCTGTGGGAGTTGTGCAGAAGGGCATCCCTGTCCTTACTCCGCCAGCCTCCTGCATCCTCCGAATGCAGACCCTCCTCAGCCGCACCCCTAGAGACCTTGAAAATGCTGTGTGCCCCATTCCCATCTCAGACTGGGGAACCAGACCGAGCATGTTGGATTTGGGTCTGGAAAGTCACACAAGTTGACTTGGGCAATCCTGGCAGAAGGTTCAGTCCCCTGCCTGCCCCCTCCCATGCCCATATGCTGTGTGACTCCAAGCAAGGCACTTGACATCTCTGAGTGCCATTCTTTCATTGGGTAAAAGAAGACAGTAAGTTAGAGTTGGTGCTACTCAGGCGGACCCCAAGCCCTGTGTGTCCCTGGCCCCTTTCCTGTGGTGGGTCCTCTGCACTGTCATGAAGCCTTGCTGACTTAGAGTCCCCATAGACCAGAAAACAATAGCTTCGCCTGTGTTTTCACCTGCATCTGTGTTTCCATGCATCGCCTCTGAGCATCAGTGCTCAGAGGACACCTGGGGGCCCTGGAAGCAACAGGGGACAGACAATTGGGCCTCTGGAAAGTCAGGGCTTGTGTAGAACCTTCCAGAAGCTGCCCAGGTTATCCTTCATGCTTTCTCAGTCCTGCCCTTGAACCAGGTCCTTCACTGGGCCCAGGATACCCCATGCTTTTTCCTTGGAGGAAAGGGGTCAGGAAAAGGACCTCACCCTGCAGCGGAGGCCAAGGAAAGGCTGGGGGATCCAAGAAGGCATCCTCAGCCCTCAGATTTAGGGGCACCCTGTGCAGAGATGGCTTTGCCTTAACTCAGCCATTCCACAAGATCCTGCCAAGCTTGGACTCTGGAGGGGCACTTTCTAATTGAAGCCCATATGCTACCTCTCCTAGTTAGTATAGGGAAGTACCCTTCACCACCCTGTGCCTCAGTTTCCCCTTTTAGAGGAGATGGTGGCATCATCAATCTTCTGGGGCTATGGTCAAAAGCCAATGACCAGAGGGCCCAGCCCAGCATAGAGCAATTGCTCTACCCATGCCAGGAGCTGGTTCAAGAGGGCAGGCTGAGGGTGTCCAGCTGGTAGTGAGAGGTGGCCAGTGGTGGCAACGTAGACAGGGATGTGATGTGTGGTTAAGGTGGAGATTGTGGGAGTGACAGTGCCGACTCTCAAAGGATGAGGAGATGACAGCGGAAAAGATAACAGTGTGAGATCCCGAGATCTCAAGATCCAGAGGGCAGGAGTGCCCTGGGTGGTCCTGGGGATGGTCGTGCACACAGGACCCCCTACCCAGGACAGGCCTTCAACTGCTTAGTCTCTATTTTCTTAGCAGAGGCTGGGGTCTGTGGGCAGCTCAGACGCTATACCCCCTAGACATCTGGGAGAAACGGAAAGTGTATTCACAGGCACAGGTATCCCCGTGTGGAGGCAGGGGGCTGACAACAAGAATCTGGGCACCCAATATTTCAAAGCCCAAGGAGCCCTCCAGTGATAGGCTGCCCTGCTGGTTGGTCACCCTGAGCATATATGACTCCGTGGCCTCCTCCTCCACTGACCCTGGCGGGAGATGAGTGACCGCCAGTCTTTCCCCTCCCACCATGGCGTTGTCTACCGGGCCTCTCTGATGACAGCTCCTGAGGCCACGCTGCAAACACCGTCTCCTCAAAGCACCCTGTCTGTCTTGCCCCACCCCCATGCTGGAATGAAGTTCCTAGTAGCCCCCCACTGCCCACAGGGTCTGGGTGTGTGTGAGCCGGCCCCACACAGAGGACCTGTGTGTCCAGGCCTTGTCCGCACCCACTACGGCCAACCGGCGGCCCCTGGCGGCCCTGCAGGTCAGATAGTGGGCCTATTGACGGCAGGGCCTTGAGGTGGCCACATCAAAGCTGAGGCTTTCTGGGTTACCTGAAGGGGAGAGATCTGAAAACATGACCTTCCAGAACACTCTTGAGACAAGAAGACAGTAATGTCTGAAAAGAAAGTCTAGTGTCTGGTAGACCTGGCCTTCTGAGAGGTAGGGAGACAACCCTGAACTTGGGACTCAGTATAGCTTCCAGACAGAGCTCTGGCTTTTTTATTTTTTATTTGGTTTTTGAGACAGGGTTTCTCTGTGTCCTGGACTAGCTTTGTAAACCAAGCTGGCCTCGAACTCACAGAGATCCGTCTGCCTCTGCCTCCCTGAGTGCTGGGATTACAGGCATGCTCCACTAGGCTCAGCCAGAGCACTGGCTCTTAATCCCAACTCCTAGGGACCTGCCACCTGCAGGCTCTGTTTTTATTTTTTATTTTTTAATTTAAAAGTTTCATATATCAATTAATTTTCTTTTATTGCTGTTTTGATTTGTTTGGTTGGTTTTTGGCTTTCGGTTTTTTCTTTGTTTGTTTGTTTGTTTGTTTGTTTGTTTGTTTGTTTGTTTTGGAGGGGTAGTTTCAAGACAGGGTTTCTCTGTGTAGCCTTCCTTGACTATCCTGGACTCGCTTTGTAGACCAGGCTGGCCTCAAACTCACAGTGATCTGCCTGCTTCTGCCTCCCAAGTGCTGGGATTAAAGGCGTGCGCCACCACCGCCCGACTTCAATTAATTTTCTTAATTGGTACATGTATATATTATATTTGGGGCATTTTCCGCCTCGTCTCTGTACCTCTCTCTGCTTGCCCCTCCCCTCCCCTTAGTCCTCTTTGCCCCCTCAACAGTTTCATATCTACTTTCTTGTCATATATACATACATGATTGTAGGTATCTACATAAGATCTAGGACCCACAAATGAGAAAAGAAATATAATACTTATCTTTCTGAGGCTGACTTAATTTGCTCAGTGTAATTCTCTGTGGCCACTCCATTTTTCTGCATGTGACATGACTTCATTCTTCCTTATGGTTGAGAAAATTCATATATGTATATATGTGAATAAAATCATATGTTTACATATGTATATGTATTTATAATCATGTACACACACACACACACTTTGCTTTGTCCTCTATTAGTGGGCCAGGATTCCTCTGAGTGACCGCCCAGGCAAAGTATAACTGGGTCATGTGGAAATTCTACTTACAGGGTTGTTTCTTTGCTTGTTGTTTAAGATGGGGCCTCATTACATAGCCATGGCTGACCTGGAACTTGCTCTGTAGACAAGGCTGGCCTCAAACGGAAGATATCTGCCTGCTTCTGCCTCCAAAATCCTGGGAGTAAAGGTGTGCGCTGCCACACCCAGCTATCTCTAGTTTCTTGAGAAACCTCTGACTTCCGATTTCCCGACTTCAGCTGCGGCAGGCGCAGCTCCACTCCCAGCAGCAGCAGCGTAGAAAGGCTACCTCTTGCCTCGCCGGTGTTTGCTTATGTTCTTAATGACCACCATTCTGAACGGGATGAGAAGGGCTTGGCGTGGTTTTGACTCTCTTAACGCTGGGGACGCCCTATTGCCCGTTTGTATTTCATCTTTGGCAAAGCGTCTGCCCATTTCATAGCCTGCTTGTTGACTGGGTCCCTTGAGTTCTTGCTGGGATTTTTGTTGTTGTTGCTTTTACTTCTTTGTATATGGAAGTGCCAGGTGCATTGCAAGTCAAGACTTTCTAGCATTCTGTAAGCTGCTGTTGCTTCAATCGATCTCTCTCTTTGCTGCATGGAACCTCTTAATTCCACGAGGTCCTATTTGCCGACTGTTGGCCTTAGTTTGCCTGAGCAAGAATCCCACTGGAGAAGCCTCCCTGTCCCTACACCCACACCTGGAAGTGTGTTCCTCACCTTTTCTTCTAACAGAGTCAAGAGTCTCAGGTCTGATGTTAAGGATCTTCTTTGACCCAAGGTGGGAGAGATGGCTCAGAGGTTAAGAGCACTGGCTGTTTCTTCCAAAGGTCACAGGTTTGATTCCCAGCACCCACATGGCAGCTCACAACCATCTGAAACTCCAATTCCAGTGTGTCTAATTCTCTCATCGGTCCTCCACACGTGTGGTACACACACATACATATATGTAGGCAAACACTCACACACATGAAATGAAAATAAATAAACTGTCAAAAAGTATCTGACCCATTTGGAGTTCCTCCTTAGGTCTCTATCCTGTGGGTACCCGGTCTTCCTAGAATTGTTTGTTGAAGATGAAGATACTGTCTTTATTACAATGTGCAATTTTGGCATCTTTGTCAAAAACCATGTGGCTATAGCTGCATGGGTTACATATGTGTCTCTCATCTAACTGGTTGATCTACACATCTGGTTTTGTACCATCGGCAGACATGGAGCTACCAGTGGCTGGTGAGTCATATCGTGTGTGTGTGTGTGTGTGTGTGTGTGTGTGTGTGTGTGTGTGTGTGACTAGAGATTAAACCTAGAGCCCTGGGCATTCCAGGCAAGTGTGCTACTGCCGAGCTACACTCCCAGCCCAGCCTTCGTCTCCATCACCCACCCTGCCAGGGGTCTCTTGACTCTTGAGCTCTGAGCCACAGTTCCCAGAGCCAGCTTTAGGACTTCCTGAGTCATTTCTAGAGAAGAGAGGGAGGAAAAGGGGGGGAAAGGAAGGAAGAGAGGGCTTCAGTGCCTAGAAGTCCTATTGGGTCCTTTCAGAGGCCTTGAACCTACAACTCCTGTGAGAGGGCCTGGGCACTACTCGTGGTGGAGTGGAGGGTTCAGTTCTGTAATTCTTAGTACTTAGGAGATGGAGGCAGGAGGATCAAGTGTTTAAGGTCACCTTTCCCCTCTACACAGCAAGTTCAAAGTCAGCCCCAGATACTTAAAACATTGTCTCAAAAAAAAAAAAAAAGAAAGAAAGAAAGAAAGAAAGAAAAGAATGAGAAAGACAGACAGTCAAATAGAGAGAGAATGGAACTAACAGGAATTTCAAAGAGGAGATATACCCAAAAAGCCCTGTGCATGGCACAGGCTAAGAGTGCATGCCACACAGACCAGCCTCCTGCCTGAAGCCTTCAGCTTGCTCACAGTCTCCAGCATGTGGCTCCCACTTTCCCAGTGCTGGGGAGATATGGGCAGGGAGCTCAGAAAGCCTGCAAGACCCTTCACATGTGGCGCCCAGGGAGGAGGACACAGAACACAGTTTAGCTGTATATACCCAAGTTGTATCCAGACTCTACCGCATCATCACTGTGCGTCCTGGAGAGAAGCGTCTCACCTCTCTGTGTTTGCTCTCTCCTTTGTGAAATGAAAGAGATGGACAGTGCCTACGAAAGGCTGCTCAAATGGCCTAGGGATAGGATGAGGTTAACACAGGGCCCAGCACGGGCGAGCCCTTCATCAACGCCAGAAAGAACTATGAATCCATATTCTTCCTTTCCAGTAAATGAGAAAGAAAAAGCATGTCCCTGAGCTGATAAAAAGAAGGAGCCCACCTCTCCTTTCCTCAAGACCAAGCTTTAAGGCCACCCTCTCTCAAGAGCCTCTTTTACCAGGAATTGGGGTGCCTGCTGTCATCACCCATCACCCTTGAAGCATCCAAAGAGAGTTCCAGGGAGTGGGTGTGATCTCCCAAGTGATGTTCAGTGTCCCTTGTTACAGAGTTGGCATTGGGGGTTGGGGGGGCCTGAGGGAGGGATGAACTGGCACTGCTGTTCTGTGCAGGTTTCCGTGCCTCCCTCACTTCCCCTTGGCTGGCTGGTTTTTCTCTGAACGCCAAGCCAAAACTCTCCCAGCCTATGGGTGCTGGCGGCTTAGAGGTTTAGGTTCCTCTTTGGGGTTTTCTTTTAAGTCTGGGAAAGGCATTTTTGGCACAAGGCTCAGACTTATGTGTGGGCGGAGGGGGTAGATGTGTATAAGATACAATTTTGGAGGTTGCTATGGTCAACGCCACCAACCCAAACACCTTCCAGAGGGGAGTCCAAAGGGTCCATGGGAGCCTTGACCCCTGCCAGGGTGACACTGCCATTGGATTGTAATTGGTGTGGGTTCCCTCCTGTCTCTCTCCTGCACATCTGTAGGTCACCTGGCCTCTGAGAAGAGAGGAGTGGCTAATGATAGAGGCGGCAGGTGTTAGGAACCCCTGGGAGACCCCCAAAGGGGAAGAAACAGGAGAGGAGAGCTTCCTTAGTGTTATACCTGTGCCCCAAACCCACATCACCTGGGGATGCTGGTAGCTGCCCAAGAGCTGCCCCTTGGAGGACCTCCTTTATGTCTCCGGTCCCTGCCCACCCAAGCCCTGGCAGCCTTCGGGGATCTGATCAGTACCTCAGTACTGTTGAGCCAGATCCAGGGTGTCTTAGGAAGAATTACAGGCCCAGGGCAGGTGGGGAGCAGAATTCCAGGTGGGTTAGTGGGATCTGTGGGGTAACCCTGACATTCCCCCCAAGTCTTTTCCCTACATGAAACCAAGTCTCTTCCACAGCAGAAAGCAAGCCACACAAGGCCACCTTCAGGCAAAGAACAAAGGAAATAACCTGCCAACTGCAGTTTAGGCAGCTGGGAGAGAGTGGAGCCGGAGGGGCCCAGAGGCCTTATGGGAAATTCTTTTAGTGAGTCGCACTTTTTGGATCTCTCAACATGAAGCCTGTGTTACGTAGAGATGTAGGAAGAAAATGCTGTTTTTTGGGTTTTTTTTTTCTTTTCTTTTCAAAGAAGGAAAGCAGAAGAGGAGCTTTGGCCTCCTGGGAGCAAGGGCTGAAGAGTACCCACCCTCTGTGCTTCTCCTCACATCTCCATGTCTGTCTTTACCACCTTGGCTCTGGCCTGTTGGGTAGCATTAGGCAGGATCCCCCCTGGTCTAGGTGGAGCCTTGCATACAGCAGACGCTCAGGCCATGCTTGTATCTACATCAGACTTGAATCTCCCTAGAAGAGGCAGCCTGGTCCGTCCGTCCCTCTCTCTCTCTCTCTCTCCTCTTTTGGGAGTACTACTGACCCCTGTAGTGGACGGACTCTTCTTGAGTGTCACTTCAGTGGTCCTCAACCTTCCCAACGCTGCCACCCTTTAATACAGTCCTCATGTTGTGATCCCCAACCATAAAATCATTACATTACGCTGGGCGTGGTGGCGCACACCTTTAATCCCAGCACGCGAGAGGCAGAGGCAGACGGATCGCTGTGAGTTCGAGGCCAGCCTGGTGTACAAAAGTGAGTCCAGGACAGGAAACCCTGTCTCGAAAAACAAAACAAAACAAAAATTTATTTCACTGCTACTTCATAATTATAATTTTGCTACTGTTATGAAGCATAATATAAATATCTGATATGCAGGAGATCTGATGTGTGACCCCTAAAGGGTTGAGAACCACTGACCCACTGCATGAAAGCATGCAAGAGTGAACACAGCAGGTGGGTGTGTTTGTCTTTCTGAAGCCGATATCCACCCCCCCACACACCCATCCACACATGGTTTGTAGATGGGAGAAATGAGGCTCAGAATAGAGGAGTCCTTGCCCAAGCCCCACAGTTAAGGCGTTCTAGGACCCTGAGAGCCCACTATAACCCCGCTTAGGCCACCCACAGCCCTGACTCAGCCTCCCAGGACCTCTATAGATGTCTATGAGCACACCGAGTGTACATCGCAGGGGGATGAGCATCATGGATGCCACCGCAGAACTGAAAATGCACCTAGACGTAGGGAGCTGGCAGGGTCTGCTCCCAGCAAAGCAGAAGAAGAGAAGAGGAAGGGGGGGCAGGAGCTGCAGCTGTTGGCAACTTCCTGTGCGCCATGTGGGTGCCATGATGGTTCTGTCGCAGCCAGGTCTCTTTCCCACTTACTCTCCACTATAATTCATGCGGTGGATTATATATTATATATTACATGGTATATGCCGTATATTATATATTATAGTGTGTTGTTATGATCACTATTTTACAGTTGGCAAAAGTGGGCTTCAGCAAGAGGCCGGTGTCTAGGAAATGCCAAGGTCTATGTGGCATGAAAGATGCCTCCTATCTGGGGAATGTCTCCTCTTCCTCACAGCCCAGGTGCTCAACCTCCACAGAGCTCTCCCTAATTGTTCCCAGCCCTGCTCAGAGACTCCCAGAATGTTCCCAAGGAAGGTGGAGTCTGAACTGGACCCACAGTGGGCACATCTAGGGGGATAGAGAATGCTGGCGGCACATGTAAACGGGGACGGCAGGATCATCCAGAGGCATTCCTGGGGGCTGAGGGGAGGGGGCTTGTGTGTCCTGTGAAAGAAGACACAAGAGAGGAGCAAGGAAGGAGATAGGCAGGCATGAGCGTTGGGCATGACTTTCAAGGCAGGTGGAGTCTGGGCGGAGTGCAGGCTGGGCAGTGATGGCTGCCCCACATCTCGTGACACGCAGGCAGCTCCCTGAAATAGGCCAGCGCAGATGCACAGGGTGAAGATAAGTTCCCTGCATGTGTGCATGAGTGTGGCGACACCACAGGCTTCCCGAGCCACTCGCAGCCCTATTTTTATCCCCCTCTAGAACTCAGCCACAGAGCCAAAGCACAAAGTCTGTGCCAGGGATGGCTGAATCTGTGGCCTGTCTGGGACAAGGGCAGGGATTCGGATCAGCCAAGAGGAGACCTATCACAGGGACATCCCAGTGACCTTTTCAGGACACAGTGCAAAATAAAGATGCAGGAGGGGGCCGGGCATGGTGGCACATGCCTTTAATCCCAGCACTCGAGAGGCAGAGGCAAACAGATCATTGTGAGTTCGAGGCCAGCCTGGTCTACAAAGTGAGTCTGGGATAGCCAGGGCAACAGAGAGAAACCCTGTCTTGAAAAAACCAAAAATAAATAAATTAATTAAATAAAGATGCAGGAAACAAGCTCAGAACTTATTGAGTATTTCAGGATAGAGATGTAGAGACGGCCCAGCACAAGTGTGGGTTCGGATCCCCAGGCAGAAGGCCAGAGTCTCTGAAGTAAGATGGGAGGCAGTGAGAAGAGATCCTGGGTCTCACAGGCCACCTAGCCTGGCCCACACAGCAGAACAAGATACCTTGTCTCAAACTAAGCAGTGGAGGGCCAAAATGACAGCTCGTCCTCTACATACACACACTGTGACACACACACACACACACACACACACCCCTACAGAGAGATGGAGTGAGAGATTGATTTTCAGGACAACCATTCATGGTAGCACAGGCCTGTAATTCCACCTGCTGGAGACAGGACGATCAAGATTCCAAAGCTAGCCTGAACTACAAAAGACCCTATCTCAAAAACAACAACAACAATAACAAAAAACAAAACAGGGGACTGGAGAGATGACTCAGTGGCTAAGAGTATACACTGCTCTTTGAGAGGGCCTGAGTTCAAGTGCCACCACCCACATCAGGCGGCTCACATCTTCCTGAAACCAACAGCTTCAGGCAATCCAGCCCTTCTGTCCCCTGCAGGCACCTGCACTCACACGCACAGACCCGCGGGCAGACACACACATACACATCATTTTAAAGCGAACTTTAAATAAAAAGCAAATAAGAACAAAATTTCCAAACAGACATCACCAGAACAAGAAATTCAGAGCTTGGTGCTCTTTTCAAGGGCCTGAAAAACGTGGCCAGATCCACTTGCCTGTCGCTGCCATAGCCCAGTGGTCCTCACTGTCCAAAACCGACTAATGACCAAACAGGGCTGGGAGAATACTTGGTTGGAAAAAATGTCTGCCGTGCACACGTGAGAACCTAAGCCTGGATCCCCAGACCCCACAGAAAAGCTGAAGATGACAGCACACAACCTGCAATCCCAACCCCAGGGAAGAGGAGACAAGAGGGTTCCTGGGACAGTCTAACCCAATTGGCCACTTCCAGACTCACCGGGAGACCCTGTCTCAGAAACCTGGGATGCGCCCGATCTCATGTGATCCCAGAAGCTAAGCAAGGTCAGGCCTGGTTAGTGCTTAGGTGGGAGAAACAAAGCCAGAGGGTAATTGAAGACACACAAGTGTTGACCTTTGGCCTCCACATACATGCACACACAAGCGTATACACATGAGCACACACGCACATGTACACGTACACACAAACACACAAAGGAGGCCTGTGGTGCTCAACAGGCCAGAGCCAGTGAGAGCATCCCTGAAGCCAACCTCCCGACTCTGTAGCGTTTCAGGTCACAAGACACCTACAGGAGCCACAGAATTTAAAAGCAAGTTGCAGGCCCCACGCAAAAGCATCATCATTTGGTGTGTTTCCTTCGAGAATGTTCCACGGGGTAGTTTCCCACTGTGTGTGAGGCCGCATGAAGAGTACCCCAGAACCTTAGGGTGACTGTTAGCAGTCACCATTCCTATGTGCAGAGAAGAACCCACAATGGTGGAAACATTCTGTGTCTTGTGCCCCACTCAGCGGCCCCTGTTGCACACAAACACAGAACACCGGAGCAACGAGGGTCCTGGGTGTTTAACCTTAAATTCCTTTGTTGGTTCATTTATTTGTTGTTGCAGTGTTGAGGTTTGAACTCAGGGCCTCATACGTGCAAGACAGGCACGCTGCCAGTGAGCTACAGCCACGGCCTCCTTTTTGCTTTTTATTTTAAGAGAGGGTCTTATTAAGTTACTGAGGCTGGCCTTGTGAACTCAGTCTGCATCTATAGCCGAGGCTAGCCTTGTAAACCCCTCTGTATATATGTAACCAAGGTTGGCCTTGAATCTATGATCTTTTTCCTCAGTCTCTCAGAGTACCGAGGATGCCTGGGACACGAAGCCAGGGTGCTGGCTTCATTTTATTCTTATTATTTAATTATCTGTAGGTGTATGCACAGGCATGTGAATCTGTGTGTGCACAGGTGTGTGAGTGTGTTACAGTGTGTGAGTGTGTGCACAGGTGTGTGAGTGGGTTACAGTGTGCAAGTGTGTGCACAGGTGTGTGAATGAGTCACTGTGTGTCTCCGTGATTGCAGGTGCTCCTGGAGATCAGAGGCTCAGATCCCGTGGAGCTGGAGTGCCTGGCGTAGGTGTGATATATTAAAATTAAAGACAGATGATAGAATACAAGGTACCAGGCAACAGATGCTATGTTACACAGAGTTTATTAAATGAGCATGGGGGAAGAAGGAGGGGGAGGGGGTAGCCCAGAGAAAGAGAGAAGAGAGAGAGAGAAAATAAAGAGGGGGTAGAGGGAAAGAGTAGAGAGTGGGGGCAGAGAGAGAGCAACATGGAAGGTCTGTCTTTTATATGGCCCTGGGCAGGGCCACGCTCTCCCACCCCCACCCCGTGGCAGGTAGGCAGTGACATCACAGGTAGGCAGACTGAGGCAGAATCCTAAAGTTGGCACAGAATGTGGACGAGTGCTCTTGACCACTGAGGCTTCTTTCCAGGCCCCTATTAATTTCATTTTAATTATTCTCCCAAAAGCATGCCCATTTGTTTCCTGTGTTCTCCCTCAGACCATGTGACACCAAGGCCTGAAGCAGGGGACCCACCTGCCTGAGATCACCCAGCCTGGGTTCAAACCCAGGCAGCCTGCCTGGGAGCAGTGACACCTCACCACAATGGGGCAGCTACACAGAAACCTGGGTTTTCCTACACTAAGGAACACTCTCTGGTTCCCACGGGCTCCCTTACATGGTACACCCATGAGCACCGGTCACATGATCCAGGCAGCTCTAAAAAGGAAGAGTGTAGACATGGCATGGAGGGGTAGGGGTGGGGGTGGGTGGCTGGCAACATTGGCTCCGCGCTTTCTTGCAGAGCTCATTAGCCATGCCTCTGGCTCCGTTTAAGTCACTTGAGGAATAGGTCTGAGGGCCCAGAGGAGGAGGCAGTGGAACCTGGCTGCAAACCCTCAGGAGATAATGGGCAGAAGTGAAAAAGTGAGGCACAGGGAAAGAGAGAGGACTCAGCCAGACCGAATTTAGACGGTACCTGAGAGCCTTGCAGAATCCTTCAACGCTCCACCCATCCCCGGGTCCACGCCAGCCTCCTGGCTGGTGTGCAGGCAGGAAAAGAAATACCCTGGGAGCACGCATGGACATGGGAGCCCACGGTATATACCTGAGCCGGCTGTGCAGACCAGTCATGGACAGCTCAAGTTCTGAGTGAGGCCCCTCTGGCCTTCCCAGCCTGGCCAGGCCTAAGGTTACCCAGAGCTCCAGGGACTTGGCCTAGAGTAGCAGGCTTGGGGTGGCAGGAGGCACCACACCCTTCCTTCCATCCCTCTCTATGGACAATGGGGTTGGTGATAAAGCCTTTTGCCCTTGACTTTTGACCTGTGGAGCGGATGGACGCTTCTAAAAAGCCTGGTGAATAAGAGTAGTGGGACTGTGGCTCCGTAAGTGACCAGGGCTGGGGACAGTGACACCTGGACAGGGAACCGAGCTAGGAGCATAGGTGGGGCCTGGTTTGTGGCATCTGGGGTTTCATGTTGGGGGCGTGTCTGTTGTCATCATGGTACGTAGCACAGAGTGGAATCTGTGAGCAGGGCTGCAGTGGTGGCACCGGCTGGGGTTCAGCCTAGGACTCGGGGAACACTCACACGTTCACCATCCCCAGATCCCTAACGTCATCGCAATTCTGCCACCTACACCCATGGGGCTGCGCCCACCTTTCCTGACTCAGGCCTGATCTCTGCACCACAGGAGAACAGCAAGCACCTCCAGGTTGTCAGAGTCAACAGAGACAGGGCTGGGGACCATGGGCGGAGGGGGGCTGCAAAGGGCTGCAGAGCCTGGTGACTAGCATTGTCACTGTTGTATGTTGAGCCCAGCCCTGTTCCTGAGATGCCTTACTCTCCCTGCCACCCCCACCCCCCCTGCCACACACACACACACACACACACACACACACACACACACCATCACACCATTCTCTCAGGGGGATGAGATCCCTGCCTTTGACATTTTTGCTCATTTTTCTCTATTTCCTGGTTTCTCACTGTATTCTTGTGATTTGTGTTCCAGGGTGGGGAGAAGAGCAGCTCAATTAATGCTCCTTATTAACCCCATTGTTTAAACAGACAATAAGTAAGAGGCCAAGCAAGGCAATCCCCCCCACACAAGCATCCCCCAAGCCCCAGCTGCCCCAGGGCCCTGCCAGAACTGGGCTGGCAGCCTTCTTCATCCTCCACGCAACTCCAAGGTACACCCTTGTCCTATGTGAAACTGGCCCTCCCAACACCCTCCCACCTGTGCTCTCCTTTGTACTAGGTCAACACAGCAACCAAAATTTGGCCCCATGGCTACCTCATGCCCTTCATGCTGAGCCCTGGGCCTTGGGCTTTGGGTCCTGAGCTCACCTACTGTGTGGTGTGTCTACACCCAGCCCACCACAATAGAAACATTCACCTGTGTGTGTTGGGGGGGGGCGGTCCCAGAGAGGCTATGGTGTGGGAAGAGGAGGGAACAGCAGTGCACCCGCTTCTCTAATTAGGAAATTTCTCACACTCTTAAAAGCCCCCCCCCCACTCACCACCTGCCCCAGCTCCTGTCTAAGCACAGATGTGACAGTGGGGGAGGGGGCACTCTGAAAGGCAAAAGGGCTACAAGGAAGCTGGTGACACCCTTCTGGCCTTTGAGCTCTTCAGCACTCACACAGGGGGCCACCAGGGACCTTCCAGCTGCCACAGTCCCCTGTCCCAGAGCTAGGAAGCTTCTCAGGAGTGTGGTAAAATCCAGAGGGCTCTCAGGGTGATGGGGAAAGACATGCAAATAGGGAGTGTCCCCAGGGTCCTGGGCAAACCCAGAGCTTATTTCTGACCCCTCTTCTTCCTGTGAGGCAACCTAAAAAAGAACTCTCTATCACTTGGGCATGGTGAGCACTGTGTCTGGGGGCTGTCCTGGGGGCCTCTCCCAGCACAGCAAGGGATGACGCCTGATAATAAGTAGACCCAGAAAGGCAGTCGGTGGAGGGTTCTCCCTGCTCCCTGCACCCAAGTCCCACTCCACAAGAAGATGAAAACTGTGTCCCAGGGCACAGAAGGGACTCCAAGCACGATCTGGCCACCTCACTGTTGACCTGAAGCTCCAACTCTAGTCCCAGCAAAGATAAGACCATGGTCACTGTCCGCTAGCTAGCTGCAGGTGTCACAGAGCAGTGGCTCTGCCACCCAGACCACAAGGCCCTGGTCCTTCAGCTCCCGTGACAGCACCAGCACAGCCTGTGGTGGAGAATCAGCTGTACACGGGTGAGGCCCAGCCATAGGGTTTCCTGGAGCTTCTGTGTTCTCTTCTGTAGGACAGGAGATAACCACTCCCACCTCCAAGAACACAGGTCCCCAGCATCTGGTGAGGTGTGCCCAGCCTGAGGTCACAGCACCCTAAACCTGGAGTGACCTGTGACTATCCGCTTAGAGCCAAGCATCTCAGAGACCAGTGACAGGCCTCTGACATGGCTTTCATGGAGCACTGGAAAGTGAGCGTTATGTGTTCTTATCCTCGGATGGAGCCAGGAGCCCTTGGGTGTGGATAGACTTTCCTTAGGAAGAGAAGAGACTGCATGCCCAGCTTCCTGTCCAGCAGGGACTTTAAGGGGTACACTTGAGAAACAGCAGGGGGGCTAGTGCTCAAGGAACTCATTCCTGGATCAGCCATCCCTGTCCCAGGATTTGTCCTAAGGGCAGTGAGGTCAGGATGTAAGCAAACTCCATCCAAGGGGTGTCACTCACAATGACAGAAACCCTGGGACACCATAAGCCGATGGGCTGTTGGCCTGAGGGAACACCATGGTGGTCCAACCTGGGGCCTTCCCAGCTCAGCAGCCTTTAGTGTCATGGAGTGACACCAGGGACACCCATAGTATGTCGGGTTGTTTCAAACAGTATGTACTGTGCGTTCTCAGCAGTATATGACAGCAGTATATGAAGAAGCAAAGAAAACAGGCACAGGGTGGGGGAGAGGGAGACAGTAGGAACTACACAGGAGGAAGAGTGGCATCTGAAGGGCAGACGCCAGCAACGGTTCTGGGTGGCAGGGCTGGGGTGGTTTTAATTTTCTTCTTCATAATTCTATTATTTTCCAATTTTTCCTTAATGAATAGGTATTATTTTCATACCCAGAAAAATATGTGTTTTGTTTTAAGAGGCGAGGGAGTGAAGGAGTCTCTTCTCCCTCGTGTGGACTCTGGACTCTAAAACTTAGGCCCAGAGTGGGAAAGGCAGACTTCACTCATTTGCCCATTCTGCAAAGCTCCAGGAAGCCTCTGTTCCTTGGCCAGAGAGCTAGAAATGACCCATGTCTGTCCTCAGGGCATCAAAGTCCTGAGAAGGCGAGGAACACCAGAAAGTCCTCACAGTACAACAGGACAGGGAGCCAGGGGAGTGTCGGAGGCAGTTTCACAAAGAGGGGAAATGAAGATGGGGCTTTGGTGTGTGAGTAGGAGTTCGGTGGTCAGAAAATGAAGCCACCCTAGGCTAATCTGTGGACTGTGCTGTGAAAAGAGAGTAAGGATGGAGACAGGGCTGGAGCAGCCTGCTCCTCTGAGCAGCGCTAACACTCTGTGGCTGAGCCTCCTGGGCCTTGGTTTTGTCCTCTGGGTAATGGGTTAATGACACACACACACACACACATACACACGCACGTGCACACACGTGCCATGTCCCTCGCTCCTGTCCTCCATCCCCCCTCCCATCCAGTGTTGATGGCTCAGGTCTTCTCACAATGCCAGCTTCTCTGCTGTCCCCACACAGCTCTCTGGCCTGTCCCCTGCGTGTCTCTGGTTGTTCTCATCATCTCCTCCACGCCCACCTGAGCAGCCCACGGTACTCACCGAGCCTCAACCTTCACCGCCTCCACTAAGCCCCCTTTGCCCCAATAAGATGCTTTGCTCCTGATCTCGGGATTAAGACATCAGTGGGCTATGATTCTCCCTGCAACAGAGGCTCAGAGGAGGAGGCAGGCAGGGTTGAGTTAACTTGTGCAGACAGACAGACAGACAGCTAGGCAGGCAGGCAGGCAGGCAGGCAGAGGCCCTGAGGCAGGGAGTAGAAGAGACTGGCATGCTGAAGACCTCTGTGGATACACTGGGGCAATGGAGGGACAGAGTAGGAGACAAAGACAGAGCTATAGAAGGATGCAAGTCACACAGAATCCCATCAAGGCTAGTCAGCCAGGGGACAGACCATCAGTGACACCTCCACACCCTTCCTGGTCCTCCACTGCCCCCAACCCTGTGTCCCCAGCACCATCCCATATTCTACTAAGTTGCTCAGTCTGAGAGCGCTCACTTCACAGGCTAGTAGACCGCTGCAGGACCTGCCACAGTGGGGGCAAGCAGGGAACAACGCATGTTTGAGAGAGAAGACCAGCAGTGTTTACTGACATCCAAAGGCCAGACTTCTTAGAGCTAGTCCCAGCTTAGAGAGGGCTCTACGAGGCGTGAGGGGTCGGAGTCAGAAGTTTAAAAAGAGCTGAGGTGGGCAAGGTAAGTTCAGTGACACAAGCACTTGCCACCAGGCTTCATGGCCTGAATTTGATCCACAGGACCCACGTGGTAGAGGAAGAGAACCGACTCCCACATAGTGACCTCTGACCTCTACACATACACCAAACAAAACACAAGCGCTGCATGTTCTCTCTCTCTCTCTCTCTCTCTCTCTCTCTCTCTCTCTCTCTCTCTCTCTCTCTCTCTCTCTCTCTCTCTCACATACGAAATGCAATCTTGTTTAAAATTAGAAGAGCCTTCTATGTGCCAGAAGGAAGCTGCCCGTTAAGATTAGTAGTGTAGCCGGGCGTGGTGGTGCATGCCTTTAATCCCAGCACTCGGGAGGCAAAGGCAGGCAGATCGCTGTGAGTTCGAGGCTAGCCTGGTCTACAAAGTGAGTCTAGGACAGCCAAGGCTGTCTCGAAAAACAAAACAAAACAAAACAAAAAAAGAGATTAGTAGCCTGCTGTAACTTTCCGTGCTCTCATGGCGGTAGGCGGGGGGGCGGGGCTTTCTGCACACCCTCTCCCCTCTCTGGGAGTGTGTCTCTATCAAGGACACCTCTCTAGCTGAACATGGCGATATGCTGCCTAAACTCCTCCTACCAGTGTGGACCAACTGTTGAGTCTCACTTCTAAAACCTGGTCCCAGGGATCTTGGGCTCTATTGTAATTTTTGAGAGGAGATCTGGGGTAGCTAAGAATGACTTTGAAGGTCTGACCCTCCCGCTCCACCTCCCCTGCGCTGAAATTACAGGCCTGTGCCACCATCCCCGGTTCATCTGGAAGCTGCTGGGGGCGGAGGGGGGGGCGGGGGTTGGCCCAGGGTTTCTTAATCTGCAGTTGACACCTAGCATAAAGAATCTGTGACTCTTGCAGATCCCTTAACAGAGGAGTGGCAGAGTGTAAATGACAGTGGATCACAAACCTATATGGCACAAGACCAGAATAGGACAGCAAGGGAACACAACGCCCTACAGCCTTTCGGTAGCACGGAACCCACTCCGTTGTCCCTGTCTCCTGACCCTCTCCAGGGTGTGGCACTGGCTGGCTTGTGGGTCTCCAGTCTCTAGACACCCCCTCCCCACTGCCAGCGTGCCCCCCCAACTCTCCGGCCTCCCCCACGTGCTGGGTGGCAAGGCTTTGCCACAACCACATGAAAAGCCATTTCCCCGGGGTGTCCCCACACCTGGGAAAGCCGGCAGAGCGCCCAGCGCGGCCCCGCCCCGCGGCTGGAACACCGGGCGAGATCAATGCGGCCGGCGGGGCGTCGCCACCTTGTTCCAATCAGGGCCGGGCGCCTTCCGCTGGGGACCGTGCCCAGCGCCAGCCCTGGTCCTCCCAGGCACAGCCGGTGACCCGCAGGAGCCGCACCCACCGAGCTCGGGCCACAAGTAGTATCCATTGCAGCGCTACCTGAAGCCCTTCCCTCTTCAGCCTCAGTTTCCTTAGCTTCCGGGAGCCTGGATTAGCCTCTGGGGCTCAGGGCTAAAGCTGGAAAACATAATAGGACACCGGCAAAGGAGGACACCCGCGGCCGAACAGAGGGTGGCAGAAGCTGGTGGGATAAAGAAGCTGGCTGATGTCCTGCCATGAACTCTTTAACCCTCCCCAGCCCTCAGGGCTCAGCCCAAGTCACCTCCTCCAGGAGGCCCTTCCTGACTGCCCAAAGGCATCGGTGGCTACCCCTCAGCACCAATCATGGGTCATTTCACGTCTCTCTTCCTATTTGAGCAGTGTCACGTGGCATTAGTCTTTCGGGGCCTTCTGCCTTCCCTAGCTGCCATGCCCTTTGCTGCATCCCGCTGCACCCCAAGCACCCATGCTGCCCATGTTATGGGAAGTAGAAATTGGTACCCCCTCATCTCCTCTCCTCTTCTCTCTCTCTCTCTCTCTCTCTCTCTCTCTCTCTCTCTCTCTCTCTCTCTCTCTCTCTCTCTCATCTCTACCTTCCAATGGAAGCACACAGGCCCTGGGGACCAGGTTGGGATGAGGACAGACAAGGTCTGTAAGGTTAAGGTTCTGACTGAGGTCCTGAGATGGGCTGGGAGAGAGACTCTGGGTCTGAGGACGGTTGTGAGTATGCGGAAGTTCTGGGCACGTCCCACTCTCCCCGGTGAGAAACTGTCCTCCTCAGCAACAAATGACAAAGAGTAGCCCTGTCTGAGACTGTGGCCAGGATGATGGGGCAGGGTTTGGAAGCCCACTCCAGGCGAAGGTCAGCTGACGACATCCTCGACATCTCCCTCCCCAAGGGCCATAGACACACTGAGAAGAAAGGACAGCCGCTCTGTGCACAGGGCTGCTTAGCTTGGAAAAAGGACTCCCAAACAGTTTCCCCTCCTTCCAGTCCTTAGCATTCACCCCGGACTTGTTGATCCATTGCGGACTTGAGCCAGTCACCAGCTTTGCCTCAGCTTCCTCCTGTGAGAAAGGGGGTGGTGATAGAGGTGTCTGATGCCTAAGGCAGCCGAGCCGAGTAGTCCGTGAACCGGTCTGCAAATGTATATGTGGTATGTATTGTTAGGAAGGAGTGTCCGTGGGCCGAAGTGGGGGTGCTGCTGCTGCTTCACCTAACAGTGTCAACATCAGAGTGCTCCTCCATGTCCCAGCCCCACCCTCCCAAGCTGAATCCCCCCGGGCTGAATTCACTTTCACCTGTGAAGTGGCCCATGCGTGTGACAGGAACCTGGAGGGTTGGTGGAGGTGTGTGTGTGTGTGTGTGTGTGTGTGTGTGTGTGTGTGTGTGTGTGTGTGACGACTGCAGGGAGCATGCTCAGTGGGCACTGGGTACCTGCTGGGTACCAGGAGATGCCGGTGGGTGAGCCGACTGCCGACTGCCGTGAGATAGCTTCAAGAACCATCAGGTGGTAGACTGGCAATGTAGGTGAAAAAGTGATTTGGCCAAGAGTAAACAAACACGCCTGGCGGGGGTGGGCGGGGGGGGGGGGCAGCGGCTCAGTGAAACCAACACTTGCATGGAACAAGGGAGGCCCTGGGTTCCAAGCCCAGCGACCAACATAAATTCAGAAATAAAAACTAAAAGAATAAGCAGACCCGGCTTTGATGCGCCATGGGCAGCTGTACGTGGGCTGCTATGTGCTGAGGGTTTTGTTGTTGTCGTCTTTGTTTTGTTGGTGGTGGTGTTTTTGTTGTTTTTGAGACAAGGTCTCACTATATAGCTCTGGCTGGCCCAGGACTGACCAGGCTGGCCTCAAACTGACAAAGATCCACCAGCCTCTGTTGGGATGAAAGTTGCGCGCCTAAATGTAAGCCTCTTTTTTTTTTTTTTACATCAGTCCCCAACCCCTACCCCTGAGGTTTGGGAAGACAGAGAAGCTTTAAAGAGTTTTCTCTATATTTATTGACAGGATCTCATGTAGCCCAGGCTGGCCTCAAACTCGATATGTAGCAGAGGATGACCTCGTCTTCCCATTCCACATTTCAAGCGCTGGAATTAATGGCATACATTATTATGCTTCAGATTTTTGGGTTTTTGTTTTTGTTTTTTTTTTTTTTTAATGCTTTTTGAGACAAGCTCTCATAGCTTTGACTGTCCTGGAATTCACTTTGTAGACCAGGCTGATTTTTGAACTCACAGAGATTCTCCTGCCTCGGCTTCCTGAGCGCTGGGATTAAAGGCAGAGTCTACCATACCCAAGCAGCTTAAAAATTATTATTATTTTTTATACTTTGCTTGCCTTTAAAATATTTTATTATAAAGTTTTAAGTAAAGAAGAACATATAAAATATGAGTTTTGTTGAACAATAAAAGAACAGTGATAAAGCAGGCCTCTGGGCCCACCTTGGATATAGACGCTCAGGTGACTAAAGTGATGATTGCACCCTCCTCCCACCATGAAGGAGCCTCTCCCAGACACACCCCTCCTTGCACTGACCATGGTGAGGGCGAGGATCATCCTCTGGCCTCTGCATATACTATGCTCTTTCTAAATTCATTTTTTCATTATGTTTATTTACTTACGGGGTGCACATATGTCACAGCACACATCTGGAGGTCAGAGGACAAATTGCTGGAATTGGTTCTTTCCTTCTACCGTGTGGGTCCCGGGAAATCAAACTAAGATAATGAAGGCTTAGCAGCAAGCGCCTTTACCAGCTGCTCATGAGAGCAGAAGCTGAGGGAGTGAGGCTGAGGAGAGAGTCCGTGGAGGGTGACTTGATCTCTCCATGCAACAGATAAGCAAGCAGGGAACTCTAAGGTCACACAGCCTGAGGCAGAGATGAGGGTTCCGAGACCTGAGCTCAGAACATAGCCCAGGACTTTCTCTCATTTGTTCCATAAACCTTTACCGTTAGCTGACCCTGCCCTGGACACCTGTACTTGCTTTAGCCTCCTGCTCTGTTTATCAGCTCAACTCACAGTCTTGAGTCCTGTTCTCACGGCAGGGAGCCCAGGGGGTGCCCCTCCCCCACTCTCTTTGTGGCACAATCTCAGGACTTGCTTTCCTTTGTATGGAGCCCAGCCTTCACAAACCTGGTTCCACCTCAGCATTGTGTGACCACACCCAGGGGGAGTTCTTCATAGATCTGAAAGTAAGCCAGGCAAGGTGGCACACAACACCTGCCAGCTCAGGATCTAGTAGGTGGAGGCCAGAGGATCAGGAGTTCAAGGTTATCCTCAGCAACACAGTAAGTTTGAGGCCAAATTGGGATATATGAGACCCTGTCAATAATAATAATAATAATAATAACAACAACAACAACAATAATAGCAGCCAAGGCTGAAGATACAACTCGGTCAATAAAGCTGAGGACTTGAGCTCCATCCCTCAGAACGCTCGTGTAAAAAAGCAGGCATAGTAACATGTATGTCGGCCATCACAGTGTTGGGGAGGTGGAGACAGGAGGATGCCTTCCTGGCCAACCAAGTTAGCACCATCAGCGAGCTCCAGGCCAATGAGAGGCCCTGTCTCAAAACAGAAAGTGGGAAGAACTTGAGGAAGGAGGCATCGACCTCTGGCCTCCACAAGCCTACATACACAGTGCATGCATAGCTATACGCACACATGTGTACACACACATAGAAAATACACAGAAGTGAAGGGAGCCTATTAATCTAAAAAGGAGTTTTTACCCAGGCCGGCCCTTTTCCAGAACAGAGACGCCCCCAGGTTGCCTTAACAACCTGTCCTGTAACATGGCTTCAACAGTCCTTTCTGTACCGAGGTCCCTGGGGGTGTCACAGGGCCTTAGCCAAGGGGTTCGGTGATTCTCCTTCTGGGCGATATCAGCTATAACAGCTGTGGTCTCCGAGCCCGCGGTGTCCCAGATCCTCATGCCCCATTCTGAGCACAGAAATGCTCCCCACTTTCAGGTGAGGGGGATGAAGCAGATAGAGGAAGCTGTCATCTGAGCAGGAACCGAGTGTCCAGCCTGGACTGATGCACTGTGGGCTGCTCGGCCACCCTGGGACACTGTGGGGGAGGGGTAAATCTCAGGCGTGCTGGGATCTCCTCCCATTCTACCTGCCAAACAGGTGCAGGGTCTGTCTACTCTCCTCCCATTACCCAGTTGCAGCAGAGCCCTGAGTTGGGGTCCTTTGTTCTGGGAGTGCATGGGGAAGGGGGTGTACACTAGAATTTCTCCACCGGCCCGTGTTGTCCTAATGCCTGAGCCAGGGTCACTTATTCCTCCCACTCCATAACCAGCATGTCCAAGGTCAAGACATGGCTTCCACAATGGCCCTGTTCCCGTGTTCTTCAGAAACCAGGAGAAGGGCATCTCACCACCCCTTTATAAGACGCCATTGAAGCCTGGCATGGTGGCGCACACCTTTAATCCCAACACTCGGGAGGCAGAGGCAGGTAGATCGCTGTGAGTTCAAGGCCAGCCTGGTCTACAAAGCAAATCCAGGGCAGTGAAGGCTACACAGAGAAACCCTGTCTCAAAAAACCAAAAAAAAAAAAAAAAAAAAAAAAAAAAAAGCTATTTGTTTGCCACTGATACACAAAGCTCTTATAATGTAAACCTGTCCCAAAGACCTTACCTCAAAACCTAAGACCACAGTAAGGAGGAAGTCTCTGCAAGGAATTGGGGCCATGCAGACCACAGTGGGGATCATTAACACCTGTCAGGAAGTGTGGCTGTGACTTCCAAGCTGGGCCTTTGGGGTTCCTCACAGGCCAGCGTGGCTAGGGACATGGGATGAGAGCAATGCGCTGCTTTGAGTCAGTCAGTGTCCAGAGCCAGGACCAGGGTCCTGACAGCAGCAGCACCCTGTGTGACCCGGGAAAGTCAGTGGTCCTTTCCTAGCTCTCAGTTTCTCCAGCCGGGGAGATAAAAATGAACAGATGTACTGTAGGCAAATAACTTCTAGGTCTCCTAAGGATGAGGCAGAAGCCAAGCCACTGGGTCCCTGAAAAAAGCCTAGAGAAGGAAGGGACTGGCCTGACTCACCCAGTGACACCACAAGAACAGCTCCCAGTCACCTCCACTCCCAGAACTGACAGCCAGGCCTGTGAGCCTCAGGCTCAAGCCAAGCCATAGGACCTGATGGCCTCTGGCTCTGTTCTACATGCCAGGCTCTGGCCAATGATCCACACGGAGGTCAATAAATGGCACACGCTGTGATAGAACTAGCCCCACGGCCCAGCCCTATGGACACAGGCTAGGCCCTTACTAACCAGGCTCTTCCCATTTTTTGTGTTGTCCTTTCTATTATTTGGGGCTACCAAGGGAGGAGTCTGATCCCTGCGCATGGCCACCCAGGCAGAGAATGGTTAGGAGCACTTCACTTTGGGGCTGAGGACCCGAGTTCGGATCTCCAGTATCCATGGAAATAGCAGGTGAGCGTTGACAGCCCACAGTCAGAATCAGGGGGGGATTCTCAAAGCAACCCGACTAGCCAGGCAAGCTGTATGGTGAGCTCCGGCTTCCGTTGAGAGACCCTGCCTCGGTGAATAAGGTGGAGAGTAAAGATGGGAGATTCCTAATGCTAACCTCAGGCCTCTATATGTGCACACGTGTGTGCCCACACACACACACACACACACACACACACACACTTGTGTCTGTGTGCATAGCTCATTTTGGAATCTGGGAGAACTGAGTTCAGATCTTGTCTTCCTCAGCGTGCGATACCTCTGAACCTCTGTTCACCCCACAAGTAGGATTGAAGTTCACGAAAGCTACTATTAGCAGGAGCAATGTATGCTCGCCATATCCTTCCACTCTACACCCCAAGCCCCATACGGCATGGGTACCTTGCTTGTAATCTGTGGCCAGGAATGGCCACATGATCTGGGGGACCCCCGTGAAAAACAAAAGTACAAGTCCTTGTTCAACAGCTTCTAAAACTTTCAAAGGTGCTGTAGCCGAGCATGCACGTTCAAACAGTGCATGCCCTTCCTAAGAGCAGGGCCCTGTGACACCATATAGGTCACACCCTAGGGAGCTGGCACTGCCTCAGACACAGCCAGGGAGCTTAGACCCAGCCCAGGTGGAAAAGGGCTCAGGCTCTTTCCTAGCAGCTAAAGGCCTTACACTGGGGCCAACTTTGTTCCCTGAGCTGCTTGCAGCTGAGAGGGTGACCGCCCGGCCCGCCCGCCCGCCCGCCTGCCCAGCCCTGCCACTGTCGGTGGTCATGGAGGAGGCATAAAAGGCTGACTGTTCTTCACCTCGGGCCGCCTGTTTTTATCTCACGCCATGCATACAGTACATAGCTGCTTTCTTTCCGCAGAGGGCTGCATTTTTTTTTTTCTTCTTTTCCAAGGGCGACGCTGGAAAGCCATGTGGCTTTTATTGCTGGCAGGAATGTCTACAGCGTTCCTCCCCACCACATAAATGGAGCCGTCATCTTCAGCCTTGTGAGGCCAAGGCTGCTCTCCTGCAAGCCATCAGCCTCTGAGATTAATTAAAGTTTCACAAGGACTGACAGGCATTAAGACCTTTTTGGAGAGGTGGAGAACCTCTAATAGGACCCTGTAGCCCAGGCGCTGCTGGGTGGGCTTTGGAGACAAGGGTGGGCTACAAGAGACAGAAGATCAGGGACCCGACCAGCAGGAGGTGGCAGCAGGAGGTGCCCAGACTACCTTGGTCTAGACTGTGATCTGAACAGAGACCCTTCCTTCCCAAGGCCATTAACAAAGCCAGGGGCTTGGTTTTGATGTCTAAGGGACTTCGCACGTGACACCAGAACTCTCAAGCCAGCTCTGGACTCCTCTGCCAGAAATGTAATTCTGTCCCGTGGCTGTCACTTCTCCAGTCTGATTCTGCTCCCCAACCCCCTCCCCAGCCCCCATGAAACAAGCAGAGTGGTTAGAGACATGGGCTGTGGGGCCAGGATGCCTGGCTGGAGTCCCAGCACTGTGGTTTCCTAGCTGTGTAACCTTAGGTAGTTCTCTTGACCTCTTTGGCTTCTGTTTTTCTCTCCTAAGATGGACTTGATGACAACCCCATGGGGGTGGGGGATGTTTCAAAGTGGCAATAAATGAGCTTGGAGTCTACAATGTGACAGAGGTGACTACTGCTTACAGGAGTGCTGTCCGTACCCACTGCAGCAGTTGCCCCATGCTGTGGGGAGGTTGGGGGCCGGAGGGAATAGTGGGCATGGGAGTGGGGCAGAGATGACATGCCAGGAGCCTTCTAGCGCTCCAGGTGAATAGTGGGGGTCATTGCTGTGGTACAGGCAGCAAAAAGGGGAAGCTATGGAGACTGAAGATTGGTGCTGAGTCCTTGCAGGGAGATGGGGGGGGGGCGGAGCTCATTCTTCCCGGAGCCTGGGAGATCCTGGAAGCCAGAGAATGAAATCTCTGCCCCTCCCCGCTCCCAGAGGCACAGGGAGACTGAGCGTGCACAGCAGGTGGTCCAATCCAAGAACCAGGACTCTGATACAGCAGCCCTGAGGGGCAGAGACTGTGCACTACCAGGCTGGACCAACGCCCTTCAGATACAGAGGCTTCAGTGGGTTTCCTTTTCATCCCCAAGACCCAACGAGCTCTCTCAGGGCTCTCAGATAGGAGAGAGTGGTGGGTGCCTCTCTTCCTCCAAATGTGACTAGGCTCTGAGAGTGCAGGAATGGCTTATAGGTTCTGATCACAGCTGGAACACACACTCCTTGTTCAGAGGGAAAGCCTGAGATGAGAGAATCACACCAGCTCTGGTCCTTCCTTTCCCTGCTGGGTGCCGGAGCTGCACCCTCCCTTGAAGGCAGCCCCAGTTCCCAGCTTTGGGCCCAGAAGCACAGCACTCACCTCAGGTGAGTTCAGCCCTCTCTCGCTGTGCCTCCCCTCTTCCTCAGCACTTCCTGCACCCTCCGGATTTGAAGGGTCTGCGGATGCTAAGTTCCCATTACAATGAATGGGTTGAGCGCCTCTCTATGTAAGACTGCTACTGTATCTCAAAGGCTTGCACGAGCCTGTCTGGGTTTTGGCCAGGCCTCAGCCAAGGCTGAGGTTTTCTACTTCCCATTTCAGGGCCAGGCTCCCACAGGTAGTGACACAGCCAGGACAGGTGTCCCACCTCTCAGGAAATTGATTTTTTAACTTAGCTCTATTGCCCATGTTCCATTGCCGGCTCTGACGGGGGTTCGGTACATGACATCTTCTGTAATTTGTTATTTTATACTGTGCGTGTAACTACACACACACACACACACACACACACACACACACACACACGTCTGAAAAAAAAACGGGATGTAGAGTGTTGCATTTGCTAGCTGCTCTTTCCGGCTGGCTTTCTCCTTCTCAGCCTTCAAGAGCTCGCTGCCCCTCCCCTCCCAGGGAAAACTGCTGACCCTCCTCCTCAGGAAAGGGGGCCCGGAATGAAGTTCCTGGTGAACCCCGGAAAGTCCCTTGTGAGTTCCAGGGACTGTAGGATGAAGGCGGCAAGATCCAGGACCAGAATGTAGAAACTCGGTTTCTAGAAGGAACAGACACCTCTAGGGGAGGGAGAGAGGAAGGAACTATGGGTGTTGAAGGTGGTGGCCACTTGCTATTTAGGTCAGGGTTGCTTGTGGGAGGGTGGTGGTGAGGGACCCTGGGACCCTGCAAAGCAAGGAAGCCCTTAAAGGTTGCCTTGAGTTCAGTGTTAGCTCTGCCTAAAGGTGGGTACCAAACCATCTTTAGACTCCAGGTAGCTCTCAGGCCAGCCTAGGATGAAGGGGTCACTGCCTAAGCTCTGAGTCCTGGCGAGCTGTGTGGGAGATACAAACTATTGGGTGATTCATAGTTAGGGGTATGGCACTTGCCAAAGACAGCTGGCATGATAGCACGTCCATCCGTCCTTCTGTGGTAGATCTGCACCAAGCACTTTACAGTTAGCCCAGATACGGCTGTTATCCCCTGTACAAATGAAGGGAAGGCTCGGGTATGCTTGATGCAGGGTCCGTGGACCAGAGTGATGGAGGAAGGCAGACTTACTCATGAGCCAGAGTGTAACTCATAAGCAGGTACATCAAAGCCCACCCTGCCCAGGGTCCAGACTCTCAAGGAATCACACACCCCTCCCCCCTTGGACTCAGAGCTGTGTGGCCAAGAAGCCATTAGAACTTTCTCTTAGGAAGGGGTCCCTCTCAGGCTAAGAAGCTGCTGTAGATGACCCAGGCTGGTCCAGTTTGCCTATAGCAGTGAACAGTTAGGTAAGAGGAGCTTTGATGGCCCTGGAGGGGACACAGTGGGGTGCTCTTAGATGGAGGCATGTGAGAGAAAGCTGACTGTTGTCCATCAGTGGGACAGAAAGGGAAACAGAACACATGCATGCATGGTGAGGAAGGGAGATGGTCTTAGTTGATGGACGGCACGCACGGAGATAGTTCTGGGTTTGTCAGTCCAGAG
Organism: Acomys russatus; assembly: GCF_903995435.1. Classification (NCBI taxonomy): domain Eukaryota; kingdom Metazoa; phylum Chordata; class Mammalia; order Rodentia; family Muridae; genus Acomys; species Acomys russatus. The sequence continues at coordinate 29,249,729 of NC_067165.1, forward strand.
TAGGAAGAAGGAAGCTGGGTGGGTACCTGACAGGCATAAGGATGAAAGTCTGTGCATGCTGCCCTATCCTCAGAATGGAACAGAACTAGAGAAAGGGTTTGGTGTTTTTCTGTTGGAGAGTTCGGCTGGTCACAGGCCCCTCGATGTCTGAGACTCCGGGAGAAGGGCATTTATCCGTAAGAACTCAGGCAGGCAGCCCTTGGCCTAACACCACGCCATCCGTTTGTCCGATATGTGGCCACAGACATAATGAAGAGTCATGCACCCTCTCCAGAAAGTAGCTCTTCGCAAGTCCAGTCGTTTAGAAAACCCGGGGCAAATGCAGCTGGCGCACATTTGTGCGCGGAATCTGGCGGGGCAACTGAGCAACCAGCGAGGCGCCAGCGCCAACTAGTGGGCAATTCCCATCACTGCTTCAGCCCTGGAGACACTGCACCGTCGACCTCGGGCTGTGTACTGAGAGTCAGCACTTCCCCAATCCTTGGTTCTGGTGCCCACAGAGGGCGGGCACCTTCGGAGGGTTGTAGCTGAGACCTGGTCCAGGGTCAGATGCTGGGTCCGTCACCACCACCACCACCCCGTTGCCTCACTTTCCGGAAACCCGTTTAACTCGTTATAGGCTCAGAAAAAGAAATCAGGCAGAGGGACTAGTAAATAGATACAAACTGGGGCATTTCGAAAAATCGAATTTACACACCATAGAGGTGGCCAGTCACAGCCCACAGTCTCTCTGAGGCAGAGTAGGTGACTCGTCGCCGGTCTGGGCCCTACCTGGTGGCTAATAGTGGTCCCTTTCCAGGGGAGCCCCCTCTGAGGGTACAGGCGCCAGGACCGGGCTCACTGGATTTCTTTCGTCTGGTCCTGAAGCTGTTGCCAGAGCTTCCTAGGAAGCCCAAGGCCTAGTGATGGGTAACTCCTGGGGCATGAGTTCTCTAAAAGGTCCAGTAAGGGACCCTCACCGTCCTTGCTTCCTTGGTGGCCTGAGGCGCTGGCATGAGGCCCAAAGAGAAGCAGGGGACAATTCTCCTGTCGCTCCTTAGGTTCGGGGCACAGCTTGTTCCCACTGTCCTGCGCCCAGAGCCAGATTTCGTTTATTTGACAAAATGGAGCGTGCTAAACTGAAGTCAGAGAGAGGATGAGGTCTTGATGCCGCCGTCCTATCCTAGGTTGTATCGCTTCTAGGGCAGTCATTGTAGACAGATCCACAGCTGCTGGCAACGAAAATGCAGTCGAATTTCCAAAGCACAGAGAGAAACGAAGGCGTTCGTTTCCACAGTCCAGGGAGTACACCTGAGAGCTCTCTTCACCTCTGTAGCTTTGTAGTCGTACTTTGTGCATTGGTACCAGGCCTAGGACACAGGAAAGAGGCTCCTGGCCACCTGGCATGAGTAACAACGGAGACCCCAGGACCTGACAGCGCTATAGACCCAGCACTAGGACCAAGAAGATATGGTGGACTCCCATCATCCCATCCACAGGGAGAAAGCAATCCGATTGTTTTCCAAGCCACTGACAGCTTTCTTTCTCCCACAGACCCGCAAACACTTCCATGACACAGGACAGTGGCTGCTTTCATGTGGTTGTGTGTGTGTGTGTGTGTGTGTGTGTGTGTGCGCGCGCGCGCGCGCGCACGCGCGGGGGGGCGATTAAAAAAAGCACACTGTTGTATTTTTTCAAAGAGCTAGGAGGTGCCACAAGAAAGAACGACTCCACTAGGCCTAGCTACGCGCTCCTGAAACTAGTTTTGAGTGGACAGGAACAGGGTGGTTGACCCCAGCCCACTGCTGGTCCGTATGGGAACCACCATGCTGTCTGCCTCGAAGGTTGACACAGAGGCCACAGAGGCGGAGGCCACGGCCGCACGGGGCTGTGGAATCCCGCGTGGGGTGGAAGCTCTAGGGTCAAAATCGTTTGTGGGGTGGGAGGGAGTGAGGAAGCAGTCTTGGGTGTCACCGCAGCGACCAGCTGAGGGTGCAGGTTCCGGGCTGCGGTAGCCAGAGCTGGAGAGTCAGGCTGCCACCCGAGGGAGGGGAACCGAGGCGCAGCCAGGAAACCGATTTCTGCTCAGGGTGCAGCAGCTACTCCTGACTCCCGGGAACCACCGCTCCCGCGCGGCTACTGGGACGCGGGTGTCTAGACCCTCCGGGGCGGAGCCTGGCCCCTGGTAGGCCCGCGCGGGCCCGAGCCACCCGGTCCTACCCGGCGAACCCCGAGCCTGGGGGCTGCGATTGGCTGCGCCCCGCGTCGCTCGCACGGCCCCGCCCCGCGGCCCCGGGTACTAACCCCGCGCGGGCGGCCGCGGCGCCGCCACTTGATTCTCTAGGATCCGGGGCTGGGGCCGCGGCCGCCGAGTCCGTGGGGCGGCCGCGCGCGCGGGATGCGGGACTAGCGGGCGCGCGGCCGACCGTCGGGGTGTCCCCCCCCCGGCGCCGCCCCCCGCGCTGGCCGGGCCCGGAGCAGCCGCCTTCCCGCCTCCCGCTTCCCGCGGCTGCGGCCGCCAGCGCCCTGACGGCCACGGCATGCGTATTCCCGTAGACCCGAGCACCAGCCGCCGCTTCACTCCCCCCTCCACGGCCTTCCCCTGCGGCGGCGGCAAGATGGGCGAAAACAGCGGCACGCTCAGCGCGCAAGCGGCCGCGGGCCCTGGCGGCCGCACCCGGCCCGAGGTGCGCTCGATGGTGGACGTGCTGGCGGACCACGCGGGAGAGCTCGTGCGCACCGACAGCCCCAACTTCCTCTGCTCTGTGCTGCCCTCGCACTGGCGCTGCAACAAGACGCTGCCGGTCGCCTTCAAGGTGAGTGCAGGGGCCAGACTGGGAGGACACAGGGGAACCTGGGCTCCTCCGTCGCAGGAGCCCAGGCCAGTGAGGACGTGGGTAGCGTCAGACTGGGAAGACAGAAAGGGGGATGACACTCGGCTGGCAGGACACGGGGGTACCTGGGCGCTCCTGCTGCGGGACCCCACGCCCAGAAGGACCCCACCGGACACCAGGCGGCCGGCAATAAGAGCCCAGATTCCAGAGGACACTAGGGAGGGACACCGGGGTGGAAGGAAACCGGGGCACTCATCTAGCAGGACACAGGAGTGCCTGATCACCCACGCTGCAGGAAGCCAGGCCCCGGAGAGCACGGAGGGAACCTGGGTGTCCCCGCTGTATGAAACCGGGTTCAGACAGATATGGTGTGCATCAGTCAGGGAAGACATTAGGAGGGCGTCCAGGAGAACTGGGCGTGGGGAGTGCTTCCCTAGCTCCCACTGCAGGAGCCAGTAACTGGGACCCCGCATTGAGACCGATACACCGCGGCCTTGCTGTTCACCGGACACGGAGACTTGGGGGGCACTGACAGCTTGGAGGGGCTATACCTCTCTCCACCTGGCCTTCTCAGGGCCCCTGTGGGTATGGCCGCATGGAAACGGGAGGACTGGAGCTTCCAGATCCTTGCCACAGCCTAACCCGTTACTGGGCAAGAGGACCGCGGGAGCTGGGCTAGGACCTGGGAGGTGCAGCGAGCCGGGAGGGCCTGGCCTACCCTGCGGCGCCCAGGCTACTTGCGCTGTTGCTGAAACACTTCCTTCCCACACTCTGCACCTCGGCGGCTGAATTTGCACAGGACGACCGTAGGCCGGTCCTGGGACGCCTTTCCCTAAAGGGCTGCAGCCGGCATCCCGAATGAGAGGCCGAGACTGGTGGAGTGTCTCCATCCTGGTAGCCCCGAGTCGGTCAGAGAATTTTTTTTTTTCAGTTATGCCAGAGATAGTCAACTGTTTCGTTTTCTTCTTTCTTTCTTTTTTCTTTTCTTTTCTTTTCTTTTTTTAAGGGGGCAGCCAGATGAAACGAAAACGCCTTGGTTTTCCCCTAAACCTCTCGCAGCTGCCACGAGAAAGGGCAGAGCAGGAGGGGCCAGCGGCTGGGGAGGTGGTGGCGTCCGAGGTAGCGGGCCTGCTGGCAGCTGAGGCCCGCCTTGCTCCCATTAAGACTTCAAATTGGAAGGGGGGGGGGGAAGAAGACTAGTGACTCTTTGAGGTCTCCCGGGTGACATCTTAAAATACCAGCGGGGGGGGGGGATCTCCCGGGAGGAGGGAGGGAGGAAGAAGAGGATGGGGGGGGGGGGGAGGCCCGTGTGACTGTAATCGTCAGATCGGAGGTTTTACTGTCACTTGGAGCTTAAAAGGAATCTTTGAAATTAAAAGAAGACAGGATGTTGACAGGAAATCTGGCCTTTTTAATCAGACCCCAAACATTTTCTCCTTGAAATCTTTACCATCTGGATCCCCAGTCCCTGCACACGGCAGCCACGTTTAAATGGCTGTGACTCTGTTTAAAGTTGGTTCAAAAGGCATCGGCCTCTTGGTGTGCCTTGTGGGGGGGGGGGGGAGGAGAAGGAGGGAAGAGATGACATTTAAGGGAGCATCTCTAACCACCCATCCCGCAGTTTCCAACAGGCACATGCTCAGTTAGGGCTTTTCTGATCAACTTGCAAAAAGGGCAGTACCGGGTTCGCATCTTGTATTTTCTCTGCATAACGAATCCAGGATCTGCTGAGGCCATTTAACTGGGCCTTGGCCACATTGCCGGGCCAAATTTCATACCCAAAAAGGCCAATGCGTTAACTGAGAACAAGGAACAGCCTCGTTGTTATCACTGCTGATTCTTTGGCCTGGGAGTGTGTAGTCTTCTTTAGCGCACCACCCTTAGCGGTGACCTTGCTGACTGACAGCTCTAGCTTGGACTTAATTTAATTAAAAAAAAAAAAAAAAGATGATTTCTTTGGGCCTCTTGTTAACCACTAGACCCAGGATTTGGGTGCGGAGGGTAGAGAGTTCATTCTTTGGGTTCGGTGGTATTGAAAAAGGATCTACATACCGCTAAGGCTTCTCCACCCTTGCCTCTGTGAAAACCTTCAGTGAACCTGCGGGGGCGGGGGGGGGCGGGGGCGGGGGGCGGGGAGGAGTGGGCAAGCTGCGTGAGCCGCTCCTTTCGGCCTTCCTAAGCTGTCTTCTTTGCTGCCGGCTTCCTCAGGTGGTGGCACTGGGGGACGTGCCCGACGGAACCGTGGTGACCGTAATGGCGGGCAATGATGAAAACTACTCCGCTGAGCTGCGCAACGCTTCCGCTGTCATGAAGAACCAAGTGGCCAGGTTCAACGACCTGCGATTCGTGGGCCGCAGTGGGCGAGGTGAGCAGGAGGGACGCTGCTGTTGCGACGACAAAGGTGGAGTTAGGGTCTCTGCAAGAGCTCCGGAAACAGGTCTGCAAGCCCAGGGCTGTCTCAATGGCACGTTTCCCTACAGTTGGCATTACACCGGCCAATTTATGCGGGTGTGTTTGTATCTCTTACCGGTAAAGAAGAATTCTCCCAGGTTCCAGAATTTAGCAGCTTCTAAAGCCTCTAGTGCCGCCCTTCTTTCCCCGTTAGCATCCCTGATCTCACAAAAAAGATGCTGAGAGAACATCCTGTGCACATAGCTCAAGCCCGGGGTGAATGTCTTTTGGTTAGCACCGACGCACCCCAGCCACTCTCCCCAGGGTGAGAGCCCCCTGTTGTCTCCCTGGGGCCTGGTCTCCCCAGAACTCTGGGCCTCTTCAGGTACTTTCAAAAAGAGAATTCAGAGTTGGAAAGAGAAATTTGAAGGCTGCCTTGAGAGCCCCAGGCTCCCCGCTGGTGGCTGCCCTGCCAGTCTGATCCACCCCGGTAGTGGCAAGAAGGCAGGACCAGATACCACAACGGCTGCCGCCAGGGGCTGTTGAGTGGGAGGTTGCTGGGACCCGAAACCTGTCATCTTAGTAACTCTGGGGTGGGGGAACCCTCATTGTTCCCGTGCCCTGAGGATAGGAGTATCTGCGGCTTTAAGACTAGCCTGCTGAGAAGTCGCTGAGCAGCCACCTTCCCAAGCTCTGGGAGCCCTCCAGGGTTAGGGAGTGAGCCTGCTCCTGGCTGCCACAGGCTGGGGCAGAATGGTACTTTTCAACACCAATAAACAAGACCTTCTCAAGATTCAAGCTCCCTGGGAGCCGCCAGCCTACTCCCACCAGGGCATCTGGGCACCATTTTGTCCTCTGCAGCCGTTCAGTATATACATACAAATGTCAAACATATTTTTGACTTTTCAGCATTAATTAAAACCAGGGTGTTATTTGCATGTAATAACTGTTTACTTGTTACTTTTTATGAAACTGAAATAGTTTACATTCTTTCGAACATTTCCTGTTCCTGTTGGCTCCCTTCCCCCGTGCACAGATTTCTTTCAAACGTTGCCCTTAACTGGTTGCAGGTTGATGGATGGAAAATGTTTGCTTTTATGAATTAAGCTTTCATTGCTGCTCCTAATTAGTCTCCAAGCCCCTTTTGTCATCCCCAATCCTGAGCCCTTTGCAACTTAATCAAAGCTCTGGCCCCCAAGTGGAGGAGCAAGGGCATCTGTCTGTTGGTGTAGGGCCCAGGTGAGGGGGGCGCATTAGAGCATCTGTCCCTGGGGAAGTTGGTAGAAAGGGAAGAAGTGGTTCCCTGAACCCCAAAAGGCAGTAGGCACTGGGGCTCCCTCCACTTTGCTACCTCTCCCGGGGAGGCGGGGAGGTGGGGAGGTGACAGGAAAACAAGAGGTGATGATTCTTTGACTTACCAGTGGCCTCTCTACATCCTAAGAAATCGGTTTGCTTTTATTTATTTCAGTGCTGTCTCACAGTGTAGTACAGGCAGGCCTGGAACTTGTTACAGAGTCGAGATTAATCCCAGATTTTTAGTACTGCCTCAGCCTCCCCCTCGGGGAGCTTGGATTACAGGTGTGTGCTACCACACTTTGCCCACAGATGATCTCTTAGTGAGCAGTGTCACCCACAGACAAGGGCCCCGCTGGGAGGGGCGTGTGTCCAAGGTGTCGATGAACTGCCTGTTCTTGAATCCTTTGAGGCTGCATCTCCAGCGGTGGCTCAAATTGAAATGTTTTTATATACAACCCTTCACCAGACTTGGTGGTCCTGGAAGGGAACAGGAGGCAGCCCCATACCTATGGAACCTTGGACCAAGTGCTCTTCCCGGCTCCTACCTGTCCAGGCTGAGCTCTAGGGCAGCTTACCTATGCCTCAGTTTCCTAGTCTGTGAAATGGCAGTGATAATAGCCCATTTTAGTGAAATATGAGGTAGATTAAGGACACAGTACGCATTCTCAGGTGTCGAGAGTTAGGTTCATGGTAGAGATTTTGTATTTCATATGGTTGGCACTGGAAGAGCCTTTGAAGTCCCTTTGAGCACTGACACTGATTCTCTGATTGCTGTGTGGTTTGTCTGGGGGTGGGGGAAACCCAGAAGGTGTGCGCTGTTGAGTGGGAGAGGGGAGGTGCTGATGTGCGAAGGTCCAGGATGCATGGTGCTGTACCTCTGCTATGCCTGTCCCAACAGCTGGGAAATTCCCTCCTGAGAATTTGCCCCCCCCCAATTGGCACCTAGAACCTGGCCCACTTTAGGTCAGCCTAGAGAACCCAAGAATTGTGGCTTAAAAAATTTTTTTTCCTGATTTCTGTTTGAATCCCAGAAAGATCACTTTCCAAACAAGAAAGGCATGCACCAGCCCTCCACATGCCCCAGCACCCTCAGGCACCAGCCCTCTGCACGCCCCAGCACCGGCCCCCCTACTCTCAGGGTACTCTGCAGGTGTGACCCAGAAGGAGGGCTGGCCAGCCGCTGAGCCCTTCCCTGCCCTGAATGTCCTGTAATCTGCAGCTGGGGCTGTTGCCATCTTCCACCTGCAATCCCTGAATCTCTGTCATTCCATAGCAGAAAGAAAAGTCATTCCTGGCAGGTACAGATTTGAATATGGAAATAGCCAGTGAGACCGCGCTGCAGCCGCTGCGGGGGGGGGGGCTACCCCCCCATAGTGCAGACGTCCCCCCTCGACCTGGGGTGACAGGACTCAAAGTGACCTAGCTCTCAGTCTGTGCCAGGATTGGCAGAAGATGGAGAAACTCTCTACAGAGTTTTTTTTGGGGGGTGATATGTTTTGGCTTTTTTTGTTTTGTTTTGTTTTGCTTTTGTGGTGCCAGGTATCAATGCCTGACTTTGACTCATGCTGGACAAACGATCTACAGCTAAGCCACATCTACAGCTCCCCCCCCCCCCCATGAAAACAAAGCAAGATCTTGTCCCCTGAAAACATCAGTAGTTACTAAAAAGAAGCCAAGAATTTGCTTAGTTAGGTTCGTGGCTCAGGAAGTTTTACTTTGTTTTGTTTTTAGTTAGTTAAAGTGGATTTTTCCCTCCTAGGAAAAATTAAATCTTTGTGACCCTTTGTGGTGCTGGGCTTGGTGTGTACTTGTGCATGTGCACTCACACACACACACACACACACACACACACACACACACACACTCCTACTCTCACACACATGCTCACACATACATACACTCACACACACATACACACATACACACACACACACACACACACACACACACACCTACCTTTCCACGTGTGCATGAACTCTCCTGGCCCTTCACCATGGCAACCCCAGCTTGTCTTCTAGAAGACAAAGTAACCACTGCCCTAGGCACAGATGAGTCACTCAGCACCTGTCATTGGCAGGCTAAGAAGTAGCAGAGGGGTATGGAGAAAGGCTTCGGGTGAGAGCTGTAGGTGCAGGTTGATGGGGCCACTAGACAAGAGATAGACATCCCTTGTCCTGATGAAGCTGAGAGGCGCAGGCAGCTCCTGGGGGTGGGTCCTGTCCCAGTCATGCTTCCTGGCCCACTGGTCAGGGCTGCATGCTTGTTTCACACACCAGAACAGGACAGCTGTCCCCACCCCAGCTAGGGCCAGCCCTCGGAGTTCTTGATCGCAAATCTTGGCCTTGTGGCCTGGCCCCATTGCATAGCTGCCTGTTCATAGCTGCACAGCCACCCACCTCCTGCATCTTCACTCAGCTTCCTGCTCCAAAAGAGAGATGTTCATGTTGGGTACCACCAGGGGGAGAATTGGGTACTGAGGATAGCTTGCCCCACCCATCTTTTTCAAGGTTTCTCATGCTCCTAGGCCCCAACTCTGATGTCCTGACTCCCTTTCCTATCGGTGGGTGGGTAGCTAAGACAGCAAGGAGCTGAGGTCTGCTGGTGACCTCAGGGGTGGCATGAAGTTTGCTCTCTAGAGCAGAATGGGAGGGGGGTGGCAGGTGTTTCGTTGGGGGGGAGGGGCCCAGCTGCAGAAGATTCTAGGTCCTGTCTGGATACTGGGTGAGCTGGCCAACATGGCCCCTCTGTGAGTCTCAGTCTTTGCATCTGGAAAATTGCTGCATTTAAAATAGATAATAAGGTCTCTACCACACACCAGGTGGCATCCCGAGGACTGGGGGAGGGGGGCCAAGAGGGAGGAGGGATAGGATAGCGTCCTGGCTCCTGTGAGATTAGCACTTAGGAGAGGGAGCAAGTAGATGGATTCTGAAGTAAACTTGGCAAAGAAACTAAATGCAGGTTTGGGGCAGGAGGCAGCACAGGGCTGCAGAGAGGAGCAGCTACGTTTAGCCCCGGGGGAGGGGGGTTGTGGTGCATTGCCTGTTCTGTAGAACAGATTCTATAGTAAGCTCTAGCAGTGGGTCTAGGGATGGCCATGTTGTCTGTAAGGACTGTCATGTGATCTCTAAGTGTCTGTGTAGCTTGTTGGTGACAAGGTCACAGGTATTGCTCGTTACACTTCCGTGGCTTGTGGCTTGCACTCTGGCTTGAGAGAGGCTGGGCACAATACTATTGCAGATTTTCCTGTCCCCGGGTCCCTGGCCTGCTCTATGCTCGGAAGGGTCAACTACAGAAGCCGAATTGAAAATGTCCACTCTCGGGGTTTGGGCCCTAGGGATGGAACTCAGGGCCTGACACATTTTAGACAAACCTTCCCCCTGGCCTCTGAAATGTCACCTTTAAATAAAGCGGCTCATTGAGAAGGTGACTTCTCCAGGCAGTCCTCAGACAGGAGTCCTGGAAGCTAAGGCTATTAGCCTAGCCCCACCCTTCACTGTGCCTCCCCCACCCCACCCCCAGCAAGCAGTGAGGTCAGAAGGGCCAGTCCCACTTCCCTCTAGTGCACCATTGCTTGGGAGGAGGAGTCTAGGAAAGATACGCCCTCAAAATGAGAAGGCCCAGAGAAGAGTGTCCCCAAGGGGAGTGGAAAGGACTCTGAAGCCACCTGCCCTGTGTTGCTCTGGACTGTCTGCTGTTCTCTTTCCAGAAGCCAAGCAAAAGACCTCTGGCCTGAGGGTGAGGGGCAAGCTGGTTTTCCTAACTCAAACCTCCAAGGATAAGATGCCTTAATATTTGTATCCTGGCTTCTGTTGGCTGCCTCAGGGGACCTTTTTCCAGTGAGAGGGTCTATTTTCCAGGGTGCTCTGACTGTACTCTTCCCAGAAGCCCTGGGGTTTGGAGGCTCAGCTGGCTGCCTGGCCTGACTGCCTTTAGCCAGGCTGAGGCGTCTCCTGTTTCCGGGGCTAGAATTTTCCCTTGAGCAAAGAGAACAATAAGATTGCTTCTGCCCTCTTGTACAGCAGAGCAGTGGAAACTGGCTCACTCCTTAGGGCACCAGTAACATGACCTGTCTCCAGCAAACTCCTGGGGGTCCCTGGGGGTCACTCCAGAAAGGACAAATGCCTGGACTTGGACTGCCCACGGGGAGTTCCCAATCCTCTAAGTTTGGTGGAGAGTCAGAGCCACAGAAGCAAAGGAGGGTGAGGGGAAGTCGGGCTGGGGTATCTGTGGAGCCCTGTTGCGTTCCCCCCCCCTCAACTCCCCAACCAGTCTCATCTTAAATAGTAACAGTGCTGACCTGGGCCCTAGGGAGCCCGGCAGAGAGACACGAAGCTCTGGACACAGCCCAGTGCACAAAGTCACAAAATGACTAAGATGCTAGAAAAACAGGCCTGCTTTTTGACATCCCCTCACCTTGGACCTCGCAGGCCAGTCAGAGCCTTCACGGCAGAATGCCTTGCAAGTATACCTTCATCTGTTTCCTGCCTGGGAAGAGGCCTCTAACACCCATAGTAACAGCCATCAGTGAGAGAGAATGAATTGTTAGAAAGGGCTGAGGTTAGAAATTGGAGTGCGGTGGCCGCCGCCCAGACAGCCCATAACTGAGAAAACTTCAGATGGAGCAGCTGTCAAAGGCCCTCAAGCCCCAACAGGAAAGTCTCAGGAACAAGAGGCGATGATGTGTGCCGGATTCTGGGACCCACGGTGACCAGAGACAGTTTCAGTCTCACTAATAAACGAAAGGCAAACAAACGCAAAAGAAATTGGAGATCTTCCATTGCGATAGACAGGAGCCGTGGCATTTGGGTGACATGTGGCTTTGCATCACTCATGATGAGCTACGTGTCCCCAGAGAGTCAAGATTAGCCCCCACAAACTCATCGGGGCCTCTGAGGTGACACACTCGCTCAACACTTCTTGCAGCTCACTGGGAGGAGTCAACAGAGAGGAGATGTGAATAGAGATTTTTTTGACATATTTTAAATGGTTTTTTTAAAGTATTATTTTAAAAAGATTTTCCCCTCTCAGGAATTTTGAATGGAGACATTGGAGCCAACCGTCTATCTAAAAATAGAATAGGGTTCTGGAAATAACAGTTGTGTCTGCAGCTCCCAGGTCTGTCCTCTCACAGCTCTGGCTGCACACAACAGCAAGAAATTAACAACGACATCAGGAGGTGGACCAATCAAAGATGAGACTTCTGCCAAGGGAATATTTAGCAGCCATTAAAAATTGAAGTTTATGGAGAACTTGTAATGCCCCAGGGAAAGAAAACAAGACAGGGGCGTTGGAGAGATTGCTCAGTGTAGAGCACTGGCTGCTCTTGCAGAAGGCCTGGGTTTGATTCCCAACACCTACAGTTGTAGTGGCTCGCAACTGTCTGTTAACTACAGTTCCGGGGGATCTGATGCCCTATTCTGGCCTTTGTGGGTGCCAGGTCATATGCATGGTATACATGCAGGCAAAACACGTATGTAAATAAATACATTTTAAAAATTAAAACAAAAACCAAGACAGGTTCTAGTACTTGGGAGGCAGAGGCAGGTAGATGTCTGTGAGTTCGAGGCCAGCCTGGTCTACAGAGCTTGCTCTAGGACAGCTAGAGCTACACACAAAGAGATCCTGTCTCAAAAAAACAAATGAACAAAAAATAAAAAAGGAAGAAAAGCTATAGATGTTAGCACCAACAGCAATTGTGGTTAAAAAAAAAAAAAAAAAAAAAAAAAAAAAAAAATGTTCCACCCAGAGGAGTAGAAAAGAAAATCCCAAATAATAATGGTGGTTATCTCAGCCAGTGGAACTGTGAGTAGGGTTTCTTCTTCTCCTCCTCCTCCTCCTCCTCCTCTTCTTCCTCCTCCTCTTCAATATGTTTTGTGTTCTCAGTTTTTCTTCTATAAAGATCATCAATTGCTTTCAGGAAAAAGCACACACTCCTCTGCGATCTTTACCTCAAAATTGTATGAATCCCTGAACAGAAAGAATATCACAAAAATATAGTCTCACAGAAGCGGGCGGGGGGGGGGGGGGGGGCAGAGCCAAGAGGGCTATGTGTGGTAGGACAGTTAGGGCCACACCTCCTGAGGCCTTGAATTCTCCCTGCCTTGTCCTTTTGTTTGAAGGGGACTAAAGGTTAGGGCTCTGGCGGCAGAGAGCCTGGGAGGGACGCTGGGGGGAGGAGGGCTACAAACGGGCCTGCCATCAAACTCCTGCCTTGATTCCCCAGGGAAGAGCTTCACGCTTACGATTACCGTGTTCACCAACCCAACCCAAGTGGCCACCTACCACCGAGCCATCAAGGTCACCGTGGACGGACCTCGGGAACCCCGACGTAAGTGTCACTGAGCCCTGGCCAAGGCAAAGGGTCCATGGGAGAAGGACAGCAGGGAGCAGGGACCCCCCTCCAAGCACTCATAGGCTCTCAGTCCTAAACTCTAAGCCCTCTGGGCTCAGCCCCAGGTTCCGAAGGGTCAGCAAGGAGGCCAACTTGGCCCAGCGCCTCTAGGGACAGCTGGGTGGGGGTGGCTTTTGGGATGGGGTTAGGCCAGTTTGCTCTGCACCCCCAGCTGCCTCTGCAGTGATGAAGGATGTAGGGGAAACAGCCACCCAGATTGGAGCTGGTCCCCTGTGCCATGAAGCCATATCCCCTTCTGAAAGCCCCGGATCTGCAGAGCCCAGGCACGCTAGCTACAGGATCCACACAGACAGACAGGAACAGGAGTGCAGTGTATACTAAGTTGCCTTTGGGGGAGTCCCTGTTTTTCAGAGTCCAGCAGCAGGGGTGGGATTTGCACATTAAATGCAGGGGTGCCTCATGCATGACAACTGAGCCAAAGGGGTTTCCTTGGTCCAGGGAGGTGATGGCTCAGTGCTTGTTGGGATATGCCCCTGCCTCAGGCTTCCTTCCATTCAGGCTGCCAGGGCTTGGGACAGGAGGGCAGGTTCTGGGACCTCTGCTTGGTGTCCAGGAGACTCAACAGAGTGTGGCTTGCCAGGTCCACATTGGTGAGAACCTTTGCGGTCCTAGAATGAGGCTTGACCTTCCCATCTAGTGCTCAGCAGGTAGCTCTTGGGAGGGACCTAGAGCCAGACCAATGGCATTGAGGAAGTCTCTTTACCTCAGGATCACCTCCTCCCATGCCCTGGACTGCAGGTCTTGGGAAGATCACTGACAGCCTCATTTTTCTTGCCAGGAAAATGGGTTCGCACAAGTAGCGTCCTGGGCTGCTAGTGTGCAGAGGCAGTGGATTCATCCACTCGGGGCACTTATGTACCAGCCAGGGCAGCGACTGTGCAGCCAGGAGAGACAGGTGCTGCTGAGTGCCTTCTCTGTCAAGGGGGGCTGGTCTGTATTTCCTGCCTGCAGCCCAACGGCAGAGTGTGTATAACAGATGACGACGGAAGGGTTTTTGTGAGCCTGTGTCTGGTCCTTATTTTACCCCTGCACTCCCATCACCATCATCAGCGGGTCCCCAGCTCCCTGGGGAGCAGCAGAGTAATCCTGGAAGCCTCGGTAAAGGGGACATAGCTCTGTGCCCTGTTCCCAGAGTGGGCTCAGCATGAAGGTACAGCACTTTGGGTCACAGTGGGGGTGGGAGTTGGGGAGCAGGATGGAGAGGTTCAAAGGGGCCAGGCCTGGAGAGCTGTGTTCACTTGTTAGCCCTGTGCTTTCCTGAGGTCTGTCGATGAGGATGTGGCTTACCCTGCCCAGGGAACCCCAAATGAATCCTCTGTGCCCCCTTTCTCCTGCTTCTCCAACCTGTCACACCTTAGATGGCCTTTTAGGGACTAGCTGGGAAGTGGGGGTGGGGGGGAGCAAAACAAGAAGAGGCAGCTAGAGTCAGAGGCTAGGATTGCTGTGTGACCTAAGACACACAGTATCCCTCTCTGGGCCTTCTTAATAGCTCATTTTTGGAACGGAGCAGAGGAGAGGGGCCATTTTCCAGGTTACCCCATCGTTGGGACATGCTAGCTCCTGCCCATGGCCTATCTGACCCAGAAATCCGGCATCCAGTGCCTAGCCTCTAGTCCCAACATGCTTATCTTTGCTGGACTCATTTTCCCTATGGAAGGGGAGAAGACTCAACACACACACACACACACACACACACACACACACACACACACACACTATGTGCACAGCCTCATGCAGTGTTTCCATGAACTGACTTTCACCGACACTACCACCCCACCCCACCCTTGGGAGGTAGAGCCACTCCCTGAGGTTACCCTAGCACCTCCAGGTTCCAAGTGGATCTCCCGGAGCCACAGGCTGAGAGTGTCACACAGGAAGTCTCATAACCCTCAGGGACACCCCCCCCCCCATGACAAGCCTTCTGCCTCTTGGGTTTCTCTCCCTTTACTCTACTCCCTGACCGCTGTGAGGCCGGAGCAGCTGTGGGTGGGTAGGGCTGGTCCAGAGTCTGGGGGTGGGAGTCCTGCATCCCTGAGGCCCAGCTGTGGCTTCTGTGGCCAGGTCGTTCCCCTCTGGTGCCCTGCAGAGCGTGCCCAGCCTGCAGCCTGGTGGCCAGCTGGGACTGAGGCTGGCTCAGTGGCTTCCTGCCTGTGTGGCCTCTGGTCTCTGATGCATCCTTCCCTCCCAGTCACTGGGGACTGGTTCAAATGCAGGTCGCTGAGCTGAGTCCAGCACTGGGCTAGGAGGTGGTACAGGCAGGGCCTGGCCACACTGGCAGTGACCACAGCTTGGGAACAAACTAACCCCATGCACCAGGCTCAGCAGGTGCTGGTACCGAAAGGCTTGGGACCCAGCTTCCTAGCCCTTCTGGTGGCTGAGGGCGTGGCCTGGAGGGTGTGGCCTGGAAAGTGTCCCTTCCCCTAAATGCACACAAAGCAATTCCCACAATGGGACCCAGCTTCCTAGCCCTTCTGGTGGCTGAGGGCGTGGCCTGGAGGGTGTGGCCTGGAAAGTGTCCCTTCCCCTAAATGCACACAAAGCAATTCCCACAAATAGTGGGCCAGGCACCTGCCATACCTCTGGCACTGTTTCATGTGCAAGGGACACCACCCTGAACCCCGCCTTCTAGTTCCCACAATCTGGGTCTCACATTCCAGAGAGAAAATGGGAAACAGGTTTTAGAGTGACCATGGCTGTGTCAAATCTGGTGGTGACTCCGTCTCTCTTGCACCCTTTTCCCCCAACTCACCCCACTCCAGCTGCTAGCCTCTGCCAGGGACACTCCTGCCTCAGGGCCTTTGTGCAGCTGCTCCCATGCCAGTCCTGCCTGTCCCACCATGCCAGGGTTCTTTTCATTCGCCTGCTAGCCACTTGCTTCTGGCCCTGAGGATGCTCACTTAGTTGCTACTCTCTAAATAGTTAAGTAAATGATTTGTTCATTTCAGCCAAGATGGGAGGAAGCCATCATGGGCAGCCGGTGGGCAGGGTAAGAGAGTAAGCAGGCTGGGAGGGCTAACTGGTTGAAATTCAGGCCTGAAGGAAGTGGACCAGTGGCAGTGTGGCCTCTTGGGACCTGGTGTGGGTAGGAAAAATGACCCAGTGCTATACCTAGGCCTTGAGGGAAACTGAAGTGTGGACACCAGGTGTGTGCGGAAGCTGAAAAAAGGATGCTTAGGTCGAGAGAGAGAGAGAGAGAGAGAGAGAGAGAGAGAGAGAGAGAGAGAGAGAGAGAGAGAGAGAGAGAGAGCCACTTCTGGTCAGTCGTTCAGTAACCCCAGAGCCTTGGAGCACCCAAGTACAGGGCTGGCAGAACCAAGAGAAGCCGCCCAGCAGAAGGGAAAGGGTTAACCTCAGACCTCCCAGCTCCCCTAATCAGGCCCAGGCCTGGAAGCCCCAGTCGCAGCCCTGGGCGGGAAGCCCGCTACCTCCCTGCCACTGGCCCTCCGCCAGCCAGCTTCCCTACCCAGCCACCACTGGTTTTCATCTGCTCACAGGGGGCCAATTCACAGCAGACCACCCCAGGCCCGGCACCCGCCTGCCATCCTAGCGGCTGATCTGAGTCCGGTGTAAACCTCCCCACAGGCCGCAGAGCCAGCTCAGCAGCAGGCTCGCACAGTGGCTGCTGTGTGTGTGAGAGAGAGCTGCTGAGAAGCAGGCTGCAGGGAGGCTGCTGCTGGGAAAGCCTTGGACCAGCCCTGGGCCTGGTGGCTGGGGCTCACCTTGTTCTAGTCAGAGGCCTTACCTCTCCCCCGCATCCTACCTCCTGCCTCACTGAGGCCAGACATGGAGCTGGCCTCTCGCCAGATCTCCTCTGTCAGAGGAACTGTGGGCTAGGCAACTCATTCCAGGCTTTCGTGCCACCTTGTGACCTTGGCCTTGTGCCTTCCCTCTTTCCATCTGTGAGACTGAGGGTGGGAGTGGGGTAAGGGGCAGAGAATCTCTTTAAAAGGGTTGTGGCCTTGACATTATGTATGTGTGGTCCACCAGGCATAGAAATCCTAGCCTCCTACCTTGCCTGGCAGAGGCACCGCCAACCCTGGCAGATGCTTGGCTCCCCAGGACAGCAGGCATCCGGCAGGTGGAGGAACCTATGCTGGCCTGGATTGAAGCAGTAAGAGAGTCCCAGCTGTGTCACCAGCCTGTGAGGCCAGCTAATGGGACCTTAGTTGAATGGGACCTGTTGACTCAGGAATGGGAGGCAGAGCAGGGCAGGCCAGGGTAGGGCAGGGCTCCCCCGGCACTCACTGTGCTCAGATTCCTCACTTGAGGTCAGTAAGATGTCCAAAGGACGCCCTACAGGCCAGGGGCCCTTCCTCGGGCACCCTTCTTTCCATGAGGGCTCTACATTTTCCAGGCCCATGTACCCCTGGGGGGTTGGGATGGCAACCACTGTAGAGCTAGAGACACTGAGACCCTAAGTGAAAGCAACCTGGACTGCAGTGGTTGTGTGGTTGGAACCCTGAGTTTCAGAGCCCCGGCAGAACCCTTCTGGGGTTCACGGAGAGACCCTATGTCCTAGTTGGGGTCTCTGTTGCTTTAATAAAACACCATGACCACAAGGGACTTGGGACAGAAGGGGCTTGTTTCATCTACAGCTCTCAGGTCACACTCCATCGGTGAGGTGAGGGATAAGTCAGGGCAGGAACACCAGGCTGGAACCTGGAGGCAGGAGCTGACACAGAGCGCAGAGCCCGTGGTGGGAGTGCTGCTTGCTGCCCTGCTCCTCTCTGATGGATTGTGACCAAGTTGCTCTGTGTCACAGCGTTTTACTTCAGCAATAGAAAAGCAATTTAAGGCTTCTGTGGGGTTCCTCTGCACATGCTCCTCCCCACAGAGTGCAGAGAGCACTCTGGGCTGAACCTTAGCACCCGGCCAGCTTGAGTTTCACAGCCAGGCCCCTTCCTGAGATGGGCTCTGGGGAGAGCAGTAGCCAGTTGTCTCATAGGAGCTGTCAGCCCGCCAGTGGCTCTTCACAGCCTTGGTGTTTCCCACCTGTACAGTGGGGACATTGGGGTTGCTCCCTCGTGGAAAGGCCACGAGGGCTAGTGGGAGAGGGGGAGCAGGTGCCTCCTGAGCGAGCTGTGGAGAGAAATCTCGCTGTGCCCAGCAGGCTCCAATTTGCTCTGTTCTTGACTGCTTTGAGGGATGTTCATAGGGGCTCTTGGGTTGGGCCTGAGGGACAGGAAGCCTTTCCGACAGGGACTGTCTTACACTGAGAGGGACAGAGAGTACAAGAGAGGCCAGGCTACTAGCAGCGTGAGGCCCGGGCTGCCCACTGGGGGCCGCAGGCCATTAGGACCATTGCTAATTTCTTGTGATTTTAGTCAGTGACTCTCCAAGGGAGAGAAACCTAGGCCAGCAGGTTGCTGGGGTGGGGGGTGGTTGTGGGGTGGGAGGACTGAGACACCAAGCACAGGAAGGCAAGACCTCAAATGGCCAAGGGACCCAGACAGCGCCATGCTCTCACCGTGGGAAAAGCAATGAAAGGCTTTTTCTGTGGCCCACCTCCTCCCTGGGCACCCTGCGCTTCCGTTCAGTTCTGATCCCAGCATGAGGGCCTCAGCCTCGTGGCTCTGAGACTCTCTGGCGCCCTGGCCACGTGGGATCAGCAGGCTCCCCTCTGCCTCTCCCCTGGCGATGGCTCCAGCACTGCATAGCCACGGGGAAGCAGTCCTGTGCACTCCTCTCTTCGAGGGAGCCCGCCTTTCACCCTGCAGGAGTCCCAGGCTGCCTGTGAAGCCTCAGAGTTCCCCTCTGACCAGTGGGAGCTCCAAGGGGGAAGAGTACAGAAGGAAGGCTGGGCCTAGAGTTAGGGATCTGGGCCCACTTCCTGGTCATCATCCAGGCCTCAATGCCCTGCTGTGTCATCTGCCTTCCCCATGGTCATTGTGATAGGGGTGCTGTAGCCGTCAAGGTGGAGGGGCCTGTGATGAGTGAGCCCAGGCTATACCTTTTCGGGCTCACTCTTGAACCCGGACTGGCCCCAAGCCCTGCCCTCCTTCTGTTGGCCACAGGAAGGCACAGTACACTGTGACTCAGAACCAGGGGGTTTTGCTCATCAGTGACAACAATGACAGGCCTGCCTGAGGTTTTTGCACCAGCACTCCTGTGGGCCCCATGGTGCCGCCTTGGAGCTTGTGGTTGATGTAGACACCCAGTTCCTCGCACCCAAGCTGCCATCTGCTCAGCCCTCTGCCCCCCACCCCCAGTTTATCCGGTGGGCTCCTGCCTGTTGAGGTGGCTTGGAATTCATTGTCCCTGCCGTCTCCAGTGGCCTCAGAGCCGGACTTTGGCACTTCCACTGAGCCGGAAACTACATCAGAACACCATGATATACCAGCCAGTCATCCTCGGTGAGCCACAAGCCCCAGTTCCTGCCTGTCTCATCACAGACTTGCCTGGGCCCCAGCTGCAGGCTGTCCTGTGTCCAAGCGGACCTGCAGCAGACATGTGTGGGAGCTCTGAGAGCCACGGGTCCCAGAACCTTTATGCTCCACTTTCTTTTTTAAAGATGTATTTATTTATTATTATGTATACAGTGCTCTGCCTGCATGTACACCTACAGGCCAGAAGAGGGCACCATATCTCATTATAGATGGTTGTGAGCCACCATGTGGTTACTGGGAATTAAACTCAGGACCTCTGGAAGAGAAGACAGTGCTCTTAACCTCTGAGCCATCTCTCCAGTCCTGCCCTACTTTCAAAATCAAGAATTAGGCTCTTTGCATAGCTTCCTCAGGTCACTCCTCCCAGCGGTGGTCAGTGGTCACGTCATGCCTTTCAAGCCCTGAGGTCACTTGTCCAGCCTCAGCCAGAGCAGTGAAAGACCGAGTTGTACCACTCACCTTTTTCTGTCAATCTAAAGAAGTCCATATCACTCCAGACCCAAAGACTCAAGCGAACGTCTCATGCTGGGCATCCCTCTTACACTTTGATACCAGGTCCAGGTTTAGGAAACTCTGCCGTCTTGGCATGCTATGTGACATCAGACGCGCCTCCACACATCTCTGAGCCATAGTCCCCATTTTTGCAGAGAAAGCCTGAAGGCAGAAGGAGCTAGTGTTTGGGCATCAGACAGAGATGCTAGGCAGGAAGTGCCAGCTTGTGTGGGGTCAAAAGGAGAAGAGACAGAATCACTGTCTGTTGAGGAAAGGGACTGCGGGCAGCTGCACCTCTGGGGACATCCAGCAATGTGGCTCTTCTTATCACACGCATGAGCTCTCCAGGATGGCGCTGGGCATTTCAGAGGGGCTGGTCACTGTCCCCACCTCACAGGGGAGGAAACTGAGCTCCCAGGAGTGTCATTCCGAGAGAAAGTGGCAGAATAATACACCCAGTCTGAGACCATTCCAGAAAGTTCCGTGAACAGATTCTTCCTCTGTGATTTCCATGCACATAAACCCAAGGGGAGGCTGGGAAGAGAAACTAGAGCCCTGGTGAGGACGGGCCCTTGCTGACGTGTGTGTGTGTGTGTGTGTGTGTGTGTGTGTGTGACTTAGTGTCACTCCCAGGTGTCTCTCAGCAGGTGACAGCAGCCTGGGGCCCCTGCATGGGATATGGCTGTGCAAAGGATAGTGGAGGGGGCTGGCAGTCTCCTGAATGTGACACCCCACCAGGTGCACTGGTCCTTTGGCCCTGGGTCTGGACAGGGACCAGAAGGATGTATTCTATCAAATGACCTCTGCCCTCCTTCCTGAGGCCCCGAGTGGAGACAAGCTTGAGGGTGGCTAGGGTGGTCAGGGCCAAGTGCCCAGCACTCCCTCCCAACTTCATGCCCTCACAGGGATGCATGGAGTGTGGCGATCTGCATATTGGAGGGGTGACATCACCCTAGGGGCTTCTCTTAACTTCTTGGCAACCACCTGCATGAACCATTCATCTAGGCCTGCTAGCTCAGTATTATTATTGTTGTTGTTGTTGTTGTTGTTGTTGTTGTTGTTATTAATTTTTTTGAGACAGGGTTTCTCTGTGTAGCCTTGGCTGTCCTGGACTCACTTTGTAGACTAGGCTGGCCTCGAACTCACAGCGATCCACCTGGCCTCCTCTCAGGTGCTGGGATTAAAGGCCTGCGCCACCACGCCCGGAGTTATCTCAGTAGTTTTATCTGTCAGACCATACTGAGGGGGTTTAGGTAGTTCAGAGCTTAACATCACAGCTTGCTGGTCCAGCCCCAGCTGTGATGTAAGAATGACCGTTCTGAAGAGAGATCAGGGAGCCTGAGGTGGCGCATATCCTTGATCTCCGTTCTGTTCAGAAAACCAGACAGTTCTGCAGAGGCCTAAGTTAGACTCCAGGAAGAACTTCCCAGCAGGGCAAGGCACTGTAGTGGTTGACTGGCTCCCCATGCTTCGCAGGGCACCGGCAGAAGATTGAAGACCAGACCAAGGCCTTCCCCGACCGCTTCGGAGACCTGCGCGTGCGTGTAACACCGAGCACGCCCAGCCCCCGTGGTTCTCTCAGCACCACAAGCCATTTCAGCAGCCAGGCCCAGACCCCAATTCAAGGTATGGGAGAGCCGAGACCTGCGGGGAGCAGGCGGGTGGATAAGGATCCAGGCTATGGTCCACCTACCCCAGGCCACGCCCCTGGGGAAGATGGCGAACAGCTGGGGCAGCCTGCGGTCTACACTACCAGGTCTCCTGAGGGTTTCTCTGTACCAGGCCTTTTGCCTACTCCCTCAGCAAATGTTCACTGACTTATGCACAGTGCCTGACCCCGGGATGAGTGTGAACAGATGTGGCCAGCCTTTTCATCTGAAGTGCATTATTCCCTGGTGACATGAAGCTAATCCTGCAGTGTCCCTATACAGAGTCATGGCCACCGTGCCCCCACGGCATCCACACCCTTACTACCTCAGCTCTCTCATGGTGAGGAAAGAACGTGTGAAGATACCTCTTCCCGGGGCTAGGTGCTTTCCACACCAGAAACTATGATATAGGGTGCGAGCACTGCCTAGCCCAGTCTCTCCACCCAGACCACATGACTAAAGAGCTCTGGGTCTGTCCCCCATTGCTCAGGTGAAGCAGCTAGGCCGCAAGCAGATCTTTCTGAGGCCTGTATTGTACTTCTGCGAGGAGCCAGGGACAGGAGGCTAAGTGTAGCTGGCTCAGGCCAGGCAGGGGCAGATGCCAAGCCACAGAGGCCAGAGGGCTAGTTGCTGCCCTGTGTGGTACCCTTGGGCCACACAGCCTTCTGGTGGCTGAATCCAGTGTCTCCCTGGCCTGTCCCTAGGAGGGGACTTCCAAAGGCCTGGGAAGGGTCTGAACATTAGGGCCAGAGTCAGCTACATGCTGGCACCTCTCTGCCCTACCTCCTTCCCTTCTTTCTATGGGGGAGGCATTTGCTGGGGATCTTACCCATGTGTTCTGGGCATGGCACAGCGTCAGGGGCATGCCACCATCCCTCTGTGTGCCAGGAAGCTTGCCCAGGGTAGGTAAAGGCCCTAGCCCCAGCATGCCCAAGTGCAAAGGCTTGTGAATTTGAGCTTCAGCTTTTGAGCCCTGGGCCCTTGCGGTTCATTTTTTAGACTCAGTAAAAGCTCTGCATCTACCTCCTGCCCAGCCCTGCCCGGGAGTTTGTCCTTGCCTCACCCCCACAGACCAAGAACCTACAGAGCCTGTCCTAAAGGGAAGGGGTCTAGCCAGGGACACCCCAGAGTCCTGGAGGGCTCAACGGTGCTTCCCGTGAGAGAAGAGCTCATATTTGCCCTGTCACAGTGATAGGGTGCAGTCTTTGGACTCTGTGCTCCCAGGGGCCAGAATCAGCCTCCTCGCCGTCCTGGGTCTCACCTAAGCAGCGTGGCATGGATGCCCAGCCCTTCTTTTACTGCCGCCTGAGAGGAGACTCTTCGGCCCCATGTTAGTTCCAACTCTCCCTTTGATGGTCAGGAGAGGGTCCCACATACCCAACAGCAGGGAGGAAGCACATACTTTGCCATCTGGTCAACCTGACCAGTTCTAGCTCTGCCTTGCACTGGCTGTGTGCTCTTAGACCAGTCAGCTAACTTCTCTGTGTTTTCTCACCCATAAAAGTGCAAAGAGGCAAGCTGGGCATGGTGGCGCACTCCTTTAATCCCAGCACTGGGGAGGCAAAGGCAGGCGGATCACTGTGAGTTCGAGGCCAGCCTGGGCTACAAAGTGAGTCCAGGACAGTCTAGACTACACAGAGAAACCCTGTCTCAAAAAACAAAAACAAAACAAAACAACAACAACCCCCCCCCCAAAAAAAGTGCAAAGAGGCTTTGTCAGGCTCAGGTGTGAAGAGTCACACTCCCTGGTCCTTCCTCCTGGTACGACTAGATCCCACAGATCTGTTCAGGATGCCCCAGCACTTTCCTTGGTGTCTGTTAATAGCTTTGACCCCTAGCGTTGGTCACTGCAGGCAATGCCAAGACCTGCCCCCCCCACCCCGCTGCAGACACCCACAATGGGGGCTTCTTATGGCTCAAAGAGTTCATTCAGCTGTGCGCAGCAGCTGGGGCAATTTAGAGAAAATAAACATTTCCTTGCACTGCTGCTGGCTGTTTGACAGTGGCCCCAGCAGCTCAGATTTCCTGGGGTTATGAGGCTGTGGGCACAGGAGTCTGAGGAAGCCGCTGAGGGTCTGAGGGGGCACCTGGGGCAGGATGTTCTCCACCACTCTGGAGGAGAAGTGGGAGCAATGAGGAGACGGGGGGCGGGGGGTTGGGGTCGGGGACTACAGGGGCCATTCCAGTCGTCCCAGCCCCCCCCCCCCCACTGCAGGACCACAGTTCCAGTGTCCCATCACAAGTCTTGTTTGGTCTGCTTGGAGAAAAGGGTCCCCCATCAGCGAGTGAACATCCATGTGCACTTATCTGGCAGCACCCTCTACGGGGCTCTCACCTAGAGATGGGTCTCAGGCACTTCTCCCTCCCAAGCCCCAAGACAGACTGACAGCCAGGGACGCCTCAGTTTCCACTTCAGAAAGCTCCAGCAGGCTGACCCTTGTCTGTTCTCCTCCCTATCTGGAGCCAGGGGCAGCCCTTCATGGCCACCCACAGCCAGGACAAGAGATGCTGAGGCACGAACCGAGAGACCCAAGGAGTATCAGAGACTGGAGGTCACCTAAAACCTTGGGCAGAGCCCAGGAAGCAGGAGGCCTGAGCTCTGTATCCCCCCCCAGCCCCCCTCCGCCCAGGAACATCTTGGTCATGGCCAGAGGGCCCACATAGGACACCAACCTCCCCTGGCCTTTCATCCATGGCTGAGGTTCTGGGCCACCACTCAAGACTAGTCCCTGCCCACTGCTGCCAGGGTACACGGAGGAGCCCCAGGTCAGGGTTCATCTTATCACGGTCCCAAATCCATACCCCTGGTGTTGCTGTTTGCAGTCCGACTGCATACTAACCGGGCTGGGATCAGGACCCTCAGGTGCCTCCAGGTAGTGTTTTCTTTTGTCATGGGGGCAAGTAAAGGTATGGGTACAGTCACATGACCACCAGATAGTGCCAGCCTGCATGCAGGGCAGCCTTAGGGGACATAGGCTCAGCAAGTAGGAGTGAGGACCAGTGGAGCCCCCACAGCCAGGACCCCACTCTACCTACCTAACTACACTTGCACGAACGCACACACGTATGCGCGCGCACACACATGTACGCAATCACCCCAGCAAAAAACAGCCTTCTGCAACATTCCAGTACTTTCTGTGCATGAATGGGAGAATTAACCTCTCTGTAGCTCTGCCTCAATTTCTTCCTCTTTCAGAGGCAAGGTCTGGCTCCCAGTCTCACTGGGCCCTAGAAGACCCTATTCACACCCTTGATCTTGCCAGCGCTTTAGCGTGAGCTGGTGGTAACCCTGTCTAATGACCGTCCTGGCAGTCTGGGAAAGACACAGGGAAGGGCCTCTCTGCTTTGGCCCCAGGGTTCCACTCCCAAAGGATCTGCTGCAAGAGTCCCCAGAGCAGAGCCCAGCACAGGCAGAACACAGATCCCCCTAGGAAGCTCACCCCGCACTGGGAGAGGAACCACAGTAGTCCTGGCCTGTGCACCTGACTCCCATCTTACTATCCCCAGGCTCCTCAGACCTGAACCCCTTCTCGGATCCCCGCCAGTTTGACCGCTCCTTCCCTACGCTGCAGAGCCTCACGGAGAGCCGCTTCCCGGACCCCAGGATGCACTACCCGGGCGCCATGTCTGCTGCCTTCCCATACAGCGCCACACCATCAGGCACCAGCCTGGGCAGCCTGAGCGTAGCGGGCATGCCGGCCAGCAGCCGCTTCCACCACACCTACCTCCCGCCGCCCTACCCCGGGGCCCCGCAGAGCCAGAGCGGGCCCTTCCAGGCCAACCCCGCGCCCTACCACCTCTTCTATGGCGCCTCCTCCGGCTCCTACCAGTTCTCTATGGCAGCTGCGGGCGGTGGCGAGCGCTCGCCCACCCGCATGCTGACCTCCTGCCCCAGCGGCGCTTCGGTGTCTGCGGGCAACCTCATGAACCCCAGCCTGGGTCAGGCTGATGGCGTGGAAGCCGACGGCAGCCACAGCAACTCGCCCACGGCCCTGAGCACACCGGGCCGCATGGACGAGGCCGTGTGGCGGCCCTACTGAGCATCCCGGGGACTTGTGGGCCACCCGGACCTGACCAGTCCCTCCAGCCCAAGGCTAGGGCTACAGGAAGAAACAGACTTTGGCCTGGTCCCAGGGGCCAGAGCTGGTGATGGCTCCCAGAGCTCTGTCCAGCCACAAGTCTGAACAGAGGATGTGGGGACCTCTCACAGGACACTGCCCCAGCCCAGACCTGTGTCCTCTCTCCCCTGCTCACCCCCAAAACACATGTTGTCCACAGCCATTGCTCAGGGGTAGCTCCTGAGTCAAAGGCTATCCCTGCCCATGAGGGAGGTGGCCTTTGCTGGCAAGAGAAGTTCAGGCTCAGAGATGTCCAGACATTTTCTCACCCTCCACCCTGGGGACCAACCTTCCCTCTGCATCCATACTCATCAACTGGAAACCCCACATCACTGTAGAGAGAGGGGACCCAGGACATCACTCCTCAGAGAAGATTCAGCCCTGGTAGCAGGTCCCTAAAGTGAGGACCGTTAAGCATATTCCAGCCTGAAGCCTAGTTCTCAGGAGCAGAGAGCTCCTGGCAGAAAGTCTTACCTTGGGGATGGATGGGGTCTCTGCTCACTAGGGCAAGCCAAGCTGTGCCCCAGGCCTTGCCTCCCCAGCCCACAACTCCACTCCCAACTTGTTTGTACCTAGAAGCAAACAACTTTGAACACCCCCCACCCCCCCCAAAAAAGGTGACTCGGCAAGAATTTTAAATCAAGGTCTCTGATAGGTGAAGCTCTGTGTCTATGAAAGGCCCACCCCCTGCTAGTGTGATGTCATGGAATCCTGCCACCTCCCAGACCTCATATTCCTCACAGAAGGGGACCTGAAGCTCTAGGAGGCCTTGTGGAGGCTCTGGTGAGGCGTATGATGACACAGCAGTGTCCAAGCAGAGGTCAGATGTCACCGTTAGATCTGGCGGATGGGAAAGGGAGGCTTTGGCCTAGGGGGCTTGAGTCATGGGGCTTGTGGGAGATTATCAGTAGGACAGGCTAAAAAGCTCTTAACCAAAGCTGGCCCACAGGTGATTTTTTTTCCTCTGTGGTGGTTGAACTCACCTCCACAAGGCTCCTTAGGGATGCTCTCTGTCACAAATGCTTGGACTTCTTCATTGCCAGCACCTGTAACTGCCACATACATGTTCTGGCAGGTCAGGGGGTGCTGACAATTCTGGGCAGATACCACCTGTTACAGGTTTTTTGTTTTTTGGTTTTTTTTTTTTTTTTTTTTTTTTTTTTTTTTTGTTTGTTTGTTTGTTTTTGGTCCCACCCTTACTGGGGAGGGGGTAGGGATCGCTCTTGGAAGTAGCTAAGGTAACCTTTCAGCTCCCTGCACCCAGAGGGGACTCCCCACTTCTCAGGAAGCAGTTAAACCCCATTGCCGTCCCACCTGGTCTGCTACTGGTCCAGATTTCCAAGGGAGGTACTTTGGAGCGGGGGTCCCAACGCCTACCACTGTGTAAGCCACCCCAGACAACTACCCTTCCTGATCCCCAAACACTGATGAAGATGGAAAATCACCCCCCCCCCCAACCTCCCTACCCCATGGTCATCACTCTTTTTTCCCATCCCAGATTAACAGGGACAGCTGAATCTCTTGGTTCTACAGTGCAGCCCAGGCTGGTGGGGGGAGGGGAAAGGCTCCTTATCTGTAAGGCTACTTTAAAGTGCTACTGGAAAGCACTGGCTAGAAAGAAAGCACAAGGAAAGCCGAGGGTCTTGATACAATGTTACTGTGGGTGGATGAGTACTGATCTTTTGTAACATTGTTACCCCCAAGGTATCCTACCTGCTGTGAGCAGGTCTTCCTGTAGCGGGCTCAGAGTCGTGGGCAAGGGAGGGCCTGCTTTGCACTATAGGCTGCTTGGTGTGTTTTTTGTTTTGTTTTGTTTTGTTTTGTTTTTTTAATGCACAACTTGCTTGTACAGTCAGCTGCCCATCTTGGGTACTATTTAACTGTAAAGTGAAAATTGTATTTGTTACAATAATATAACAGATGCCTTGAAGGACCTGTGTCAGGCTCCTGGAGTTGTGAAGGTGGGTTGGGACCTCCTGGTCTTGGGTGGGAGATAGGGGATTGGACATGGTTGAGCTGGCTGTGTCCAGGAGTACCCTAGTGCTGGGGTGTCCTCCATCCATCAGGGTGGCAGGCTACAGAGACCCTGGACCACGGACCTGTGGAAGGCTACCTTCCTGCCTGGGCTAGAACATCAGATGGGCTTTCAACATTACACCAAACTTCTTTCCCTCAGCTGGCCCTGTCCATCACACAGATGCAGAAGCCACTGTGTGGACCTGACACCCAGATACACATTTGTTGAAAGAACAACCAGCCACCACATGAATAGGGTCCTCTCTGGAATGGGTGTGGCAGAGGCCCCTCTAAAGTGGAAACCCCTCTTGGGTAAAGACTTTCCCAGACAGAGTGAAGGGCTCCAAGGGGATACGGATCCCTCTTGGAAGCTCCTAGGAGGTAGATGCACCCCTTACCCCCGCCCCCACACACACACACTGGGGTCTGCTTGCTGCGACACTGGCAGCAAAGGAGACAGGACTGCAAACCGGTCTTTCAGAGATGAGATCATCCTGACTAGCAAAGAACTGTCACGGAGTCCATGGCTCCCTGGAGCTTCTTAGTTTCCAAGCTGAGATGGTAGCCTGAAAGTGGGGGGCTGTGGGTGATGGTGCGGGGACCTAGCCTGATGATCCCCTTCTATCCTTTCATCAGGGAAGCCCAGAGCCCCACCTCAAACCTGTGCTTCATCAGATGAGACAGACAGACAGACTTTCATAGGATAGCTGTGGTGCCCGCTTCTAAGTTCCAAGCTCTTACCGGTTGTAGCATTACTTTGCCTACGATTGACCCCCAACAGGAAGCTCCTGTTTTCCCAGCCCAGACCCTGGACCCTTGCCTTGCCTACCCAGCAGTACCTCTGCCCATCAGGATTCTAGCCACTGCTGCTGCAGGACCTGTCCCCAGGTACATCCTGGATGAGTCACCCAGCAGGACCTCTCCCTGGGTTAGAACAAACCTAGAAGTAATGTCGTCACAGTCCCCACGCTTCTGTTTGCTTTATCTGAGGGTGGACCTGTAGGTGGACCCTACAACTGAAAAGCAAAACCCCTGACTTTTAATTCCTGTCACCCGCACCACACCTGTAAAAGGAACCAGGCCAAAAGGGCCCAGCCAAGCCAGAGGCCTGGCCCTGGCTGGAGGAAGCCATTGTAGTGGCCTATGGGTGGCAGCTGGAGAGACTTGCAAGCCACAGAGAGAAAGCAGCCAAGCCAAATCTCCCCACCTAAGCCCCCTGCTTTGGAGAGAAATGTGAGCAGCTCTTAGGAAGAACTCTCTTGCTGCAGGAGAGTGGCTCTTGGCCTGCCTGGCAGTTTCCTCACCCAGCAGTGGTAGTGATGGTAGCAGCTTCCTGTCTCTGACCCTCAGAGCCACCCTCCTGGTCACATGTACCACATGTCAGCACAGTTACAGACCCTGAGCTTCCCAGGCCCCACCAGACCACAGGGGCCCGGAAGGAAGAGCTGACTTCTGGGTAAAAGGCTTAAGACACCCCAGCCAGGCTCATGCACTTTCCAGGGTCAGAGGGTCTGACACTGCCAACCCAGGTGAGGAGGCCAAACAGTGGCCAGCCTGGAAGTCCTGAGGTGCTTATGTGTCATCTGAGAGTCAAGGAGTCCATTTCCTTGATGGTGTGTGCCTGGCTTAGGGACAGGCTGAGAGGCAGCTCCCAGGAAGGTTCCAACCCTGTGACACAAGGCCTGGGATGGCTTTGAGCCTTGTTCTGAGAAGTGGACATCGTGTCTCAGCCAAAGGAAAGCAGGTCTGAGAGAGCCAATGCTGTGTGACCCAAAGACACGGCCTGACACAGACCTGGATCTGCCTCCCTTCTCAGCCTGCATCCCTCCCTGCCCCAGACTGCACTCCCACAGACCGCCAGACCCCTACCCCGGGAAAGAGCGGTTCTCTTCTGCACCCCACACTCAGCTCGGAGCATGGAGCATGTTAGTGGCTCCGTTCATTTCAGGGTCGTAAATGAAATGAGCTGTCAAAGGAACCGAGTGTAAGAACCTTCTCTGGCAGAAATCCAGACCTCCCTTGACTCCTCCCCACGGGGGCCTGAGCAGAGTGCGGGTGAGGGCCCGTGTCCCCCCAATATCCGCTGCTACACCTGTGTGGTCCAGACCAGGGGGGTTTGGGAAGCCGGATTCCAAGCTTCCTATTTTTAGTTTGCAACTAAGAGTGGGCTGCTTGTTTTATATATTTATATCCAGCACAGAGTGCCTGCTTGAGCCAGCCAGGAGGAATACAAAGGGGTGGGTGGCCCTGCTGCTGTCAGTGCCACTGCCCTGCTGTGCCCCAATGCTGGAAGCATCCACGGCTCCTTGGTGCTCTAGTGGGTGGCTCCCATTGACCACACGACCAACTACTTCTGGGGACAACTTCAAGGCTTTGGCCTTGGACTCATTCAGTCATCGCCCAAGTCCCATCTACAGATGAATAAGTCACATCAAAACTAACTTCTCCTCGGGACAGACAGATAGGACAGCAGGTTGTAGAAAGCACAAAGGCTCAGAGGAGGAGGAGGAGGCATCTCTCCTCCTCAGACAAGATGGAAAGATGAGCTCATAGGACAGACAGGAAGGCCTTCTCCATGCCGAGAGTCTCGTGTATAAAGGTCTGGGGGTTGGGCTTAGAGTTAAGATGGAAAGGAGGGGTGGGGAAGGGGGGGCTAACCTTGGCCATGGGGCACTTGGGAGCCAAGCTGGGGAGGGGAGTGTCAGAAAGAGAGAGCCAAGGAGAGAAACTTGCTTGCAGGCCTCATGATGGTCTGAGCACAGGAAGGGGAGGGAAGCTATGAGCTTTGAAACGGGAAGAGCTAGACACTGCCATGGGTACCTCCAGCCCTGACATCACAGGAAGGACTCCATGCCCTGACCATCATCAAGTTTGGACAAGCTCGAATTGTGTAGTCCTGCCTGTCCTGAAACTTCCTATGTAGACCAAGCTGGCCTCGAACTCACAGAGATCCACTTGCCTCTGCTTCCAGAATGCTTAGGTCAAAGGCATGTGCCATCACGCCTGGCCAGGGTGAATGATGTTTAATGAAGACATTGGAACAAGACTTTAGGAATAGCCATTGTTACTACGCAGTTAGCTCTTTTTGGGATTTCCCCATCCCTGTCTTAGTTTCCTCATCATAGGCCTCTAACTACAGCCAAGGTCTTGGGTACCACAGTCTAATGCAGCCATACACTCTCTGCTGGAGACTCAGGATGCAGAGGTTATTAGAGGGAGTCCCGGGTCCCCACATTTATGTATTACATTTTAAATACTTTTTTCTTTTTCAGTTAGTGTCTCCTGTAGCCCAGGCTGGCTTTAAACTCCTGATCCTCCTGCCTCCACCTCTCAAATTCTGAGATTTAGAGTATAAACCATATCCACTAAATAGTGTTTTTAAAAATGACATTAAATAATCCCTTAGGGGGTCTGGAGAGATGGCTCAGTGGTTAAGAGCACTGACTGCTCTTCCAGAGGTCCTGAGTTCAATTCCCAGAAACCACATGGTGGCTCACAACCATCTATAATGTGATCTGATGCCCTCCTCTGGCCTGCAGATGTACATGCAGACAGAGCACTGTATACATAATAATAAATAAGTAAATCTTTTTTTTTTTAATCCCTTAGCATGGAAGGAGAAATAGAGCAAAACAGATTCCTAAAAGGAACGTAAGAAAATTTATGGGTAAGTTCACTCCCTCCAAAGGTGGTCACTGTGACTGTTTAGAGTTTTCTCACATTCAGGCCTTTGTCTTGTATGAAATACATTTATCAATGTAGTTTTAAAACTAGATAAAGAGGGTTACACAGAGAAACCCTGTCTTGGGAAACAAACAAACAAACAAACAAACAAACTAAAGAGCCAGGCATAGTGGCTCACCCACTCAGCACTCAGAAGGCAGAGCCAGGTGGGTCTCTGCGGGTTTGTAGCCAGCCCGGTCGACAGAATGAGTTCCGGTTTCCCATATATCAAGTCTTCGTAATCTAAAGCAAGTCCCTCAGGGAAGGGGTTAACACTAGCCCTGAGGGGAAACAGGCCGTTCTCATCCCTTCTGTGTTGTGCCTTCCATGACATAATTTTGCTATTAAAAAAAAAAAAAAAACCATCATCGGAGGAGAAAGGAGGAAGTAGAAATGAGAAAAATGTCCTTTCTTAAAAGCCGAAATGGGAAGAGCGCAAGGCTGGGGATGAGGCTCCACGGAGGAGTGCTTGCCTGCTATGCTTCAGGCCTAGTTCCATGTCCGACCCCTGCACAAGCCAGGCACGGGTGCTCACACTTGTCATGTCATCACCCGGGAGATAGAAGCAGGAGGATCAGGAGTTCAAGGTCACCTGCAGGTATAGCGAGCTCAAGACGACGACGATAGTGAGTCTGGGCTACATAAAACCCTGTCTCAAAAATAAATAGATAAATAAAGATAAAGAGAGAGATGATAGATAGATAGACAGATAGATAGATAGATAGATAGATAGATAGATAGATGAAAGGCTGCTTATAGCCCCTTCTCCATTTTAGAAAACAAATTGATTTCCTGGTTGTGTATGTTTGTGTGCATGTGCATGTGTGTACACACGCATGTATGTGTGCCTGTGTGCATATGTACACATATGTGCTTGTATGTATGCGTGTGTCAATTTGTGTGCATGTATAAATCCATCTATATGTATGTATACACATGTGTGTCTGTGTATATGAGGTGCCAGCTGAACCCTCCACCTGGTTATGCATTTGGCACTGTCCTGTGCACTGCATTGTGCCTTTCAAATTTTGTTGCCATGGGGACCTCAGAGTGTGTCCTGACTTGGAAACAGGGTCAGTGTGAGGCCTCTGGTCCAGGTGGGGGCACACTGACTGAGCTGGAGCAGGAGTTTTCCAAGTGACAGGGTCTGCATCAGTACTGTGACTGGCAGCATGGGGAACCAAACCCAGGCTTCCACGCACACTGGACAAGCATGCTGCAGACACGCTCTGAGCCAACCCTCAGATACAGCAGATGTCTGCCTTTAAATTATTTTGGTTTTGTTTGTTCACCTAATTTTTTTTTTAAGATTTATTTATTTATTATTATGTATACAGTGCTCTGCTTGTATATACTCCTGAAAGCCAGAAGAGGGCGCCATATCACATTACAGATGGTTGTGAGCCACCATGTGGTTGCTGGGAATTGAACTCAGGACCTTTGGAAGAGCAGGTGGCCCTCTTAACCACTGAGCCATCTCTCCAGCCCCTGCTCACCTATTTTTTAAGTAAAGAGGGAGCTGGAGAGCTGGCTGAGTGGTCAGGAGCACTGGCCTCTGGGAGGTAGACACGGGTATCAGGAGCTCCTGACTCAGCCAGTGCAGCCTGGGAATTTGCATTTCTGGTAAATTCCCCTAAGGGTGCACTGACATTTGCATAAAGTCACTTGTAGACAATACTCTAGGTCCGACCCTAGACTGAAGACTCGGTGTCCTGGGAACACACTGCCCTAAGCCCCACAGCCAAGCACTCCTGTATGCTATTGTCTTGGTTTTCCAGTTAGGGAAACTGAGGCTCCGAGAAAGCAGTGGCTACTGGTAGTAAGGAGAAGGGCAGGACACGCAGAGCTGGGTCCTGAGTCCACGGCATCTGGCATTGGTTTGAAGACTTGTCCCAGAATTGGAGGTGGGAGGGGACCAGCCCTCTGCCCTCACCCCATTCCCTAACTCCCCACCTCTAACTCAGGATATGCTTTCCTCCTCCGTGCCACTCTCCCTTCCCTTCCTCTGCTCTCTCTGAAGCAGAGGTTCCCCACCCCCACCCTCGCAAGAGCATTCTCCCAGGCTGTCATTGTTTACTTTTGTTCTCAACTTATCCCAACCTAGAATCACCTGGAAAAGGAAATTGATGAGGGACTGTCTACATTGGCTGGGGGAATTGTTCCTATGTCTGTCGGGGGTGGGAGGTGGGGGTGGCGGTCATCTTAATTAAGTTGATTGAGCTAGGAAGACCCAGCCCACTGTGGGCGGCACCATTCCCTAGTCAGGGGGTCCTGACCTATCTAAGCGTGAAGAAATCAGACTGAGCACCACGCAAGTGAACACGCATGTATTCATTACTCTCGGCTCTTGACTGGTCGAGACGTGCCCAGCTGGTCAACTTTCCGCACTTGACAATGGTGGGATGAAACCTGGAAACATAAATGGGAATAAAACTGTTCTCCTTGGGCTGGAGAGATGGCTCAGTGGATAAGAGCACTGCCTGCTCTTTCTAAATGGACCCAGGTTCGATTCCCAGCATCCACATGGCAGCTCACAACTGTCTGTAACTCCAAGATCTGACACTCTCACACCAATGGACATAAATTAAAATTAAATAAAATATTTTTTAAAAAATGTTTTCCTCTAAGCTGCTTTTTGTCAGGGTATTTTATCACAGCCGTAGGAATGAAACTAGGGTACCACTCAACCTGGGCCTGGCCTGTGTCACAGCAGGTGAAATCAAGATAGGACAGTCTGAACCAAGCCACGGAAGACATGGTTCTCCCAAGGGTTCGTCTGAAAACAGTCACAGCTGGGCATGGTGGCACATCCCTATATCCACAGCACTAGGAAGATAGAGGCAAGAGCGTCATGAGTTCAAGGCCTACCTGGGTAACATGGACAGGTCCTGTCTCAAATACTAAAACAAAATAAAGACTCTCACAATGATTTCCATGGAGCTTGTTCAAGGCCACGTTGTATCAGTGGCTTCTAGCTGCTGTCACTAGTACAGAAAGTGGCCCTCGCGGGGCCAGCTTTGCACAGCGAAGGCACTTGCTCCCAATCGGTCCTTCGCTCCCTGCTTCAGACGTCGCCTGGCTCCTGCTCTGTCTGAAACATACTTAGCTTTGGGGATACAATTTGGATCCAAATCCAGCTGTAGGAGCTTCGGAGCCAGTGAGGGCAACCTCTAGCCTGGAAAAACCATAGCAAAGGGTGTCAGGCCTCATTCCAAGAGCCCCATGCACAGGCGCTAGAAAGCGTGGCTCAGGCCACACCGCCGGATCCAGCAGGTGGGGGTGGGGGCGGGCGCGAGCGTGTGAACCACAGACCAGGGACACTGGTGGCCAGGAGGACGTGGTCCTGACTACTTCTTAAGACTCAAGTCTCAGGATTGTGCTGCTTCTCATACGCCCCGTTTCCTGTTTGACACACACAGTGGTCCCCAGTGGGGAGATGCTGTGTTTGGGTGTCTCTGAGTGGCTGGGGGTTGTCGTGTTTTAATATTTCTGGAATTGGGTGTGTCCCACCGCAGCTGCTGGCAGGGCTCTCTCGTTGCCTGCCGATGCTGAACGTCACATTCGTAAGGGACTCTGTGGCTTGGGAGATCCCTTGGAGACAATGGGGGAGTGTTCTTTCAAGTTCTAGTAAGCCAACCATTGTGGGCACAGGGTGGAGGAGGTGGTAAAGCCTACAGGCTTAGCAGCATTCTTCACTGGGGAGTCGCAGACACTGGCCACACAATGGCATGGCTTGTGCCGGTGGCTCTTGGCCATCTGAGGACTCTGAAAACAAAAAAACAAAAAACAAAAAAAACAAAAACCACTGCTTCCAAGTTCAGCTTGGTGACTCATGCCTGCAACCACAGCACTCGGGAGGAAAAGGCAGGAGGAAGGACCAGCCGTTTGAGGCCAGCCTTGGCTGCTTATGGAGCTCAAGGCCAACCCGGGCTACACGAGACTGTCGTGTCTCAAAAACAAGACAAACCAACAAAGAATGAAACAAGAAACAGCACAAGCAGAAGCTGCCTAGGTAGAAACAGGCTGTGGAGTGTCCATGCCCGGCTAAAAGAACTCTTAGGAATAGAATAAAATGGCCAGGTGTGGTGGTGCACGCCTTTAATCCCAGCACTTGGGAGGCAGAGGCAGGCAGATCGCTGTGAGTTCGAGGCCAGCCTGGTCTACAAAGCGAGTCTAGGACAGCCAAGGATGCACACAGAGAAACCCTGTCTCAAAAATAAAACAAACAAACAAGAATAGAATAAAATGTTACAAGGGATAAAGTATTGTGATTTTACTGACTGTGCTTTTATTTTCCTAGGGCATATAAAATAAAGGTGTGTCTACTTTGAAAGATGCTGTAGACCTGTTAAAATAGAATCATAAATCCCTTTAGGGTTTTTTTGTTTGGTTCGTTTGTTTTCTTTTTTCTTTCTTTCTTTTTTTTTTTTTTTTTTTTTTTTTTTTTTTTTTTTTTTTTGGTGCTCTTGAAAGCTGGGTAGAACCCTGGGCCAGGAATTAGGACTAAGAGATGGGTTGTAGGTGTTCTGTGCTGTGTGACTTTAACCAAATCAGTCATCCTCTCTGATCATCAGTTTCCCTAGTTCCAAAATTGGAACTATACTACTCTCTCCCCTACAGGGCTAGGTATGGTAAAGCTTCTGTGCAGGACGGTTGATTGCGGCATGCTTTAACAAGGCAACTCCTAGCAGCTGTTGTCATGGCCCTAGTTCTCCCCTCATGTGACACAGATGCAGAAGAGACACCCAGACTGTGACTGGACATGTCACCCACAGGCGAGGTAGGATGCATCCTGAGAACAGTGTGACAGGTTTGAACCCACTTCCACACGTGGGAGAACATCTGTCTTGTGGTCAGACCTGCTACCCCGGCCTGGCGTCTTGCTCACTCAGAATGGAGAAGTGGCTGTGTGAACGACTCCCTCTTCTGCAAGGGGCTGACATAGACCCTGCGACAAAGGAACCAGACTCTCACAGCTGAGATGACTCATGGGAGCTTACCCTACTGCCCAGCTCGGTGGGACTGAGACCTCGTGGCTGGGCTATCCCAGGCTCTGTCCCCACTAGCCTCGCTACCTCAGGGCCCTCCTCTCTGAAGCTTGGCTTCTGCTGCTGAGCAGTGCGGATGATAACA
This sequence comes from Acomys russatus, assembly GCF_903995435.1. Lineage (NCBI taxonomy): Eukaryota > Metazoa > Chordata > Mammalia > Rodentia > Muridae > Acomys > Acomys russatus. Next base: position 29,286,158 of record NC_067165.1, read on the forward strand.
TCTGCTTCCGGAGTCTGGGAGGATTCCAGCCGGCGACGCTTACATCACGGGCAGCATCCCTGCACACTGTGGGTGCCTCCGTTGGTGCAAGCGTAGAGAGGCAAAGTCAAGTCCCAGCACACCGGTACTATGGACGGCGAAATCCACACTGAACAGAATAGGTGCTCGGTGGAGAGGGAAGCCTGGCGCTGTGAGACAACACGGGGGAACTGTCGCACAGTGCGGGGTGCGAGTTTCCTAGGAGAAATGCATCTCTTTGGTGGTTGGAGGCTAACAGAGAGCAGGAGAGCAGGCATTGCTGGCTGGTGACAGCCTTCCGCTACAAAGGCAAGCCCGGCTTTAGGTTGGGATTTCAGAAAGCTCCGAGCTTGCCCATCGCTGTAGTCAAATCCTCGTGCACTGCTGGCCTGGTCGGCACTGAAAGGACCCTAGCTGCTGCCTTTGGAGTTAGCCGAGAGCTTCCCGATGCCCAGAGCTTGACTGGAGCCCCCTCAACAGTGCTGGACTCTGACGTTTGTTGTGTCCTTCCTGTGTTACAGGGGGCTGACCTGCATGCTGCTTTGTCCTGGCCTGCTTTCAGGGTATGGAGAGAAGCTGGAGTGTCTCACTTCCCTCTTACCTCAGCAGGTCCCCTGGAGTAGCCGAGCCTCCTCTATGTCCCACCCAACAAGCCTCTGGTGGCCGCTGTGGCTGGGACTCTGGCCTCTGTTAACCCCATCACTTCTGCTAGTCCTTCCATCTGCAGGATGGTGGCTATCTCCCCAAGTGTTTCTTCTCCAACTCCACTCACTGTCTCCTCATTTCATTGGTCTAAGCTCCCCTATAGCCTGTGTGCCTAACTCCCTGTATTAAGCCCTTTGTCCATACAGAGACAAGAGCGCTTCTGGCCTGGCAGTGGTGGTGCACGCCTTTAATCCTGGCACTTGAGAGGTAGAAACAGGCAGGACTCTGAGTTCGAGGCCAGCCTGGTCTACAGAGTGAGTCCAGGACAGCCAAGGCTACATAGAGAAACCCTGTCTTGAAAAAAAGAAAGAAAAAAAAAAGAGTGCTACTGTTTCTGGAAGGTTCTTTGCAAGCCTCAGTCTCTGGGCTTAACCTTAGGTGAGGTCATCACTATGCCTTCCTATGTGAACGTCAACTTCCCTGAGGTGGGCATCAGATATGCCACTTCCACCCAGGCTGACAAAGGTCCAACAGCAGAAACTTCCCCCCTCCAAAAAGACAGACAAGCAGCAGGGCAGCCCAGCTGAAAGAATTATCCAGAGTGCTGGAGATGGTCCCTCGTCCCACAGCTCCTCAGACTGGCATCCACATGCATGGCTCGCAAGGCCTTCAAGAGGCTCAGGGCAGACAACTGCCACCGACACCGACACTGACACCCCCACATGAGAGTGAGAAACTGAAGGAATTTCAGCCAGCCAACAGGGAGGGACACAGATGGTGTGGGACTACCAGGCCTCCAGCCCAGGCTGGGACTCTGTCCCCTAGCATACACAGGAGCAGGGTCCTCAGTTCTTGGTGAGACTGGATCAAGGTGAGCCTCTAGAGAGTGACTTGGCAAAGGCCAGCAAACCTACGCTCGGCAGCTAAGACTTAGGGAGCCCACATTGGGGGAGCCTCCCCTTAGCCATGTTCTCATGCAGAGTCAAGTTAATAAATAATACAGCAGCCTCCTTGAAAGGGAATCCCAAAAGAACTTCGTGGCTCTCAGCAGGCAGTTGGCTGGGGAGCAGGGAGTACCCCACCTTGTTGCTCACAGGCCGGTGGGCCAGTCTGCTGTAGCCACAGCAGGCATACGAAGAAAACCTCCATAGCTGTGATGGTGCAAATGAGACTGTCCCCCTGGGCTCAGATGTGTAAATATTTGGTCCCAGTTGGTGGCATTGCTTAGTAAGTTTAGGGGGTGTGGCCTTGCTGGAGGAAGTATGTCACTGGAGGTGAACTTTGAGGTTTAAAAGCCACAAGCCATTCTCAGGGCACTTTCCCTGCTTCCTGCTGCAAATGGCCTAAGCAGCTTTGAGGGATGAGGTGAGAAGAGTGGATGGGTCATAGGAGGTACAGACGCATTCTTTGATCTCTAGGGTCCCTTCCACCTGAGTTTATGACCCATGGCTGCAGGACCCAGGACAAGGACTGCACCAGTAATTTTTCTTCTGCTGTGATAAAACCTGAAGACCAGGGCAACATATAAAAGGAGGCAACTAATTGGCCTTCCAGTTCCAGGGGGCCAGAGTCTGTGATGGTGAGTGAAGGGGCAGGAACAGCTGAGAGCTCACATCTTGACTGGCAAAGCAAGAGGCCCAGAGCACTCTGGGAATGGTACACATCTTTTGAAAGCTCAGACCCTGCACCAGTGACACGCCTCCTCATCCTCCCCAAATAGTTCCACCAACTGAAACCCAACTATTCAAAGATGAGTCTACGGAGGCCGTTCTCACTCCAATCACCACAGAGAAATATCAGTAGCACCCCACACACACACTGGCTGAACTATACTGTTGCCACACCCTACTTGCCGAGGGGCCTAGAAGTGACATTGTGCCTCACAGCATTGCTGACCGAAGTCGCCTGAACCTGGCCAAATCACAAGTAAGGAAAGAGTCTAGGAGGCTGAGATTCCAGAAGATCCCATCAGACTCTGATGCCAGGAGGATCCATCCATGCCAAATGACACAAAGTCTTGGCTGTCAGCTGAACGCATCTTCCAAGCCAGCCACATAATCCCCAAATGGTCTGTGAACAGGATTTTTTGTTTTTGTTTTTGAGACAGGATTTCTCTGTGTTAGCCTTGGCTGTCCTGGACTCACTTTGTAGACCAAGCTGGCCTCGAACTCAGAGCAATCTGCCTGCCTCTGCCTCCTGAGTGCTGGGATTAAAGGCATGCGCCACCTCGCCCGGCATGGACAGGATTTTTCATTGGGACAATCAGAGTGAGCCAGCTTACCCCCGAGCAATGGAGTCTCCAGTCTCTGGATGCATGGCTAATGGGTTCTCTCCAGAGTCTGTGCTAGGAAAGCCAGCTGCACCCTGCTGCTTCAGCCACAAGGTGTAGTGTGGGCCATTGAACCTCACAGTCCCCACAACCATAAGCTGCAGAGACCTTCCTTCTCTGTAAGTTACCCAGCCTGTGACCCTCTGTCGCAGCCAGGACAGTCACCCCATCCAGGCCTGCCAACGCCCGTGCTACATGTTTTCACATTCTGTTCTGTTCCATTCTGTTAAGAAAAAAATGAAACCCTCTCTCTCCGGGGTGGCACATACCTTTAATCCCAGCACTTTGGGAGGCAGAGTTTTGTGATTCTGTGTGAGTCTGAGGCCAGTCTCATCTACACAGAGAGTTTCTGGACTGCCAGAGTGATGTAGAGAGACCTGTCTATAAAACTAACAACAACAATAATAACAATAACAATAAATAATGATGATGATGATAATGGTAATAATAATAATAATAATAATAATAATAATAATAATAATAATAATAATAATAATAATAATAATGCAGCCCTGAAAGCATGACAAGAAAAGCAATCAAGCCCAGATTCCTCTCCCTGGCTTCACCCCCCAGTTAGGATGCAGCTCTTTTCTCCCCACCCCAACAGTCCCCCACACACATGGTATCTGTTGAGCTCCGGGTATGACATCAACCTAAGCCGACTGTGCTGGCTTTTGAGTCCCCTTCAGCATAGCCTTATGAAACAAAGACCTTGTCCTGCACAGCCTGGAGCACAGCCATCACTTGAAGAGTGAACATGGGCAAGGGTCGGCTCCCATCCCAACAACCCAACCCTGTCCTTCCACAGTCGTTGATGGCTTTGAGCTGGGTTCTCAATTACCTGCCCTCTTCTACCCGCCCTTGTTCCTGGTCTCCGCTCAGCCCACTGGTACGTGAATGACCTGGATGCTGCACATCGTGTGTTTTCTGTCACACGGGAGGCTGTCTTAGACCCCCACACACACCCTGTGCCCTTGGCCCAGCTCCACTCAGTCCCGCCATGACAACTTGGTGAGTACAGGCTCTGTGGTGCTCCAGGCCAGGAAACAGGCCCTCCTGACATGTGACATGTGACATGCAGGCACCGCTGGCTCAGAGCAGCTCCTCTGTGGGAATGAGGGGCAGGAGGCGGAGTCACTGCTTATTTATTGGAAGGCTGGGTGTGAATCCAGAAACACAATTGAGGTTTTGAAAGTTTGGGTTAGCATACAGAATGATGGGTTAGGACATCGTCACACATGTGCGTTGTCACGCTTTGTTCTGATTCTGTCCTTCCCCATACAGCCCTGCCCACACTCCTGAACTCTCTCCCTTCCTTCCCACAAGATAGCCCTTTCTTCTCTGTGCCGTCCATCTCCCTTAAGACCTCTTTCTCAGCCAGGTGTGGTGGTGCACGCCTTTAATCCCAGCATTTGGGAGGCAGAGGCAGGTGGATTGCTGTGAGTTCGAAGTTAGACTGGTCTACAAAGCAAGTCCAGGACAGCCAAGGCTACACAGAGAAACCCTGTCTCCAAAAACAAACAAAAGAAAAAAGAAAAAACGAACAAACAAACAAAAGACTTCCTCTTTCTCCTCCTCTCAGGGTCCCCTTTCTAGTTTCATGTAAACACACACACACACACACACACACACACACACACACAATTTTAAGTCTAGGCCACATGTGTGAGAGAATTGTGTGACATTTGTCTTTCTGACTGACTGTGACTTATTTCACTCAGAATTACACAGTTCCAGTCCTGTGCATTTCCCTGCAAATGCTTCACTTCCGTTACATTTCATCCATGTTTTTATTTTCTGTACATAAGCTGCACAAAAAGTCCATGGTGTGTCTGAACAGATGGCTTAGTCAACAAAGTGCTTGTGGCAAAAGCACGAGGTCCTGAGTTCGAAACCCACCACTTGCATAAAAAGCCAGGCATGGTGGTGTGAGTCTGTAGCTTCAGCCCTGGGGATCCCCAAAGCTCACCAGGGCTGCTGGTCTAGCCTGTCATCAGTCTCTATATTCAGTGAGAAATTCTGTCTCAAAAAACCAGTGTGGAGTGCCAGTGAGGTGGCACAGTTCTGAGGACCCAAGTTCAGTGCTAGGACCCATATAAAGGAGGGAAGAAATCCATTGTTTTCTGACCTCCATATGTAAACTGTGTCACATGGGTACTCACTCACAACACAAAATAAATAAATAGATGAAAAAAAGAAAAGTGGAGAGTGACTGTGGCATATACCAAATGGCAACCTCTGGCTTCCACGTGCACACTCACAAAGTGCACACACACCTATTGCACACACCCATATGCGCACAACGCATGCATATAGTACAGACACGCGGAATCATCCCTCCTGCCTTCTGCTCAGACTTGCACAGATGGAGATGTTTGCTGGACATGTGGGAACCCCATTTTCCAGCCTGGAAACTGGAGTTCCTAAAAGCAAAGGACATCTGCCAAAGGTCACAAGAGGAGGAAAGAGGCCACCCCTGAAATCTGCACCTTCCACCTCTGGAGTGCCTGAGGATACCATCAGGAATTGGGGGATCAATGGCCCCTCCCAGACAGGTTGCTCAGTGCAGCTTCGCTGACTTCCTTCACACATTCTCCCTTAGCAGGCGGAAGTCTGACATGATGGGTCGCCCAGGAGAGAAGCAGCTAAGCTGACCTCTGCATGTGTAAAGGACAAGGCTAGCAGAGGGCAGGACAGGAAGCGCTCTCTCTCTGTCTCTCTCTCTCTCTCTCTCTCTCTCTCTGTCTCTCTCTCTCTCTCTCTCTCTCTCTGTCTCTCTCTCTCTCTCTCTCTCTCTCTCTCTCTCTCACACACACACACACACACACACACAAAATCTTTATGCTTACCTGTGTTTGCCTTATGAGCTATAATGTGTACCATGTGTGTTCACGGGCCAGAAGAGGATGCTGGACCCCCAATAACTAGAATTATAGATGCCCAGTATGGGTACCAGGAACCGAACCCCGGTTCTCTGTCGGAACAGCTCGTCCTCTTTACTGCTGAGCTACCTCTCCAGCTCTACGGAAGGGCCTCATCTCTACATGGTTTATGGCTTGGAAAACAAGCATGCATTTTTTTATACTAAAAAGAGGAATAAGAGCTGGGCCTGGTGGCACACGCCTTTAGTCCCAGCACTCAGGAGGCAGAGGCAGGCAGATCGCTGTGAGTTCAAGGCCAGCCTGGTCTACAGAGTGAGTCCAGGAAAGCCAAGGCTACACAGAGAAACCCTGTCTTGGAAAAAAAAAAAAGGGAATAAAACAAAACAAAGAAACAAGCCAGGAGGAGTCGATGGAGGCAAGGAAGGGTGCTGATGAGAGAAGCAGGTGACATCATGCTCTGTCCCAGGGATCCAGACACCAGGACCTAGGTGAAGCAACAAAGGAAGTTCGGATCTGTCATCGGAGCTCAGAGTTCTACATCTGGCTACATGAAAGTGACACACCCAATGTTTGGAGTGGAGGATCTGGGAGGGGACCGGGAAGACAGAAAACAGAGGAAAGATGCAGTTTATAGCCAGCAGCACTAAATCGCATCCACTGGGTCCCTTGCAAGGATGACGACGACACAGGAGCATCTCGGACTCGAGAAGATGGAGAATGGGATTAGCCAGATGCATATATGCTTGCACACACCTGCAGAGAGAGAGCGCTCCTCCTCAGCCTTGGGGACAGGGACCATGCCCAGCAGTGGTGCTCAGCGCCATGCCCCCAAGAGTCCCAGTATCCTGTTCACTTGCAAGGAGTGCCTGCTGCACACTCCCGCAGATTCTGACACCTTGCCTGGCAATTTCTTCTTTCTCCACTGGGACATCTTGATGCACTGTAACAAGGTTGTCTGTGGCCCTCTCTCTGCCTTCTCTGGTGGCTGGTGTCACGCTCAGGCTGTGTGGCAGCCATATACCCCAATAGCAGTGCCTGTGACCCACTACCTCCACGCAGCATTCTCTGTGTCCTGTCTCCTGGCTTTTAGCTGCCACCCCAGGCAGGCTCCCAGCAGCACTTCTGTGATATGCTGCTAACCTAGCTCACCCGTTCCTTTGGGGGAAGGCCAGCTGCCAGGTCCAGGTACCCTGTGGAGGGCCACCAGCACTGCAGTCCCCACCAGTGCTCCCAGGAGGACTCTGGACATGGTCATTGCACTTGCTGAGAAAGCTGGAAGATGGCCCACACAACTCAGAAATGGCTACTTTAGGTTTGCCCAGAGGAGGAGAAACCTTCAGTTTTCACACCAAACTCACCTGTATTGGGGGAAGGGGGGATGGAATCAGTTTATAGTACCCTAGTATGAATCCCCAAGCACAGCACAGTGTGCTAATAATAAGAAACCTACTGTCCACACAGCATCTACTATGTGCCAGGAGCTGCTCCGTGGGCTCTAGGCTCATGAACTTCACTTAAACCCAGAGTGCAGTCCTATCTACACACTGTCATCACCTTTCCACTTTAGGGCCACTTTCTCCTTCTGGCCACCGAGGGCCAGAGCCAGGACTGAGACCTGGAAGTCTCCTGTATCCTGGTGATGCCTGAGAGCTTTTGTCCTGGTGATGCCTGACAGCTTCTCTCTGTCACCTCAGAGGCCTCACATAAGCTCCTTTATGTCAGCCTCTGTGGAGCTCCTTGATCGGTTCAAGTACTGTAGATAGACAGCTATAGTCTTTATCTAGAATATTCTCCAAAGGCCCATGTGATAAAGGTGTGTGGTCACAGCAAGAAGGAAAGAAAAAGAGGTAGAAAATGTGAGTGTGGGGCCAGGAGAGAGATTTCCAGGCCTTAGGCACCTGACTTTGAAGGAAATTGGAAAGCCCCAACAGTTTCTTCTTTGTCACCATCCCAGCCGTAAGTTGAATGGTTTTACCCTGTGGGGCAGCTGCCACCACTGTATGCCACCATGGTGGACAGGTCCTAGAGCATCATGGCCAGTGGACCAGAGGCTGACACCGTCAAATGCAGAGGTGCAAGCTATGTGTTTACAAGGCCCTGGTCCCAGGGCGGGGGACAATGTGCTGGCAGTGGGGACGTGGACTCAAAGATGAGGGGTTGAGCAAGACGGCCCCCTCGGTAGCTTGCCCATGTTCTCTCAGCTGGGGTGGAAGTGGCTTAGGATAGCAGGAGTCTTGTCTGACCCACCCCCCCATCCCCCCCCTAGTCTTCTCAGAGGAAGGAACACAGGTGTGTGTCTACACAGGCCGAGCAAGCCCTCAAGCACTCCCCCTGCCCACAGATGCCTCCCACACCACACATTAGCCCTGGTCACTGATGCCCAGGAAACACTAAGTGCCATGGGTCTATGTGACCTAGGGCCAGTGGCCAGTGGCCTGGGGACAAGGAAGGTCAATTCTGCCTCCTCAGGCTTGAGACCTGCCTCTGTGGTGAAGTGGGAGTCTTGACATCCTATCCGCCTCCCCACATGCCCCAAAAGTGAGTCTCTCCCCTTCACCCATCATTCCCAGTACTGTTGGGCCCCAGAGTGGTCACACCACCCTGGAGCCACATCTTGGAATTCTCAAAATAAGACCTGGCCCAGCACCCTGGAGGAGACACACCCCCATGTGAACAGTGGCAGATCTGGGGCGTGAAATTGTGGGTAATTTTTTATTTCCGTCTTAGTACTTTCCCACAGCTTCCAGACTTTTCCACAGTGAATAGGCTATTAAAATTAGAGGAGGGGAAAAAAATAACCCCACTGTGGTGGGTTTCCTTTTTTCCTCCCTTTTTTTTCCTCCCTGGGGACATAAACATCAGAAGTCTTTCTACCATCGAGTGTCAAAGGCACCAAGCTTGTTAACCCAGAAAAAGAAATGGAAAATGAGAGGGGACCACCCTCACTGGTGCCTGCCATGGGGCAGATGTGATGGCATCGACACCTCATCCATTGACTCTGGTCCCCAATTCACCGGTGAGGGTACCGAGGTATGCACACAGGTGGAGCAGCTGGTGCATGGTCAAGCACCTGTGGTAGGAAATTCAATCAAAACATGCAGAGGACCAATCACGAAGGAGCCTGTACCTCATGACAGAAACACCCCTTCAGCCGTCAAGGAGCCACAATCCTGAATGGCTGTTGACATCTGTCATTTGTCATTTCCATTTCTTTTACGTTTTGTTTTGTTTTCAAGACAGGGTCTGTTTCTTTGTGTGTAGACCTGGCTGTCCTGAACTCGCTTTGTAGACCAGGCTGGCCTTGAACTCACAGAGATCTACCTGCCTCTGCCTCCTGCATGCTGGGATTAAGGCTGGGTGGTGGTGCACGCACCTTTAATCCCAGCATGCACGAGGCAGAGGTGGGGGATCTCTGAGTTCGAGGCCAGTGTGGTCTACAAAGTGAGTCCAGGATAGCCAGGGCTACACAGAGAAACCCTGTCTCAAAAAACCACAAAAAAAATTTTTATCTGATTTTTAAGTGTGTGTGTGTGCACGCACACACACATGCACATGAGTACAGATTCCTTCAGAGGCAGAAGAGGTCACTGGATGGCCCGGAGCTGGAGTTATAGGCAGTGGTGAGCGACCAGTGTGCTAGGAACCAAACTCGGGTCCTCTGCGGAAGCAGCACACACTGTTAACTGCTGAGCTGTCTCTCTTGCCCTCGTTTTCTTCAGGACTGACGCCTGAGTTCTACGTTGTATACACTGGCAGCACTGGTATAGATAAAGCCAGACTGCATTTGCCCACGACTTGCTTTCTTTTCTCGGAAACAATAACCATGAATATGTCAAGATCCGTTGACTCAGGGAGTCCGAGTTGGCATGAACAAATTGCTTAGAATAATCCAGAAAGAGGAAGCCATGTGCATAAAGACGTCCATGTCAGTGTCAACTTCTGCAGCAAAGAACTTCCAATTCCAGTAACCAATTGGGAAAGACTATAAAAGGGCATTGTCTACAGTGGGCTAATAGTGGGTGCCAGCTTCTGCAAGGCTGTTGGTGATGCCACCTCCTGATGAAGCCCTTCTTATCCTGAACGGAGCCAAACTCAGTGGTTCAGTGGTCCAGAGATGATGGAAGTACCCCTAAGTAACTTCCAAGGTGAGGTCATGCAAGGCATTGTTGCAACTTCTGCTTTGGTCTTTATAGCTCACTCTGGGGAAGCCGGACTCTTGAAGCACACAGTGGAGGGGCCCGAATGCGAAGCTCAGCAGTGGGGTGGCACAGACATAAAGTGAAGCGAGAGGTCCAGATGTCAGAGAGGACAGCTCTGTGATTTTATAGACGCATGGATCCAAAACAGCCGAATCTCTGGCACTGTGGAGAGAGATGTCTCCGTGAGGGAAGTGTTTGCCAAAACATGGAGTCCCGGTACACAAGGAGAAGGCATGGCGTGGCAGTGCACACCTGTAATCCCAGTGCTAGGGATGCCAAGACAGGAGGAAGCCTGGAGCATCCGGACCAGCCAGTCTAGCTGAGGCAGGGCGTGGTGGTGCACCCCCTTTAACCCCGGCACTCTGGAGGCAGAGGCAGGAGAATTGCTGTGAGTTCAAGAGTCCCTGGCCAGTCAGCTACATAGTGAGACCTTGTCACAAAAAGGAGTTGGGGACAACAACAACAACAAAAACAGACAAAACAAACAAACAAACAAACAAAAACCATGCAAAGTGCTTGAGCAAAACGTGGCATTCAGCCGGGCATGGTAGCACACGCCTTTAATCCCAGAACTCGGGAGGCAGAGGCAGGTGGATCTCTGTGAATTGGAGGCCAGGATGGTCTACAAAGTGACTCCAGGGTAGCCAGGGCTACACAGAGAAACCCTGTCTTGAAAAAAAAAACCCACAAAAATACAAAAACAAAACCAAAAAATGTGGCATTGACCTCTGACCTTTACCACACATGTGTTTACAGGTGCATGTGACATCCCTCCCCCAACACATGAGAACATCTCCATTCGCGCACATGCACAAAATCAGTCACAATTCACTTGCGCTTTGTACATGAGGGCTATGAGCCAGGCATAGTGTCACAGGCCTTTAACCCCGGCACTCTGGAGGCAGAGGCAGGCAGATCTCTGAGTTGGAGGCTAGCCTGGTCTACAGATGGAGTTCCAAAACAGCCAGGGCTATGCAGAAAAACCATGCCTCGGGGTGGTGGGGGGGGGAAAATCAGCTACCTTTGCTTGGGGAACATTTCTGGCCAGACAGGTCAGGAAGGGACTCCCCTCATCACACCCCACCCCCCACCCCGCCACCTGCCACCAAGAGATGGTGGTACCCTTTTCCTTTCATGTGTATGGCTGGAGGTTTTTTGCTGTTGTTGTTTGTTTGTTTGTTTGTTTGTTTGTTTTGCATGCTTGCATCACACTCAAGCAGTGCCCTCAGCAGCCAGAGAGGGAGTTGGGTCCCTGGGGACTGGAGTTACAGATGGTTGTGAGCCACCAGATAGGTGCTGTGACAGGAAACCAGACCCTCTGGAAGAGCAGCCACTGCTCATGACTGGTGGCCCATCTCTCCAGCTTCAGCTCCTCACAGTTTGCAAAACTCCTCCCATGCACTTGTGACTGGGCCAGCCATCTTGCGGGCTACAGTGGGTCTCAATAAACATTTTTCTATGTTTAAAGATTCTCTATTTCTCTAAAAACAATGTGAGGTTCCATTTTACAAAAATATTTTAAAACTATCATTTCTCATTCACTGTAAACGGCCAGGCTACAGCCAAAAAAAAGAGGGAAGCTCCTTATAATGGGGGGGGGGCGGGGAGGGGGGAGAGAGAGAGAGGGAAAAGAAGAAGAAAAGAGAGAGGAGAGAGGGGAGAGAGGGGAGGGGGGGGGGAAGAGAGGTGCATACAAGATGGAAAAAGAATGCTTGTATTATTAGAAGACAGGAATTCTGGGTAATTTTAAATTGTTAAGTATATCATTCAAGAAGCATCACACTGGGGACTGGAAAGATGGTTCAGTGGTTAGGAGCACTGACTACTTTTCCAGAGGACCTAGGTTCAATTCCCAGCACCCAGATGACTCCTCACACCTGGACCCAGGTTCAATTCCTAGCACCCACATGACAGCTCACATCTATCTGTAACTCCAGCAGGCAAAATACCAATGAACATAAAATAAAAATTTTATATATATATATTATATATATATATATATATATATATATATATATATATATATATATATTTTTTTTTTTTTTTTTTTTTTTTTTTTTTTTAAAGACGCATCATATTGTCTTACAAAAGATGAAATAGTGGCCAGGGTATAACACATTGCTACAGAGTGTCTACCTAGAAGGAAAAACACAGTTCTCAAAGGAGTCAGCCTTTTAGTTACCAACAAAGCTGCTGCCCAGAGCATCCTTGGCAAAGACTCCCTGTGGAGACTGCAGGCTCCTGGAGCAGGAAGGCAGAGCTCCTCTGGCCTCATGGTGCAGTGGGGCCTGATACACACACACACACACACACACACACACACACACACACACACACACACACATATAATGTATATATATATATTCTCAGAGTCTCTACTAGGATGCTTTCAGCTGGCAACATCCAAGCTCCCCGACGAAGTGGTTGGACTTCTAAGGGGATAAACATCCTGCTCTCTCACAGGTCTGTTCCCCATCCCACACTTGGGATCAACACAAAAACATGTTTCTCTCTCCTACAGTGTACCGCACAGACCACAAAGAGAACATTAGAATCGGGGCTGGTGATGTCAGGCCACTTCTTGCAGAAGCCCGGAGACTTATGTTTGGTCACTGTAACCTACAGAAAAAGAAACACAACTCCCAAAAGTTCCCTCTGACTGCCGTGTGTGTGTGTGTGTGTGTGTGTGTGTGTGTGTGTGTGTGTGTGTGATAATAATAAATAAAAATCTCTCAAATCATTAACTTGTAAAGAACACCTATGTTAGTTGAAAAGATGAAGATGCCAGTGGTAAAATACTAGTCCGTAAAACAAGGGAAGATAAATAAAAAACAGCGCTGGGACTGTGGACTTTGTTAGGCCGCCAGAGGGCTTGGGTTCCATTGAAGAGGAGTCGAGCAAGCACCCACTCTCACCCCATAATACCTGACGAAAGCCTTAAAAGGGCTTCTTTTGTTCGCACTTCTTTTTCCTTTTCTGGTTTTGTTTTGTTTGTCTTTCCAGACAGGGTTTCTCTGTGTAGCCTTGGCTGGCCCCGAGCTTGCTCTGTAGACCAGGTTGTCCTTGAACTCACAGAGATCCACCTGCCTCTGCCTCCCCAGTGTTGGGATTAAACGTTCACATTTTTTTCCTTTCTTTTTGTTTTTTGTTTGTTTGTTTGTGGCAGGGTTTCTCTGTATAGCCTTGGCTGTCCTGGAGTCACGTTGTAGTGTTCACATTTCTTAATCCCTTCCCTAAAACCCTGTCTGGAAGCTACATTGGTGGAACACTTCCCCCTCCCTTCCCTTCCCCTCCCCTCCCCCCCCTCCCCCTCCTTCGGATGTTCACACTTTCATTTCCCGTTTCTGATTATTTCCTCTGAACTCCATACTCAGGACTACAGCCCGAGATGTGTGCTCCATGCTGTCCCCTGTCACTAAGTGTGTCACTGCGAGAGCTGGAAACAACCGAATCTTGCTCATCACGAGATAAGCAGCAGTGAAGGGGACCTGACCAAAATCTAGAGTTCCAGATAACGTAGTCTGTCAGTGATAGAGAATACAGCCCCACAGCTCTCAAAGGAAAAGAAACCCAGCAGCCAGCAGGCTGGAAGACACACAGCACGCAGCAGCAGGCTGTCCCTGAGGACTGACTGTCACCTTGGGGCGGGGCCGGGGGAGGGGGGAGGGGCGGGGAAGGAGGGTAGCGGGGCGCGGTGGTGGCTGCCGCCAGCCTCCCGCCTTCTGAGCTTTTCAAACACTCTCAGTAAGCAGACTGACTCCCGTCATCACTTAAAAGAAAAGAAAAAAGAACAGCAGGACTTTCCATCTCTTGTCATTTTCTCACTGGCAGGTTTCTTCCTCAGTCAGCTGCGTCTGGTCGGGTTCGTGAGGGTGCCCGTGAGCAGCACTTTCCTGAGTCACTCTTAGCCTCGGCTTGCACTGCCTGCCTGTCTCCTTGGATCGTTTCTCCCTTGCCGTGCTGGAAGACAGAAGCCCAGTGGCTCCATTTATTCACGTTTAGCCACGCCACCGACACCGGTAAATCGCACGGCTGTCCCACGCAAGTGTGTTTGAACCTGAGATGGACGCCGGGTGTCAAGGAACGCCTGTGGGCTGGAGAGTGGCACTGTGATACCCGGAGCTAGCGGGAGAGGATGAAGGCACAGGTGTGGCCCTTCTGGCAACTGCATCCCCACCTGCTGATGCTAGAGGCTTCATACCAAATCCGCATTCACCCCTATCCTAACGCCCGCCCCGCTCTGCCCCTACTACCTGCTCCCAGTCTCAGACGCTCGCTGGGCCTTAGCGGTCCTTGTCGCACAGAAGCGGGAGGCCGCCCAGCTTGGTGCTGTGATCATTTCTCTCCACCGGACATCAGATAAGGAAAAGCAGGCGCAGAATGTCAAGTTGGAAAGCAACTGCCGAGCACTGCAAGGTTTTCCCTTCGACAACCAAAACTGCCCCTAATGAAATTGATACTGGGCCAGAGACTTGGAATCGACTTTCCTTTACATTTATTTACATTTTCTGATTAAAAAAAAAAAAAAAAAAAAAAAAGCAAAACAGGCAGCCTCGGGATTCCTGCAAGGAGCCTTGAGTTCCAGAAGGCTCTGTAGAAATTGGGAGCAACTTTTTTTTTTTTTTTTTTTTTTTTAACTATTAAAGAGAAGGCAAAACATTTTTCTGTGAGCATATTTTTGTATGTGGTGTGAGTGCATGTATGTGTGTGTGTGCTCACATATGTATGAGTGGGCATGTGTAGGCAAGCCTGTGAGGTGCCAAGCTTGACAGGTCTACCTCCTATGCCCTCCATCTTGTCCATAAAGGCAGGGTCTGTCGATTAAACCCTGGCTTGATGATTCCCTACTAGTCTTACCTACCCAGCTTACTCAGAAACCCCAGGGCTCCACCTCCCTGGCGCTGCAATTCTGGGGATCTGAATTCGCATCCTCACATTTGTGAGGCACGTGCTTTACCCACTGTGCCATCTCCCCAGCCTGGGGGAAAAAAAATTGTTGGTGGTGGGGGGGAGCTTTCAAAAAGGTGTTTCCAAAGAAAGAGTAGTGAGGGAGAGAGCCTGAGGCCTCATTCTGACTTGCCAACAGAATCCTCCTGTCCCCACCTCACACATGCTGGGATTCTAGAAGTCTCCAAGCCTTCTCTAACTGCCTGCTTCCCGCCCCCCACCACCTCCCATGTAGGCTCAATTTTCTTAACAATTATACTTTATTCTGAACTCACTAACCCAACCAATAGGTAAAGGAGATTAACGAACACAATAATGAAACCTTAAGGAGATCAGTTCCAGGGAACGATTCTCCTGCTGTAGTCAGCAGGCCCTCAGCAAACCTACAATTCAACCAAGGTGGCTGCCGGAAACCTGGAACAGCAGCTGAGGCCCCAGAGCCATGAAGCCTTGCCTGGAGCAGTTCTCTCTAGGAGAGGCTCTCAAAATGATGAGCAGCCTCTCCTAGAGGCTCTGGGGCCTCCTGTTTGGGGTTCATGTATCTATTTCTCCTCTCAGGGTCTCTGCCAGGATGTTTTCAGCTGGCAACAGCCAAACTCCCCCACTAAGTGGTTCGACTCCTAAGTGGGAAACCATCACCTGCTCTCTCCCAAGTCTGTTCCCCATCCCACACTTGGGATCAGCACAAAAACATGTTAATCTCTCCTACACCCACGTTCCCATTGGAGCAAACAGGACCTGCCTCTGCCACCCCCCCGAAGACTTGGCATGTGTCACAGGGAGCCACTGGGCTAAAATGAACACCCTCACAGAAGAATCCCTTCGGTAAGCTCTGTGGGCTTCTCCTACCCGAGAAGCCAGCGTGGCTAGACCCCTGCTAACATTGGCAAGTGTGTGTGTGGGGGGGGAAGGTGTGTAACAGCATCCAACTCGGTGCTAAGGGAGGAAGGGGGGGGGAGAGAGGAAGAGAAAAAGAGGGAGGGGGAAGAAAGGAAGGAAGGAAAGAAGGAAGGAGGGAAGGAACCAAGCAACCAAGCCTGCAAGCAAGCAGCAAGCAAGCTACCTTAGTGCTATAGCTGGCTGAATGAAAATAGTTTGCTCTTGTTTAGGGAGGGAGTCAGAGAGCAATTAGACTCTTGAGGAAACCAGAGTTGTCGTTTTTTCTTATTTTATGACATGGGATCAAAAGGCAGGAGCAGATTTCCCTTTTGTTCTAGGTGCATCAACACACACACACACACACACACACACACACACACACACACACACACACACGTGCATGTGTTCCAATCATCCCTTCCAAGTGCACACCTAGGAAACCTAGTCCATTAGAGCCTAAGGTATTTTTTATGGAGACAATGTCACCAGTCTTTGCGCATCTTTTGTGCACCATCGCCTTTTTTAGGTGGCACCCACTACTCAGTGTGGCTCAGGCCAGAGCCCCGTATTGCAAGTGCTGGGAGTCCTACAGGTCCAGGGGCCCCGCGGAGAGAAGGCAGCAGCGTTCCAGCTCAGCTCCGACGCAACTAGCGGCAGGTATCGCCCCTCCCCCTAACCCCGCGGGGCCCCGGGGTGCGAAAGTCGCTCCCTTGCTCGATGGCTGCGTCCGTTCGCCACAGGAAGGAGGGAAGGAGGCCGGAGGTGCCTTCACGACACGCCGCGGCCCTGACAGATCTGATAAAGAGGAAGGAAGCCGGCGACACTGCGGATCTGAGCTGACAACTCCCCAAACTGCCGGCGTCCTGTATCCGCGCCCCCCCCCCCCGCGCGGTTTGCAGAAGTGGCTCCTGAGAAAGGGTCGCCTGCGCCCCCTGCCGACCATTTGGAGAAAACCCCCGCCCTCTCCTGGTGACAGCCAGGGCTTTAGGACCAGGGTTCCACCACTTGGCCTCTTGCCACGAAGCTTTAAAGCCAGTCTTGGGTGTGCACAGCTTGTCTGGGCCTGGGGTCTCTTAACTTCTGCTTGTTGCAAAAGACGTGCCCCTAGGTAACAATTCCAGCGTACCGGGGCGCCCCAGCTGGACCTCGGTTTACCTGATAGTATAATTAGTTTGGTTGCAAACCTTAGTGAGAAAAACAGGCACACTTCTAAAAACTACAGAGCAGGACTTCCCACAGGACTTCAGACCGCTACAATCCGACATTGGGACTGTCATTCCCTAGCTGTGTGACCTTAAACAAATGTCTTATACCCCCGTGCCTCAGTTTCCCCATCCACTGAACAGGGCATGTTCTATATAAGGACTGTGAGAGAGCTCTAATAGGTAAGGAATTTAGAGTGGTTACTAGTGTACTTAGGCACACATTTGTTAAGTGAAAGCATTTAAGTAGCAGTGTGTGGCTGGGAAGGCTGGCGGCTGAGAGAACGAATTTTCCCAAGACAGCAATCACAGACCAGAGTCTATGCTGTTTTGCTAGAAGCCCCGTGTGCACACGAAGCTACCCAGAAGTTGCTGAATACAGTGGTCTATATACATCAGTTAGATATTTTTGGTTGTTTAAATTTGTCCTTTCTCTCTCTCCATCTCTTTTCTTCGAAAAAAGAAAATTGAGACAGAGTATCATAAATCCCAGGCTGGCTTTGAACTCAGAGCTGAGATTTCAGGTTTACACGGTACTGGGGATTGAACCCAGGGCTTTCCGCTTGCTAGGCAATCACTCTCCCATCTGGCCTACAATCCAAATCCTATTTCCTCCTTAGACTGAGCTAGAGCCCTATTCTGCCTGTCTGTCCGCCTTGTGGAGGGGACCTTCACTGAGTATGGGACTTCATATTGGCAGACCCCTCCCCCAGCTCTTTAAAGACGCCCTGACTCTCAACATAACTTCAAATTTGTATTTCCCTGTTAACTAAGAATGTTGAACAGTTTTTCAAATATATGTATTGGTCATTTGTGTTTCTTCTTTTAGGACTGTATTCAGTTCCTTTGCCCACTTACTCATGGATGGTTCTTTTTTTTTTTTTTTTTTTAAGATTTATTTATTATGTATACAGTATGCATCAGACCACATTATAGATGGTTGTGAGCCACCATGTGGTTGCTGGGAATTGAACTCAGGACTTCTGGAAGAGCAGTCAGTGCTCTTAACTGCTGAGCCATCTCTCCAGGCCAAGATGGTTCTTTTTTTTTTTTTTCAATTAAAAAAAATCTTTGCAGATTCCAGATTATTCCCCAGCCAGATATATAGTTCGTAAAGATTTTCTCTCATTCTGTAGGCATCTCTCCATGCTGGTGATGACGGCTTTTGCTGTGCAGGAGCTTTTTAATACAGGTGTGTTGCTGCCTATATGTCCTGAGTTACTTTTCCAGAAATGCCTCGCCTGTGGTGGGTAGTTTTAAATGTCTGCTTGCCACAAGCTAGAATCTCTGGGCAGAGAGCCTCACTGACAAATTGTCCAGGTCAGGCAGGCTAGCTTGTGGGCATGTCTGTGGGACACTGCTGACCCAGCCTACTGTGGGTGGAACCATTCCTTAGGCTGGGCCCTGAACCATGTTAAGTGAAGGAAAATGGCTGAGCAAAACAGCTGCCTTTACTCCTGTCCGCTCCTGATTTTGTCTCCCCTGCCAAGACTAACTTTAACATGGAATTGTAGGCCAAATAAACCCCTCCTCCTCAAAGACACTTTCTTTCAGGCGGGGTACTTTGTCACAGCAACGGAAATGAAAGTAGGGCAGTATCTATGCCTGCGATGTTGTGTGTTTTCTTTCCCTGTCTGTTTGCTTCATGTCTTATGCTATGGCTTTGGCCCGTCTTGAATGACTTTTGCCAAGTTTTGTTCTTCTGCCTGTGGATCTAATTTTCCCAGCACTGTTTCCTGCCTTTCCTTCAATGTGTGGTTTTGGCACCTTTGCCAAATATTAGGTAGCGATAGTTATGAGTTTGTTTCTATTCTCTTCCTTGATCTACATTTCTGAGTTTGTGCCAGTTCCATGATGTTTTTGTTTCGTTTTTATGGGTTTTTTTGGTTGTTGTTTTTTTTTGTTTTGTTTTGTTTTTGGCTTTGTTTTTTGCGACAGGGTTTCTCTGTGTATCCCTGGCTGTCTTGGACTTGCTTTGTAGACCAGGCTGGCCTCGAACTCACAGAGATCCACCTGCCTCTGCCTCCCGAGTGCTAGGATTAAAGGCGAGCGCCACCATGCTTCCTCCTCTATTTGTATCAGGGGGTTTCTGGCTTCCTGTGTTGGACGTGAGGATCCTTTCCTGGCTCTCCTTTGCTCATGCAGCCTTTGTACGAAGTGTATCTCCAGTCTCCTATCTTCTCTTCCCCTCCCCCGACCCCAGTTGTTTAGGGATCCTTTTGAGTGTCTTCTGCAAGGCTGGCTTGGCAGTTTTGAGCTGTTGAAGTTGGTGCTTGTTTTGAGATGTCCTCATTGTCCCTTAGGTTTAAGAGAACGTTGCTGGACGTAGCAATCTCAGCTGGCAGGTATTTACCTTTGGGGCCTGAAATGATGCCGTGTTTCCTGGCTGGGGGGACTCTCTGGAGAGGCCTAAGGTTGTTCTGATGTTTCTGCGTGCGCTTCTCGTACGGCTTTTACTACTTTTGGAATCCCAATAATTAGGCATCATTGTAGGTCCTCTGACCACGTGCACTTGGGCTCTATATACCTTTGGGTTTGGATGTCAATTTCTTTCTTTAGATTTGGAGATTCTCTGCTACAACTCCACTGAATGCTCTCTCAAATGTGTGCACTTGTGTGTGTGTGTGTGTGCGTGCGCGCATGCTCATCCATACAAGCATGCAAGGAGGCAAGAGGTAGATGTTTAGAGTCTTCCTCTACCCTTGCCACCCACTCATTCATTGAGACCGTCAGCCTCTTTTAACCTGGAGCGTGCTCTTTCTGTTAGACTAGCAAGCCCGTGAGCCCCAGGGATCCACCTGTCACCACCCCACTCCATCCTCCAGGCTGGTGTGACACATGCATTTCCATGGCTGTGACTTTGAAAACGTTAAGAACCATTTTATAAGCTTATGTCTGATATTTTGCCAAAGTGGTGGAAAGTTGGCATTAAAAATGTATTTGAATCACTGGGAGTTTGAGGCCAGCCTGGTCTACAAAGTGAGTCCAGTACAGCCAAGGCTAACACAGAGAAACCCTGTCTTGAAAAACCAAAAAAAAAAAAAAATAAATAAATAAATAAATAAATAAATAAATAAATATATATATATATATATATATATATATACACACAATTGGAATTCTTATGCTTTTATGAACATGGTATGTGTATCCACACCCAGCAGATTTCTGTTCAGTGTTTCAATCCTTTGTATTTTCCTCCACAAGGGAACCGTATATGCTGTCATTTAATCTTCTATTGGATTGGTTTAAATTTCTTAAAAGTCTTTTAAAACAAGTAAGATCAAAGTTTTCCCACTTATTTTTCCCTCCATCACCCAGGTTTTCTTCTGAGGAAAGCAATATTAGCTTAGTATCTCATTTGCTTAGTGTATGGCATTTAACTGACTTGTAAAAATGTTTAAATTTAAACATTAAGATGTAACAAGAATAAATTTTAAAAATTAAAAAAAAATGTTTAAATTTTACATATCTGGCTGTTTTCTCTGCATATGTGTCTGTGCATCACATACATGCCTGGTGCCCAGGGAGGGTGATAGATCCCATAGGACTGAAGTCACAACTAGTTATGAACCAATTATGGGTCTTGTGGGTGCTGAGCCACCTCTCCAGCTATTTAATGCTGCACGTAGAAATTCAACTGAATTCTGTTAAGAGTTTGCACATTATTTTAGATTACACACAGACACATGTGCAAAAACTATCGTTTCTCACTTCCATCCATTCCTGCCTTCCAGTCTCACTGTGCTTCTGCGACACCTCCACAGCAGCTGTGAGAAGCCGAGGGATCCTGCTGCGACAACCCTGGGTGGCTCCAAGGCTCTCGCACCATGCTCTTGCCTCACACTTTCTGGATGTCACTGTGAAAGTTTTTATCACTTTTTGTAAAAAAGTTTATTATGCACACAGAGTTCTGCCTGTATGTACACCTGCAGGTCAGAAGAGGGCATCAAATCACATTATGGATGGTTGTGAGCCACCATGTGGTTGCTGGGAATTGAACTCAGGAAGAGCAGACAGTGCTCTAAACTCTGAGCCATCTCTCCAGCCCCTTTATCAGGTTAAAAAACAAAACAAAACAAACAAACAAACAAAAAAAAACGGTCACTGGTTCTGGGGCTGCAGAGCCAGCTCGGCAGTTAAAACTGTCTACACTTGTCAAGGACCACACCAGGCAGCCTGTCACTCCAGCTCCAGAGAACCTAATGCTCTCTTCTGCCCTCTGCAGACACCCCACACAGAGCACACATGTGTGCATGCACATACATAAAAATAAATATTTTTATATGTGCCCTACTTTGCTACGGGTATTGGTTTTTACTAAGTTATTCTCCGCGCTGGTTATGGGTTGATAAGCATTTCCTTTTCCTTTCTAGTGACTGTGCTGCATTCAGATCTGAAAAGTAGTCTCAGAAGTTTTATACCAAATTTATGTCCAGGAAGGAGAAACACGAGTTCTTTGATAGTGAAAATATATTTATTTTTCTTAATACAATAGCTGCCAGCAATATACTGGTGTTGATGTTCCCGAGAGAAGAAAACGCAAGCATTCTGTCACGAGCTTTCATTCCTACCCAAGGAATTCTATAAAGAAACACTCAGCCTGCTCAGCCCTATGGCTTCGGAGCTCCATTTTTATGGCTTGAGACTTAAACTTTGCATGATGAAGTAATTTTAGTTGTCCCCACTTTGATAATTGTCACAAACTTTTACGAAGGCTGCTGTCAATTTCACTAACAAACACTCTCTCTCTCTCTCTCTCTGAACCAAATGTTGATTACTGCCAGCCTGAGACACTGGTGAGTCCATTACAACTCCATGAGGTGTGGCCCAAAATCTTCATGAAAAAAATAATCTCTACTTCCACTCATTTCTTCTTTGTAGATATATCCTAAGTGGGTTTTTAAATATGCAGAAATAAATGCTATCTACATGCAGCTCTGAGGGGGTTATGGAAGCATAGCTCAGAAGTAGAAATGCCTAAAGTCTAGAGCTGATCCCGCCTAGTGTACAAGCCAGTCAGAACCTCTTCGTGGTAGAGGCCAACTGCAGAGCCTGGAGCTATGACAGCTCATGTTATCTCCCTTGCGTGTACTGAGAGTCTGTATCTACAGCAACAAAGAGTAATGGTACTTAGAACAGTGAGGCTCCCCAAGCCCCACCCCGCTCAACAGTTTCTCAGTATCCACTGGAAAATAGGGAGTCTCCACTCAGAATCTCGCTCCTGAGATGACGGGTTTATAAGGAAAGGAGGGTAACAAAAGCAGAGGCATGGGTCACTAGGGTGGGCATAGGTCAGTCAGCATGCTGGGTCCACACGGAAACACTCACATTCCACGGCTTGAGCCCGGAAGCCACGACCTCCGCACGGAGGGCAGGTGAGCCCCTGCTGCAGGGCCTTCCTGTTTACGGCCTCTGTCCATTTGCCAATCTCAATTTTGTTTGACCGTCTTGATATAAAACTAAAACGCTTCTCTCTACAGAGAAAAACAATGCTACCTTCATCAAAACCAAGACAGACTGTCGCTTCCTTGGACATCCAGAAACACCAAGAGCAACCACGAGGCAATTTAGGAAGCCACCAACAACAACCACCCAAGTGTGGGCATTTCTGGCAGTTTCTGCGCATCCTCTTCACTGTCCCAAACATCCTCTGCTATGAGGATCGGAGCTCTTCTTCCAGGAGCCCTCACTTAGAGCACTGACAGAAAGAACAGCCACCCTTCTCTGGAATCTTCTAGACTCAACCCCACCCAAGGCCAACTTGTCACTATGTAGAGTTCGGACACTCCATCCTCCAGACAGGGCAGGGTCACTTCTCAGAGAGATGGTACCTGTGGATCCAGACACATCAGCACCCAGTGTTTGCACAGTGGTGCTCACATGTGAGGAACAATCCAAGGCATCTCCCTGAGCCACAGGGACAGGATGAAAAGCTGTCCCCGTGCTGAGGAAATTTCTGGTAAGTTCTTAAAAGGGAGCTGCTTCTGAGTCAGAATGCTTCCATTTATTCCCAGCACACCAGGTGGAAAGCATGGCTGCCTTAAAGCGGAGCCTGTGAGAAACAGTACTTCTTGAACAAACTTTATGTAAAACAAAAGCCAAAAAAACAAACAAAAAAACCCACATAGCAAAGTCACAAGCAAGCGCTGGAACACTACCTAGAAAGCCCATGTCATTTGGGAGGGGATCTCTACTTTACCAAGCTCTTTCTTTTCTTGGACTACATATAAGTTTCAGCTTACACAGAGGGAGGCGGGCTTGGTGCGGCTCAGGGACAGAGCCTTGTCAGGCCTGCACGAAGTCCTGGGTGCCATCCCAAGCAACACACACACACACACACACACACACACACACACACACACACACACACGGGTGGAAGGGTGAGGGGGGGAAGGGGGGGGCAGAGAAAACATCTGTTACAATGAAGGCAGCAATACTGTTGTAAATGTCTGACTGGCCCTTGGTGAAGCCAGCACAGCAGAAGATAACATAGTAGACAGAACCCACCCATCTTCTCTTGTCATTTTGAGAGTGCTTCCCAGTCTTTCAGTTTCTACATAGCATTGGATGTTACAATTTATACAAATGAAACACATTTTAGGCAAAACTAAGTGTCTATCAAGAAGCCAGCAGTCTCTACAAAAGGCAGTCTCCTCAGACTGCAGCGTCCCTCAGCACACCCAGGACAGACTACACTGAAATAGCGTGTCTGACACAGCAGCTATCCTTCCATATTCCTTACTCGATAGTACAACCCCCAGTACATAAATATTACTTGTACCATGCATATACCCCAGCGTGGGGTCTGCTGGTGTCACACTGCACCTCAAGTTCTGCCATCTACAGTGAACGGGTGATGGTCGGGGCTCCAGAGTGACAGCAAACTGCCTCTCGGGTGACAGCGCTTGTAGCAGAGTGCCTCCAACTTGGAGGATAGCAGATGGCAGGGCAGTGGGGTGGGGTGGAGGATTCTGGAATAATACTGCTTAGGAGTGTGTCCTGGAAATAACTACTATACGTTGTCTACCCTTAACCCTAGTCTTGAATAACTGCAAAGTGTTCATGCAAAATACACTTCTACTTTAGAGGAGGCGGAGCAGTCTGTTAGGAAAGCGGATTCTTGGGGGAATCTGAAGGCATCTCTGTCAGAAGTGTGGTTTACTTGGTGAGTCTCTTGGCGACATCGCTGTATGCGATTTCCACCTCCTTGTCACTGGGACACGTGTTGGTGAACTCATCCCTACTGTAGGCGTTTGTCAGGTATCTCCAGATGCCTGTCATGCCTTTAGGAATATCAAAGTTGCGGTATTTTTTGGCCACCACCTGAAAGGCAAGAGATCAAGGGTTACATCAAAAAGCCAGGGGGTAGGGCTGGAGAGATGGCTCAGAGGTTAAGAGCACTGCCTGCTCTTCTAAAGAGCCTGAGTTCAATTTCCAGCAACCACATGGTGGCTCACAACCATCTATAATGAGATCTGGTGCCATCTTCTGGCCTGCAGGCACACATGCAGGCAGAGCACTGTAAACATAATAAATAAATCTTTTTTAAAAAAAGCCAGGGGTGGGTGGTGGCACATGCCTTTAATCCCAGCACTCAGGAGGCAGAGGCAGGCCCATCAGTCTGAGTTTGAGGCAGCTGGTCCAGGACAGCCAAGGTTACACAGAGAAACACTATCTCAAAAAAAAAGAAGAAAGAAGGAAGGAAGAAGGAAGAGGAGGAAAAAGAGGAAGGAAACAAGGAAGGAGGAGGAGGAAGAAGAGGAGGAAACAAAATTATATGCCAGGTGGAGGTGGCGCATGCCTTTAATCCCAGCACTCGGGAGGCAGAGGCAGGTGGATCTCTGTGAGTTTGAGGCCAGTCTGGTCTACAGAGAGCCCTGAGAAACCCTGTCTGGGGTGGGGTGGAGTGGGAAGAGTGACAGTAATCTTCCAGGCATGTCTGACTGGAGAACCTTTATCAGCATGTTCTAGGGGCAGAAGCTCTCCAAGAGGACTGGGGTTTGGTTCCCAGCACCCATGTCAGGCAGCTGCCAGCAACTCTGAGAGGGGAAAGGCACCCACCTCTGGCCTCCCAGGTAAACAGACACACTGAGAGAGAGCCAGGCCCAGCTCACATGTAGCCTAGGGCTGTACATGACACCATGCACTTGGAAACCCAGCAGTAGCTAGGAAACCTGCCTGGGACTTGGGGAAGCGGCTGAGTATAATCACTGGATAAATTTTTGTCTGTTCTTGTTTTTTGAGACAGAGTTTCTCTGTAGTCCTGGCTGTCAATTTGTAGACCGAGCTGGCCTCTAACTCACAGAGATCCACCTGCCTCTGCCTCCCAAGTGCTGGACCCCACTGCACCTGGGTATATCTTGGAGAAATTTCTTGCTCAAGTCTCAACTTTTTTTCCTCCCTGCAACAAGGCTTCCTGCAGCTGAATCCAGCCTTGAGAAGGAATCCTGACTCTCCTGTCTGTGTGCTAGGATTACAAGTACCCGTTACATCTGAATTTTAAAGACACTTTCTATTTAATTAGCCCCAGGATGCGTTCCTGACAGCACTGCCTGACTGGGGTGGAGAATGGCTTCGTGAGGAGTGCTGCTGCAGGCAGCAGCGCCCACTCCCGCAGACCCACCTTGACAATGTGTAGCTTGGGCAGCAGGTTGCAGTCGGCTAATGTCATCTCATCGCCATCCAGAAATCTGCGTGTGGAAAATTTGATGTCCTCCATGCTGTTCTCGTCAATTTCATCCGGGAGGGGAGAATTCAGGTATTCATCCAGTTTCTGCAGCGTCTTCAAGAGGCCCCTCTCCAGCGCTGAAAGCCATGAGAACACCGTCAGGGAGGAAGGCCAGCTCTGAGCAGGGGCTGTGCCTCAGTAACCGTCAGGGTTTGCTCTTACCCTCAGCTCCCAAGAACAAGACTGAACAAGGCAATATAAACTGGCCCTTGTAAGCTAGGATATATTGAGTGCTTGGTCGGAAGTTGGAGGGTGAACTGTCTGGGAAGGGTTACACAAGATGTGGCCTTTCGGGAGGAGGTGTGTCCCTGGGGAATGTGTCATTCCCAGTGTCTGTCTGTGTGTCTGTCTGCGGCCTTTCTGCCTTGCGCTGCAGATCAGAAGCTCTAAGCCCAGCTGCTCCAGCGCCACGCCCGCTTGCCTGGCACCCAGCTCTGCTGTGATGACCCAGACCCACCCTCTGAAACTGTAAGCCCCAATAAACTCTCTCGTTCGTACGTTGGCTGGGTCTTGGCGCCCTAGGACAGCAATAGGAACATAACTGAGACACAGACCTTTCGTTTCCCTTTCTTCTCTTAGGCTAATGCTCCCAGGAAAACATTTGGGAGGAAGCGATGACAGTGAGTGCCCATTTTTAGCTCCCAGTCGAGGAAACGGAAGTCTTCCACTATTTCCCAAGTATGGCGTTTGCTACAGTTTTCTACAGAATGTCCTACAGAAAACTGCAGCAAACAGCAAACTGTGTGCAGCAGAGTCTCGCTCTGGAGTCCTGGTTGGCCTCAAACCCGATAGTCACCCTACCTCAGTCATGTGAGTGATGAAATTATAGGAGCTACCAGGCCAGGCAGGGGGCAAATGAGTTTCTTAAAAATGTATGGAGAAGATGTATGGAAAAAAGAGAGAAAGAAAAGGGCTCAAAATGAGGAATACTTTCAAAGTCAGGTATGGAAGGGCTGGGTGTAACACCGTGACAGTCCTCTCCTGGCACTCTTGAACCCTGGTTAATCAGAGTGAGGCACATGAGGGGGGAACTTTGTATTAGTGTCTGGGGGGAGGGAGGGAGATGGGAATGAAGGAGGCACGAGTTGCTATAAAGCAGAAAACCCGGGGCTGGAGAGATGGCTCAGTGGTTAAGAGCACCGCCTGCTCTTCCAAAGGACTCGGGTTCAATTCCCAGCACCCACATGGCAGCTCACAACTGGCTATAACTCCAAGATCTGACACCCTCATACCAATGTACATAAATTAAAATTGAATAAAATGCTTTTTAAAAAATTTGTTTAAAAAAAAAAAAAAACAGAAAACCCCTTTTAAAACATGAAAAGAGAATGGACCTAAGTTTCTACTTAGGTAAGTACTAAATTGTAATGTGTTATCTTAACTGACAGTGACAAGCTCATAGGTCTGGATTCATCAAGATCACCCTCACTATCTGCACGATGAAACAGGGTGTTTTTGGTGTTTTAGCTTTAGGTTTTTTGTTTGTTTGGTTGGTTTGGTTTGCTTTGGCGTTTAGAAAACAAATAAGCAGCAGAGAGTGCTAGAGCTCAAAAACAAATTTGGGGAATTATGACAACTCAGCGGGACCTGGAGATGTGGCAGGAATCAGCAGTTAAAAACAAAAAATTAAAACCACACAGCAACAGATACTGTCTTCTGCTACTATTATACAGCTTGATGGTAAAGCACAAATAGCTAAAACAAAGTTCATGAATTAATGAGTCCAGGGTTAGAAATAAGTAGTAAGGAGTTGGGGGTATGAGGAAAATCTTTTTTTTTTTTTTTTTTTTTTTTGGTTTTTCGAAACAGGGTTTCTCTGTGTAGCCTTGGCTGTCCTGGACTCACTTTGTAGACCAGGCTGGCCTCGAACTCACAGCGATCTGCCTGCCTTTGCCTCCCGAGTGCTGGGATTAAAGGCGTGTGCCACCACGCCTGGCTGAGGAAAATCATTTTATGGTTGTACTTAAGAGAAAAAAGCATAATCTTTTGGGGGGGGTAGAGAGGGGGGGCTGAGACAGAGTTTTCCTTGTGTAGCCCTGGCTGTCCTGAAATTTGTTTTGTAGACCAGGCTGGCCTCCAACTCAGATCCACCTGCCTCTGTCTCCTGAGTGCCACTGCCTGGTCAAGAGAATCTTAAGACTGAATAAAAACCAGGGTACACAGAAAACCCAGAGGAAAGTTAGTAATAATTTATGTTAATCAGTGTTTTTTAAATGTTTTTTAACCTTTTATTTTATGTATAGTGGGTGTCTGTACACCATGTGTGTACTGGACATCCTAAGACTGGAGACAGTTGTGAGCTGCCATGTGGATGCTGGGAATTGAACCCAGGGCCTCTGGAAGAACTTCTGAGCCATCTCTCCAGCCCCCTATGTTAATAATTATTAATAATAATTCATGCATCATCATAAGATATATGACACAAACAAGCACTAGAAGGTTCCAAAACAGTGCTAGCCAAAGAATGGAAAGAAGTTCTAAAGCTGAGTCCAGCAAAGGTGTGAGTCATGAGGATAAGAAAACTCCAAGACTAACCACTGGGAGGCAGCAGCGAGTCACCAGCGAGCAATGGGTCTGGACAGTCTGAGCACTGCTTCTCTCTGAGCATTAAGACACTATCACACTGGCACACACCCCAAAATCTCAGAAACAAAGTGCAGTATACATAGCTTAAAATTAATTATGAAAATAAAAAAAATGCCGGGCAGTGGTGGTGCACGCTCTTTTTTTTTTTTTTTAAAGATTTATTTATTATGTATAGTGCTCTGCCTGCACACCTACAAGCCAGAAGAGGGCATCAGATGATTATGAGCCACCATGTGGTTGCTGGGAATTGAACTCATGACCTCTGGAAGCACAGCCAGTGCTCTTACCCTCTGAGCTATTTCTCCAGCCCCCCTCCTTTTTTTTTTTTTTGGTGTGTGTGTGTGTGGCACACGCCTTTAATGCCAGCACTCGAGAGGCAGAGGCAGGCGGGATTGCTGTGAGTTCGAGGCCAGCCTGGTCTACAAAGCAAGTCCAGGATAGTCAAGGCTACGCAGAGAAACCCTGTCTCAAAAAACAACAACAACAACAAAAAAAAAAAAAAAAAAAAAAAGAAAGAAAGAAAGAAAAATTTTTAAATAACATTTTTGGCCTATGGAAATACAGCAAAAATTTTAAATGCAGACAAAGGCAAGTCAGAAGCATGTGGAGATAGACACTTTGAGGCTAGTGGAAATATAAACTGGTACAGACTTGGCAAAATTAAAATGCATAGAGTAGCTGGACATGGCGGCACAAGCCTGTAATCTGCATCTAGGAGAGCTGAGGGCCAACAGTAAGATGCCGTGCAAAATGCATATCTGCCCACACCTACTTGTGATTTAGCTCAAGGACATTCACTGGTACCATGGTCATAGCCAAAACCTCTTGGGACAGCTACAACGTCCAACACTTGGAAGTGGCACATAAAAACTCAGTTATATTGAATTTATTTTCCAATTGTAAGTCAGGGAGGCTCAGAGCTGTGTCTTCTGGACTGGACAGAACAGGACCAGACCGGACCGGACCCCTGACTCATGAATTCACAGCAGCTGTGGCAGCCTGCACATGACTACACCAGTCAGCACCCCAGCCCGGGAATGGGGGAGACTCGTGAACCCCCACCCCTAGCTGAGGAACTACTGACAGCTGATGGCTTAGGGGGAGGGAGAGTCACTTTTCTTTAAAGGTGTGGCTCCTGGTAGGTCATCCATGTTCCAGCGACGGCCCCACCCCCAGGAATATATGAGCAGCACAAACTGTAAACAGTGGGTCATCACAAGTGAGATTAGTGGAGGAAGGGAGTGGACAGGCTCAAAATACACTGTGTGCATGCATGGTAACCTCAAAGGAAAAAAAATACCATATTTTTTTAAAGTGTCCTGTCCAACCTTAGCTTTTCCAATAAGCATAACTTGCTCTATTATATAACTTGAATGGCAGATTCAAAGCAGCATATTAAATGTGACATAAACATTCTTGTTGTTAATATATATATATATATATTATCTGATATATATCTAAACTAGGGTGTAGCTTGGTGGTCAAGCCCTTGGCTAGTGTGTGAGAAGCTCTGGGTTCTATCTCCAGCCCAGAAAATTTAATTTTGAGATAAAGCCTCACCCATCTCTCTGGCTGGCCTGGCCTTGCCTCGCCATTGCCCCATTGGTGCTGGGATCAAAGGCATGTGCCACCACGCCCAGCTCGTCTCTCTCTGAATGCTGAGGTTATATAAAGCTACTCCCAGCCAACCTGTACCTGTCACCAAAAGGTCCATCTGTCTGTGTCTATGTATCTATCTGCTGTTTCTCTTCATTTAATTCATTAAATGCTATTGGTTTACATTGTACCCTTGCCCACTCTCACTAGGCTAATGTACAGCATCTAGACATCTAAGCGCTTAGAATTAGATCCTAAGGTTCTTTGTTCAAATATATTGAATTTTAAAAATATTTAGTAGGCTGGTAAAGCAAAGACTTGTCATGAAAAAGCGACAGCCCAGCTCTGTGTAAAGTGTTGGGAGGTGGATGTCCCACTGCCTAGGCTTACTAAAAGCCTGCAATTGCTCTCAACAGACAAAGAGCTGCAACAAGCACACAAGGGGACAAGTATTCAGCTCAAATTTGATTTAAAAGTGTTTCCTAAAGTCTCAGGGCAGTGGCAGGTCCTTGTGGGAAAAAAGTAGCTTGGCAACTAGAATTCTTTATCTTCCAATAGGTACTGAGTATAAAGCCTGCGTGCTGTGTTTGCTGGTCCCTTTTCTTACTGGCTGCAGCATTCTAAAGACAGTAGGCGTGGGTGGCCACTTAAGGCTACAACAACTTGACAGATAAAAAATAGAATACTAAGTTATACTTAAGTGAGTCACTTTCTCTTCCCCCAGCCTCCATCCCGCAAGGCAAAGGAAAGGTCATTTTATTCTCCTCTTCTCCCCACCATGTAGGAAAAGATATTCAAACAATTCTCCAGCCCTCAAAACTGCACACCGAAATAAACACATTATGACTGAGAACGCAGAGAGCTGGCGAGCTAGCAGACCTGGGTATAAAAGCCAGCTTTGTGAACACGGGGCTGGAAAAGCAGGCAGGAAAAACGCTTTAGGAAGAAGGGATTCCAACTGAACCATTTGCTTACGGTATAAATTGCTCAGATGGAAACTTTAGTTAGAAAAAAGATTGCTCCTAAACCAAGGCAGGCACAGAGCACATTATAAAAATAGATGTAAGCCTGGCCTGGGCACTAAAACTGTCTCTTCCCCCTTCACTGAAAAAAAAAAAAAAAAAAAACCCAAACTAAGAGCAGAGACATGGGAATCGCACGCTGAATATGAAATGCTGTAGTATTGGCCAGACATTAGGAAGGAGCCAGAGCTGGAAACTGAAACAACAGGGAAACCGGCCCGTGTTTCGTGGTTAGGTATTTGCTGCTTTCAACACCGTATGCCGGTGTGCTGGCCTACAGGCCGCCAGAGCCTGTGGAGCACGGACGGCCCTGCTGCACCCAGGGCAGACTCAGAACATTTCTAGAGTGCAGAGTTTTGTGTTTCCTCCTGTTACTGCTCTAACTTTTAGGGACTGGGTTGTATGGAGGGTTTTGGTTTTTCGTTGTTGTCTTGACAGAGTTTCACATAGTCCACGCTGGCCTCACACTGAGCGTCATTTAATTAAAACAAATTGTATCTGTACCACTAAACTATCCTCACCATAATAATGACCTGAAATGAAAACTTTCATTTTATGATGTAACAAGATCGGGAGGCTGGTGAGTCCAGAGGCCACTCCGAGCACGGCAGTTAGTGCACACGTACACAGCAAAGGCACAGGGGCTAATCATAGGCTGCCAGTACCCCATAATCAACAAGAGATTCAGTAACTAATCAAAGCTAAATCTATTCAGTTCATCACTACAAAGGACTGTCCACCGCCCTGGATGTACCTACCCTCAGTTTTCCACACAGCGCCCTTCGAGATAACTCCTCAGGAGTCTGTGAGCTCAATGTCTCCCTACACACACCTCCAGGTGCCAGGCCCAGAGCTTGTGCTGGAAAAGCAGGGGCTTAGCCACCGACTCCGGGTCTCAGCCCTCTCCTGGGCTGACACACTCCCTTACACCAACTGTCCTCACAGCAGCTCAGACTGTTGCTTGGGTTTCCGTTGCCTTTCGCTTTCTGTTGTGACAACCCTGCTTGAGTTGCCTCTTTACCTTCATTAGCCTCTGGTCTTGAGTTCTTGATGTAAGCAGAAAATTTGGCAAAGATGTCCATTCCAGCCGTGTTTGACTCTGGGTGCTTTGGTGAAAGCTTTAAGTACCTGAGCAAAAAAAGGCCACACTGGATTAGCCGTCTTTCCAGGGGAAATGACTCGCATTCTATCAACCAGCAAGCCACTGGGCTGGCGACAGCCGTCTCTGATCTAAGAAATGCTATGGTACTTTTAAAATGTCCGTCGTCCCTGCCCCCCCTGCCCGCCCCCCCCCCCCCCCCCCCCCGCTTAGGAAACAAAGCTCTGCATGGTGCTTTCGCTTACGTGTTAATATTCTTGGCCATCAGAGACATCCACTCCCCACCTCCATTTAATGCTTAAAATGCTATGGGAAAGGTGGCATGTTAAGGGGGAAACAGAAGTCCTAGAATGAGACTCCTCAAGCAGGCTGTCCACAGCAGCTTTCCACGGTGGTTCCACCTTCACGTCCAGCATGCAGCCACTAGCGCCAAGAGGCTATCAGAACAGCCAGGGACAGAACTCTTCCCGGCTGGGTGCTTAGTGTGCTAGGCACTGACCAGGAGCTGGATGGGCGCTGCGCAGCAGCATGGGGGAAGCAGACGGCAGAAGAGACCAGGCCGCCGGTCAAGCATCTTGCCGGCTGAGGACAAAAACAGTAGGAGGCGGACCCGCTCACTTCCAGGCTGTCCCCACCCCCCTGTGCTAAATACGCTGTAGTGTATTTAGGACACAGTGCTATGCAACAGATAACTGGGATGTCAGACGTTATACAGACCCCTCTCCTGTGTCAGGACAAGTTTTCAACTTAAGACAGACCATCTTTAAGCAGGTGTGCACACTCACGCACGGCACGTGTTTACATTTCAACCACATGGGCTGGAGAGGCGGCTGAGTCATTAAGAGCACTGGCTGCTCTTTCACAGGACCCAGGTTCATATCCCAGCACCCACATGGCAGCTCACAACTGTCTGTGACTCCGGTTCCTGTAACGTCCACCCTCACACACACACACACACATACATGTAGGCAAAACACAAATGTAAATAAAATAATTTAAATAAATACATTTCAACCACACGTGCTCAGTTTCATGTTTCCTCCTCAGAGTGGGAAGTCTGTGGGAAAAGGCTCGCTGCTCCTCTTTCCTTCAGCAGGGCTCAGAGGCTGGGCCTGAGGCACTCAGACCCCGAGCCCTGCTCCAGAGAGAATCAATCAGCTGGAAGGCCCTGGAAAATGGAATGTGAGGTACAACTACACACTAAATTACTTCAACTTATTTTGGAGTATGCGGTCTGGTTTATTTCCCTTAGATTAAAAGGAAGGGGAAGCAAATGTGTAAGTCTCAAACTGTATTACAGTGCAGTGTCTTTTACTCTGTGCTGTGAAATAAGGTGTCACCACACACACACACACACAATGTGTAAGTGCCAAACTGTGAAATAAGGTCTCTCTCTCTCTCTCTCTCTCTCTCTCTCTCTCTCTCACTCTCTCTCTCACACACACACACACACACACACACACACACCCACAGGCTGGTCTCAAATTTAGTCCTCCTGCACCAGCCGCCTGAGCATTGGAATCTGTGCAGTAAACTCAGGGAAGGGCTATCTTCTTTTTAATAGGTTCACCTAGTCTCCAAATGTCTCAGTTTTTAACCCTAGGAACTTCTCCCATAAACATTAGTTAGATCAAGTGTATTTTTTTGTTGTTGATAGTGGTGGTTTTTGTGTTGGGGTTTTTGTTTGTTTGGTTGGTTTGGTTTTTCAAGACAGGGTTTCTCTGTGTAGCCCTGGCTGTCCTGGACTAGCTTTGTTGACCAGGCTGGCCTCAATCAAACTCACAGCAATCCGCCTGCCTCTGCCTCCCGAGTGTTGGGATTAAAGGCGTGTGCTACCATACCCAGCGTAGATCAAGTGTTTTAGTGAACAAATCTAATGAGTTTACCTGAACCACACATGCCCACAAATGTCTTCCTAACTATATACTCTCTCCATACCACCCGAGTGGAGACAGCTAATCCCAAGGCCAACATACCTGGATTTTCCCTGACTCTGAAAACAACAGCTCTCACAACGAAGACCAGCATCCAGCATCCCAACAGAGCCAGTGCAGGGGACACGGCTAGCAGAGTTCTGCTGCCCCTACCCACCTCGCTTACCCATAATGGGGCAGCATACAAACACAGCACGACGAACACATTAGGCCTGGAGTGAGCCAGAGCTACAGACATATTTGAGCGCAGCCTAGATTACACCAGACCTTGGTTTTTGTTTGGTTTGGTTTTAATTATGTTTTTATTTTATATACATTGGTGTTTTGACTACATGTATGCCTGTGTGAGGGTGTCAGATGCCCTGGAACTGGAGTTACAGACAGTTGTGAGCTGCCATGTGGTTGCTGGGAATTGAACCCAGGTCTTCTGGAGGAACAGCCAGTGCTCTTAACCTCTGAGCCATCTCTCCAGCCCTTTGTTTTTTTGTTTTTGCTTTTTTTTTTTAAAGGAGGAGGAAGAACAACAAAAATAAAAAGTTTGTCTATACGAAACTTTACTCAAAAATTCTTCAGCTATAAATAAAAAGGTAAATACCCCAGGAGAGAATGCAGCATACTATAAACACTGCAACAGAAAGACATTTGTGTTAAACTTGGAAAAAAAACAAACAAACAAAAAACATCTCCAGTTATATCAGCTTTATAAATCTGTCCACATAAAATGGAAATGTGGGAGATATATCTATCTATCTATCTCAGGGTATAGTAGCACTCCAGAGGCAGAGGCGGGTGAATCTGAGTTCAAGGCCAACACAGCCAACTAAAGCACTGTCTCGATAAACATATAAATAAAAAAGAAAAAGGGAGAGTAAAAATGTTTAATTCAGCCGGGCATGGTGGCGCACGCCTTTAATCTCAGCACTCGGGAGGCAGAGGCAGGCGGATCGCTGTGAGTTCCAGGCCAGCCTGGTCTACAAAGTGAGTCCAGGATGGCTAAGATATAAAGAAACTCTGCCTCGGAAAACACACACACACACACACACACACACACACACACACACACACACACACACACACACTCTCACTATATCTATATACCTATATCTATATATATAGTTGGAAAACATACCCAATGAGCATTTCAGAAATGGTTTACAACCAAATACAATTCCTTCATAGAAACTGGATATGCTGGCTATACCCAAGCAGCAGGTGAGGAAAGTGACCAGGCTCCCCGCACCCAGACCGCTCTAAACCAGCCTCTACTACTAAGGTCATCCCCAGCCCTCACTAGGATCCCCCACCCCACCCCCACCAAAGGCTGTGTCTGCTCCGGTCCCTGTTCTCTTCTCCAGAGCAGAGGCAGCCAACCCCAGACACGTCCCTACATACCCTGGGCCCTCACAATATATTTCTTTTATGAGATTTGGTGCCTGGTGTGAAGCCAAGAAGCAGTGAAGGGAAGTGGAGTGGAGCTGAGGCTCCTTAGCTCAGCTGGGGATACCCTGCCCTGGGAGCTGCAGCCCCTCTGCTGAGGAGGAGAAGGAGGAGGCTGCTTCTCAGAGCTGGAAGGTTCCTGGGATTCTGGACCCAGAACACCTACCTTTTCATCCAAGCAGGAAGGCCAATGGATATGTCACTTAAATTGCCTCTCTACTTACAATTTAGGGTCAACACCATGAGCCTGGCTACACGAGAGGCTGACTGCTTTCTGACTTTTGTTGTTTTTGTTTTCTGAGACAGAGTTTCTCTGTGTAGCCCTGGCTGTCCTGGAACTCACAGAGATCTTCCTGCCTCTGCCTCTCTAAGGCAATGTGGGCCACTATGCCAGGCAAGATAACTTTCAATCAGCTGGTAGACTTAAGACCAGATCTAGAAGCTTCCGTGATGCAACAACACTCTAGAGACATTTTCAGTGTGTCAGACACATGTTCCCGATTGGGTGTGTGAAGCTCCTCCCTGCTGAGCAGAGGCCGTGAGGCTGGGGTTTACTGGCATCGCATGGACACAGGAGCCAGAGAGGGAACTAGGGTAGTAAAAAGTGTTGTTCTGCAGATGGTTTTCAGGAAAGGAAAAGGCACTGGGAGCACTGGAAAGCAGAGCTAAAAGGAAGGTGAGACTCTTACAAAGAAGGACAGCAGAGGGTAGCAGTAGGCGGTTAGTATTTTAGAGCAGGGCTAAAAGAATGCAATTTTAGGTTTAGCACAAGATTGCTAGGCCAAAGCAGTTCTCTTAGCAGCACACACGGGCTGATTGCAGACAGAAGGATGGCTCCCAGCAGCCTTCCTTCCTACAGCCCTCAAAAGTAACACCATTTAGTCAGTACGGTCTCTTGCCCTAAAACGTGGGTCTTCCTCTACTCACCTGCTGTGATTCTCCAGATGGCTTAAAAATAACTAAGTGGCACCTAATTTCAGTGTCATCTCTTCTCTAAGCAAGCTTTCTCTGCAGCTATTCCTGTCTTTCCACTTGTATCCGACTGTGCTTTTGTTTGGTTTATGAGACACGGTCTCCCTGGCTGGCCTGGAACTCACTCTGTAACAAGAGATCCATCTGCCTCTGCCTCTGCCTCTGCCTCTGCCTCCTAAATGCTGGGATTGAAGGTGTGAGTCACCACCACGCACGTGCTGCTGTGACTTTAGTTTTCTTTCTTTCTTTCTTTTTTTTGTTTGTTTGTTTGTTTGTTTTTGTTTTTCGAGAGAGGGTTTCTCTTTGTAGCTTTGGCTGTCCTAGAACTTACAGAGATCCGCCTGCCTCTGCCTCCCGAGTGCTGGGATATTTTGAGAGTACGAGCTCAGCCTCAGTTCCCACTGATCTATGGTGCTCTGTAGTCTAACAGCTGCACAGAAGACAACTGATGAGCAGATGAAGGAGAGTAAGGAGTTAGTAGGGAGATGGATGGACGCTGAGCAACTAATTTTAGAGCTACCTGACCCAATAATCCCATTGCTGGGAAATTCATCTGGACCACAAAGAATAAAGATAAAACCAACTAGCAAGAAAGGGTGGGCCAGAAAAAGAAGACTTGTTTCCAGGGGCTGGAGAGATAGCTCAGAGGTTAAGAGCACTGGCTGTTCTTCCAGAGGTCCTGAGTTCAATTCCCAGCAACCACATGGTGGCTCACAACTGTCTATGATGGAATCCAATGCCATCTTCCGGTGTGCAGGCCTACATATAGACAAAACACTCAAACACATACACAGATAAATACATCTTAAGATGGGAAAGCCTAAAAGAAAACTAATAATGCTTTAGGAAGGAAAATAGAGTATAAACCTTCTCTCTGGAGTTTCACTCACCATTACAATGCACGTGGGACTTGAAAGTTTGGAATGACTTAAGGAACCCGAAGCAATTGCTTCAAAAAACTCATTCAAAACTGAGCAGGAACGAATGGTGGTGCTGGAGCACCACGGCACATCTGGACGTTCCAACTGGCCGCAGCTGGAACCCGTCTTGCCCACCAGTAGGCAGATTAGGGACTTTAGCTTAGACGGGTCCCAGCCTTTCTCAGTCCAGCTAAGCAGAAAGCCCCGTTCTGACACTGAAGCATCACTCTCACGGGCGAGCCCTGGCTATTCCAGACCAATGCTTTGAGAATTTAAAGACCCTCAGGAAAAGGTGTCCAGAGACAAGGAAGTCGAAGCTCCACAGCACTTTGATACTCACTTGGGGGGGCATAAGACTTCTTCAAGAAACTCCTCAATCTTATTTACATCCGTTTTGACTTCGCTGTTGAAGGTTATGAATGGTGGGTGGGTCCCGGGAGCCAAGTTCTGCAGATCTGCAGGCTTCCTGTTAGGCAAAACAGTGGTCAAGATGAGGTCACTATTCACGCTGCTAAAGGGTAGCAACAGCAAGTTCTCGGTGTTCTAACAAGTCTGTAAGGATGAGCATGCGCAGTGCTGCTCACTAAGTACCAGAACTGCACAGCGCTGTGATGGGGCTCCACTCAGCATGTAACATGTTGTAAAAGGATGAAGAGTCGCTAATTTATCAACGCAAAGACGAATCCTTCATTCTCGGGCCTGGAAAGAAGGATCAGTGGTCACAAATGTGCATGGCTCTTACAGAAGACGCAAGCTCAGCTCCAGATACAAAGGATTTGACACCCACTTCTAGGCTCCATTCATGCAGACACACATGCCCATGCTTAAAGATAAAAAACAAAGTCCTTTGTTTGTATTCCGAGTTCAGGTCCCTTACGCTGGTGGCCTTTGGTCTGTAAGGCCCTCTTGCTACAGGCCCTCAGACTCACAGTTAAAATCTACTTCCTTCTCAGCTCCTTCCTCAGGGCCCAGAGACTCTGTACGTTCAAGGTTTACACATGTTCAAATCTTCAGTTTCAAATTCAAAAGCTTAAACAAACAAAAAGCAGAAAATAATAAAATAGCATCAAATCAGAACAAAGGGTAGAAAACTCAAACTGCACTAAGTAGGGCTATGGCTGAAGCTCAGTGTCAGTACACCTCCTGGAATGTGCAAAGGCATAACACGCACATGGGCTCGCTCCCGCATGCACACATACACCACACACACTTGTGCATACATGCATGAGCACAGAGTAATGTAATGCTAATGAGTAAGAAAGTTCTTTAATGCGATCACCTGCAAATTTTGACTACCTAGAAAATAATTTTATCACTCCAAATTCACAAAGCATGACTTAATCAAATGTTATATAGCACACGGTAAACTATTATATGCCTAAATGTAAAATACATAAGGCTTGTATTTTAAATTTTTGGTTTTTCGAGACAGGTTTTCTCTTTGTAGCCTTGGATGTCCTGGACTCTCTTTGTAGACCAGGCTGGACTCGAACTCGCAAAGATCTTCCTGCGTCTGCCTTTCCAAGTGCTGGGATTAAAGGTGTGCGCTACCACCGCCCAGCTAGGCCTGTCTGTCTATAAATCTTATTTTATGAACAGGTTAGCGTCTGATAAAGGAAGAAAAGGCCCAAGCTTTAAAAATAGCCCCTGGAAGGGACCAGAATAAATAGCTCTTACTTCCATAATTAAGCACAGCAGCTTTTATGCTCCCCAGAAGGAAAAGAGTGCACCGGGAAGAGCACTGGGTAAAGCCTCCAGCTGCATAGTTCCACAGTCCCCTGCTCCACCAGGGACCAAGTGGGAAACAGCATCTTTGGGCTGGGATTTCATCACCACAATTAGCAAAATCAAACAATGCTCAACAAAGGTATGCAAATAAAGTCATTAGGGCTTCCCAAGTCAAGTTAACAAAGCTTTATGAGAGGGGGGAAGTCACATCAGTTTTTTTAAATAGAGTTACCAGTTCAGAATTAGCTTTTCAGAATCAAGTGACTTGTAACAATAAAATGATTCATTTAGAGGATTTATTTATTTGACAATGGAGCATGAAGCCAGGCACACTTAGGATTAACAATTCCATTAATATTAATGACTAATAAGTAGTCTATCTTATTTCTGCTTAAAGCTATACAGATTTTGAAAACAGCAAACAAAGGTCATACACAGCTGCTTTCAAGGATTAGCTGTTAAGAAGAACCCTTCACTCCCAACAAGAGAAGACTTCGGGACAGAGTCCGCATCTCTGAACTGGTAAACCACAGCCAGCAGAGAGGCGACTCTTTCAGAGAGCCATCTTGAACTTCTGTCGCCTCCTGGCACTTTAAGGACTTTAGTGTCCCATGTGACCCACAGAGCTCCTTTTCGGGGCTTTCCCGATAGTGACAAAGGAACCAACCTCCGGGCAATGCCTGAACATCCTGGGGCATCAGCTTATCTCCTGAAGGGCCTTCAACACACAGTCCACACTGGACTCAAGTTTCCCTAAGTGACAAAAGCTAGGACCCTGGGCTCGCGGCTGAGCTGGGCGGACTCAGGGCTGAGGCCTGGCCTCCGACTGCAGCCCTGGTTTACTCCAGCAGTCTCCTGACTCAGAAACATCACTCTGCTCTTTCCCGTTTTACTTCTAAATGGAAAACAAACAAACAAACAAAGACATAAAACAAGAAAAGGAACAAGAGAGAAAACAAGGAAAAAGGAAACCCAATTAGACCTAATATTGTAAGTAGCTTAAGTGGCTTAATTTCAATTAAAATATAATTCATCACACTCGAAAAAACTGGAAAGAGTGATGCTGGTGGCTTAGTTACGGTTGCCTAGCATAAAATAAGCACAGCACAACTATGCCACATGAGAGCTTGCTTTCTTGTGGGTCACCTGTCTGAGTGAAATGGAAGGGAAGGGATTGTTTTAGAGGTACTAATTTTCAAAGCATAGCATTATGCATACTGTATTATATGCATATATATAAACAGAATACTTGACATATAAACAATGAAAAACAACAACCAAAAAGCACCCAGTCTCACAAAGGTTAATAGCCAAGGGCCTCTAGTTGTTTTGTACTTTTTTTTTTCTTTAAAGATTTATTTATTATTATGTATACAGTGTTCTGTCCACAGGCCAGAAGAGGACATCAGATTACATTATAGATGGTTGTGAGCCACTATGTGGTTGCTGGGAGTTGAACTCAGGACCTTTCAAAGAGCAGGCAGTGCTCTTAATCACTGAGCCATCTCTCCAGCCCCTTTTTGTACTATTTTATTTCAAATAGTTGTTCCTTACTATGCACTGTCTGCAGTCTTCTGGCCTGACCAAGGAAGGCCCAGCTGAGTACTGCACAGGTTAAAGTGGTTACAAAATTTCACTGAGGTTTGCTACATGTTATAATCAGCCCATGTTTGTGTATTTCAGGATCAATTTGTGAAGCAATGGTCATTTTGTTTGTTTTGTTTTGTTTTTTAAGACAGGGTTTCTCTGTGTAGCCGCAGCTGTCCTAGAACTAGCTCTGTAGACCAGGCTGGCCTGGAACTCACAGAAATGGTCTGCCTCTGTGAAGCAAAGTTTTAAAAAAAATAAACTGTCACTCTAGACTTCAATGACACATTTTAATAACAGAGTTTGCAGTATAAGCAGAATCTGTGTTGATAAGATGTTTAGAAAATATTCATTATGGGGCTGGAGAGATGGCTCAGGGTAAGAGCGCTGGCTGCTCCTGCAGAAGAGCTACGTTCGGTTCCCAGCAGCTACAGCAAGCAGCTCAGGAGATAGGATGCTCTCTCATAGACTTCACAAATATGCATAATTTTAAAATAAAAATGACTTTAAAAAAATAAATATATAGCCAGTTATGGTGGTGCACACCTTTAATCCCAGCAACTCAGGAGGCAGAGGCAGGAGGATCTCTGTAAGTTCAAGGCCAGCCTGGTCTACAAGGTGAGTCCAGGAGAGCCAGGGCTCTTGTTACACAGAGAAACCCTGACTCAAAAAAAAAAAAAAAAAAAAAAAAAAAAAAAAAAAAAACCATAAACAAACAAATTTTGAGAAAAGAAAAACATTCACTAATCATTTTTCTAATTCACTCTTAGCAGCCTCAGGATTTACTGTCTCTGACATTCTCTTGGAGGAAAACAACAACAAAAACACGTGGTAGCAAAATTCTAGAGGAGGACAGAGGGAAGAGAACAGAAAGGCAGATGGAGGGATGGACACACACTATCTCGTTCAAACCCTGTTTGTAAGACTGGAGATGAACTGCAGAGCTGGTCTCAGCGTCTCAGCAGCTAAGTCAGCTTCATGGAGGAAGATGAAGTCGGCTTTCCTGAATGACTAAGCAGCCACAGGAAACCGGCAGTTCCTCTACAAGGCCGCCCTGTTCCAGCACATTTATACTCCGCGTGTGTCATTCGTGCATCTGTCACTGAGGACCTACCAGGAAAAAGGCACTCATTTCTCAACTTACCGAGGACGTCAGAAAGCAGGACAAGAAAGACATACATGGTGGCGGGGCTGTTGTTTTGGGAAATGGGCTGCTGATGTTGCGGCTGCTGTTTTGGAACACGGTCTCATGTGTAGTAGCCCAGGCTAGCCTGGCACTCGAGATTCTAGCTCCTTATAATCCTGGGGTGCAGGCATGCATCACCATGCCCAGCTTCCGATGCAACAAACTGAAAACATCTTGGGGGTCTATTTGGAAAGTAGAGTTTGCTCTGAGTTTATAACTCCATCTCTAAGAGGCTTGGCACGCTGCTTCATGTTATGTTTTAAACTACTAGAAAACTACACTGACGTTTAAACTATCATGATCATCTTCCATAACAATGTTGTTACTATGGTAACTTGACTGTGAGTCTGATTCACGTACATTACAAATGGTATGCCTACATTTGGGGAAGGAAATCATCATGACAGTGCAATTAAGGTTTGCTTGTTTGTTTTTCCTTTCATGGTTAATAGAGAATACAAAGGTACATTTCCCAGGCTTGGGGGGGAAAAAAAACAAAAACAAAACAACAACCTCCACATTCGTTCTCTCAAGGAAAAGCACACAGGAAATATCTGATTAACTGGTATTATGGCAGATGCCATTGCTTCTCATGGTAAAAAGCTAATGACTTGGTGTGGAAAGTAATTGCTGGCAAGCCAGAGGACTGAAGTTCAGATCCCCAGGACGCATGTAAAACCCTGCTACGGCCACATGTGCCTGCAACTCCAGCACTGAGAGGAGATAGAGATCTCAAGAGCCAGCCTGGCCAAATGCTGAGAGTCCAGATCTAAGGGATCTGATGCCCTCTTCTGGCCTCTGTGGGCACCAGACATCCAAGTGGTGCACAGACATAAATGCAAGAAAAACACCCACACATAAAATAAAAGAGAGCCTGTCCTCAAGGGAGTAAGAAGGGTGATATAGCGGGGCACCCAGCATCCCCTCCGGCTGCACACACATGCATACACCAGACAGTAGGGTAACTTTTTTTCTTAACATGAAAATATTACTCAAATTTTTATTATTTTACATATTACTAAGAATTAATACGTAAATAAAAATTTATAGATATGTTAGGTGTTAGAATAATATTTGTAAATGTATTTTTATTAACTTATTTACTTTAAAGTCCATCACAGTTTCCCCTTCCTCCTCTCCTCTCAGTCCCTCCCCCCCCCACCCTCCCCCATAATCCCCTCCTGCCTTTCTCCTATGAAAAGGAAAGGCCTCCCATGGGTATCAACCCGACTTGGCACATCAAGTTGCAGTAAAACTAGGTGCATCTTCTACTGAAGCCAGTCAAGGCAGCCCAGTAGGAGGAAAGGGATCCAAAGGCAGGCAACAGAGACAGTTAACTTCTTTTTGTTTTTTGTTTGTTTGTTGCTTTTCCCCCCAAGACAGGGTTTCTCTGTGTAACAGCTCTGGCTGTCCTGGACTCTCTCTGTAGAGGAGGCTCACCTCAAACTCAGAGATCCACCTGCCTCTGCCTCCGGAGCACTGGGATTAAAGGCATGTGCCACCACGCCTGGCTTTTTATATATATTTTTTTTTTATTTTATGTACATTACTGTTTTGACTGTATGTACATCTGTGTGAGGGTGTCAGATCCTCTGAAACAGGAGTTATAGACAGTTGTAAGCTGCCATGCGGGTGCTGGGACTTGAACTTGGGTCCTCTGAAAGAGCAGTCAGTTAACTTTTTAAACCTAGCATTTCTATGTACTTCCCCAAGGCAGAGCTATCTTAGTGAGTCCTCCTGATCATCTCTCCTCAGATCCCTAATCTTATACCTTGTTTTGTTTTTGTCCATATAACCCTGGCTGGCCTGGAACTCAGCTGAGAGCCTCCTGCCTCTGCCTCCCAAACTCTTAAGCTACCCCACAAGGTTCACCTTACACGCCAGCTTCTCTCCCCTTCTCATCTTTAACAGAGCAAGAGAGATGCTGGTCTCTGGCTTAGAAACTCCTGGGTAGTGCAAGTCTTCAAATTAAGACCCTGGCTACTGCCATGAGCCTGTCAGCCACACAAGGTCTGTAACCCAAGAAATTATTAAGAGGTCAAAAATGGTCTGAAAATAGTCAAAAGCACCCTTAAACGGTGCCAATACTGATGGTCAACCTTCCCTTTGTCCTAACTTGAATGAATAACTGACCTAAGAAGCTAAGCCTGCTTGCCTATGTCACAGCATAGCCAGTTCTTACTCCTTTCTCACAAGCCACCTGCTTCTTCCCACGTGTGATGACATGTGATGGCGTCTCTCGATTCTAATACATGTTCATCCGCAGCTTTTGTTCAAATGGCAATTGTGAAATCAAGATTCGTTCTGTAGCCGGGATGCCATTTAATCTAAAATGCCTTTAAGACAACTTCATCATGAAAGAGAAACAGGCTTGGAAATAACTCCCACTAAAGCATTAAGGCTGCACTGG
This sequence comes from Acomys russatus, assembly GCF_903995435.1. Taxonomy (NCBI): domain Eukaryota; kingdom Metazoa; phylum Chordata; class Mammalia; order Rodentia; family Muridae; genus Acomys; species Acomys russatus. The sequence goes on from NC_067165.1 coordinate 29,330,467, forward strand.
AAGCAGGCACTGGAAGTGCTAGAAGGCTCGCAGAGGGCACATCTACCCAGCCCAGTCATTAGCACCGCCTGAAGCTCAGAACGCACGCCAACGGGCCAGAGCCAGGCCCACTGCTCACAGGATGAAAGCTACCAACCACTGCTTCAGGGGGCGGAGTGGGCTGCTCAGAAGCTCTCAGGGGGCCGTCACTCTGTGCTGGCGTGCTCTGAGATCAGTACTTTCACTGCGGCCGTGAGCAATTTCCAAGATAGGCAGGGAAATAAGCTCAGTGGGTTATTTTCTCCCCCACAGACTTCTAAAAAAAAGAGTCACAAAGCTGTAAAACTCAGTATACATTATGGGAGGCACTTTATACCGTGGGGTGTGTCACTCTCTGGTGACAACTTCGTTATATGCCGTTTCTGAGCCAGTGCTCATTCTCTTGGGTTGGTTGCTTTCTTTATAAACTGTTCACAGCTCTAAGCTTGTGGGAAAGGTCCGTGCCTAAAAGCAAGGATCTATCTCCATGACAGAACACTGAGAACCAGGCTGGAGGCTGAGGGGGTCATTGTCATCACGTGCCTTGCACACCTTCATTTTATCCTCCTACAGGTTTAAGCTGAGTGTGGTACCAAACACCTGTCCTACCTGCACTTGGGAGCAGGGGAGCAGATACAGGAGGACTGCCACCTGGGCACACTGCAAGCCTTGTCCCTAGGAGGGAAATACATGATGAACAGAGGCCTAAGCTTTCTAGAGAAAACCAAAACACCCCCAGCCTTAACTGCAGGTGTTCTCTGCTGCTGATTATGATACACAGTCCTAGAAAATGTACATCTGGTATTGTCTGGCTATAAGACCCCAAAGACCTATTTCCCATGTATCATTTTTGTATATGGAGTACATACAATACCCTCAAATATACCAACTCTCAAGTGCCAATCAACCTGCAGCAACAGTGCCTCGCAGAGTCTGGAAGTGACAAGTGGCCCTGCTGCCTTCACTTCATTTTTCCCCCCCAGATTCAGCCTTCCTGGTCCGTCATACAATCAGGCACTGTACTCAACTGTTCAAAAAGAAGGCTTTTCAAAGCACGGCACTCAGCTCATTTGTTCCACGCCAAAACCGGAATAGGAGAATGCCACAGAGTTTAGGACACAGTAAGGGTGTGTGTGTGTGTCTGTGGCATGGTCTATTTTAGGAGTGATACTGAGAAACTCCCTTTTTGAATATATGTAGGAAAATAAATGTAATAGGAGGATTACTGCATGACTTTTTTTTTTTTAACTTTTTATTATTAATTTATTCTTGTTACATCTCAATGGTTATCCCATCCCTTGTGTCCTCCCATTCTTCCCTCCCTTCCCTTTTCCCCTTATTCCCCTCCCCTATGACTGTTCCTGAGGGGGATTACCTCCCCCTGTATATGCTCATAGGGTATCAAGTCTCTTCTTGGTAACCTGCTGTCCTTCCTCTGAGTGCCACCAGGTCTCCCCCTTCAGGGGACATGGTCAAATGTGAGGCACCAGAGTACATGAGGAAGTCCTATCCCACTCTCCACTCAAGTGTGGAGACTGTTCTGACCATTGGCTAGATCTGGGTAGGGGTTTAAAGTTTACCCCTGTATTGTCCTTGGCTGGTGCCTTAGTTTGAGCGGGACCCCTGACTTATTTTATTCTTAAACTAGCTCTGTCCAACACGAATGAACTAATGTCTTCCCAAGAGCCTGTAGGCATTGTAACTCTACCCTCTACATCAGGGGCGCAGCATCTACATTCATATACTGTCTCCAAAGGGGTTATTTTCATCAAACATTGCCCCCCACCCAAGCCCTGAGTGCGCCCTTATGAAACAGAGTCTCACTTTATAGCCCAGGCTAACCTTGAATGCACAACAATCCTCCTGCCTCTGCCTCCAAAGATGAGCTGCCACACCCAGCTAACTAATATACCTCTAAATCTTCACTATTAAAAAAAAAAAAAAAAAAAGCCAGGAATCGGTGGCTCAGGTCTTTAATCCCAGTACTGGGAGGCAGAGGCAGGATGATCTCTCTATGAGTGAGTCCAACCTGGTCTACAGAGAGAATTCTAGAATAGCCAGGACTACACAGAGAAACCCTGTCTTGAAAAAGAAAAGAAGGGGGGGGGCCCAAAAATTAAATGATAAGGCACTGAGAGACACCCTGGGATGCATACTGGGAACAGCTCTCTCTGTGTTAGCTGTCAGGATAAACAGCCATCGGTTCTGCCACCGTGAACCGCAGCCTGACAACAGGTTTCCCTAGACACATTAACAACTTGAAACGCTTAAAAAAGTAACTAGCACACAAGACTGCAGCATTTATGTGTGGATGTCAGGAGCACTGTGTGGGGTTATAGGGATGGCTCAGGGTTAACCTAGCATACACAAGGCCCTGGGTTCAAAACACACCATCCCCCCAAAAAAGGAGTGTATTTCCACCGCTAGGTCCTAGAGTTTCCAATGGTACAAATTTTTTTCTTTGTGTGTGTGTGTGTGTGTGTGTGTATTGAATGTATATCTATCTGTGGACCACTTGCATGTCTGATGCCCTCCAGAGACCAGAAGAGGGTGTCTGATCACCTGAACAGATAGTTGTGAGCCACCATGTAGTTGTTGGGAATTGAACTCAAGACCTCTGGAAGAACAAACAGTGTTCTTAACCACTGAGCCCACTAAACCTGAAGCTCACCATTTTGGCTAAGCTGGCTGGCCAGAGAGCTATTGAGCTATATCTTTGGGGCCTATAGGTATATAACTGCCCTTCAGAGATATTTGCTGAGGAAAAAGCAGCCGTCCCTGAATGAAGAGAGCTCCCTTCTGTCAGACTTCTTCTTAGCCTCCCTTTTCAGGCCAATGGAGAGAAACCTGGACACACATCTTCAACTAGCAAGACTGCTCTTATTTTATTTATACCAGATGTGGCTTAAATACCACAGAAAACATACTATTCCCTGAAAAACGGGTTAAATAAAACAGACCACAACATTATTCAGCCCCCTGAAACTCCTATTCTTGTGTTCCCCACCTCAAACTGCGACTGCACCCAGTCTTTGTGCATGCTAGCTGGGCAAGGGCTGTATGCTGAGCTGTGCCTCCCATGCTGTACTCCCCTCAAGGACGCGCATAACACTGTCCACAGTTTAGCACACCCGAGACCAGGAGGATGGCAACCAGAAAGCAAAGCTCTTGGGGCCTCATGTTTCTACTGAGAAACTCAAGGGTTTCGCTGCTTCCACATGACAGCTGGCCTCAGGTGCTGTTCGGGAGATTTAAGGTGAACAGGGTTCCAGGGAAGACCCAACCGCGTTTAGCCAAGGGTGTAGCAAATACACCAATGGAAAAACTATGATTTGGAAGCGACATTGTAAATAGACCCTAATGTTTATACACATTAACTCTTAAACAGAAAACATGAATCACTTGTTTGTTTCCTTATTGTGCGATCAAAGCTCAGGGCAGAGAGAAGACCCATGCTGAAGATAAACTACTCACTTGCAAGCTATTCCACAGCAAGCCAAGTCTTCTTACCTTTTCAGGTCAACGGTTGTGACACTGAACACAACTCCTTTGAGCCAGAGTATCATGAAGAGCCTCTGTGAGAAGGGGCAGTTTCCTATGCTCTCGCCATCACTGCCAGCCTGGAAACAGAGCGAGACATTACAAACAAGGTGAGGACGGTGACACTCAAGCAGCAGAGCTTCCTAGGAAATCCATCCAGAAAGACAAGGAGTGACAAGGAGGATGGAAACGCAGGCCGCCTTAACTACTATCGTTTTAGAAATGGTCAGTCCAATAAAGCATTGTCCCAGATGCCTCTGTAAAGGAGGCTTTAGTGCCACTTTCCAACCTGGCAGCCAGCAGCAACATCTGGCTAATGAATACTTACAACGAGGATAGCGCCAATGTAAAGAAGACCTCGTTTTACTTATCTTTAAAAGTCACATTTGGCTAAGAGCTCTGTGATGGTTTGATTGATGGAGATGCCCACCATGTTTTGTTGTTGTTGTTGTTGTTGTTTTTAAGTACTTGAATACTTTGACCCCAGTTTGTGGCTCTGTTTGGGTATGATTAGGAGGTGTGGCCTTGGTGGAGGGAGTATGTCACTTGGGGGGGGTGGGGGTTTGAAGGTTCATTTGTGCTGGAACTCTGCTCCAGCAGCCAAGGCTGGAGCCTGCTGTCACACTTTCCTACTGTGATGGTGGCAGACTCTTATTCTTCTGGAACCCTTAATCCCAAAACAAACCCTTCCTTCTGCAAACTGTCTTGGTCACAGTGTTTTATCACAATGGTAGAAATAACTAATACAGGCTGCTATGTTGAAAAGTGCACCATACCCAAAGACACATATACCCCTGACACAGGCAAAGGCGAAGTGTGCTACAGGTCTGTCAGTGTTCTTTTTCATTTTATTTTATTCATTCATTCATTTATTTAGATAAAGGGTTTCTTTCTTTCTTTCTTTCTTTCATTCATTCATTCAGATACAGGGTTTCTCTGTGTAGCCCTGGCTGTCCTGGAACTCACTCTATAGACCAGGCTGTCCTCAAACTCAGTTCTCTGTCTGAGTTTGGTCAGACTGCCTCGGTTGCCCAAGTGCTGGGATTAAATGTGCGTGCCACTACTGCCTGGCAACAGTGTTCTTTATTAGGCAACATAAAACTAGGAAATTTAGAGATGTCTGTTACCAAAGAGTTAAATAACTGCCAATCATCATAATCATGAGAAGTGGTGTGGCCTGGCAGTGATGGCACACGCCTTTAATCCCAGCACTCAGGAGGCAGAGAAGGGCAGGCAAATCTCTTGAGTTGGAGATCTCGCTCCCGTCTACAGAGCTAGTTCCAGGACAGCCAGGGCTACACAGAGAAACCCTGTCTCAAAAATCCAAACAAAGAAATACATTATAAATATCCTACACCCATGTTACTTCATGGAGCAAGAAAATAACCAGACACTTTTGTTTGTTTGGTTGGTTGGTTGGTTGGTTGGTTGGTTGATTTCAATTTTTTGAGACAAGAGTTTCTCTGTATAGCCCTGGCTGTCTGGGACTCTCTTTGTAGACCAGGCTGACCTCAGACTCATAGAAATCCGCCTGCTTCTGCCTCCTGAGTGCTGAGATTAAAGGTGTGTGCCACTAATCAGACACTTTTAAAAGCTTTTTTTACTCCTACTTGAGTGAAGCAAGTAACTTCTCTGAGCTTCCCTGAGTGCAAGGATAAACGGGGTAGAATTTTCTGCAATTCAAGCCAGACAAAATTCTAATTTTATCAGGTATGTCCCCAAGATTAAAAGGGAAGCCAGGGTGTTAAGCACACACCTGCAATCCCAGCTCTCGAGAGGCAGAGGCAGAAAGATCAGGAATTTAGAGCAAGCCGGAGGCCAGCCTGAGCTCGCCTGGCTCAGAGAGACACACTTCAGCTGATCTTCACCCTGATCACTTCAGCTAGTCCTTCACTGTGGTGCCACTCACAGTGACAGCCTCGAGGACTGAGCCACTGTGGTGGCCATGCCTGTAATCCCAGCACTCAGAAGGCAGGTGGATCTCTGTAAGATTGAGGCCAGCCTGATCCACACAGACTCCAGAACAGCCAAGGCTACACAGAGAAACCCTGTCTCAGGAAAAAAAAAAAAAAACACTTAAAAAAAGAAAGAAAGAAAAGAGGAAGAAGAAATATGGAAGTCCATCTGCTTGATTGCACACACAGCAAACACAGCCATATGAGTGTCTATGAGCAGAAGGCAATTTAAGCTATGCAATATACTGGAATTCTTGAATTTCCTTTGGGATGGGAAAGCTTTTAAAACCATAACATGTTTTAGAAAAATTAAATCTACAAAAAACATACTTTCTCTTTATTTTCTCTCTCTCCAAGGCCTGTGTCACTTTCTAAAACAAACTACACTAATTGGTGATGAACATTTGGGGTTGGGGGAGGTACCGTTTGTCACTGCAGACAAACTATTGACAAGATTATGAGCCCTCAATATTTTCCTCCTCTCTTTGGCTTCTTGCCCTAATAAGCAATTTGTTCTGCTGTATCCCACCAGCCGCTGCCATCCAGCTTCCACGCCCAAAGCTGTACCCCTCCACAGCATAACCCAGACAAAGCTCTTCAGCAGTTCCTTGAGGGTTTTGTTACAGTAACAGGGAGCTAATCGACACAGCCTCCAAAGTCAATGGCAGGCAAAGAGGAAAGAACCTGTAAACCAGAAGAGTAAAGATCATCCAATCTGAACAAAAGAGACAAGGCAGGCTTAAAACTGGACACATAATGCCAGGCATAGTGGCACACACCTTTAATACCAGCACTTGGGAGGGAGAGGCAGGTGGATGTCTGTGAACTCAAGTGAGTTCCAAGACTACATATAATAAGATCCTGTGTCAAAATAAAATAAAATAAAAACCCACAGAGGAATTTCTTCCGGTTTTTGACAGCATATGCCTGTGTACGTAACACTCAGGAGACTGAAACAACAGGATCGCCAATTCAAGGTCACTAAGGGAAAGTAATAAGGGGGTAGGAGTGGGGGTGGGTCTTGTTCTAAAAAGGGTATTTTCTGTCCACCATGCTGCCTGATGTTGCTCTCACTCACCAGCACCCCCCCCTCCTCCTTCTCCTCCTCCAAGTCTGTTGTAATTCTGCAATTTCACAATACCAGCATTTAATGAGAAGCCGCTGGATTAGCTCCCACATTGCAGATTAGGGGTCAGTGGCAAATGCCATGAATGTTTTAATGTTTTACTAAGCCAAGGTTAAGAAACTGCTCACTTAGAAAACCTAGCTTAATCACTCTTTAGACTAGTCGGATTTTAAAATAACTAAAAGGGAGCTTTAGTAACTTTATCTGTTTCTTGGAACTAGGGGTGAGGGGAGAAACTGACCAGGGTAAGAGAGTAAAAAGCTGGGACCTAAAGGCAAGAATGGCCTGTTTGCCACTGATTTCTTTCCTACACAGATTTTCTCTAGCACCTACAGAGCAATGTGTTACCAAAAGATGGTTGGGAGCTACCACGTGGTTGCTGGGAATTGAACTCAGGACCTCTAGAAGTGCAGTCAGTGCTCTTAACCACTGAGCTACCTCTCCAGCCCACAACTTCATTTTTTTAATACTCCATTTACCTTTAGTGTAGATGTCGTTGATCTAAATTAAGACACGTGCCTGTAGTATCAGAACGCAATAGGAATGAGCGTTTCACACTAGCAGACTACACAGTGACGTTGAGGCCAACATTTCTTTTTTTGTTGTTTGTTTGTTTGTTTTCTTTTATGTGCATTGGTGTGAGGGTGTCAGAGGCATTGGATCTAGAATTAGAGATAGTTGTGAGCTGCTACATGGTTGCTTGGAATTGAAGCCAGGTCCTCTGGAAGAATAGCCAGCGCTCTTAACTGCTGAGCCATCTCTCCAGCCCAAGGCCACCATTTCTTGAACCTAGAGAGCAGTGGTTCTCAAAACTTCCAGTGCTTTGACCCTTTAACACAGCTCCTCATGTCGTGGTGACCCCCAACCATAAAATTATTTTTGTTGCTACTTTATAAACTGCAATTTTGCTACTGTTGTGAATCATAATGTGACTATCTGATATGCAGGACATCTGATATGTGACCCACACACACTCCATAACCACAGAGAATAAGTAAACAAACAAACATACATATGATACTCCACATGATAAAACTGAGCACAGCAAATGGAATGAAGCGGAAAACAGTCTTTGCTTAGGATATTAAAAATCTCAGGCCTTTAATCCTAGCATTTGGGAGGCAGAGGCAGGCGGATCACTGGGAGTTCGAGGCCAGCCTGGTCTACATAGTGAGTCCAGGACAGCCAAGGCTACACAGAGAAACTCTGTCTCAGAAAAAACAAAAAAAACAAAAAAAAACAAAAAAAAAACCTCAGGCCTTGCCCAGCCTGTACCACATCACAGTACTATAATTTGATAAATAAAGCCATGATAAGGCATGGATGAACCACTATGCTCCCAAGCTCTGTCTTTGTAAATAAAAAAGCCAAGGACGGGATTGCAGACTTGTTCCAGGACAACCAGAGCTACACGGTCGAGAGACCCCGTCTCAAAGGAGCAACTACAAAGGCTGCGGACGTCAGGTGGCTCCCGTCTGCTTGTTCCTGAAGCCTATGCCACGGAGAGAGGAGCTGACTGACCCTTCTGAAATCATACGCAACCAGGCAGGGCAGACGCAGCACTTCCCCTTGAGGATGAACTATGCTCTTGGAAAGCAAGCTCTTCCAATAAATCCAGTTAATACTTGGATCCGCCCACTCAGCAGAGGCTGGCAGCTAGGAGCGCTCACCTGGACATAGACTCTCGGGAAGTCCCACAGCTCCCTCTAGTCAAGTGACCTAGCCTTGCCAGGGTGTTTGCCTAGGCTACAAAAAAGGGCTGTAGAGAGAGATCTCATGGTTACAGGATCAACAGTTAACACAGAAAAAGAGGTAGACCAACAGAAGGCTCCAAAGCAAGGGGCAGGGGAGGCAGCTGTTCACTGTATGCCCTTTCTTTCTTTTCAGTATGTATAATTCGTGTGCAACAAATGTAATTAACATACAAATGGCCATGAACTTTTCATACACACACCACAGTAAATCAAAACCTTTCTCCACAATATACATGAAAATGAAGTAGGGTTCCAGAATGAATGTGGAAAAGCTCTGAAGATAAGATCTGTTTGAGAAGTACATAGAAGCAGAAGTCTCAAATACCTAGAAATACAGTCCTCAATGCAGTAGATTTAAATGCAAATTATGAGATTCTGACTCCAAGGAGGGGGGCTGGGGGGCGCTGGCTGCACCTGAAATCAAAGACTGAGGCATTTGGTGGGTAGATCTTATTTTCATAAACACTGACATGGTTAGGGGTGGGGATGGGGGTGGGGGGACAAAATGTGGAAAAAGCTCGCTCCAGGGCTAAAGTCTCCTTTGGACTCTGCTCTTTGAAAGCCGGTAACCAATAGCCAGTTGATAAATAACTGTGTGTTCCCCTCAGCCCCATTATTAAAAGAATGCTTCTTGGCCAACAGTGATGGTGCAAGCCTTTCATCCCAGTACTCAGGGAGGCAAAGGCAGCAAGGAGGTTCTCTGTGAATTCAAACGTGGTCTACACAGCAAATTCCAGGCCAGCCAAAGCTACCTACATATTGAAGCCGGGCATGGTGGCGCACGCCTTTAATCCCAGCACTCGGGAGGCAGAGGCAGGCGGATCGCTGTGAGTTCGAGGCCAGTCTGGTCCACAAAGAGAGTCCAGGACAGCCAGGGCTACACAGAGAAACCCTGTCTCGAAAACAAACAAACAGACAAACAAAGCTACATATTGAACTCTTTTCTCAAAAAACAGGCATGGTGGCGCACGGCTCTAATCCCAGCACTGGGGAGGCAGAGGCAGGTGGATCTCTGTGAGTTAAGAGGCCAGCCTGGTCTACAAAGGGAGTCCAGGACAGTCAAGACTACACAGAGAAACCCTGTCTTGAAAAACAAAAACCAAAACAAAATACCACACAGAAGAAAAAAAAAAAAACAAAAAAAAAAAAAAAAAAAAAAAAAACCTACCCTATCTCATCTTAAACTAGAGCATACTCAATTTTAACTAATCCAAACCAGTTTGTAGTCTCAAAGCCAACCAGTCCCTGAAACTCAAGAACAGCTGGGTGTGGTGGGGCATGCCTTCTATCCCTTTTGGGGAGGAGGGGGAAAGGGTGCCATTATTAGTCTTTCTGAGTTTTGGTCTAATGAGTTCACCATTGGCTAGTCCTCTGAACTGGCAGTTCATATGAACAGTTGACAGTGTCTGATTTTAGTCTAAACCACTAGGAATTGAGAAGAGGGCAACCAAAACCACAGCAGCCGCCGTGCTCCTCTGCCCGAAATAACCTTAGCCCCAGTCACTACCAAAGTCACCTGGAATCAAATGTGGTAACCAAAATGGGCAACTGTCCTCTTCACAGCTGCCCATGGTTTGGCCTGCAGCGCTGGGAAAGAAGTGTCACCTTCCAGGAGTCTCAGACATTGTCTAAATTCTCTCCAGCTACCAAATGTGGCTAATAATTCTATTTTTAAAAGAAAAGGTCCCAGCGCACACACGGGTGTTTGTAAGCTGAGGTCTGGCAGAGCTCTCCCCTCCTCCCTTAGCTGGCTCCCACCTGCAGCACCGCACCTCATCCCATCCATCCTGGCCAGTGTGGCCCATGACCATGTTCTCCTCCATCCAGGGTGACCTCTGTTATCCCGGCCCTTGTAGAACGTGCAGCATGGGTTGGTGGCTCTGGGGCCCTGATCAAGGCTCTCCACCTTGTGATGACCTATGTCACTGCTGTGTACCGTCACTCTGTCTTGTATGCCTGTGGCCTGTGCTTGGCTGCATCTATCTGACCGGTTTTCTCACTTCCCACAGGACCTCATCTGCTGTATTAGCTGTGCTGCTTAGAAGCTTTCTACTGATTGGTTAACGAAGCCTGTGAGTTGCAAAGAATGTGGTTTAGGCCATGACCACAGAAAAATGGATTACTATTTCCTGACGTTTTTATCAGGAAGGTAAAGTTAAGGAGGGGAGTGTGCTTCGGCTGGCCCCCGCTCAGCATAGCACTCCCTGGGCATGGTGTCACGCACCTGCTAACTCCAGAACTTGGAAGGTGGGATCAAGACGATGAGAAATTCAAGGTCACATTCAGCTACACAAGGAGTTCGAAGCCAGCCAGGGTAACTAAAGATTCATTCATTCATACTAAGTCTCACTCATATATTCATTTTCTCTCTCTCTCTCTCTCTCTCTCCTCTCTCTCTCTCTCTCTCTCTCTCTCTCTCTCTCTCTCTCTCTCTCTCTCTCTTCCCTTCCCCCTTCCCTCTCTCACTGGGACAGAGGCTCAGTGGTCAAACATTTTTCTGGCATGCAAAAGGCCTTGGGTCCAGTTCCCAGAATCTTTCATATAGACACATATACACAAAAATACACACACACAATGGTTGTAGAAGGGGAGCTCCCTTCGATGTGACTGTTATAACAAGTATCCTGAGGTTGAAATCAACACCAGAAGTCAGAGCCAAGAGTCAGGAGGAAGCAGCTGGTACCTGACGTGCCACACACAGAGCCAAACCCTTAGTGTGCTTTTGGCACTGTGTTTCCGTAGCTGTTGAAGGCACGCTGAATGTGGAGTTTGTCCTGCACAGTCCCAAGTAGCTAAAACAATGTTGCCATTTACACTGGTCGGAAGGGCTGGGGTGGCTCAGTGAGCAGCGCTAGCACGAAGAAGAATGGAAGAACTTGTGACCAGGAGTGAGAACAGGACCCGCTCTTTGAATTCAGAAGAAGCAGCAGTCCAGGGCGCTGCTCCATCTACTGCTAGCTCTTCCCAACAGGCTGCCATCTAGACTGCTCTGAGCTGGGTAGCATTTGCTCCCCAAGGTCTGAGAACAGAACATCTTACAGATCGCCCTGTGCCTGGAAGCCAGCTGTTTTCTCAGCATTGCACACAGCCTCGCCTCCAAGACTGCAGCTGGGACTGGGCAAACGAATGGACATGAACAGACCTGGTCTCCCGAACCTTACGCATTTGTGGAGGAAACGGTGCTACTAAGTGCCTAAGGGTAGGTAGCCAAGTACTCAAAGGGATGCTCACAGACATCTCCTGGACCAAGGACAACAGAGTTGCTGGGTTAAGGCTCAGTGAGCACAAGGCCAGGCCACAAAAGACATCTGAAACAGCATTAAAGGACAAGTTTTTATGCTCAAAGAAGCAACTCATTGGTTTAACAAATGTTTATCAAGAGCTTTCTTTTTGTGGTTTTTAGAGACAGGGTTTCTCTGTGTGGCCCTGGCTGTCCTGGAACCCACTCTCTGAAGACCAGGCTATAGCCTCGAACTCACAGATCTGCCTGCTTCTGCGTGCTGGTATCTAACAAGGAATGCCTTGGCTTTAAGCATACCAATGCTCCTATTTCACCACCTGTGTGATACTAGAGACTTGTTTAAACCTCTCTGGCTCTCAGTTTTCTTCTCCATAAAATGGGGAAGAACACGCACTTCATGTTATTATAGATATTTAATGAGTAAATAAAGTCTTCAAAAATATAGCCAACATGTGGAAAGTGAGCAAGCAGTGAGCATACACTGCAGAGCAGAGAGCCTAGTTCAGAGTTGGACGGCTCATCCGAGGAGGAAGAAGACCAGGGTCAAAAGGAGCACAGGACAATAGGTCACCACCGAGGAAAGGACTGAAAGGAATGGACAGCACTGAGGCCAAAGCCCGGCTTCCATTTAAGGCAGTGAGACTCGGGCTGCAGGTACGGAGCTGACAGACAGATGGGAGCCAGGATGGGCGGGACTGTTAGAGGCTGTGGAGACACAAAATGTGGTCAAACGGGACCGGAAGATACAGCCCAGTGTTTGTCATGCTAATGCTGGAATGGAGGAAGTCACAGAGCTCAAGGGGCTTAGGAACCTTTGAGCTGAGCACCTGGGTGGAGGAAAGCCTCAAGGTGGGAGGGGGAAGAGCTACAGCGCGCTGCAGGGCGGTGTCCAGCCCTCCAGGACACGGCAGAGGGAGGGGTCCACTCCCCACCAAAAGCACCCCAACCTCAGCAACACCAGGAAGAGGAAGGTGGGAATGAGGCTTTTTTCTTCTTTTTCTTTTCTTTCTTTCTTTTTTTTTTTTGGGGGGGGGGGTTGTGTTTTTTGTTTGTTTGTTTGTTTGTTTGTTTTTTGGAGACAGGGTTTCTCTGTGCAACCATCCTGGCTGTCCTGGACTTGCTTTTTTTGTAGACCAAATTGGCCTCAAACTCAGCGACCCGACATGCATGCCTCTGCCTCCCCGAGTGCTAGGATTAAAGGCATGCGCCACCATGCCTGGCTTCTTTTCTTTTTCATGTAAGAAAACACACCAAATGCTTATAAATGCTGCACAAATATTAAAATGCTCAAGCATAATAGAGCTTAAAATTTAAAATACTAAATGCAAGGTGGCTAATCCAAAGCTTCGGAGGGGACGAGCTCCAGCTGAGCACGCCCATACTCAGGTTCCCGACTTGAAGCACATGCTGACCAGGAAGGAAAAAAGGGGTCCAAATCTGTACTAAGCTCAAACCTGAACTGTCTTGGCCAGAATCTTTTCTAGAAATCAAGTGTCAGGCACTCCACCTGAGCAGAGCAGGGCCACAGTGACAACCAACGATGGCTCTGTTTATCTGTGCTCACTGTCTGAAGCCCAAGACAGGAGAAGCAGGGCCTGTCAATTCTATAGAAATTTAAAACCTGGGCTGAAAGTTATCATGGAACACTGTCAGGTGGGCATGGTGGCACCTGAGTGCAGGGTTTACGATTGTGTCCTTTTCCCGCTTTTCCAGACAGAGCCTCTTGTCGTGTTGCTGACTCTGAGTTTACCAGATTAGCTGAGCCTGATCTTGAGCTCCTGAGTCTCCTGTCTCACCTCCCAGGGTGGCCTCGCTCAGAGATCCACTGGCCTCTGCCTCCCTGAGTGCTGGGATTAAAGGCGCGCACCACCACACCTGGCTAGTCAAAAGCTTTTTAACGCTAAGCCTTCGATGGCCATGGTAGCATAAATCCTAGCATTTGACAGACTGAGGCAGGCAGGAAGCCTACCATAAGTTTGAGGCCAGCCTGGGCTAGAATAAGATCCTGTCTCAAACTTTTTTTTTTTTTTTAAAGAGAGGCCATAAGTAGAAGCACGCACATTCTCATGTGGTTGGGTGTCTTGGCAGCTTGCAAAGGGCTCTAGGAAGGACCACAGGCGCTGAGCACAGTTATTGTAGTAAAAAAAAAGCTTTGAGAGCTCTTATCTGAGAACAGTATGTGCTCTGGCCAAAACCAGGAGCTTTTATGCCATCTTTCTGTTCTTCTGGTATAAGCAGCCAGTCAGAACAGATCGTATAGCTGCTTAGCCACATTGGGATTTAACCAGTGAAAACACTGAACAGCAGCACCAACAAATTACATAGAACAATCTTCTTACACAAGTCCAACCCCAAAGTAAAAATAGCTTTGGCAGAGGCTTAACATTTATAAAGCCAGCTTGAGAAAGTGGTGGCAAGACAGTGACTAAAAGTCCTATACTTAGAAGTTTTAAGAGTCCCTGTAAATGGCTTGATAGCCACATAGGGGACACAGGACTAACCCACGGAGTAGCCTAGCCTCTCCAGTGAACAAAGCCAGTGAGGCAGGCAGACTGGAAGAGCACTGGCTGATCTCATTAGCCCTGCTTAGGAAGCTGCGCTGGTGTGACTTCACCCCTGGACCACACAGCTATATTTAGTTTATACCTAATATGGATGAAGTCCTGGCCGGAGCAATTTCCTCTCTCCACAAAAAGAAACTTCCTTGCTTTTCTTCTATCAACAATGCAAAGGGTGGGCTCCTCTGAAGGGGGTGTTTTAAAAAGGGAAAGAAAGCAAAGAGAGACAGATTGAGAAAAACATTAGCAGATTAGGATGTGGTTTATTAAAGCCTTGCCCACTCTGACGTTGCGCAACTGGAAAACAATTCTGAAATCAAAATACGTGCTGTTTAAGCGGGGCTCCTCTATGAGGCTTCTAAAGTAGTTTACAAGAGCCTAATTTACCAGGCCTCCACAACACACCGAGGTGAAGCAATGGAAGCCTGTGACTTCCTACCAAATCTTGTCAGGAAGTGTGTCAAGGTTGTCACTGTACAGTAGAGCACTGTGTGCCATTGGGTGAGGCCCTGGGTTCAAGAGTCAGCGCCTAAAAAGAAAGAGGTGGGGGAGAAGGAAAGGGAAGAGAAGATCAGACAGGAACTCTCCAAGACCGTGGTGCGGATCCCAGCTCTGCTCCTGCCTGAATCTCACGTATGACAGAGTTGACATGCCTAGTTCAGAGCTTATGTGACGACTAACTTGGCCAGCACATATAAAAGGCTGGCGGACTGTGCTGGGCCCATGAGCAGCAGACAGCGCTGCCTATGTATTACCCTGGCTTTAATACCCTTTCCTTTTATCAGTCTACTGTGTCCTGCGTGGGCGTAAATTAAGTGCTTTTAAAAAGTTTATAACATTATACTAGATAAAAGATAAAGTCACTTTATGATCCTTGGGACACCTACTAATTACAGCCATACTCAAGGTTTAGAGCTTTATTACCATCCCACTGTGGCACAAGCAGGAAACTTGACACTTAGCATCTAGAAGTAAACAGACTAGGAGAGTGCAATTCCACCCTTATCCCTTAAAACTACGACCCAGTCATGACAGCCCACGCCTTCAATGCCAGCACTCAGGAGCCGGAAGCAGGACGTCTGAGTTCTAGGCTCCAAAGTCTACAGAGTGAATTCCAGGTCAGCTAGAGATGGAAAATCTACCCATAAGGCCTGCACAAGCTTGTAACCCAGCGCTCGGAAAGCAGAGGCAGGAGGATTTCAATTCCAATGATGGCCTCGGTTGCAATACGTTGATTCTCTCAGAAAGAAAAGGAATGAAAATGCATGTAAATGTACATTACTGCTATTTCTTCTGTTACAAATTAAATGAACTCAAAGTCTCTTGGAATGGAGAAGATGTTAGGATACTTAGACATGTCTACACTTCCCCTTTTAAAGCATTTTTTTCAGCCTGGTCTACAAAGCAAGTCCAGGACAGCCAAGGCTACACAGAGAAACCCTGTATCGGAAAAAACAAAAGCATTTTTTAATGCCAAAACCAAGTTAATACTAGCATACCATAAGAATAAAAAAAAAAAAATGAAATTTGGTAACATGGGAAAACAAAAATCATTAATTAAAGTACCTCTACAGACCACTGTACCCAATACCACAAACTGACTCTTGGCCTCTTTGAAAATTCACTTTAAAAGAGGAGGAATAGAATACTGCTTTAGCCTGAGAGCTGAGGCAGATGACTAAGATGGAGCACATCCCTGCCTGCCCTTCGGTCACCTAGTGAGTACCAGCAGGACTGTGAGCTGCTGACTCAGAAAGGAGTCCCAAGTCTGGTCCTGGGACTTTTTTCACACTAGCCCTTCCCTTCTGGTTTAGAATGGAAAGTCCTCCGCCTATTTGAGAAGCCAGACAAGCAAATCTTAGTAATGTCACAGAGGCTGAAACCACAGATTACACACAACGCTAAACACAGGCCAACGCAGTCTAACTCAGCATCCCAAAGGCAACAGGAAAGCAAGTAAGCGGGGCCAAGGTGTGTCACAACTAAGTGGTTTCCTTATTAATACTTTTAATCTCACCAAAGCCCCAGGGTCAGGTGCTATTATTACCTCAGTGGAGACACCAAGTGAAGGGTGGAGCTAGGATTTAGACACAGCTGCATAGCTCCAGCATACAATTTTTTAAAATAAAGTATGTGTGAGTGGGTACACATGCCACAACACGCACGCACGCACGCACGCATCAGAGGACAGTCCTAGGTGTGGGTCCCATGGTCTCTCGCTACTTACAGCTATCCCTGAGGCGAGCTGGTCTGCAGGCTTCTGGAGATTCATCTAGCTCCCAGGAGCACTGGGATTACAGGCACACGCTACTGGGTCTGGCATGACAGTGGCCCTGGAGATCCAAACTCAGGTCTTCATGCTTGCAATGGCCCGCATTTTACCCACTGAGCATCTCTCCAGGAACCACTCCTCTCTAGAACTCTGACAAACAGCGAACCTACACTTAACTGTATACTTGAAGCATTCATTCTAATTCCCTGCGCCGTTGGAATGGACAAGGACTCCAGTGCCCGCAGAGAGCACAGGGGGACTCTGAGCCACAATCACCCTTGGACTCTAACTTGGGGGTCTCGGATCTCAAATAATATGTCTTAGCAATTAGAGGCTGTGGTGGGGAAGGCTGCGGCAGGAAGGCTGCGGCTTCAAGTCTAGCATGGGTTAGATATTTACGCAGCATTTAAAAGGTGTCAGCTCTGCAGTGGGATTGTGAAGACTCAGGAAAATGCCTGAAAGCCTGAAGAAGGCATCAGAGCCTCCGGAAATGGAGTCAACAGATGGATGTGAGCCACCATGTAGGTGCTGGGAATTAAATACTGGTCCTCTGCAAGAGGACAAAAAAAGTAAGAAAGGGGAAAGAGGGAGAGAGGGAGAGAGGGAAGGAGGGGGAGGGAGGAGAGAAGAAGGGAGAGGGGAGAGGGAAGGCGGGAGAGAGGGTAAGTATTTTATTTGAGTGTATCCTAAGACCCACTCTGAGATACACTAAAACAAAACAAGTGTGAACTAAGGCACTGACTTTCCCAGATTGCTTTTTTCATTTGTTTTATATGGATTTGTTTGTTCTACAGCACTGGAGATCGAACCCAGGGCCTCATGGTTGCTAGGCAAACACTGCCACTGAACTGCATCCCCAGCCCCAACCCAGTGATTCGCTTCAGTCTTTCAACCTATTTATCTGGCTTCTTGTATGAGCATTCTTGTGAATTTAACAAGCACTTACATTTTCCCAGTCATGTGATTATTTTTTTGTTTTAATTGTTTCTTTTCCCACTGGCTGCCTCTGGAATAAAGTGTGTGCAAGGAGGAGGTGGGGTGGTTGGGAAATGAAGGGAGGAGCCCCAGCACAGTTCTTCAGCAAGCATTTTAGTGAATAAACAACCCAATGAGTTAATCCACAAGGCATTTACACACAGCGCTCCGCATTTATACTCAGCACTCGCATTTACACACAGCACTGCGCAAATGTCCGTTTGGGAGTCTACCCTGCATTTGGGAAACGCAGCTTAAAAACAAGCCCATGAGCATAAGCACCTGCTGGGGTAGCACTCAGCCAGGGAGCTGCAATGGCTCCCCAGGAGAGAGCTCCTTCCTACACTTCTGCTCCTCTGGCCACAGGAGAGCGAGTGAGTGCATCTGCTTTGTCTCCCCTGGGTCTGGAGCAGCTCCTCGCATCCAACAAGAACAACGGAAAGGCTAGTTTAGTAAAAATTGCTTCAACTGGCACTAATTTGTACCTCTCTGTGTTTGCAAGGGGGGAAAAAGAGGCGATGAAAAAAGGACACAGAATACAATGTGCTTTATCGGAGAGGCCTAAATTTGTTTGAGGCATTATTTTAAACAAGACAAAGTGACAGGTTTGGCAATTGCAGATGCCCAGCACCATAGCCTCCTAAGAACAATATATTTAAGGCGATAGCTGCCAAAAGAAAGGAAGAAAAAAATGACACAAATTCTATGAAACAACAGGATATAAGCAGCACAGGAGGGAAAATCAAGTTAAATCTTGAAAGCAGATTCAAGCCTGAACATTTTATTTTGGAAAGCACTGCTCACAGTTCCAGCGTTAGAGAAAAGATCCCGTACTTGACCATGCAGGTCTATCTTCAAAGCCTAACTGGACTACAAAATAAGACCCTATTTCAAATAGGGGGAAATTTTTTTTTAATTTTAACAAAGACCTACACACAATTTACCTAGAGCCAGGAGTGGTGGCACACTCCTGTAATCTGCAATCCTAGCAACCAGAAAGCAGGGGCAGTGTGCCGTGCATTTGAGGCCATCCTGGGCTACATGAGTTCAAGGCTAGCTCTGACTATAGACCCTGTCCCAAAGATCATTCCCTAGCTGGTGAAGGGAGGCCACACCTAATCAGGCACCTGAGACGAGAGGGAAAAAATTTCTTTACAATAAAAGGTTTTGGTTTTGGTTTTGTTTGTCTTGTTTTATTTTGTTTTGTCTGTTTGTTTGTTTTTGTTTTTGTTTTCCAGAGGTTTGGTAGGGAGACAGGCCTCAGTATGTAGTAGCTCTGGCTGTCCCCAAAACAGCCCCAAGTACTGGGATTTAAAGTCAGAACCAGCACACTCATGCAGTTTACTTATCTTTATTTTAAGTGTACGAGCGATTTGCTTGTGTGTGTATGTTACATGCACGCTTAGTGCCCCCAGGCCAGTAGGACATCAGATTCTCTGGAATTAAGAGTTACAGGCAGCTATAGGCACCAAACTGGGTCCTTGGCAAGAACAGCAAGTTCCCTAATTGCCGAGCCATCTCTCCAGCCTCCAAAAGTCTTCATTCATTGCTATGGACTTTGAAGATAACTAAAAATCAACAGAGCTGTAAGCAGCACCACACCGTCTACAAGCTGAGTCAAATGAGGTCTCTGTGTACATTGAGATCTCTTTCAAGCTAAGGACTGTCACACAGAGAGTGGGTGGAAGACTTCCGAGAAATACACTTGACAGCTGATGAGGCAAAAATCTCACCACTAAATCATCAGTGTTTTAATGACACAGCCAGCAATATCAGCCAGCCTATGCTTTATTTCCTGTCAACCATCCATCAGATACAACTGGTAAACAGATGTTCCTTTTCCAATGGACTGCGTATTTCTTTCTTTTCTTTTCTTTTCTTTTTTCTTTTTCGTTTTTTGAGACAGGGTCTCTCTGTGTAGCCTTGGCTGTCCTGGACTCACTTTGTAGACCAGGCTGGCCTCGAACTCACAGTGATCCGCCTGCCTCTGCCTCCCAAGTGCTGGGATTAAAGGCGTGTGCCACCACGCCTGGCTGGACTGCGTATTTCAAAGGGTATTTGTAGCCAACTCTAGTCAGCATCAGTGGAGGTAGGGCCCTATCAACTAACTGTATATACTTAAGTGCATTTACTCTTCATAAGATTTATGGAAGGCCTATTGGGGGTGCAAGGCATCTACTAAATACAGCAGTGGACACAAAGATGAACTACAGTGGGCCCTACCTACATTGAGCTCTCTTTATTATGACAAAGACATGGGGTGAAAAAAACCAAAGCAAAACAGCTCTCCACAGAGGTAGCAGAAATGTGATCCTGGAGATTTAATAAAGACTTTTAAACAGACACGTAGAATTTACAAATGAGAGACTGTGATAGGAGGCTGCTCCAGGCAGCATAGCATGCAGGAAGAAATAAGCCTTCCAAGTAGCTAAGGCAAAGGCCCAGGAAACAGGAGGTGTGAGTGCCCGTCCACTGGGCCTGTATTATGACAGGCGTACATGTGAGTGCTAAGCTATGGCTTTGAAGTTAGTTCTTCATTCAGCAGAGAGCACAAAACGGTTTCTGTGCTTGACAGAAAAGGAAGAGGAGAAAGGCGTCTTGGCTGGATCGGTGCTTACCTCCCACTGTGGCTGCAGTGTACTTACTGCTCTACGGAGACTGGGTTTAAACATGCCCCATACTTTGCGCTTTCATATTCCAATCCCTTGAAATACCTTAGACTTCTACAGCCTTTCTTGTACCCCGAATTTCAGCTTGCAGATGAACAGCTGTTTGGGCATCTTGTTCTTAGTTTGGTTTGGTTTCGTCTTTTTTCTTTCCTTTAGTAACTTTTCAGGCAGTGCTGTAGCGCTATATGTATGGATGGCCAACATCTTTGTTACAGCATGCGGATTTAGTTGGAGTGGAAAAGCTGACATGTGTCTACTTGTGATTAAGTGCTGTACAAAGGAAGAGAAGGACAGCAGGGAAAGGGGACATTGGCCATGGCCTGTGTGTGCTTGCTTCCCGGTCCTTCCCTTCCGGTCTCCTCTCCAGCCCCTCCCTCCCTCCCTCCTTCTGAGTCTCCTGTAGGCCAGGCTGGCTTCAAACTTGCTACACAGCTGAGAATAACCTCAACCTTCCGATCCTCTCGCTTCCAACTACGATTACGGGTGTGTGCCACCGTGCCTCCTTTTGTTGTTGTTGTTGTTTTTCGGCAATGCTGGGAACCCAGGGCTTCCTGGATGCTAGGCACGCAGTCTAGCTACGTCCCCAGCCTCCACGGAGGCCTTTGTAAGAAGTTTAATCCTAGTACAAAATGGCATTTCTCCAAAGAGTTTAGGTGAAGCGCCAAGGTTAGAATTCTATTTTAAGATGAGTAGCCTGGTCACCCATGGAAAATGGGCTAGGGGTGAGGAAGGAGACACAGAAAACCGCTGGAGGCCGTTGCACTTGAGGAGGACGATGGTAGCTCAGATTAGAGAGAGGAGGGAGAGAAGAAAGGCACTCAGGGTAGACTGGGGGAGAAGGCAGCAGGAAGATATCAAAGGAAGAAGTGTGCGTGAAGCCTGAGAAATGGCGTGCCCTTCTAATTGTGTTTCATGGAGACGGGAAAGGAACAGTGTTGAGACTGACTTCGGAGTCTAATATTGCTGAGCTTTGCCATCTCTTCAGAAAGAAGTCTAGGTAGCATTTAAAAGTTGTCAGTTTGCCGGGCACAGTGGCCCACGCCTTTAATCCCAGCATTTGGGAGTGTGTGTGTGTGTGTGTGTGTGTGTGTGTGTGTGTGTGTGTGTGTGTGTGTAGACATATATGAGACTCACACTGTATAGCCCAGGTTAACCTGGAACTTGGGATAACCCTCCTGCCGCAGCTTCAGGAGTGCAGGATTAGAGGCATGAACTACTACGTAGTCCCAGTTTCAACTGGACTGCTGAAGACTGAATAAACAAAATGCTGGTGCATACTACAGTAAAGAGATGGTGCTAAGCAGCTGACTACCGACAGCCGTCGTGGCTCATCTACCTGCCATCCAACTACCCACTACCCTTTCAAGCTCCCTGAAGAGAGAAGAAAAGGCCTGTGCCCGTCCTAGGAGAGCCTCTATCCCACCAGCTCCCTGGTCCACACATGCAGAAGGGAGACGTTAATTCTGAAAAGCAGCTTCATCTTTTTAGAACAGATTTCTCCTAAAGAGCACAAAGGGAGCTCCTACCTTAAAGCCATTCAATCAACACTGACGGGAACACAATTCCAGATGTTAGCTGAGCTCTTTGATAGCTAAGTCGGTAGAGCAGGGGGCTGTAGCTGCTGGTAGGTTTCACAAACAGAAGCTTCTGAGGCAAGCGTGGTCCTGCATTCCTTTAATCCCAGGGGAGGCAGAGGCAACTGGATCTCAGTGAGTTGGAGGCCAGCCTGGTCTACAGAGAGAGTTCCAGGGGCAGCCAGGGCTGCACAGAAAATCCCTGTCTCAAAAATAAACAACCGAAAAACCAACAAACAAACGCTATTGCTTTCTTCTACCAAGGACCAGACAGGACAATTGTTTATAGGAAGATAGATATAGATACCATTTAAGTTTCTTTTACAAATCTAAGTAAGTTTTCCTTACACCAACTCAATTCATGCTGTATTAATCAGATTGGGCTTCATCTTTCACTTTAGTTTTACAGGAAGACTAAAACGTTACATACAAATTCTCAAGGAGTCATTTGCAAACGTTTTTGAAAAGGACTTGGGTGTGTTTGCAGTTAAGAGTCCTCCTGAGTGCGAAGCACAGGGAGCACCTCCTGTGTTATGATGGCTGGAGACCTTTACTATACACTTAGGAATTGCTTGCAAAGCACTAACCATCGCGAGGGCAAGATCCCAGACTTCCGTGCTCACTAAAACATGCTGTCCTCCGTCAGGCACTACAAGTGGTACACCCTTCGTAAGCTTCCATTTTTGCAAAAGCTTTGATACAGTCTTGCATATTCGTTATGCTCAAGCCCAAAATTTCTTTTCTGAAGCCTAACTATCTTCTCTTCCGCCCCCCTACTCCCCACGCCCCCCACCTCCCGCTGCCCAGTTAGTGTACATAGTCAGATTTCACAGCAGCCACTCTCCCAGTATTGCTAAGCGGCACAAACACCTACTTTGATTGATTCCCTTTTAGTTTTTAAGGGCTGAGTAATCTACCACCTGGTCTCTGCCTTCAAAAATAAAATGCCTGGTTGGGTTGTTCGGCAAGAAAACTATACAGAGTGCTGTCAAATCCTCACAGGCCCCTACCTGGCCTCCATCTAACTGGGCAGTTTTCATCTCCCGTGTTTGTTCAGAGTTTCTTTTATTTACTCTTCTCCCACACATACAACTGAATAGCAGTGCTTCGTGCTGGAAAAATTCAGTGTTTGTATTATACCAGGTGACTGACAGTTTTACAAGTCTACTACAATGAGAATTTAATGTTCTTCCTAAGAATTATTTCACTCATAAAACTGGAAATAACTTCATCTCACACACACCCCACCCCTCCCCCCACCCCCAAAGCCACAAGAAAAGAAAGACTGTTGGGATTCTTGCTTAAAGCAGGGTTCTTTGGGGGGGGGTGTTTTTTTTTGTTGTTGTTTGGGGTTTTGTTGTTGTTGTTGTTGTTGTTTGGTTTTTTGGCTTTTTAGACAGGGTTTCTCTGTGTAGCCCTGGCTGTCCTGGACTAGCTTTGTGGACCAGGCTGACCTCGAACTCATAGTGATCTGCCCACCTCTGCCTCCCCAGTGCTGGGATTAAGGGCATGGGCCACCATGCCTGGCTTTAGAGCTGCCTGGCTTTAGAGCTGCGTTTTAAATTCAAAGAAAAAGGAAACAAAAACCCAGCCGTGGTGAAGTATGTGGTGAGCGCTATGCTGCACTCTGGGGTCCAGACCTGGCCCTAGCTCCAATATTGTTACCTGTTCTAACAGTACTCTGATTTAAATGTAGTCTAACACATTCTCTGGATTTTATATTTTAAATAAGGGGGAAAATTAAATACTGCTAATTGCAGGGCCTAGTGTCCTAGCTATTATGGAAGCTGAAACAGGAAGATCAAAAGTTCCAGACTTGGGGCTGCAGAGATACGTCAGTGGTTAAGAATGAGCTGTTGGGCTGGGCGTGGTGGCGCACGCCTTTAATCCCAGCACTCGGGAGGCAGAGGCAGGCGGATCGTTGTGAGTTCGAGGCCAGCCTGGTCTACAGAGTGAGTCCAGGACAGCCAAGGCTATACAGAGAAACCCTGTCTCAAAAACTCAAAAAAAAAAAAAAGAATGAGCTGTTGGGCCTGGAGAGATGACTCAGAGGTCCTGAGTTCAATTCCCAGAAACCACATGGTGGTTCACATCCATCTGTAATGTGATTTGGTGCCCTCTTTGGTGTGCAGGTGTACATGCAGGCAGAGAGCACAGTATACATAATAAATAAATTTTTAAAAATAAAAAGAGCGAGCTGTTCCAGCACCCACGAGGCAGCTCACAACTTCTGTAACTCCAGGGGACCTAATAGCCTTTTCTGGCCTATTTGGGCAAGAGGGACACGCATACATATAGTACACTCCAGACAAAACACCCACACATATACAATAAAGAACTATTTTTAAAAGGAGCCAGGAGTAAGGGGGACACCTGCCTTTAATCTCAGCACTCAGAGGTGGGTGGATATCTGTGGGTTCAAGGCCAGCCTGGTCTATATTGAGAGTTCCAGGTCAGCTAAGGCAACACTGTGAGACCTTGTCTCACATTAGTTACATTTTTAAAGAGCGCAGCCCTGACTTAGTGGTAGTGTGCCTGCCTAGCATCCCTAAGACCCTGAGTTCCATCCCTAGGGCCACCGAAACTGAAATAAAACAAGAACCTAATTGATATTCCTCACGCTGACACTTGGTACTGACCACTGAGGTCCTGTGAGCCAAGTCGCATGAAAAGCAACAACGGAGCTAAAAGCTCCTAAGAAATTCACAAACACATGCCCTGAACTAAATTTAGATCTAGGCTAAATCATACTCCAATGGCTTGCCATCGTAACCCGAATGTCATTTTCCATCAGAAACTCATTTCCGTGCTCTGCACCAGCCTTGGACTGAGCAAACCTCTCCTGGCTTTCCGCTCTACTCAGTAAGAATCTTAACTCGCGGCCTTAGTCACACGTCCAACTCACTTCCCAGAGACTCCTTCCCTACTTGGGAAACACAGGAAAAGAGAACTTCAGCTTCGGTGGAAGGGTGGAGATGGGGGTGGGGCGGGGTCCGGGGGGCGGGGTGACCTTGCTCACTATTCCTCTACTGGCTTCTAGGCACCCCTTAAGGCATACTTCCTAAACAACCTGAGTGTCCTTTTCCTGTCCCCACTCCTGTCCCCACTGCACTCGGCTTCCCCTGTGTTCAGTCCCCTAGGCTCCAACACCTCCTTCTCTTCCTCATTCTGAGCTCCTTTTGGAATTTTATATTTAACCCAAATCACCGCCTTGGTATTTGCCAAAAGAAGCCTGTTTTAGGGTCTACAGAAAGAGCCCCAGGAAAAGAGGAACAAGGACAAAGTTTCCATCAACCTCACATTTTACACAATTTCCAAGTCCCTGAATTCCCCTCGAGAAGCCCCAAAGGAGCAAACCAGTTAGACGAGGGAACACTGTCTTTACACTGAATTTTAAGTTCGATGTACTTCATCTGTTGTCTGAAAGTGTTAAAGTCTGCCCTTGAAACTAAACATAAAAAAACACCACTTCAGACTGGCAGCAGGGTCCGTTCACACCTTCCCGAGGGGACTAGGAAGGTGAGCACAGCAGGGGAGAGCCAAGCCTGTGAAAGCGCCCAGGTAGAGCTTGCAAGTCTCAGCCTTGGCTTGTGGATACAAATCTTCTGGCTCCTTCTCTCAGAGGCATCCCGGTCAGCTGCTCCTGAAGGAGTTCACAAGTATGTCTAAACTCACATTGCCTTTCTCGGCTACCTCCAACCTACATAGTCCCCCAACTTTTTCATGGTCAAGTTCAAGCCTACTTCAATCTTGATGTATATCTCCTAGCTTTACTTCGTATGATTCATATTTGACTCCATAAGCATGTACCATCTTGCCATTTGTCTTGCTTTGTGGTTCTGGGGATCCAGCCTAGGGCCCAGCAAGCAAGAACTCTACCACTGAATTACAACCCAGTCCCTCCTGAGAGGTGTTATCACCATATAGACTGGCCTTGAACTCGCTCCACAGATGAATGTCCTACAAAAACCACTCAAATCGCCAGGCATGGTGGTGCATGCTTTTAATCCCAGCACTCGGGAGGCAGAAGCAGGTGGATCTCTGTGAGTTCGAGGCCAGCCTGGTCTACAGAGTGAGTCCAGGACAGCCAAGGCTAACACAGAGAAACCCTGTCTCGAAAAACCAAAAAAAACCACCACTCAAATCTCACAAGCTTAGGAACTACTGCAGACAGTGATATCCCAATTCAAACGGCAGTACAGAAAAGCACATCAATTACAGCCCATAAATAAATCCAAACCACGCAGAGGGATGATCTCCAGCCTGGAGGAGAAATGTATCACTTCATACAGATGCAACCAGTGAGAGCGGAGAAACAGTGGTGTCAATACAAGTTGGGCTCATAGAAGCAAAAACAAAGATCGAAACCCCTGATGACCCTTCCTACTGCAGGTAATCCCTGCACTCTGGAGGCTGAGGCAAGACGGCCACAAATTCAAGGGTAGCCTGGGCTGCATAGTAAGGCCTGTCTCAAATAAACATATAAATAACCAAAAAGAGGGACACACTAGGTATCCAGGTCAGTAAGCACTTCTCTGTTCCTCTCATGTGTGGTTTCTGAGTTACTATTTACCTTTACCTAAAGGGAAATCTTGGGCCCTAATTATTGCTATAGCCAAGAAATATTGGTAGAAAATATCGGCAGATACATGGAAAAGATCTCAAGTACTAAGTTGTGAAGGAAAACGAGCTAAGCAGATAAAAACCACATGGGATTGGCAACCAGGGGTCAGAGAGAGTAGGACAAGGATCAAAGTTCATGACTCAGAATATCAAGACCTAAGAAGTAAGTTTTTCAAGGGAGACAGGGCGTTGCACGTCTATAACGTCAGCACGCAGGAGACCGCAAGCTAGGGGACAGCCTGGGCTACATAGGGAGTTCTAGGCTAGCTGATATACAAAGGAGAAGCCTGTGCAAAAAACAAACAAAAGGCAGGCTGATCTCCAAGAGTTCAAGGCCAGACTGGTCTACAAGTCCAAGTCAGCCACAGCTATACAGAGAGACGCTGTCTCAAAAAACCAACCATATAAACAAAACCCCACAAAAACAAAATGGAGGGGAGGGTAGTTTCCAATATCAAAGAAGGACAGACAGACATATACTAACAACAACAATGCTCTAGAGACTGCTCAGGGGTTAAGAGAGCTCAATGCTCCCACAGAGGAACAGAGGGCCAGAGTTCAATTCCCAGCACCCACGTTGGGCAGCTCATAACCACCTGTTACTCTAGTTCCAAGGAATCTGATGCCCCCCTCTAAACCCAGAGGGCATCTGGTTTGCAAAACATGTGCACATACCCACATGCTGATGTATACATGCATACATACATGCATGCATACACACACACAAAGTATATGAGTTTGAAGGTAAGACTAACTTTTAAACATGTATGTTTGAGTGCCCTGGAACGGGGAAAGAAGCAATCTCCTTCCCAGCACCGGGTAGCTTAGCACTCAGGACTCAGCAAACAGCTCGCTCAACCACTGCGAGCCTTGCAAGCCTGGCACCTGCGGTCAAGCTTCAGAACCCACAGGGAGGGCGAGAGAACTAACTCATTAAGTCGCTCAATGACCTCCATGCGCGTGTTGTCGGGTGCGCAGACACAATGAAGGCATTTTTCTAAGCAAAAAGTTTTTAAGCGAGAGTGGTGACTCATATCTATCAATCGAGCTCTGGGGTGGCTGAGGTGGGACTGCCATGAGTTTGAGGCTGGTGGGAGCTCCACAGGGAAGTCAGGCTAAACTATAGTAGGAGGCCATGTCCACGAAAAAGGAAAAAAAAAAAAAAAAAACCAGTTTTCTGCTACAAACTCAGGATACTTGGGTGAAAAA
Source organism: Acomys russatus (assembly GCF_903995435.1). Taxonomy (NCBI): domain Eukaryota; kingdom Metazoa; phylum Chordata; class Mammalia; order Rodentia; family Muridae; genus Acomys; species Acomys russatus. Next base: position 29,357,981 of record NC_067165.1, read on the forward strand.
CTACTGCTGTTTAGCATGCCACCTTAAGCCGACCAGTTTCTGCCCCTCACTGCTTTCAAAATAATTTTCCTATTTGCATTTCCCACATACAGGGTTTGAAAAGAAAGCAACACCTTTGACAACATTTTACTTTTCCTTTTTTATTTTTCTCCTTTAAAACAACTAACTGGGTCTGCATCAGCATAAAATTGGTTTATGGTCTATACTAAAGTACAAAAGAGCAAAAACCATTTCACAGAAAAGAAAACAAATTACCCAGGCGAGCCCAGTCTGGCCTCCAAGCCCAGAGAGACCTGTGAATTCGGTGGCTCACACCACAAATAGAGAACACTGGGAAGGGGTCTGCAAGTGACTCAGCTTTGGGACAGTGCACCCCACCCAACTCCTTATGGAAGTATTAAATCAACAGCAATCAGGGCGTTAGGAATCCATCATGTCCTCTCTTGGGGGGGCGGGGGGCGGGGAGTGTGTGTGTGTGTCTGTGTGTGTGTGTGTGTGTGTGTGTGTGTGTGTGTGTGTGTGTGTGTGTTAGGGGCTGCTGAAAATAGCACACAGGGCCTTGCCCATGCTAGGCCCAGTATTCTACCACTGAGCTACATCTCCAACCCCTTCCTAGTTCTCAAACATTTTTCTTGCCATGTTAGCTTAGCCAAGACCGCCCCCCACCCCCCAGCAACACACTGAGCAGAAGCTACAGTAGTAGCTGTGTGATTCTAAGTTGTTGTTTTTTGCTGCTGTTGATCTTGAGACTGGGCCTCCCTATGCAGCCCTGGCTAGCTTGGAACTCACTATGGAGACCAGGCTGGCCTCCAGCTCAGAGGTCTGCCAGCCTCTGCCTCCCAAGTGCTGGGATTAAAAGGCCGGGCTTCGTATTACCTGCCTTATAGTTCCAAGCTGAATAACGCCTCTGAGGTTTTGCCATCCTTAGCATGCCCACTTTTGGAGGTTGTTTTTGGCTTTGTTTCGCTTTGTTGTTTAGTTTATCAAAACCCCTTCCTGTCAAGTATGATGCTTGTCACCTGTGACCCCAGCGCAAGGCAGCCTGGGCTACATAACAAATTCCATGACAACCAGAGAGAGGAAAGGTACAGATGAAAAGAGCTGTCTTGATGGCTGGCCCAGCCTGCTCCCTTCTCTGTGTTCTCCACTCCCCTCCCCTCATTTCTCTTACTTCAGGTGCCTTCCTACAGGTCTCAAAAGAATTATGTCAACGGGGCGGTGGTGGTGCACATGCAGAGGCAGGTGGATCTCTGAGTTCGAGGCCAGCCTGGTCTACAGAATGAGTTCCAGGACAGCCAAGGCTACACAGAGAAACCCTGTCTCGCAAAAACAAAAAATAAAATAAAGTATTATACCTGCCACCTCGAATAACAGAAACTGTTATTTTGAGAGCTCTCAGCCTTTCTCTTTCAAGTCTCTAGACCAGTGGTTCTCAGTCTTCCTAATGCTGCCACGTTTATCACAGTTCCTCACGTTGTGGTGACCCAACCATAAAATTATTTTCGTTGCTACTTCATAACTAACTTTGCTACTGTTATGAATCGAAAGGAAACATCTGCTGTGTTTTCCAGGGGCCGGTTGACTCTTCAAAGGTGTCTTGGCCCACAGTTAAGAACCAGTGCTCTAGGACTGGACAGATAGTTCAGCAGTGGTTAAGAACACTCACTGCTCTTCCAAAGGTCCTGAGTTCAATTCCCAGCACCCACATGGCAGCTCATATGCAAAGTACCATATACGTAAATTTTTTTTAATTAAAAAAAATATAAGAACCAGTGCTCTAGACCAAAACGTTTCTGAAACTAGCAGCTAAAAGAAAAACCTAAGACAAAGAATGTTACCACCCTGCAGATTTCTGCTTTCCATCTCTGGAACACATATTCCAATAATTTCCACTCTTTCTAATTAAAATTAGGAAAGGGCAGACTAGTACTGGAGTCCTGTTGAGTTTCTAATGCGCGGCCTGCTTCTGTATAAGCCCAGCTATTTAGCGGCTGACAGAAGCTCAGGGTTGCAAAGGCAGGTCAGTAAAGCAAAGGACCCAGATGTTTGTAACTTTTCTCTCCTTTACTATACCCCAGGCGAAGAAAGCAGGCAATTCCAGGATTTACAAACTGAAGGGAACGGGAGGAATGAACCTTTTCAAGCCCGAGGGAGCGAAGAATTCTTTCTGGCATCAGTTTTCCTTTCAACCCAAAAGCGCTTGCCGAGGTGGCAACACCAACCCGAGCAGCCAAAAGGTTGCATCATGCGAAAACACGCCGCGCTTGAGAAACAAGAAAACCAGATGGTGTTAAAACACCGGACAGGAAAACCCACGTCGGGAATCTCCGTCTTCTCCGGAAGCACTAGGGCATACGCCTTTCTAATTTTTGCTTTTTCTTTTCTTTTCCTCCTTCTCCCTCCCACCTCCCGCCCTTGCTGTTGTTGTCTGGGTTTTGGGTGTGCGTCAGGGGCTCATATTTGTAGCCTAGGCTGGGCTCGAACTCGAGGCAATTCTCAAAGCCTCAACTGCTGGGTCATAGCCTAGTCATCATGCCCGCCTTTAAAAACATTTCCCCTCCTCGACGGATGAGGAGGGCTGGGTTGAGGGTCGCACGTATCCTAGGCTTGCCCCGAGCTCACTAAGCAGCCAAGGCTGGCCTTGAACCCCCGATCTTCCTGGGTCCACCTTTCCCGTACGCCTAAGGCGTACGCCACCAAGCACAGCTCTCGGATCTTTATTTTAGTTAACATTGCATCGAAATTAAAGTTTCAGTTTCACACCAGCGGGACGCGAGCGTTCGGAGTTAAGTTGGGTGAGCTATCTACCAGCCCCGGGGGCCCGAGGCTTGGGCCCCGGGCGGGGTGGGGTCGGACATGGGGAGGAGGGTGACAGGACCCACGCGGCGCGTCCCGCCCAACGGAGCCCGCTCTCTGCCGCCGCGCCCGCGGGGTCCGCCAAGGTCCCGCTGCGAGGCGGGAAGGCGCCGGGCCGAGACAATGGGAAGGGGCGCGGGAGGCACGGCGCGGCCTCGGGCCGCGGGGACGCCGCGTGGGGGCGCTTCGGGGCGCGGGGGACACCGGCCCGCGCCGCTCGGGACGGCGAGCGCTCACCTTGACGAAGAGCTCGATGAGGGGCTCTTTGTCCTCCTCCTTCAGCCCGTTGAGGGGCATCGACAGCGCCATGGCCGGTTAGGCTGGGCTCCGCGGACGGCGGCTGCGGCTGTGGCTCCGGGGCTGATGTGGCTGCGGGTTCCCGCCGCGCTGGCTGGCTGGCTGGCTGGCTGGCTGGCAGGCTCGCTGGACCGTCCCGGCGTCTAGCTGCCCGCGACCTCAAATCCTCGGCACCGCCTCACGCCTCGCGCGCGACTCCGAGGAGGTTGCTGTCCAAGCCACTTCAAACCGCTGGGCGGGGCCCGGTAGGCGTGGCGTGGGGCGGGGCATCGGCTGAGCGCCTCGGGACTATGAGGGGTGGGGTGAAATGGACGGCTGGACCTCGAGGGGCGTGGTCTCGGGCGAGGGACGGACCAATGAAGACCCCGGAGGACGCTGGGGGGGGGGGGGGGGCGCGATCTAAAGTGGGCGGAGCGGACTGGTGGGGCGGTTCCCGTAGCCACGCCCCTCAGTGGCGGGAGGGGACCAGTCCCCGGAGCTGGAGCCTGACACCGCCTCCCTCCGCGGCGCGGGCGGGTCCTCCGCAGCTGCTGCTGGTTGGGTGCCAGGTGACCTCATGCGGCGGCCCGCCTCGCGCCCTCTCCTCCGATGCAGCCGCAGGACTCATCATCCCCCGCCCGTTCCCGGGGAGGCGGCCTCCCGGGCTCCTTCTGTTAGGCGCGGCCGCCTTTTCCTGGAAAACTTTTTGCGAAAGTTTTCATGTCCTTAAGAAGAACTTTTTTTCTTCTTCTGACTGTGGGCTTCCTTTCGGGATTCTATCTCCATTAGAAGTCAAGATGCTCAGAAGTTCTTGTAAGGGTCTTTAAAGCCCTGCTGTGTCCCAGGCTCCGAGGCAGGCCCAAACAGGATCCCACTCCAGCACAACCCGGTGCCTGAGGCAGACTCCTAAATAGTTACCGGTGCTGTTTGCCCCACCTGGACCGATTCCATTCCTCGGTTCACCTGGGAAACGTAGTGCGCGTGAGAGCCACCTGAGTGCGGGGGAGGGGGCCCAGCTTGTAGGAGCCCGGAGTACTTTAGACCCTGAGGACAGGGGCCAGAGACACGTGGTCTGCCACGGACTGCCAAGGGTGAATGTCCCCGCTGGAAAACATGCCTTCTGGCTTTTCTTAATCTACTCATTCTGTGGTACCTCCCAGGTTAGGGCGATGAGTGAGTGGATTAAAAAGCCAAATTGGAGGGTATCTTGCATCCTCTGTGCCTGGTGTAGATCAGAATGCTTCAACATACAGGAACGATGTGTTAAAACACAGTACTCCAGCAACGCCCTAGAGTAGGACTGTCTTAAATTCACAGTTTGGCAGTGGTCTTAAAGACCCTAAGCCTAGACCTGACTTGGTGACACATGCATGGCTCTCCGGAGACTCAGGACAGAAACCTGAGAGTTTGAGGACAATCTGAATATATGGCAAGACTGTCTCAAAAAAGAAAAAAAAAAAAAAAGGGCCCGGCGTGGTTGCGCACATCTTTAATCCCAGAACTCAGGAGGCAGAGGCAGGCAGATATATGTGAGTTTGAGGCCAGCCTGGTCTACAAAGCAAGTCTGGGACAGCCAAGGCTACACAGAGAAATCCTGTCTCAAAAAAGCAAAATAAATAAATAAATAAATAAAATAAGGGCAGTCAAATGATTTAGCAGGTGAAAGCACTTTGTGTTGACAAAGCTGATACGATGTTGGGGGACCCACCTAAAGGTAGAAGAAAAAACACCAACGCCACATGACTTCCACATGAGTACACACACACACACAGACACACACACACCAGGTTATTGGTTTTTAGGTAGGTTCCCACTATGTAGACCAGGCTGGCTAGCCTCACCTCCCAAGTGCTGGGGTCAAAGGTGTCCACCACTGCAGCCAACAATAATAGGGCTTTGTTTGTTTGAGACAGGGGTTCTCTGTGTAGCCCTGGCTGTCCTGGAACTCCGTCTGTAGACCAGGTTGGCCTTGAACTCAGAGGTCGGTCTGCCTGCCTCTGCCTCCCAAGTGCTGGGATTAAAGGTGTGCACGCCACCACCTAGCCTCGTGAATTTTTAGTAGAGTAGGCATGTAGGCATGCTCAAAGCCTTGGGTCCAATTCCCAGCACTACATAAACTGAATGGTTTCATATACCTGTCATCCCTGCACTGCAGAAGTGAGGCAGGAAGATCAGGGCTTTAGGGGTCATCCTTGGCTATATAATGAGTTTAAAGCCAGTCTGGGCTACGTGAGAGCCTGTCTCAAAGTAAAAACTCAAGACTTCTTTTCAGTATCTAGACTAGAGGATGGTGTTATTTTCTGCTCTGTGTAGTTAGGGAGGACTGGTACTTCGTGGGGCCTTCTGGCATCCTGTCCACACATACAGATGAGGCTGGCACCACATTCAGTTGTTGAAAAATAAGAAAAGAGCCAGGCATGGTGGCTCATACCTTTGATCCCAACACTCGGGAGGCAGAGGCAGGAGGATGACTGTGAGTTTGAGGCCAGCCTGGTCTACAAAGTGAGTCCAGGACAGGCAGGGAGAAACTTTGTCTTAAAAATTAAAAAAAAAAAAGAAAAGAAAAGAAAAAGAAGAAGACGGGTGGTGGTGGCACACGCCTTTAATCCCAGCACTCAGGAAGCTGACAGATCGCTGTGAGTTTGAGGCCAGCCTGGTCTACAAAGTGAGTCCAGGACATCCACGGCTACACAGAGAAACCCTGTCTCAAAAAAACCAAAAGAGCCGGGCGTGGTGGCGCACGCCTTTAATCCCAGCACTCGGGAGGCAGAGGCAGGCAGATCGCTGTGAGTTCGAGGCCAGCCTGGTCTACAAAGTAAGTCCAGGATGGCCAAGGCTACACAGAGAAACCCTGTCTCGAAAAACCAAAAAAAACAAAAAAACAAAAAAAAAACAAAAGAAAAAGAAAGAAAGAAAAGAAAAATGAGACGGCTGCCCTGGAGAGTAAAACTTGAACCAGAAACAAACTGAAGTGATGGGCTGGACTCTGAACTGGGCCTCATGTTAATTTTTCACAGAACTGTGAACAGATTAAAGTTCTCTCAAAGCCTACCCTTTCCACCGTGATCCCAAATGGTTAAAATCAAAACATAGGCACACCTAAAATGGCCCAGCACAGCTTAAAAGATTTCAGACTGAGGCAGAGGCTGGCAGATTGCTGTGAGTTCAAGGCCAGCCTGGTCTACAAAGTGAGTCCAAGACAGCTAAGGCTACACAGAGAAACCCTGTCTCAAACAAAACAAAACAAACAAACAAAAAATAGACAACAACAAAAAAAACTTAATTATGTCATATTTCGGCCAGGTGTGGTGGCACGCGCCTTTAATCCCAGCACTCAGGAGGCAGAGCCAGGTGGATCTCTGAGTTCGAGAACAGCCTGGTCTACAAAGTCCAGGACAGCCAGGACTACAAAAGAAACCTTGTCTTGAAAAATAAAATAAAAAGATTCCAGACTGGCCCAAACAGATCTATGAATCCACGGGGTCCTATTTAGGGTTTATCCTAGTCAGTTTGGGCCCTTGAACTGCTCACTCAAATGTATCTGTGCTGGGCCCATGTCGCCAGCCCACAGCACCCCAGCACAGAGATGACCTGTGCTGGGAACAGCAGCACACCAGGATTCTTTCTGTTACTTTACCTAAACGCACATCTCTAATTCGAGGAAGCCTGTGACATTCTCTTCCAAGCCCTGAGGTGGTGTGGTCACTAGGACTGCTCCTGCCCCACCTGGACACCCTCAAGCACCGGCTCAGACCTGGAGCCTGTGCCTTGGAACCGGGTCATAGTCATGCCTGGTGGCAGGGAGGGGGTGTCCCAGTTTCTGCTCTGAAGCTCAGGAACATGGGAGCACAGGTCTGGGAGGAGGAGAAAAGATAGTGTTTATGCAGGGAGGTCCCATAGCACCTTGCTTCCAACTGGGTAAGGCAAGGCTGTTTCACACCCTGTGCTCCTTCCTGTTTGTTTTTATAACACAGGGAAATCTTGAAGATGGGTGGAAGTGCAGTCCCCTCCATAAACACCCCTCTGACCTCATCCCCTGGTGCTCTCCCTTGTGTGCCCCACCCAGCCCCAATTGCCTCCTTTCTAGATATATCAAGCACACTGCTGCCTCAGGGTGTTTGGCACTTGCTCTAATCTACCCCTGAACCCTTTGTCTTTCAAAATTCCGACAACTCTCACTCACTGGTCTCCTTCAGATCTTTGCTTGAATAGTTAACTCCTTAAGAGTTCACTAGGGCAAGGCCAGCCTGGTCTACAAAGTGAGTCCAGGACAGCTAAGAATACACAGAGAGACCCTGTCTTGGGGATGGGGGTAGGGGGTGGAGGTGGAGGAGTACGGGTGGGAGGGAAAGAGTTCAATAGGGGGCAGGAGAGATAGCTCAGAGGTTAAGAGAGCTGTCTGCTCTTCTAAAGGACCCAGATTCAAGTCGCAGCACTCACATGGCAGCTCACAACTTTCTGCAACTCCAGTTCCAGGTGATCTGACACCCTCACACCAATGCACATAAAATAAAAAAATAAAAAAGAGTTCACTAGGGCTGGGCGTAGTGGCGCACGCTTTTAATCCCAGCTCAGGAGGCAGTGGCAGGTGGATCGCTGTGAGTTCGAGGCCAGGCTGGTCTACAAACAGTCCAGGAGAGCCAAGGCTACATAGAGAAACCCTGTCTGGAAAAAGCAAACAAACAAACAAAAAGAGTTCACTAGGTACCATCTGTGCAATCTGGGTGCTACCAGCATTCCTTCAGCCTCTGCTTTCTTCCTCTTCAGAACAGTGTGTGTGTGTGTGTGTGTGTGTGTGTGTGTGTGTGTGTTCCTACCATGTAGTCCTAGGTGGCTTTAACCTGACACAGACTAGAATCATCTGACAGGATAGTCTCAATTGAAGAATTGCCTAGATCAGATTGGCCTACGGGCATGTCTATAAGGGATCTTTTGGTTATTAATTGATGCAGGAGAGCCAAGCCCACTGTGGGCGGCATCATCCTCTACAGGTGGTCCTGGGATGTGTAAGAAAGCTAGCATAACTGTGTGAGTGAGTAAGCCAGCAAGCAGCATTCCTCCACAGTCTGTTCCTGCCTCGACTTCCCCTCAGCGAAGAACTGTGACCTGAAGGCTCAAGCTAAGTAAACCGTTTCCTCCTCTCAGTCGCTTCTGGTCTTGTTATTTGTCACAGCCACATATGGACATAGACCGCCTCCCCAGCAACGCATACACTCCTCTAGGGAAGAGGTTTGTTGGGTTTGCGCGATGACTACATTCCTGAATATTCTGGGCTGGTCAATAAGAGTGTGCACGGCGTGCCCGAGCCCTGTGGTTGGGTGGCTTTCCTGGGGAGACTTAAACACCTATTCACTTCAAATAGAGAGGGAGGAGGCAGAACAAAGAAAGAGTCTGTCAAGTCCAGTGAATTATTGAGTTTCCGGGGATACTGGAGCCTGGGTGACTCACCAGCAGCTGACATCTCGGAGAAGTCCCACCCAAGTCAGTGGCCTCCGTGAGCTGCAGCACTTTTAAGAAGACGTGTAGTTAGGGGAGGAGGAAGTGGTGACTGGAATCTCAGGGGAGGGTCTGGTGACCTTCTCGCCTCTTCTCCAAGAGGGAATGTTAACAGCCCCAATACCTTACCCTTAGCTATCTGATGGATAGATTTGTTTGTTCTGTTGCCATGGCGACAGGCAAGGTTTCTGTGGGTCACTACAGCTGTTCTGCTCCATAACAGCTAGGGCTACACCAAACCTACAGGAAACAGCTCCACTACATCAATCGTAGTGTGGCATCGTGTACCTGGGCACATCACCCATGACCTAAGCACCAGGGAGGAGCCTTCGGGCTCCTCACACCTGAATCCTAGCACTTGGAGGCTGAGGCAGGAAAGCAACAACGAGCTGTAGGCTAGCCCAGGCTAGACAGTGAAACCCTGTGTCTAAAAAGCAAGGGGAGGGGACAGTGAGCTGGCTCAGCTGTGAAGGCACTTGCTTCTTAAGCCCGACAGCCCGAGTTTGGGTCCCAACCTCACATAAAAGTGGAAAGGGGGCTGGGTGTGGTAGCGCAGGCTGGTGATCCAAGCACACGGGAGGTAGAGGCAGGCAGATCTTTGAGCTGGAGGCCAGCCTGGTCTACAGAGCGAGTTCCACAACAGCCAGGGCTACACAGAGAAACCCTGTCTTGGAAGAAAAAAAAGAAAGAAAGAAAGAAAGGCCGGGATAGCCTTGGCCATCCATCCTGGACTCACTTTGTAGACTAGGCTGGCCTCGAACTCACAGCAATTCACCTGCCTCTGCCTCCTGAGTGCTAGGATTAAAGGCGTGCGCCACCACATGCAGCCTGTTTTATGTCTTAAGTATGTGTATATGAATGCTATGTGAGTATATGTCCGTGGAAACACCAATGCCCACAGACACCCAGGCATTAGACCCTGCCTGGAGCTGCGGGCACATGTGGTTGAGAGTCCCCTGACGTGAATGATAAGATCTGAACTCAGCTCCTCTGCAAGAGCAGAGCATGCTCTTAGCTGCTGAACCACCCCCTGCCCCATCATTAAATGGTTTCCTTTATAAGAGCTGCCTTGGTCCTGGTGTCTCTTCACAGCAGTATAAATGTGACTAACCAGCAGGGTGTGGTGGCACACGCCTTTAATCTCAACACTCGGGAGGCAGAGGCAGGTGGATTGCTGTGAGTTTGAGGCTAGCCTGGTCTACAAACCAGGTTGAAGACAGCTGAGGCTACACAAAGAAACCCTGTCTCAATAAATAAATAAATAAATAAATAAAACAAGCAAAAAACAAAAAAATAAAAATAAAAAAAGTGGCTAATCCTGCTATGACTGGCTAATCTCTGAGTTTAAGGCCAGCCTGGTCTACAGAGCAAGTTCTGGGAGGCGAGGGGCGGGGAGGGGCCAGGAAATGCATGAACGAACAGCTCCCATCTCCTGAGTCTTGCTTGGCTGTTTCTCTCCAGGCTCCTATCGCATCATAAGTCCTCAGTTAATCTTTGGTGATGTCAGTCAAGACCGCTGCGGATCGACTCTGCTATGGAAAGCTTCAGTTTGGCTTTGACTTCGAGTGTGTCAGTACAAAGGGAATTAGATCCTATAATTTCCTGCCGGTCGTGGCCACGCCATAAGTTTGGCTGAAGTTTAACCCTGAATGCAGTATTTATAGAACGACTGGCCTTTCCAGCCTCCCAGGAGGGAAGCGAGTCATCGAACAGCCTCAGAGGTGGAGACACACTTCAGGTCAGCTTCTTTCAGCTGAAGAAATACAATGTTCAGGAGCCTAAAAGCTCAGAAGCTCTTCCTGGCTGGCCATCGGCCTGGCCTGGTCCCTGGACCTTCACTTGAGAAAAGACTAGCTAAATGCATTGTATACAGTAGAGAAGACCAAGGCTCAGAGAGGTTAAGCAGCTTGCCTAGGGTCACACAGCTAGTAAATGGTAGAATCTGTCATCAAACCCATGTTTCTAGCTGGGCGTGGTGGTGGCGGCGGCGGCCCACGCCTTTAATCCCAGCACTCGGGAGGCAGAGGCAGGTGGATCTTATCTCCAAGTTCAAGGCCAGCCTGGTCTACAGAGTGAGTTCCAGGACAGCCAGAGCTACACAGAGAAACCCTGTCTCAAAAACTAACTCTCAGGCAGTGCTGGCACATACCTTTAATCCCAGCTCTCTGGAGACAGAGGCTGGTGGATCTCTAAAACCAGATTAGCCTGATCGATACAGTGAGTCCCAGTACAGCCAGAGCTACACAGAGAAAGCCTGTCTCCAAAGAACCAAACCAATCAGATAAACCAACAGGTGGAGGTATGCAAATTCCCATAGTTTTCGGCAGCTTAGTGGAAAGCCTAGGGTGCTTTTAGGTTCTGTGAGAGGCCCTGTCTTGAGACAAAGGACAGAAGGAAGTCATAGAGGAAGAGATATCAATTGCTCTCCGCTGGCCTCCCCACAGATGTCTGCACCCACACGTTTACAGGCACACATCATCCAAACACAAAGAAATATTTTGAAAAAAATTTTTTTTACACAGGGTCTTACTGCCTGGCCTGGAACTCACAGATATCTGTCTGCCTCTGACAGACTAATACTAATTTTTATGTTAAATATAAAGATAATGATAACAGATAATAAAGTAATAATGCACTAGATGCCAGATATTATGTTGTAGAGGAGTTTATTAAATGAGCATGGGGGGAGAAGGAAAGGGGAGGAGTACCCCAGAGAGACAGAGGAAGAGGAAGAGAGGGGAGGAAGAGGAAGAGAGAGGAGTAAGGTAGGACTGTCCTTTTATATAGCCCTGGACAGGGCCACGCCCAGTGGCAGGTAAGCAATGACATCACAGGTAGGCAGACTGAAGCAGAATTCTAACACTAATACCTAGGCATGTGAAATCATGCCTAGCTAAATTAAAATAAATAAATAAAGTATACTGTTGTGGCCGGCATAAGCATCCCCAAAAGTGTCCCCTGCTTTTTCTGCATGACCAACTCCCCAGCTACATATGCCCCTTACCTTCAGGTTCTGCATGAAAAGGCCCTTCACTCAGATCCTAGGCCAGCGCTTACTAATTTAGGCAAATCACTTCTCACCAGCTTCCCCACCTCACACCTGGAGAATGCATCCATTAGAAGCAACGTTGAAGCTTATTGGCTCACTCCTCTAGTCCCGGCCCTGTAGAGAGGTAGATCTCTGTGAGTTCCATTAAGTAGAAAGTTCCAGGACAGCCAGGACTCGATGGTGAGACCCCATCTCAATAAGCAAACAAAAAATAAAAAATAAGCCAGGCGTGGTGGCGCACACCTTCAATCCCAGCACTTGGGAGGCAGAGGCAGGTGGATTGCTGTGAGTTCGAGGCCAGCCTGGTCTACAAAGTGAGTCTAGGACAACCAAAGCTACATAGAGAAACTCTGTCTCGAAAAACCAAAATAAATAAATAAATAAATAAATAAAATAATAATAAATAATAGGAAGGAGCGTGGCACATGCCTATAATCCCAGCATTCAGGCGGATCACTATGAGTTCGAAGCCAGCCTGGTCTACAAAGTGCGTCCAAGTTAGCCAGAGCTGTTACACAGAGAAACCCTGTCTCAGAAAACCAAAATAAGTAAATAAATAAATAAAATGAAAAGAAAGAAAGAAAGGAAGAAAATCAAAAAAGTTAAGCACGTTTGTTGCACTTGCAAAGGACCTGGGTTCATTTCTCAGCACCCACATGGTGGCTGCTTACAACTGCTCACGACTCCAGTCCCAAGGGCTCCTAGACCCTCTTCTCACCTCTGTAGGCGCCAGGCATGCATGCGGCACACGTGCATCTATGCAGACAAAACACTAATACACATAAAACAAAATTAATACGTTAAAAGAAGCAAAACAAAATGAAGAGAGGGAGGGATCCACAGCACCACATAAAGCCAAGCACTTGAAATCCCAGCACCAGGCAGGTGGAAGCAGGAGAATCAAAAATTCCAGGTCATTCTCTGTACACGTGGAAGTCCAGGCTAGCCTGGACTACCTGAGATCCTCTCTGTATGTGAAAGGGGAGGGGGGAAGGAGGAGGGGTGAGGGGGAGGAAGAGGGGGGAGAGGAGGGGGGAGGGGGAGGAAAGGGAGGAGAAGAGGAACAGGGAGGAGGGAGAGGAGGAGGAGGGGGAGGAAGAGGAGGAGGAAAGGGAGGAGGAGAGGAGGGAGAGGGGGAGGAGGGGGAGGAGGGGGAGGAGGGGGAAAAGGAGGAGGAGGGGAGGGAGGGAGGGAGAAAGGGAGAAAGAGGAGAAAGAAGGAAGGTGGGAAGAAGCTGGAAGCTGGGGCTGCAGGTGGTAGAGCACATGATCAACAGGAGTTAAGTACAGAGTACCAAGCCCTTTGCCCAAATTTAAAAATGAAATTAAAAACACAACACTTGGGGTTGGGGATTTAGCTCAATGGTAGAGCGCTTGCCTAGCAAGTGCAAGGCCCTGGGTTCGGTTCTCAGCTCTGGGGCAAGGGGGGGTGGGGGGGGAGACAAAAACGCAATACTTGTGTCTAGGGAGACAGCTCTGCGCTTACAAACATGGCATAACTCTTCCAGAAGACCTGAGCTTGATTCCCAAACACTCAAACACACACACAGACACATGATTTAAAGTCAACTTTGTGTGTTTATTTGTTCTGTGGGGGTTTTTTGTTTGTTTGTTTGTTTGTTTGTTTTGGTTTTTCGAGACAGGGTTTCTCTGTGTAGCCTTGGCCATCCTAGACTCACTTTGTAGACCAGGCTGGCCTCGAAGTCACAGCCTCCCGAGTGCTGGGATTAAAGGCGTGTGCCCCCACACCCAGCTTGTGTTTTGCTTTTTTTGAGACAGGGTTTCTCTGTGTAACTGTGGCTGTCCTGGACTCATTTTGTAGACCAGGCTGGCCTCATGCCCAGCTTTTGTTCTGTGTTTTGAGACAGGGTTTCTCAGTGTGGCCCTGACTGTCCTGGAAGTCCCTATGTAGATCAAGCTGGCTTTGAACCCACTGATCTCCGCCTGTTTCTGCCTCAAGAGTGCTGAGATTAAAGGCGTGTGCCACCATGCCCAGCCTAAAAGAAAACAGATCTTTAAAAGAGAAATGCAGACAGCGCCTTCTGAAAGGGCATCTGAGCCTGACTGGGGGCCAGCTGCTTGCCTTTCCAGTTCTGCAGTGAGGCATGCTGTGGCCTCAGGCAGGCTCTCCTCCTCATTTGTTCCCTTCCCTATCACCTGGTAGATGGGAGCAGAAAAAGACCAGACCCCTGACCCCTGACCCCTGACCCCTAGCCTGCTCGGCTCCTCACTGCTTGCAGTGCCCCTGCCCTGTTCTCTCTCTACTCCACCCAGATCCCTTGGCTCCCCTGAGAGTAGAAACCCTACTCCTCAATGCCCCACCCCCTTCAGCTCTGCCAGCAAGGAGATTGGCTTGTCTTGGGGAAGTTACAGGTTTCCTTTTGTCACTTTGGAAGCTGTTCCAGCCAGGAAGGGAACCCAAGTTGACTTGAAGCCAGGCCCTTAATTGGATTGGGTTCCTGGGGAGGCCATAAGTCCTCTCTGCAGCTCTGGAGAGAGAGGAAGGACTTCCTCCCCCAACCCCCTGTGCACCCCTCCACAGCACAGCTGAATCCTGCATGGCCCTACCACCTAAATAAGGACAGGATTAGGTAGCCAGTGATCTCAGCTCTCCCTAATATCAGGAAGGCTGACACACCAGCAAATACTGTGCATTTGTAGTCCTGTGTAGTCCAGTTTGATCTCTTTATTCACTCAGGCTGCCGATTTTTATCGAGAGTCTACAATGTGCCAAACACCAAACAGCATCTTGGCTTTGGGAAAGACTTCAATAGACAAATACCCAAATCAAAATGTCCTAGGCAGGCGACAGCAATGGGAGCGGTGAAGGAAAGCCCCAGGCACGGGGCTCAGCCAGCAAAGGTGCTTTTAGATGACCTGAGTTTCAATTCCTGAGAGCCACATGGCGGAAGGCGAAACACACATTATATGAGTGGGCTATGGAGAGTAAAGGAGAGGGGTTAGAAACAGTTGTTTAGCTGAGCAAGATAGAGCACCTCTTATCCAGCACTTGGGAGGGAGGCAGAGGCAGATGGATCTCTGTGAGTTGAGGCCAGCCTGGTGTACAGAGTGAGTTCCAGGGCTACATAGAAAGATTCTGTCTCAAAACAAAACAACGAAAAGTTTTCTTTTTAAGAAGATTTTATGCGTGGCTGGGCGGTGGTGGTGCACGCCTTTAATTTTAGCACTTGAGAGGCAGAGGCAGGCAGGTTGCTGTCAGTTTGAGGCCAGCCTGGTCTACAAAGAGAGTCCAGGGCAGTCCAGGCTACACAGAGAGACCTTGTCTCGGAAAACAAAAAATAAATAAATAAATAATAGAAATTTTATGCATGCTGGGTGTGGTGGCACATGCCTTTAATCCCAGCACTGGGGAGGCAGAGGCAGGTAGATCTCTGAGTTTGAGGCCAGCCTGGTCTACAAAGCAAGTCCAGGACAGCCAAGGCTACACAGAGAAACCCTGTCTCAGAAAAGCAATCAACCAACCAAACAACAACAACAACAACAAAAAAAAAAAAAAAAAAAAAAAGAAGAAGAAGAAGAAGAAGAAGAGAGAGAGAGAGAGAGAAAATAAATAAATAAATAAATAAATAAATAAATAAATAAATAAGTGTTATGTATGTGGGTGGTTTTCCTGTACATATGACTCTATACCATGTTCAAGCAATGCCCCCAGAGGCCAGAAGTGGGAGTCAGATGACCTTTTGGGGCTGCGGTTGTATGTGGCTGTGAGCCTCCAGGTGGGTGTTGGCAATCGAACCTGGTTGCTCTGGAAGAGCAGGCAGTGATCTCAAGCCCTGAGTCATCTCTCCAGCCCCCAGAGGGATTGAACTCATGTTGTCAGGTTCACCACTAAGCTCTTTGCCTGCACCGGCTCCCCGCCTAGAGAAATGGTTAGCCTAGCAGACTCTGCCGGGAGGGATGGATTAATCCACCCAGGATTAATAGATCAATGAATCACCTTGATGGTGACGGTTATAAAAGCCAGTTTGAGCTGGCAGTCCAAGCCTGTAACACTTGGGGCTGGAGAGACGGCTCAGGGGTTAAAAGCACTGGCTGCTCTTCCCAAGGAACCCGGTTCAGTTCCCAGCACCCACATGGCAGCTCACAAGTGTCTATAACTCCAGTTCCAGGGGATCTGATATCCATACTAAAAAAATAAATAAATAAAAGGAAAAACCGCACTTGGAAGCCAGAGGCAGACGGATCTCTGAGAAGCCAGCCTGGTCTACAAAGTGAGTCTAGGACAGTCAAGGCTACACAGAGAAACCATGTCTGGGGAAAAAATAAAAAAGGAAAAACTGAAATGCATGAAGTCCTTAAAAATTATTAAAATATTTAAAAGCTAGGCATGGTAGCACATGCCTTTAATATCACCACTTGGGAAGTAGAGGCAGGTGGATCTCTGTGAGTTTAAGGCCAGCCTGGTCTACAAATCAAGTTCCAGGAAAGCCAGGGCTACACAGAGAAATCCTGTCACAAAACAAAACAAACAAAAAAAAAAAAAGAAAAGAAAAGAAAAGAAAGCTGGGTGTGGGGGTGTACACCTATAATCCCAGCACTTGGGAGGCAGAGGAAGGGGAGAATCTCTGATTTCGAGGCCAGCCTGGTCTACAAAGCGAGTCCAGGACAGCCAAGGCTGTCTTGAAAAAACAAACAAACAAATTAAAATGTTTTTTAAAAAAAGAAAAGAAGCTGGAGATTCATAATTTTATAGATGGTCAAGGCTAGCCTGGACTATATAATGAGCTCAAGACTAGCCTAAGCTGTATAGGAAGATCCTGTCTCAAAACAAAAGTTGTCTTTTAATGTCCATACATGTGCTGTGGTCTGGGTAGCACACACACACACACACACACACACACACACACACACACACACACACAAATAAAAGCTTTTTAAATTTTATTAAAGGTGGCTGAAAATGGATAGGAGCCGGGCATGGTGGCGCACGCCTTTAATCCCAGCACTCGAGAGGCAGAGGAAGGCAGATCGCTGTGAGTTCGAGGCCAGTCTGGTCTACAAAGTAAGTCCAGGATGGCCAAGGCTACACAGAGAAACCCTGTCTTGAAAAACCAAAAAAAAAAAAAAAAAAAAAAGGATAGGAGGTGACAGGACTGAAGTTATCTAGATTATGACCTCCTGTTCCACCTACTGCTCATTGGTTGCTCCCTGTCTCTACCTCACTAAATTCACACTGGCTGCAACTTCCTACTCAAGGCTCACACCATCATCAATCATCACCACCACCATCAGCATCATCGTCATCAGCATCATCATCATCACCATGATGGAGCACTTACCATGTGCCTTTTGCATGCATTGCAATGTGCCTTCGGCTGTGGGACACTGTCCTCTAGGCACGACAAGGCCCTCGAGGGCCTTGAAATCTCAGCAGCTGGGCCTAGTCAAAGGGCACTTGCTTAGGCTAAGCCAGTTCAGCTTTCCAAAGTAGGAGTGCTTTGGAAGACCCGACCCTCCCTGAAGACAGTTAGCTGTTGCTAGGGGAGCCACAGGGATGCGCACACAGAGACACACAGGGGTCAGGTTGGGGGTGGGGGGACTTGCTAGGGGAAAGGCTACAGAAGCCCAGACCCCAGGATTCATACAGAGAAAAGAGGTTCTGGAAGACCCACCCTCCCCAGGAACCTGAGTGTACATAAGCAGCTAATGGTGGCTGGAATAGGTTCACAGGACCCTGCTCCTCCCTGAAGACATATAGACAGTTAACTGGGGGTGGGGGGAGGGGCGGGGAGTAAGAAACCTTTTCTTCACTGAGTAGCCAATCACAAGCCACCATGGACCTGTAAGTAACCCTAATTGAATTTGTTGGTAAACCAAGCCAGACTTGGGTGTGAATTGTTTCTTTGGCCTGTGGTTGGTAAATAGACATTTGTTCATCTGTCTAGGAAAAATTCACAGGAGACTGTCTGGTTCCATTTCCCTATCCAGCTAAATGTCATAGTGCTCCCGTCACGGGGGGGTGGGGGGCGCGCTTCCGTCATGGGGGGAGGGGCAGGCTCAATGGGAATGCATCACTTATCAGAGCAAAAACAGCTGGCAAGTGAAGGGGGCGGGACCCAAAAGCAAGCCTGCTCTGACGTCACGCACCTTTCACACCTCCCCCATCTGCAATCACCTCAACTGTCATATGGGCAGCAGGAGGGTGACCCGGAGACTCTCAAATGTGTCTGCCTTTCCAGGTGTCCTTTCAGCTCGGAACACAAACCTGAGCTTCAACCTAGAGAAATGGCCCTTCACCACAAAGCTGGTGGCCCTGGCTCAGATGAAGTGGCCGTTTCCCATTCTGAAAATGTGCAGGACAGCCAGCATTGCCCTGGAAGACATCAACCCCTCCGTTGCTCCAAAGCAACAACGCCAGAGCCAAGCAGGCCAGCCCTTCCTCCTCAGAAAGTTAGCTTTGACTAAGGACCTTTCTGCTTCTCTTCAGTGGTTCACGGTTCATTTATCAGCTTATTTATTTGGTCTTTTGAAGCCTGAACAATCAGTTCCTCACATCACAGCTTGTAAGCAGAGGGGGCAGGAAGCCATCTGAAACTCTTTCCCAGATGACAAGAGCCCTGCCCTTCCCAAAGAATAACGGTGCTCTCCGGTTCCGAGGTGCGCTGAGATCCCAGCAACCTACGGGGGTGGCCCTTGCAATGCAAGACCAGAAGCAACCATGCACCTTATGTCTTCCCACCTGTACCTCAAGGCTTGGACAGCCCCAGGCTTCCCACTCCCTGGCTGGCAGCTTGTGAGCTTGGGCTTGGCTGGTTGGTTTGCTTCCTGTCTGGGCCCTGCCCTTCTGGAGCCAAGCTTCCTACTGCATGTCCGTATTTGGAGCCCAGCCTGCCCGGCTTCTTGCAGAAGAACTCCCTGTACCCAGCTCTCTGCCTCTGCCTACCTCATCCCACAATGCACCGGGAACAGCCCGTGGCAGAAAGACAAGCTCCTTGTCATAACTGATCTCTCTCAGATACCTTCAGGGTCCTGACAAGTGAACCCCCCCCCCCGCACTTATCTGTTGTTCCTGTCTGTTTCTGGCCTCTGTGTCTGGTGGTTCTGGAAGGATTCCTTTCTTCTGCGGAGCCAACACACACCCATCGGCTGCTGGGTCCACCCGGAGACCGAGAAGAGGATATCCAAGCACACAGCCCTGTGTGCTGCTAACAGTGATGGATTCTCACAGCAAAAGGCTTAAAGTCCAGGCTGAGAGAAGCACATAACAAGATCTGCTGGGGGTGGGGATGACAGAAGAAGGTAAAAAAAAAAAAAAACAGGCTAGAAGCAATAGTTCCTGCTGATGAGAAGTGACCCCGGCAGGAACCAGCAGGAAGGGGATATTTGTGACCTGGAAGTGTCCCTGCAGACTGCCCTTTTCTTACTTGCCGGGGCGGGGGGGGGCGGGGGGGTCTGTACTTTATGGAGTGGAAAAAACCTGCGGGACCTACAGCAGGTGACAAAACCTAACGTTAGCCTCTCCAGGCACACAGTCACCTGGCACTTCTGGAAATGCCCAGCCTACAGGGAGGCGAGAGCCCAGTGTGAACTGGAGGAGAAAGGGCACACTCCACACTGAAGGAATGCTCTGCAAAATAACTGGCCCGTTTCTTCTAAAGCACCAGACTAAAGGAAATTGGCCCTGGCATGGTAGTAGTCATCTACGACCCCAGTGCTCAGAAAGGCCTCGAGTTCAAGGCCAGCCTGGGTTACATGGTCCATCTGTCTCAAACACAAACCAACAGAGAAATGACAACCACAGCCAACAAAATAAACACGTGAGGTGGTGGGGGGGGGGGCGGGGCTGAGTTGAGTTTGGTATGCTGGTATGGTGACTCACACCTGTAATCCCAGAATTTGGGAAGATGAAATAGGAGGATGGCCATGTGCTCGAGGCTGCCTCAGGCTGCATAGTGAGTGGCCACTGAGATGGGGGAAGGGGGGGGCAATGAGGTGTGAACAGCTATACTCACAGCAATTGAGGGGGGAGGAGCCTAAGTTCAATGCCTGGGCTGCATTGCCGTGGGTGGAGGATGGTGACAGGCCAGTGACGTGTAAGACGCAAAGGAATTTATGGGAAAGACAGAAGCAGATGAGGTAGAAGTTTATTAACTGCACTGTGGTGTATGAAGCAGCTCAGCTCCCTGGGAAGGGGGTCTCATCTCCAGGCCGAGGGGTGGAAGAGTTTTACCAGCAGGAGCCAGTTGTTCAGTTATCTCACAGGCCATTTGTCTGGGTCTATATCAGAGCGGGCAGGCTGGCTGTGCCGTTAAGCAGTAAAATTTAAAGCAGGACTCATCCTTGTGGGCCATTTGGGGCCAGGCACTGTGGGTCACTGGGAGTTAGGCTCTGAATGTTTATATAAGACGTTCCAAGTCACGGGTCAGGATCCAACCGTTAAAATGTGGGGATTTTTGTCTTATTTTCATTTTGAACTGTTTGTCTCTATAACCCGGAGCTCTAAAAATAAAAGTACTGACTTGATGGTAAATTTCCCAAATCTTTTTGTTTTGGTTTGGTTTTGGGTTTGGGTTTTCGAGACAGGGTTTCTCTGTGTAGCCTTGATTGTCCTGGACTCACTTTGTAGACCAGGCTGGCCTCGAACTCACAGCGATCCACCTGCCTCTGCCTCCCGAGTGCTGGGATTAAAGGCGTGCGCCACCACTGCCCGGCTCAATTTCCCAAATCTTATTCCTCGAAGTTGCCCTCTGACCTTCACACACATACACACACACACACACACACACACACACACACACCCCACATATATGAGACACTGACATTACAGTCTAGGGATGTACCTCAGTTAGGAGACAGTATTTGCCTAGCATGCATGAAGCTCTGGGTCCCATCCTCAATACCACATAACCAGGCATGGCGACATAACAACACTCCCAGTTTTTGGGATGTGGAAGCAAGAGCTTCAGATACATGGCAAGTTCAAGGCCTGGAGATGGAGGCAGGAGGATGAGGAAAATCAAGGTCTTCCGTGCTCGACCTGGGACATATGACATGTGTCTCAAAACAACAACAACAAACAAGACTGGGGAGGATAAAGAGAGTTGAACGGAAAGGCAGAGTGTTATAGAATACTGTCTCTGGCCATGATACAGCTCTTTCACTCCAGAACTCACAAGCAACTATGATAGCCTGGAGGATATTGGGAGCATTATGCAGGAGGGAGGGAGGCCCCACCCGGAGGGAGGCCCCACCCCTCGCTGAGGATCATGGGAGTTCATGGTTGCTGGGGAGGGAGACATTTTCTTCGTTGGTGCAGCTGCTGGAAAGGTGGCCCCTGCTCCAATAAGTGACCTCTCACCCATGCACCTGGATGCTGCCCTAACGAAGTCCATTGAGAAAGGAAAGAGCGCCGGGGCGTGGTGGCGCACGCCTTTAATCCCAGCACTCGGGAGGCAGAGGTAGGCGGATCGCTGTGAGTTCGAGGCTAGTCTGGTCTACAAAGTGAGTCCAGGATAGTCAAGGCTACACAGAGAAACCCTGTCTCGAAAAACCAAAGAAAAAGAAAAAAAGTGAAAGGAAAGAGCCTGGGCAGTGGTGGAGCGCGCCTTTAATGCCAGCACTCAGGAGTAGAGGCAGGCAGATCTCTGGGTGCTAGGCCAGCCTGGTCTATCGAGGGAGTTCCAAGACAGCCAAGGAGCCTGCCTGGCCTACAAAGTTAGTCTAGGACAGCCAAGGCTACACAGAGAAATCCTGTCTCGGAAAACAAAACAAAACAAAACAAAACAAAAAGTTTAAACCATGGATATAGATAAACAAGGTAAAATAGATAAGATCTTCAAAAACCTCAGAGACCTAGAGAATATGGCATTTAAAGATGGTTTTTTATGATTTTAAAGATCCTTCGACAATAAACAGATTAACTCCTGGCAACACCCAGCCTACCTCAGAGAAGATGATGAGCATCAAAGAACCTCCTTATGGAGATGGCTTCAGATGTGGCAAACCAGCTACTGGGCAAAATGTCCTCATTTCTGCCACAGACAAGCTTGCCTAAAAGTGGGCAGCCTTGGATGCAGGCACAGTCGACGGCCAAACTCTGCCAAGACAGGGTAAGCAAATCCTCAATAGTTCCTGCTTCACAAATATGTGTGCCAGATATTCTGGGCCAGAAGGCTGAAGATGATGCTCCAACGTTATAGAGAATTTTGGATGACTGTTCAGATAGCGAACTGTCTCAGTCATTTTCTCATTTGGGAAGCTGCTAACCCAACCCCCCCTGTCTACTCAGATAATTAATTTTATTCCTTCTCAAGTCTCTGATGGGGTTTGAAGATCAGATAGTTTAGTTTTACAATTAAGCTTAATTGTTTATGGGTTTGTTTTGTTTTGTTTTGTTTTGTTTTTGCCTTTTGAGACAGGGTTTCTCTGTGTAGCCTTGACTGTCCTAGACTCGCTTTGTGGAACAGGCTGGTCTTGAACTCACAGCGATCCTGAGTGTGCCACCACGCCCGGCTGGGATTAAGATGTTTTTAGGTCTAGTTCTATCCAGGTTTCTAGGTTGATATGATAGATGTTGATTTGCATTCAGAGTTATAGACTCACCAAGATAGGAAAGACATTTTCTCTAAGGTTGCAAATAGGCAAAACCACCATGAGTATAACATTTGTATAATTCCTAGTTGTCTTGTGGTCCTTCTTGCTATATGTAGTTTATTGTATATATGTGTAATAATATAAATGTATATGTAAAAGTAAAAAAACAAAATAAACAGATAAACAAACCATAGGAAGCAAAAGGGGGATTAGTTGAGAAAAGGAAGGGGTTTCAGCAGGAAGGATGTACTGGGGGTGATTATGATAAAAATAATTATATTTACATATGAAGATGCCATAATAAAGGCAGTATCATGTCTTAATATGTGCTAATGAAGACTGTTAAAATATTTTATTTACATTTATTTTATTTTTTCTGTGTATGAGTGCTTTATGTGTGCATATCTCTGTGTGCCTGGTGCCCTCAGAGACCAGAAGAGGGCGTAGGATCCCCTGGAGCTGGAGTTACAGATGGTTGTGAGCCACCATATGGGTGCAGGGATAACTAACCCAGGATAAGCAGATAGTGCTCTTAACCACAGCGCCACGGGTCTGGCCCCTTAAAATAGTTTAAAGCCAGCATTCCTGCCTTTAATGACTTTCACTTGCTGTGTGTACTTGTGTGTGCACATATGTGTACGTGTGTGTGTGTGTGTGTGTGTGTGTACATGTGTTGGGGCACATGTGTAGTGGTCAGAGGACAGCTTTAGGGAGTCCATTCTCTCCACCACGTGAACCCCAGACCTAACCCAGGTCGTCAGGCTTGGCAGCAAGCCCCTTTACCCACTGAGCCACCTCACTGGCCCTGCGGTATATTTTCACATAGTTAAAATACAAATATATGATTGTTGTTGTTTTGTGACAGGGGTTCCCTGTTCCCCAGGCTGGCCTTGAACTCTCTATGTAGCCTGGGCTGACAGTCTTTCTGCCTCATCCTCCCAAATGCTAGAGTACAGGTGTGAACCACCATATTCAGCTATAGGTTTATTTACCTAGCTAGGCATCATATCTTTAAACCTTTTGTAATATACAGAGATGTGACAAAAAAAGAGGTGACTTCAGCAAAGGGCATTTTAGAGTTCATTCTATGAGTCTTGCAACCTTTCTATAGGTTTGAAATACCTTCAGTGATAAACATTACAGGGGCTGGAGAGATGGCTCAGAGGTTAAGAGCACTGGCTGCTCTTCCAAAGGTCCTGAGTTCAATTCCCAGCAACCACATGGTGGCTTACACCCATCTATAATTGAGAGCTAGTGCCTTTTTCTGTTGTGCAAGTGTTTATGCAGGCAGGCAGAACACTGTATACATAATAAATAAATCTTTTTTTTTCCCCTTCGAGACAGGATTTCTCTGTGTAGAGGACTCACTTTGTAGACCAGGCTGGCCTTGAACTCAGAGCGATCCACCTGCCTCTGCCTCTGGAGTGCTGGGATTAAAGCCGTGTGCCACTATGCCTGGCCTTTTTTTTTTCTTTCTTTTTTAAATGCTTTAAAAAAATATTTGAAGCCAGGCATGGTGGTGCGCACCTTTAATCCCAGTACTCGGGAGGCAGAGGCAGGCGGATCGATATGAGTTCGAGGCCAGCCTAGTCTACAAAGCGAGTCCAGGACAGCCAAGGCTACACAGAGAAACCCTGTCTCAAAAAACAAAAAACAAACAAGCAAAAATATTTATTTATGTATTTATGAGTGCTTCTTTCTGCATGTACACTACAGGCCGGAAGAGGGCACTAGATCTCATTATAGATGGTTGTGAGCCACCATGTGGTCGCTGGGAATTGAACTTAGGGACTCTGGAAAAGGAGGCAGTGCTTTTAAGCCACCAAGCCATCTCTCCAGCCCAAAAATTTATTTTTGTATTATTATTATGATGATGATGATGATGATGATGATGATGATGATGATGTCACATTACATCCCGATTGTAATCTCCTGGTTTTTACCTTCCTGTTCCCCTCTCCCTCCCTCCCTTTTCTGGTCTATTCCTTCCCCTAGACCTTTGACTGGTAGGGTCCTCTCTCATCCTCTGACCACAGCCTACGGGGTCTCATCTGGATGGAAAACTATTATTATTATTATTATTATTATTATTATTATTATTATTAATTATTACATTTGTTATTTACTGTTTGTGTGCTTGACAGGCCTGACATGGTACCCGTGTGGAGGTCAGAGGACAATTTACAGGAGCCTGTACTTCACTTCCACATGTGTTTTTGTGCTGAAACTCAGGTCTTCAGGCTTGGCAGCAAGTGTCTTTACTCACTGAGCCATCACACAAACCTTCCTCTTAATTTCGGAGGCAGGGTCTCTCCACTGAACCTGGAGCTCACTGATTGGCTAAGCTGTCCAGCCAATGAGCTTCAGGGATTCACCTGTCTCCACTGTGGGTACAGATGCCCACTACCAGGCTGGCTTTTTATGTGAGTGCTGGGGATTCGAACTCGGGTCCTCGTGCTTGTGATGCAAGCACTTTACCCACAGAGCCGCTTCCTCAGCCCCCAGAATGTTCTTGTTTCCTTAAGGGGAAGTCCATGAGAAGATAAAATCTCTTCCTTGTAGAGACGGGGTGGGTGGGGGGATGGAGAGGGGGGAGGGGCACAGTAAAACAGACCACAAGGCCAAGCCACCATTCCAGTCACACTGACATCCACATTCCAAGCTCCCACAGCCCATTCCTGCTGGCATGGTATCTGAACCAATGAGGATTGCAAACTTCAAACTGCGAGATTTTAGATCTGCCTACAGCAGCTCTCAGGCCTAAGGAAAGGGTTGGGCTCAAAACAAATGCTCCTTCCTGCCCTCTGGGGACAAACTGGGGCTTGCTTTCTTTGCTGGATGTGGGTGTCCCCAGCTGCAGTGACTCATGGTAGGAGGGCCTAGTGACTCTCTCCTTCCTGCTACCAGGGTGGGGACCTGAGTCAGACCACCTGGACTTGAAGCTCAGCTCCACAAAGGACAGCTGTGTGGCTCTGAGCAAATCACCTGACCTCCCTTGAGTCTCGGTCCTATGGGGAATAACAGTTTTTCCAAGTAGATAACGCTGTCAGAGGACTTAGCGCTCAGCAACATTCCCTTCTCCAGCAGCATGGGGGAGGTGAGGCCAGCGATTTGAACTCAGACCATGCAAGAGCTCTCTACCTTTGGGCTCCACCCCTTAACGCCATAAGCTGAACCTCTATTCTATTCTGTTGTGGGATATCCCAGGCTAGTTTTAAACTTGCCATGAAGCTGAAGATGACCTTGAACCTCTGATCCTCCTGCCTCCACTTTCTAGTGATGTCTGGCATTTGCCATGAGGCCACAGCCTCTGTCTTATGAGGTGCTGGAGACTGAACTCAGCCTTGTGAAAGCTAGGTGAATGTGCAACTAGCTGAGCTATGCCTGCCTCTAGCTTTAATTCTGGCTCTGATCATTGTCGCCCCCGCCCCCCCTCCCTCCCCTCGCACCCCCCCTTCAAGCTTTTCCCACAGTGCCCCTGCCTTCTAAGTCTTTCTCGGATTTCAGGCAAACACACCTCCACCCTCAGTCCAAATAAACCACTTCCTCCAGGGATCCACAGCACGGAGTGGAGCGCCGCTCCTTGCTGTTTAAGTTGTTTGTGTAACTCGGGATCCCTCCTGCCCTAGCCCCAGCCCACAAGGGTCACAGAGCTCTAAAGCTCCATCCACAGCCCTCCTGGGGCTTTCCCAACAAATTCCTCCTCCCTCCAGCCCACTACTGCCGGGAAGGGAACATGCCCTCCCAACTTCGGGTACCAAAGGCTTCAGGTGCTGTAATTGGTCCGGGCTAGACCACATGATTCAACTCACCCAATCCTAAACGGCTGGGGTAGAGGCCAAGCTGCTCTTTAGCTTTGCTACTTTGTGCGTTTTAGGTTTTCCCTTTTCCTCTTTCCTTTCTTTTCTTTTTATTTTTGTTGTTGTTGTTGTTTTGTTTTTCGAGACAGGGTTTCTCTGTGTAGCCTTGGCTGTCCTGGACTCACTTTGTAGACCAGGCTGGCCTCAAAACTCACAGGGATCCCTCTGCCTCCCGAGTGCTGGGGTTAAAGGTGTGCACCACCATGCCCGGATGTAGGTTTTCATTCCTTTTTTCGAGATAGGACAGGCTTTCTCTGTATAGCCCTGGCTGTCCTGGAATTCACTCTATTGACCAGGCTGTCCTCGAACTCACAGAGATCCTCCTGCCTCCGCCTGCCACCGCGAAGCTGTTACTTTTTGGGTTGGGTTGGTTTTCGTGTGGGCTCTCACTCTGTACTCTAGGTTGTCCTCAAACTTGCTATTATGGCTTTAGACTCTCAGTGATCCTCCTGCCTCAGCTTCCCAAGTGCTGGGATTGCAGGTTTGAGCTACCATGCCCTGCGTGGACTCTGTTTTGCAAGCGTCAGGACACTTTGTCTCCAAGATGTTGTGGGCAGTCATCATGAAATTACAAGCTCATCTACTCTTGGATCAAAGCAATGCAGAGAGAGGCAGAGTTGGGGACATAAGGTTTCCTAGGCCTCCCTGAGCCACCGTGTCCATCCATCTCCAGGCCTGGCGTCTCCTGAGAGGGTTCCGTCCCTGCTCCCCACTGTCACCCCCAGCAGTCCCAGGCATTCCTGTGGATTTTGGGCACCCAGACTCAAGGCAAGCTGGGATGGATGGGTCTGATGCTGAAAGGACTATAAATGGAGACTTAAGGAGACGTTTAAGCGTTAGGAGAACGAGAGGCGCTCAGAAAGATGGGGGACACACTGGAGAACCCGAGTGTGGGTCTTTCGAGGAAGGATAAGACGTAACAAGTGTGGGTCCAGGCTTCTCACGCGGGCATCCAAGCCCACAGTGTTTTTCAACGGCCATGTGTAGGATTTGGTGGGGGAGGGTGTTGGTTGTTAAGAAACCTGTGTGAGGTCACTGGGTGGCTCCCCAGGCAGTATCTGACAGGATTGAGAATGATAAGGCAGCCAGCCACCCACAGGGATCCAGGAAGGTAGGCTATCTTTGACTGTAAACAGTTTGTAGTTTTGTTTGAGAGCCTCAGGAAATCTGAGGAAAGGAATGATGCCATACCCAAGGTCACGTGTGTTCAGACTTTTTCTTTCTTTCTTTTTTTTATTATTCTATTTTATTTTATTTTTTGGTTTTTTTAGACAGGGTTTCTCTGTGTAGCCTTGGCTGTCCTGGACTCACTTTGTAGACCAGGCTGGCCTCGAACTCACAAAGATCCACCTGCCTCTGCTGGCATTAAAGGCGCGCGCCACCACTCCCGGCCCATGTTAAGACTTTAAACCCAGGCTGTTGTTATTTAATCATAAAGGGCTATTACTATTATTGTTGTTGTTTGTTTTCCGAGACGGTTTTTCTGTGTAGCTCTGGCTGTCCAGGGCTAGTGTTGTAGACCAGGCTGGCCTCGTTCTCACAGATCCACTCGCCTCTGCCTCCCGAGTGCTGAGATTAAAGGTGTGCGCCACCACTGCCCAGTTAGGGCTATTAATTCTGTATCAGAACCCCTGGAGCCAGAGAGTCACAGGCAGTTGTGAGCTCTCTGACACAAGTGCTAGGAACGGAATTCAGGCCCTCTGCAAGAGCGGGAAGTGTTCTTAGCCACCGAGCCATCTCTCCATCACTTTGAGAGGCCTGGCTGAATAAGTCTAGCAACAGGCTTCAGTTTCTGTTAGTTCAAAGCAGGTCTGGCCCTCCGTTCATCAGAGGTGGGTTCAGCAGGCACGGGAAAATGTTGCAAGGAGGGAGCAGCCAACCAGAGACAGCCATAACCAGAGGAAGGCAAATTTTAAAGTGGTTTTTGCTGCTGGTATAATTGGTTAAGAAAGATATACTGAGCTGGGTGTGGTGGCACACGCCTTTAATCCCAGCACTCGGGAGGCAGAGGCAGGTGGATCGCTGTGAGTTCGAGGCCAACCTGGTCTACAAAGCGAGTCCAGGACAGCCAAGGCTAACACAGAGAGGCCCTGTCTCAACCCCCCCCCCCAAAAAAAAAGAAAGAAAAAGAAAAAAGAAAGACATACTGCCTGTCTGGGAATCTTCTGCCTCATGATGAACTCATGACCTGGCCAGAGTAGCCTTGTGTTTATTCAGTTTGCCCAGGCTTTCTAGTTTAAATGATTACTTAACTCACCTTTGGAATTTAAATGCTTGTAAAAACAGCCCTGGAGCTCACCAGGGGTCCCCATCCTGTCTGAATGGTGATCCCAACACGTTAATGATTATCTAGACCTCCCAAAAGCCTTTCAAAGGGTGTGTGTGTGTGTGTGTGTGTGTGTGTGTGTGTGTGTGTGTGTGTGTGTGTGTGTGTCACCATCCTGTCCGAGTGGTCACCCCAACATGTTGGATCCTGCAGAATAAATGCTCTTTGTTGTTTGCATACTGTTTGAGTCTGGGGTCTGTTCTTCAGAACGTTCCAGACCCTAACACCTCCTTTCTTGTATTAACTTTTTCATTGGTTTGTTTTGTGGATATGGGTGTATGCATGCTATGGCTTGTATGCGGAGGTTTGAGGACAATTTGTGGGAGCTGGTTTTCTCCCTTTACCACTTGGGTCTCAGGCCCAAAGTCTTGTTGATCGCTGAGTTTGGCAGCACTTGCCTTTTACCCTGTAAGCCAGTGGTTCGCAACCTTCCAAAAGCTGTGACCTTTCAATACAGTTCCTCATGTTATGGTGACGCCCCCCCAACCATAAAATGATTTTTTAAAAAGATTTATTATTTGTACAGTATTCTGCCCAGATGTGTGTCTACATTCCAGAACAAGGCGCTAAATCACATTACAGATGGTTGTGAGCCGCTATGTGGTTGCTGGGAACTGAACTCAGGACCTTTGGAAGAACAAACAATGCCCTTAACCTCTGAGCCATTTCTCCAGTCCCCCGTAAAATAATTTTTTGCTGCTACCTCATAATGTAATTCTGCTACTGTTAGGTATCGTAACTTAAGCACTTTTGGAGACAGAGGTTTGCCAAAGGGGTCTCCACCCACAAGCTGAGAAGAACACTACTCTAAGTCACCTCACAAAGGCTTCCTCAGTCTTGCTGGTGGTGACATAACACCGAGTTGGGTTCAGATCTTCACCCGCTTTTCTGTATCTTATGACTGTTTTGGTTGTATGTATGTCTTTCTGTATACGATGGGCATTCCTGAGGCCCTCGGAGGCCAGGAGAAGGCACTGAATCCGGAAGTGTTACAGCTCTGTGAGAAGCAGCAAAGAACTGATCCTGAGACAGGTTTTATATAGGGTTTCAGGGCTGGGGTCAGCACCTTTCCAGGGTGGCCTGGGATTGGTGGGATTTTGTGGCCTGATCTTGGGGCAAGCTCAGGGATTGGTGGGATTTTGAGTTCAGGGATTGGTGAGATTCTGTGGCATAATCTTGGGCTTTCTTTCTTTCTTTCTTTCTTTCTTTCTTTCTTTTTTTCTTTCTTTCTTCTTCTGTAGGTGGAGCTTGGCTGCCTGGGGGGAGAGAAGTTGGAAGTGTCCCCTGCATCCCTAAGAGCAGTTGAGAGGAGCGGGCGGGGGCAGCCATGATGGACAGTAGAGCAGTCTTAGGGTGGAGCCTGGTCACTTGTGTCTCGAAGGGCTTAAGGATCCTGTGGTCCTCGAGTTACAGATGGTTCTGAGCTGCCATGTGGGATCTGGGAACTGAACTTGGGTCCTCCGGGAAAAACAGCAAGTCCTCTTAGCTGCTGAGCCATCTCTCCAGCCCTTCACCCTGAGTTCATGAAGTGCTTGCTGCATGCCACAGCCTGTCCTGAGACTTCATGGGCACACATCTCCCACCACAGTTTTGAGGTGTCACTGTGACACCCTACCCATTGCGCCCTTGGGAGAGAACTTGACTTTTCCCGTCTCGGCTGCTTACTGTGTGAGGTGGAGGTTAGGCCTCCTGTGTGTTGTTTGATTCTGAAAACTGGAACCTAGTTCTCTCGCCCTTGCAAAGATGAAGACAGAATACTGGAGAGGTGGCTTGGGGGTTAGGAGCACTGGCTGCTCTTCCAGAGGACCCAGGTTCAATTCTCAGCTCCCACATGACAGCTCAACTCTCCCTGACTCCAGCTCCATGGGCGCCAACCATGCACATGGTAAAGGAGAGATAAACATGCTTTTTGTTTAGATCACAAGTGGAGGGATGAGAAAAAGACTTGAGAGCAGGTGATGTCTATACCCTTAGAAGTTGAACCACCGTGTGGGGGAGATTGGTTGTTAAACCAGCTGGAAAACATCCTTGAACATTCTGAGAGGAGGTATAAATGTGAGCCAAAAACAAGAGGCGGGGCCTTTGGAGACTTGGGATAGTTTTGGCTGTTCATCACTCCACTTCAAGATGCTCCTAGAGAGAACCACTTGAGGGAAGGCTTCGGGGCTCCGGGTTCCAGCAGAAGAAATCCTGCTGATTACGCCAGGAGACTTGTTCCTCAGAACTGGTATCTTTATAGTTTCATTATTGTATTCTTTAATCTCCTTTTCCTATTGTTTAGGTTAGTCAGGTTATAAGTGAGGTACTCTCGGTTAATAAGTTGGTAATAAAATATAATTGTTAAGAAAATTGAGCCTACCCACATGGTGCACATAGACACATGCAGACAAAATACTCATATATATAAAATAAAAATTTAAAGCAGAATACTCAAAGCTGGGCATGGTGGCTCACGCCTTTAATCCCAGCACTCAGGAAGCAAAGGTAGGCAGATCTCTGTGAGTTCGAGGCCAGCCTGGTCTACAAAAGCAAATCCAGGACAGTCAAGGCTACACAGAGAAACCCTGTCTTGAAAAACAAAATCAAAACAAAACAAAAAACAAACAAAAAGAACCCAAAACAAACAAAAAACATAGGGAGCTGAAGAGATGGCTCAGCAGTTAAGAACACTGACTTCTCTTCCAAAGGTCCTGAGTTCAAGTCCTAGGAACCCTATGGTGGCTCACAACCATCTATAATGTGATCTGATGCCCTCTTCTGGCGTGCGGTGCACATGCACACAGAACACTGTATATATAATAAATAAATAAACCTTTAAAACAAAAAACCAGACCCTGTCTCGAAAAACAAAACAAACAAAACAAAAACAAACAAACAAAAACCAGAATACTTCAAACTGGGCTGGGCAGTAGTAGCACACTGCCCTGTAATCCCAGCACTCAGGAGGCAGAGGCAGGCGGATCGCTGTGAGTTCGAGGCCAGCCTGGTCTACAAAGCAAGTCCAGGACAGCCAAGGCTACACAGAGAAACCCTGTCTTGAAAAAACAAAAAAAAAACAAAAAACAACAAAGCAAGTCCAGGACAGTCTAAGCTACACAGAGAAACCCTATCTTGGAAAAAGAAAGAAAAGAAAGCAAGCAAGCAAGAAAGAAAGACCAGCAACAACCAAACAAAAAGAGAATACTTCAAACCAGGGTTGATGTTGCATACCTGTGAGAAGGTAAAAGCAGGAAGATTTGAAGTTCAAAGTCATCCTCAACCACATAGCAAGTTCTAGGCAACTTAATCTACCCTGCCATAGAAAACAATACAAGGGCTGGAGAGATGGCACTGACTGCTCCTTCCGAGGTCCTGAGTTCAATTCCCAGCAACCACACGGTGGCTCACAACCATCTGTAATGTGATCTGATGCCCTCTTCTGGCATGCAGGTGTATGTGCAGCCAGAGCACTGCATACATAATAATAAATTTAAAAATTAAAAAAGAAAACAATACAAAAACAAGTCTGCTGGGGTGGCACACATGGTTGGAGGCTCTGTGCCAGCCTGCTCTGAGAAGCCTGGGTGGTGTAATGGGCAGTGGCTGGTGGTAGTTTCATCAGTCGTCAGGGCTACTTGTCCTAATCTTTCTAGAAACTCTTTTCTCCTCTAGGAGCCTGTCTGTCCTTCCCACCTTCAAATGACCTTCTCTCCAGGTGCCTATGTGTCAGTGAGAGGGCAGGGACCCTCTCAGTCAGGATGGCTAGCCACTGATGTGTTTGGCCTCACAGAGACCCTGTCCTCCCCAGAGGCACACTGTGGCTCCTCTTATCCAACAGTCTGCAAACACCTCGGGGCTTCCCAGCTGGAAGGGCCCAGGCCTGTGACTTGGGGCCTTAGACAGACTCCAGAGAGTACCCAGGCACCCTTGCCTTTCCTGTGGGGCCACTCTAGACCCCCAAAGAAGTCAATTTCTGAACCAGGCCTTCCGGTTTCTTCCTGGCCTCCTCTCAGCCAGACTATGAACTGTTGTGTGGGTGTGAACTGTGATGGCCACCTGACCTGCCAGAGATGCGCATGTTAGTAGGCTGTCCCATGAAAGCCTGACTCGATGCTCAGCTCTCGGAATTCCACAGGTGGTCCCCGAATTTCGCCTGAGGGTAAGGAATCTTGTTTCAGAGGATGGCAAGTGAGTACCACGGAATGTCTGGTACACAGTGCACCCCAACTCCTAAAGAACGGACGGAACCATACCCGGTCAGAGGGCGACCTCTGGGGATGCGTGGGTGTGGGTTGGAAAAAAGCCTCCAGGTATTTTCCTCTTCTGTTTCTCAGACAGAGTTGCCCTGGCTGGCCTAGAACTTGCTAGGTAGACCAGGCTAGCCTTAAACTCTCAAACCTCCTGTCTCAATATCTCAATCCTGAGATTACTAGAGAGTTTGACACCATACCTGGCAAACAGGTAAGACTTTTTCTTAGCTCAATGTCTCACAAAGAAAGCAAATCAGTTGTTCTCCAGGCTGCCCAGGAGGCCACCGGAAGGCACATACATACCTGCACTACAGACGTAAGAGGCTCCCGGAAGACAATGCAGAAGTCTGAAGCTCAGCCTGGACACATTGCACATTCTGAGCAGAGTCCCACTCGAATAACCAGAAACACATAGGTGCAGTCCTGGGCTAGCCTGGACCCTTCCACATGACCCCTACTTCCACTCTTGCTGGCCATCCACTGCAGCCATCTTTGAACCCATTGGTGATGACAGCAAGATCTCTGCCAGGGACTGGAGTGCTAGGATTACAGGCCTGTACCACTACCCCACCCCACCCCCTGCCCGACTTGATTTTTGAAATAAGCTCTCTGATTGGTCTGGAGCTACCCAAATGGGCGGGGTTGCCTGGTCCACACACCAGGAATCCTTCAGGGTCACTTCTCCCAACACTAGGAACACAGATGTGTGCTACTACATTTGGTGCTAGCAGCGGAACTCAAGTGCGGAGTTTTATGCGGAAGCTGTGCGGCGGAATAGCCCAGTCGGACTGATTCAAGTCCTGTAGCTGCCAGAAACAGCCACCAAATGGAGGGTCTGGAAACGGGGAAGAACACTACTGGTTCAGTGTAGTGTCAGGTCTGTCTCTACAATGAGGGTGCTTTTCCTCCCACCTGGCCAACGGTAGTTTGAAGCTCAGGTAGGAAAACCAATGGGAGGAGGGGACAGTCTGGACCCTAAGGTGAGGTCAGTGGGCTGTTTTGTTTTGTTTTTCTTTTTCTTTCTTTCTTTTTTTATTATTATTTTTGTATGTTTGTTTTTTGTTTTTCAAGACAGGGTTTCTCTGTGTAGCCCTGGTTATCCTGGAATTAATTTGTAGATGAGGCTGGCCTCGAACTCACAGCAATCCGCCTGCCTCTGCCTCCAGAGTGCTGGGATTACAGGCACGCGCCATGACACCCGGCTTGTTTTTCGAGGGACAGGGTTTCTCTGTGGGTCTTTGGCTGTCCTGGACTCGATTGGTAGACCAGGCTGGCCTCAAACTAACAGAGATCCGCCTGCCTCTGCCTCCCAAGTGCTGGGATCAAAGGCGTGAGCCACCACACCCAGTGCTAGGGGGCACTTTGCTCTACATGCTGAGCAGCTTGGGGAGATGAGGGGACAGTTGCAGGGAGCCACAGGTTCCTCTTCAGGATCCTGGGAGAAGAAGCACAGAAGCCCCCAGCTGTTACAGCAAGGCTTGCTTGAGAACCAAGCCCACGTCATTCCTGGCTTAAGGCCTGCAGATGCCAGCGAGAGCACTGGCAAGGATGAGTAATTTCTTCCCTCTGTCTGCTCCCACACTTACCCTTGCTGGGCCCCAGGGAGCCCAAGCTTGGTGGCCCCAGCTGTGGGGTGGCTACCGCCCCCCCCCACATCAGGCTTTGCTGTGCTGAGGGCTGCCACCACCACTCCCCCCATCTCTGGCAGCCCCTTTGATCAGTGTCTGAACTCGCACCCCAGCCCCATGGTCCAGCTCCACTCTGAATAGAGCCATTGTGAGAGACGCCCAAGAGTCGCCATGGCCCGGGGCCAGCACACGTGGCTCCCTTGCAGATGCCCACAGAGGCCCTAGGCCAGGAGGGCCAGGCTAGCCTGAGAGGAGGGGGGAGGGGTTTTGAGCTGCTGCTGCTGCTGCTGCTGCTACTTGAGGCGCCAGCCTGCAGCAACTGCACTGCCTGGATAGGCCGTGCCCTGGCCTCTACCTGTCTCTAGTCTGAGAGAGGGGTGGAAGGAGGGGTTAGGCTCATCCCAGGAACCTTTGAAGCTTTGGAAAAGTCCCCAGGCTGGCCTCTGGGATATCTCATGCTCTCACTGAAATCACGATGGGAGAGAAGAGGCCAGAACCCTATTCCTCGGGCCCAGGTGACCGCAGAGGCCTGGGAGGAGCAAGAGAGCGAGCCCAGGAAGGCTCCGAGGTCCAGAGGTGGGTGGTGAGAAGAGGAGCCAAGGATTTGTTGTTCCATAATAGACTGCCAGGGTCTCCCAGGCTGAGCCTGCCATGATGGTGTCATAACACCTAGTGCTGTTTACTCAAGACTTACTAAATGTCTGGGTGCCGTGCCAAGAACTTCGTATCTCATTTGACCCTCCTAATATCCATAGAAGGCAAATGTTAGCACTATCCCTGAGGCAGCTGTTGTTTCCCAGGTAGTTGACTAAGCACAAAGGGGCTCAGTCAGGGTGGGGCCCTTAGTGCTAAAATCCACCCCCTGGATTTCAACAGTACCCTGAAGGTCAGTCTTATTTTCTTTCTTTTCTTCTTCTTCTCCTCCTTCTTCTTCTCCTCCTCCTCCTCCTTCTTCGGTTTTTCGAGACAGGGCTTCTCTATGTATCCTTGGCTGTCCTAGACTCGCCTTGTAGACCAGGCTAGCCTCGAACTCACAGCGATCTGCCTGCCTCTGCCTCCCAAGTGCTGGGACTAAAGGCGTGCACCACCACACCCAGGTTTTTGTTTTTGTTTTTCAAGATACAGTCTCTCTGTGTAGCCTTGGCTGTCCTGGACTTGCTTTATAGACCAGGCTGGCCTCGAACTCACAGCAATCCGCCTGCCTCTGCGTCTGCCTCTGCCTCCGCCTCCCAGAGTGCTGGGATTAAAGGCGTGGGCCACCATGCCCAGCTTATTTTCCTTACATTGCAGTGGAGTGGAGCTAGCCTCTCACAACTAGGCATCTGGATTAGGGATTCAAACTCGGATCTGACTCTAGACCCCATCAGGTCCCCACCATATTCTCTTCTCTTCCTGCCTCAGACCCCCACCTGCAGGATGCAGGATGGTGCGAGGACTGAACAGGAGCTGAGCTGGGCTCAGGGGACCTGAGAGTAGGCAGACTGAAGGCCACCTGTTTTCCCTGAATAACAAACCAGGTCCTCATACTAGAAGAGGAAGTGGTAGGGCTGACCGGTTCAGTGGTAGGGTGCTTGCCTGGCACGCACAAAGCCCTGGATTCCACCCTCAGCCCCTTGAGGAATAAGTGAACAAAGCAAGGAGTAGGTGGGGTGGTGGGTGGGGGAGCCCGAACAGCCTAACCTCCCAGTCAGGGCTGAGGCCTGCAGAAAGAAGAGACCTCAGAGCACCCTGGCTACAACGAGGCTCACAGGAACATGGCCTGATACCCTGCTCTCTCCTCCCAGGCTCTGGGTGGCTGTGTGTCCCTGGGCATTGTCACATCTCCTCCTGGACTGTAGCTCCACTGTCTGTGGAAGGAAGTAAATTAGCCTCCCCCTCCTTCCCCCACCCCCCACCCCAGGAGCCAGTCCTATCTTTCTGTCATAAGACCCATGGGTGGAACTCAGGTCAGCATGCTTGCTTGCCCAGCATTACACAGAGAGCCATCTCGATGGCCAGCTGTAGTCTTTTTGGTTTTGGTTTGGTTTCGTCTTTTGAGACCACGTCTCATGTGCCCCAGGCTGGCCTTGAACTTGTGATCCTCCAGTTCAGCCTCTGGAATGCTGGAATGACAAGCAGTCGCTATGCTCAGCCCATCCTTAGCTCTCAGAGCCCTTAGTAAAATTTCCAGGGGACAATTGCCCGGCAGAAAGGATGAGTCACTCACAGGAATCTCAGGCATTCCTAAAGATGACTTATGCTGGCTGCTGGCTGTCACCAAGTAGAAAAACACCCCTCCTTCCAGAAGGCCTGTGGGGCAAAGGGCAGCACAGGGCAGTGTCCCCTCACAGTACTTCTAGAACCCACCCAGGGAGTAGGCTATGGGCCTCTGTATCCTGGTGTCTTTGGTGAAGGGACACTAGACTTGTGGCCGCCACTGAGACCTTGCACAGAGAATATACTGATATTATCCCTGGGCCTCCGTCTCTGTCTCCACCAAACAGAGGTCAGCTCACTGCCGTGCCAGCCTTACAGGGTCTTTCTGAGGCACAAACAGCACAAGAAGAGAAAGAAAACTGGAGGCCTGGCATGGTGGTGCATACCTGTGCTCCCAGAGGCAGAGGCAGGCCACCTAGGGCTTCATAACCAGACCCTGTCTCAAACACAAAAACAAAACAAAAAAAAACAACCCAAAAGCCAGTGGCTGGGGAGATGGTCCTGTTGGCAAAGCGCTAGCTATACAAGACAGGGTACCTCAGTTCCATCTCAGAAGCGCATGGAAAAAGCCTGGCAAGGTGGCTGCCGTGCACTTGTAGTTGTCCTTGGAAGCCAGAGGGCGTAGGAACTGCAGTTACAGACAGCTGTGAGCCTTCTGACATGGGCGCTGGCAACCAAAGCTAGCTCTCCAACCCTGAGAACTCCCCTCAGTCACTTACCATCTCTGTGTGGATGTGTATGTGTGTATATGCACAAGCATGTAAGTCTATGCACACAGGCATGTATGTGGAGGGCTTAAGGATGGTCTAGGAGTGGGCTCTCTCCTTCCATCGTGTCGGTCCCACAGATAGAATACAGGTTGGTTTTTGTTTGTTTGTTTTTCCAGACAGGGTTTCTCTGTGTAGCCTTGGCTGTCCTGGACTCACTTTGTAGACCAGGCTGGCCTCGAACCCACAGAGATCGACCTGCCTCTGTCTCCCAAGTGCTGGGATTAAAGGCTTAGAATACAGGTTGTTAAGCTTGGTGGCAAGTGTCCTCACCTGCTGAGCCATCTCACCAGCCCTTTGTTGAGTATCATGTGTCCCAGGCTGGCCCTGAACTCACTATGTAGCTAAGGATGACCTTGAACTTCTAGTATTCCAGTGTCTCCTGGGCTCTGGATTATAGGTGCATGCCTCTATAGCCTGCAAACTGGCACTCTCTCAGTCACCACTATAATACGGGACTCTGATGTTATTGCCTTCATTTTAGAGAGAAAACGACTAACGCTCCTGGAGAAAGGTCAGGCTAGACCTTGAATTTATGCAATCTGGCTTTGTTTTTTTCAGACTGGGGGAGTCTTACTCGGTAGATCAGGCTGGCCTTCTACTTCTGTGACTCCTGCCTCATCCTCCCCATCCCCCCAAGTGCTACAGACATACACTGCCCTGGCTGGCTCAGCTCTTCTCATTGGCTCCCAGGGTTCTGCAAGCTGGCCGAGCAGGGCTGGCATCCTCTCGTGGAGATGCTGGGGTTCTTGTGATTGCGGTCAAACAGTGGGTGAGCAGACCTAGGGCTTCCTCTTTCACATCTCTGGGAGTTAGGACTGGTTGTCAACTCAGCTGGGAAAATGAGCCTGAACACCGAGCAGGGCGTCTTTGGTGCCCTGGACAAAGCACGGCGGCGGCTGTCTTCCAAGAACAAACTTCCCAGGGAATAGGAAGTGCACCTGTGATTTCCCAGGATTGAAGCCACTCTGTTCATATTCTGGGGGTCACTCAGGAGGCAGAGGCAGGTGGATTGCTGTGAGTTCGAGGCCAGCCTGGTCTACAAAGCGAGTCCAGGACAGCCAAGGCTACACAGAGAAACCCTGTCTCAGAAAGAAAAAAACCCAGAAAAACAAAACAAAAAACATATTCTGTTGGTCAAGTAGTGAGGGAGACCATGTTCAAGGAAAGGGCACACACTTCTGCTTTAAAAAAAAGTGTGCCTCTGTGTGTGTGTGTGTGTGTGTGTGTGTGTGTGCCATAGCTTATGTGTGGAGGTCAGAGCACACCATTTTGGGACTTGGTTCTCACCTACTGCTTTTCTGTGGGTTCCGGGGGTCGAACTCACATTGCCAGGCTTGTGCAGCAAGCACCTTTACCTGCTGAGCCAACTCACTAGTCCACTTTAGCTTTTTGTTTTGTTTTGTTTGAGACAGGGTCTCATTATGTAGCCCTAGCTGGCCAGGAGCTAGCTATGTAGACCAGGCTAGCCTCTGCCCCTTGAATGCTGGGACCGAAGGTGTGCTGCCACCACACTAAGCTTGGCTTCAGCCTTTTCTTTCTTCCAGCATGCGATGCCTCAAGAGACTCCTGGGCTCTCTGCTTCAATAGTCTGGTAGCCAAAGGGACATAAATGTCTCCTTTTAGGTTATCTTCATCCTTGCTAGGACAGTTACATCTCACTTCCGCCACACTGCTCCACCTCTGCCTCCTTCCCAGCACCCCTGAAACTCCATTCACCTTATTTCCTCCGAACAGTGATATTCTCAATCCTTTTTCTTCCCAGTGAAAGTCAGCCACATTGCAGTGGGGCTCTCTTCTTACAATGGCAATGGCCTTTAAAGCCAGAAATATTACTCGGGAGGCAGAGGCAGGCGATCTCAGTGAGTTCGAGGCCAGCCTGGTCTACAAAGAGAGTCCAGACCAATCAAGGCTACAGAGAAACCTTATCCTGAAAAACCAAAAAATAAAATAAAATAAAATAATAATAAATAAATAAATAAATAAAGCCAGAAATAGTCAAACTCAGGCAGTTCTTTCTCCAGGAGGAACTGTATTTACCGCTGATCCCCATATGCATGTGCACACATGTACGTATGCACATGAACACTCAAGTAAGGGGGCACAAAGGTAGTGTCTCCTTCCACTCCACCCCAACTCACTCCACCCCCCAGTCTGGCACTTGCTCCTCTAGTCCAATTCTCTGTTGGCAAATGGAGAAACTGAGTCTTGAGGAAGGAAAGAGACTTACTCCAGGTCACTCAGCAAGCCTGACGGCCAGCTAAGGCCTGAACGCCAGCTTCCTCGCTCTCCTGGCTGAACTCTGCCTCTGGGCTTTCTGCCAGTCACAAGCACTAAGGCCAAGCAGGACACACGCCATCTTGGTGCTGGCTCCCCGGCGGATGCTGACCCACAGCACACTTCTTTCTTAACCTAGTGTGGTGGGTTTTAGGAGCCCAAATATACACATGAGGAAACGGAAGTGCCAAGGGGGCAAGATAATGGGCGAGCAGAGCTCGTTCAAAAGGAACACCCAGGAGGAAAAAGGCGGGGTAACAGGGAGGAAGGGGACTTAATACCTCGGTACACAATGAACAATACATTCGGGTGGGTTCAAGAGCACCCGGAACTGGCCTGGTGCCAGAGAAAAGTCAGGGGAAACAAAGAAAACCTCTGCAAAACCCAAAGTCGAACACGGGTCCAGCATTTCTACTGGGGTTGGGGCAGAAGGTCCTATAGGACGACCCTATAGGTTGGTTATCAACCAATGGAGACTCTGGTGTGAGTGCTC
The DNA here is from genome assembly GCF_903995435.1 of Acomys russatus. Lineage (NCBI taxonomy): Eukaryota > Metazoa > Chordata > Mammalia > Rodentia > Muridae > Acomys > Acomys russatus. The sequence goes on from NC_067165.1 coordinate 29,397,987, forward strand.
TGACCAATAGGGACAGGGGCTAGCATTTACACCTGGTAAAGTGCATTGTAGCAGCCGCGAAGGAGCCCTTGGTTCTGTAGGTTAAAACTTGCATAAAAGCTGCAGTCACAGACTGCTAGTTCTGGGGAAAGGATGACGTAAGAGGCCTGGAACAATGAGAAGTCCCGGGACAAAGGACGGTGTTGTGCGTGTGCGTGGGTGCAAGACTTCTCAGCTGGGCAGAGGCGGGGTTGGGAAGGGATGAGGCGTGCCTAGTTCTGCGTCACCCTCCGCGCCCCACACGTCTCTCAGTTCGCACAGCCCTCGTGGGTGAGCAGTGGCCCTTGACCTTGGTCTTGACAGCACCAGCTAGGTCATGGAGTTCACTGCTGTGGGGAGGAGGAACCAGAAAGATGGGTGGGAGGAAGCCAGGAGCCCGGCTACCACCTCTGAGCAGGGAGGAGGGAAAACAGAGGTGGACTTTCCAGCCCAGAGAGACCTGGGAGTGTTACCGTTTCTCGGTATTTATGACAAATATTACCCAATTTCCTGTATTCATGAGCTCTTTGAGACGCTGCTGTTGGCTTTAGTCAATCTGAGAATAGGATCATCTGACTTGTGCAATGGAGTGGCCACGCAGATGGTGGAAGGGTTTTGTTCGTGTGGTTTTGTTGGTTTGGTTGGTTGGTTGGTTGGTTTTTCGAGATCAGGTTTCTCTGTGTAACCTTGGCTGTCCTGGACGCTCTTTGTAGACTAGGCTGGCCTCGAACTCACAGCGATCCACCTGCCTCCGCCTCCAGAGGGCTGGGATTACAGTCGTGGACAACCACGCCCCATGCCAGTGTCGTTTTTGAATGGTCTAATTTTTGTTTCGCTATTTGAGTCAGGTGCAGGCTAATGTAGCCTAGGCTAGGTTTGAACTTGCTATGTAGTGGAAGGGTGAACCTCCTCCTAATCACAACTGGGCTTGGACGATGAGGCACCACACCCAGGTGTATGCAGTGCCAGGATAGAACCCAGGGCTTCTTGTGTTGGAAGCACTCCTCCCACTGGGCTACCTCTTCCTAGCTTCTCTCTCTCTCTCTCTCTCTCTCTCTCTCTCTCTCTCTCTCTCTCTCTCTCCCTCTCTCTTTCTCTCTCTCCTCCCTCTATTCCTCTTTTTTTTTTTTTGAGACATGATCTCATATATTGATGTATTCCAGGCAAACCTCTAATGCACTATGCAGCTAAACTGATTCTCCCGTCTCCGCCTCTCACCTGTTGGAAGCACAGTGAATGTTCCATCTAGTTTTCTGAGTTTCCTTAGAGTGGCCTAAGGACCCTGCTGGTAACATCTTCACCTGCACCTGTGCTGGCCCAGGAGGTGTGGTCTTTGCAGATGTAGGCGTTTGCACAAGTAGGCGTTGAGCCGGATTCCCTGGGATGCGCCTATGAGCGACTTAGCCATTGTTCCTGGCGACTTATTTTCCTATGGTCGCAGGGGTTTGGGATGAGCTGTGTTCTGACAGCTGGCTGTCACCTGAGCCTTTGCCTGCTTTACCATGTGTGTTATGTACTCAGAAGGGTGGCTATTCACTCGGCCATCTTGATGGTGTTTGTTGAGTGTCAGCTGGCCACTAATGAAGCCTTGTCCTGGGCAATGGGATGACTGGCTTCAGTTTCCCAGTCTCCAAAAGAAGACATTTTGTCCCAAACTTCTGGAGGTGCCTCTGAGTAGAAGCATCTGTGCTGTCTAAGCTGTGAGCACTTGTTACCTGTCTGAGTCTGCACCGTACCTCAGGCTCCTGGGAGGTGGGTGGGAAGGAGACCTGGAACCCGAGAGGCTGGCTGGCTGGGCGGCAGGGTGGCGATGGGCTCGGGTTGCAGGCTGGCCTGGCCTGCCAGCTGGCCTGGCCTCAGCCCCCATTGCAAGGGGCCTCTAGGGCCTTTGTCCTTCCCCGGTTATCGCTCAAGCTCCCTACTTGGCCCAGGGCTGTCTCATCTGACCCTTGACTCACTATATGAGCCTCCAGCCATACCCCTAGGCATGCTGGGATCCTGGAATACCAAGCAGAGTTCAGATACCAGCACTTCCCACCCGCCCCACCTCCGGGAAACTACCTATTCTCCCGAGGTAAACCAAGGTGAGCATCACGCCCCTCCAGGTAGGGCGAGGAGAAATGGCTCCAACTGAAGCATTCTGCTTTGGAATGAGCCCTGCTGTTATTACAGACTCCTGAGGAGGCTTCACCTTCCGTGGAGAGAGGACAATAAAGATGTCCAAAAGGCAACAGACCCAGCAAGCCGGTTCTGCATACCTCGGAACTCTGCCCCGTGTCTCAGTGGACGGAAGACCTCTCCAGCACATCCCTTCTGAGGCTCACTTCCTCTTCCTGGGTGCAGAGGCTTGGTGCCTTTTGCCTTCTTGTCCCCCAGATCTCTGAGCAGTTTGCTTCAGGAGGTCTCCTCTGAATGGCCTGTGCCACTAAAGCATTTCCTGACCAAAACTGATTTAAGCAATTATGGTTAATTCTGGAAATTCCGGAGGGAAGGGAGAACATGATGGAAGCTTCTGGAAGGGGTTCTTCTCTCTCTCTCTCTCTCTCTCTCTCTCTCTCTCTCTCTCTCTTCATCCTTCTTGTGACACCCCACCCCCCAAGTGGTGGGGATGACACCAAGGATGTCAAGGGAGACAGGGCTCCCTGTTTGCCTCTTGGTGGGGGTTGGGGTGGGGTCTTCATTGACCTCTAACCTCTAAAGCCAGTGGAGCCTTTGTGGAAAGGAAAGGGAGAGAGGACACAGTGCATGTGCAGTTCATAGAGAGAGAGGCACCTTGCGTCTGGAAGGCCTGGATTAAGAATCTGGTGTCTGCTAGGCGGTGGTGGTGCACGCCTTTAATCCCAGCACTCGGGAGGCAGAGGCAGGTAGATCCCTGTGAGTTTGAGGCTAGCCTGGTCTACAGTGCAAGTTCAGGACAGCCAAGGCTACACAGAGAAACCCTGTCTCAAAAAGCCAAGAAAAAAAAAAGCCTATAGCTGCCATCACGAGAGAGAGGAGAGAGAGAGAGAGAGAAAGAGAGAGAGAGAGAGAGAGAGAGAGAGAGACTCAGACATTTGACATGACAGTATGTGATTATAAGCCCAGCACTAGGTAGGCCAAGGCAGGAAGATGACCACCAACTTGAGTCTGAGCATCAAGATCTTGGTTGGGAGTATAGAATGTTTGCCTAGCCCTAACAAGGCTCTGGGTTCAAATCCTGACACAGGATTAACAAAAATAAAATAAAAGAGCCGGGCCCTGGTGGCACACACTTTTAATCCTAGCACTCGGGAGGCAGAGGCAGGTGGATCCCTGTGAGTTCGAGGCCAGCCTGGTCTACAGTGCGAGTCCAGGACAGCCAAGGCTACACAGAGAAACCCTGTCTCGAAAAAACCAAAATAAATAAATAAATAAAATAAAAATAAAAGAGCTGAGTATCTGTAATTTCATACTTGGAAGCTGGAGGCACCAGGATTAAGATTTCCAGGACAGCCTGGGTTGCAGGAGACCCTATCTAAAAACAACCAAAATCCTGTAATTTCAGGTATCACCTTTTTTGTTTTAAGGGAACCCCTGTAGAGAGACGGTGAAGGTAAGGCTGTATTGTTTCCCTGTGTTGTCAGGACTCACATGGAGCCAGGCAGATGGCTCAGTACTTAGCACATTCTATGCTGGTCCAGACCACCTGAGTTCAGTTTCAGACATGTCAGGTGATTTAAAACCACCAGCTCCAGGGTATCCAACACCCAACACTTCTGGCCTTCTCTGGTCTGTGCATGCATGTGCAGATACTTACACACGCACACACACACACACACACACACACACACACACTACTGTTTGGGTTTGGTTTGGTTTTTCAAGACAGGCTTTCTCTGTGTAATAGCCCTGGCTGTCCTGGAACTCACTTTGTAGACCAGGCTGGCCTCGAACTCACAGAGATCCACCTGCCTCTGCCTCCCGAGTGCTGGGATTAAAGGTGTGTGCCACCATTCCCAGTTTACACACACACATACACACACACCCTTCAAATAAAATAAGAAAAAGCACTTCAGGGCTGGAGATGGCTCAATGGTTAAAAGCACTGGCTGCTCTTGCAGAGGACCTCTGATGGGTTCTCAGCACTATAACTCCAGTTCCATAAGATCTGGAACTGTCTTCTGACCTTTGTGGGCACTGTATACAAGTGATAACACAGACACACATGCAGGCAAAAAACGCCCATCCACATAAAATAAACAAACGCCACCTCAAACCGTACATGTGAAATATATGGCAATTTACATATCAGTTTTACTGCAGTAAAGGTGTCAAAAATGCAACAAAAAGAAAAAAAATACTGTGCAAACTGTAGCTCACTTCTAGGGCACTTGCCTAACATGTTCAAGGCCCTGGGTTCAAGCCCTAACAATACAAAAACGAAAACCTCTTGGGTAAATTCCTCAAATGTAAGGTGAAGACCAGAAGCCCCGGGGGGCGGGGTGAGGCTGAACAAGTCCCCCACACCCTGTGCCCCTCCCTGACCCCATCACTAGAAATGCCATGCATCTGACCACCACCCAAACAGGCTTAGAAATCCTGCAGGAGCCTTTGACAGTACCTCATTTGCTCCCAGCTACATTGGACTGAGTGGATCAGAGTGGACTAGAAGTGGGGGGTTCCTCCCTTGAATGGTCAGAGCTCTTCCTGACGGGCACTGGAGGTAACCCAGGAGCACACCCCTGGGACTCAGTGAAAACCTTCAGCAGAATCTGTGTTTTTGTTTTTCGAGATAGGGTTTCTCTATGTTATCTCTCTCTGTCATCTTGGCTGGCCTCGAACTCACAAAGACCCGCCTGCCTCTGCTTCTCGAGTGCTGGGATTAAAGGCGTGAGCCTCCATGCTTGCCTCGTTCATCAGAATCTGGAGGGAGCCTAAGGGAGCATCCTCCATCCCGTGTCCCCTGTCCTGCCCTCCCCCCAAGGAGCTCTCAGGCTAAAGGCAAACCAGACATGGGACATGGAGATAAGAAAGGGACACACAGCCACTCCCTGAGCATGACATCTCTGGGCGTGAGCGCTGCCATCCACCAACGGAGGGGTGTGGAGTGCACATTTTCCCCACCAGCCAAGAAGGACTCAGGAAGGTTTGTGACCCTGCTGTAAGGCTCAGCATCAGGGACACGGTATGCTGGTGGCCTTGGGCTACAGTTTCCTGTGGCCCAGGGCTGCTGCTGCTGCTGCTGCGGCTGAGATGGGAACTCTGTATCCCAGCGGGCGGGCTGGCAGGGCAGCTGTCCTCTCTGCTCCAGCTGGGGCAGGGCAGACTCTCCCAGTGCAGGGCAGGACCCAGGCAGAAGCTGCCAGTGGGAGGGGCTTTCCCAGCCAGGCCTCGGGTCTGGCTGATACCAATGCAGGGTTGAGTGATGACAGATTTCCTGCTGAGCCCTCTGGAATGTTTGGAACTCAGCAGTGACAGTCCAGAAGTTTCTGTTTCCCTGGAAGGCTCTGGTATGAGAGGAAAGTTCTAGATAAAGACTCCTAGTTTTGGTTTTTTTTTTTTCCTCCTACCCTGCCTTTCCTATTCTAGGACCTTAACATATGATAAAGGTGGAACAATGGCTCTGAGACAATTGGCCACTTCCTGCACTTCCTGCCTCCCACCTTGCACTGGCATTAGGAAAAGCAGCCCAGGTCTTTGCTTTCACAGACCTTGGCACACCCATCTCCATGGCATCCCTGGAAATGTCTGTCCCTAGTTTTCAGGTAATATGCAAAGGACCATTTCACTCTATGGATGAGGAAACCGAGGCTCAGAGAGAAGATATACCCTGCCTTGGAACTAACAGAGTTGGCTTCCAAAACCACATCTTTTTGTTTTTTTGAGACAGGGTTCCTCTGTGTAGCTTTGGCTATCCTGGACTCACTTTTTTCCCCCCCGGGACAGGATTTCTCTGTGTAGCTTTGGCCATCCTGGACTCGCTTTGTAGACCACGCTGGCCTCGACTCACAGCAATCCACCTGCCACCACACCCGGCCCTGGACTCACTTTTCCTTGAACTCACAGAGGTCCGCCTGCCTCTCTTTCCCCAAGTACTGGGATTCTAGGCATGTACCACATGCCCAAACCCACATCTTTGGCCTCCTCATCCTTGCCCCACCCTTCAGCTTCCGATGATGCCTGAAAAGGGAGTGTTATGTGAGAGGAAAGAGAAACACAAAGTGGGCCTGCCTCCCTGCCCCGGCTTGCTTGCTAGAGTCGTCCCTTCCCCCCTGGACTTGAGTTGCCTTATCTTCTAAGGGCAGATAATTATAGCAAGTGTTTTCCAGGGTTGACGTGTAAAGGAGAAGAGCTGGTCATCCGTCAAGTGCTTGGTGCACCGCGAGCAGAAAACACTGAGCAAACGACAGCCCTGTTTAGTCACTGTGACGGCTTGAATGTGAAATACGCCTCACAGGAACACTTGGTCTCCAGCCTGTGGGAGACTGCGGAACCTTTGGGATGTCATCCTCGCCCGGTACGCGTAGGTCAGTAGGGACAGGCTGGCGAGGGCCATAGCCTGGCCCTGTTTCTAGTTTGTTCTAGGCTTCCCAATCCACCAAGGTACAGACAAGCTATGCCTTGGGTAGCTTTTTCTTCCAAGTATGTCAAAACCTTTCTCTGTGATGGAGCAGAGGTTGCTGTGGTGACCAGTAGAACCCTTATCCCTATGGTCAGAGCAACGAAATCAGTGGATACTCTCAGCGACAGCCAGGTATGTGGAGATGGTACTGGGTCTGCTGGATCAGTCACCAGGCCCCAGTCTGAGGATCATTTGCTCCCTCCTGCCTCCCCTGAGTTCACAGAAGGAAGGGAAACTGAAGGCAGGGCTCCATGATGCAGTTCTTGTGACACCATCCATCCCACAGAGATGTGGGACTTTTGGGTGACACAGCTCTTCCTGAGTCATCCATGCCCTGTAAGTTCCCTTCACTGTGCTCCTGTAAGGAAGCCTAAATAGCCTGTTGGTCCACCAAGCTGGACTCAGTGTAGACTTCTTTCTTTCCTTTTTTTTTTTTTTTGGAGACAGGGTTTCTCTGTGTAGCCTTGGCTGTCCTGGAACTTGCCCTGTAGACCAGGCTGGCCTCGAACTCTCAGAGGTTCATCTGCCTCTGCCTCCTGAGTGCTAAGATTAAAGGCGTGCGCCACTGCACCGGCTGGGATTCTTTATTAAATACCTTGTCAGTGGTATGCTTTGTTCGCATGTACCCAGGAAAAGCAACAGGGCAGCTATGTCAGGATCTCCTGACATCTCTGGCTGAGCCACCTCAGCACCCATGTCTTCTCCCGTCATGATAAGCTGTTTCCTTTGAAACGGTGGGCCCATGTAGGATACAAGACCAGTGTTGGAGAAGGGTCTGTCTCTGTGAGCCTGGGTCCGGTTCTCACTCACAATTGTACTTGACAGTTGCAGGCTGTGGTGGTTTGAATGAAAATGGCTCCTATAGGTTCCTACATTTAAATTCTTTTTTTAAAGATTTATTTATTACATATATAGTGCTCTGCCTGCATGTACACCTGCAGGCCAGAAGAGGGCATCAGATCACATTATAGATGGTTGTGAGCCACCATGTGGTTGCTGGGAATTGAACTCAGGACCTCTAGAAGAGCAGATAGTGCTCTTAACCGCTGGGTCATCTCTCCAGCCCCCATTAAATTCTTAGTCCTTAATTGGTAGGACTGACTGGGAGGGATTAGGAGGTGTGACCTTGGTAGAGGAGGTGGGTCACTCCCCCAGTGACACACTGTGTGCTGTGAGGTTTCACAAGCCCCACACCGGTCTCAGTATCTCCCTCTGCCTCCTACTTGTAGACCAAGATGCTGGCTCTCAGGAGTTCCTGCCCCCTATGTCTTTGCTCTGCCATCATGAACTCTAACCCTCTGAAACTATAAGCACAGTTAAACATTTTCCTTTATAAATTACCCTGGTCACTGGTCTGAATAGGTATGGCCCCATAGACTCAGCTGTGTGAACACTTGGCCTATAAGGTGTGGCACTATTGGGGGTGTGGTCTTGTTGAAGTAGGCGTGGCCTCGTTGGAGGAAGTGTGTCACTGTGGAGGCAGAGCTTTGAGATTATATATATGCTCAAGCTCTGCCCAGTGTGGAATCCAGTCCCCTCCTGCTGTCTGTGGGTCAGGATGTAGTACTCTCACCTCCTCCTCCAGCACCATGTGTGCCTGCAGGATTCCATGCTTCCCACCAGGACCATAATGGACTAAACCTTTGAAACTGTAAGCCAGGCCGAGTTAAATGTTCGCCTTTATAAGAATTGCTCTAGAGGGCTAGAGAGATGGCTCAGAGGTTGAGCACTGGATGTTCTTCCAAAGGTTCTGAGTTCAATTCCCAGCAACTACATGGTGGCTCACAACCATCTATAACGAGATCTGGTGCCCTCTTCTGGCATGCAGGCACATGTGCAGGCAGAATAGTGTATGAACAATAAGTAAATAAAACTCTTTAAAAAAAATTGCTGTAGTCATGGTGTTTCTTCACAGCAGTAGATCCGTAAAGCAGTCATGATGGAAGCCGGGTGTGGTGGCGTACGCCTTTAATCCCAGCACTCGGGAGGCAGAGGCAGGCGGATCGCTGTGAGTTCGAGGCCAGCCTGGTCTACAAAGTGAGTCCAGGACAGCCAAGGCTACACAGAGAAACCCTGTCTCGAAAAACCAAAAAAAAAAAAAAGCAGTCACGATGGGTTTTTTTGTTGTTGTTAAATATTTATTTATTTATATGAAGTTCTATCTCCATGTACACTTGCATGCCAGAGGAGGGTATATATGGTTGTGAGCCACCATGTGGTTGCTGGGAATTGAACTCAGGATCTCTGGAAGAGCAGACAGTGCTCTTAACCTCTGAGCCATCTCTCCAGCTCCAGTCGTGATGTTTTATCACAGCAATAGAAAAGTAACCAAGATGCGGGGTGAGTGGCCTGGCCAAGTTCCAGGTATAGTGTTTCTCATGGGGAAGTCCGGACGGGTGGAGCGTGAAGCAGCTGGTGACGTCACCTTCCCCTTCCAGAGCCAAGAACAGTGAATTAACACAGGGGCTCTGGGGCTTCACTGCCCCTCTCCACTTACAGGGCCCGGGTCCTTTTCACATTGAAGACAGGTCTTCCCACGTCAACAAATGTAATCAAGACATTAGAGCCTGCTTGTGAAGAACTGAGGTCTCCTCAGAGGGGCAGTGTGAGTGGGCCATCTTTGAGCCGGGACCCTAGTCTCAGGCAGGCCTCAAGCCTAGCTCTAAACACCTTGATAGCACTTGACTTTGAATGCAGCAGAGACCCCAAGCCGCCACCACTGATCTGGATCGCTTCCAATCTCCAGCCTTGAATGGTGTGAGAGCCTGTTATTTTGAGGCAGGATAAACAAGCAATAAAAAATTAAGGGAGGAGCCAGAGAGATGGCTCAGAGGTTAAGCACACTGACTGCTCTTCTGAAGGTCCTGAGTTCAAGTCCCAGCAACCACATGGTGACTCACAACCATCTATAATGAGATCTGGCCTGATGTACATGCAGACAGAGCACTGTATACATAATAATAAATAAATCTTTTTTAAAAATTAAGGAAATGCTGGGTGTGGTGGCGCATACCTTTAATCCCAGCACTAGGGAGGCAGAGGCAGGCAGATCACTGTGAGTTCAAGAGAAACCCTGTCTCGAAAACCCAAAAAATAAATAAATAAATAAAAAATAAAAATAGAATGTGAAAACATGGGGCTGGAGAGGTAGCTCAGTGGTTAAGAGCACTTGCTGCTCTTGCAGAGGACCTGGGTTCATTTCAATTACAAGAACCTACATGGCAGCTCACACCTGCCTGTAACTCCAGATCCAGGAGAAATACACTTTTTTTTTTTTTTTTTTTTTTGAGACAGGGTTTCTCTGTGTAGCCTTGGCTGTCCTGGACTTGCTTTGTAGACCAGGCTGGCCTTGAACTCACAGTGATCCACCTGCCTCTGCCTCCCAAGTACTGGGATTAAAGGTGTGCGCCACCATGCCCGGTGAGAAATACACTCTTTTGTTTGTTTGTTTTTTCGAGACAGGGTCTCTCTGTTAGCCTTGGCTGTCTGGATTCGTTTTGTGTGCCACCACGCCTGGCGAGCAGTTGCAGTTGAAACCTGACACTTGAGTTTCAGCTCACAGATTTCATTTAAAGATGGAAAAAATGGAATTCATAAAGTTGTTCTCTGGCCTCCACATGTGCACTGTGGCACACACATGCATATATACACATTACACACTGCTGTAAATGCAGTAATAATAAAAATAACACCTGCTAGGCGTGGTGGCGCATGCCTTCACTCAGTCCCAGCACTGGGAGACAGGGGTGTATCTGAGAGTTGAAGAGCAGCTGGGTTTATATGCTGAGTTCCTGTCCAGCCAAGGCTACAGAGTCAAACCTTGTCTTAAGAACAAACAAACAATATGGGTCGGTGAGATGGTTCAGTGGCTGCTCTTCCAGCGGTTTAATCCCAGCACCCACACGCCACCATCTGAAACTCCTGTCTCAGGGGATCCAATGGCCTCTGAAGGCACTGCACAGAGAGGTTACAGACACACACAGACACACTCATTCAAGCAAAAACACCCGTGTCTGGGCCAGGCGTGGTGGCGCATGCCTTTAATCCCAGCACTCGGGACGCAGAGGCCAGGAGATTGCTGTTAGTTCGAGGCCAGCCTGGTCTACAGAGCGACTCAAGGACAGCCAAGGCTAACACAGAGACTCTGTCTCGAAAAACCAACCAACCAACAAAACAAAACAAAATAAAAAAAGGAAAACCAATGGAGCTCAGGAGAGCATAGGTGGCCTGCTCCCTCTGTGATCAAGCCGGGGCTAGGCGCCACCCAGTGGACAGATCTGAGAGAGCAAGCAACTGCGATCAGGGGAGAGAATGGAAAAAAGCTCTGTCCCTGTCAGGATGGTGCTGATGTAATTTTGGTTTCCGATGTAATTTCGGTTTTTGCTTTGTTGAAATTTGCCATTTGATAATTGAATAATTTTTTTTCTGAGACAGGATATCACCATATTGCTCTCGCTGGCCTGGAATTTTCTATGTAGATACACACGAGGCTGGAGTACATTCTCAGTGCGAGGCTGGAGTACATTCTCAGTGCGTAGCTATGAGGTACAGCGTGCAGGTCTTGCCTTACAGTTTACACTATTGACTTGCTGTTTATCTGTTTTACACTGTGGGAATGATGCTAAACAAAAATGCAAATTCTAGTGATTTCTGTGTTCAACTGGGTCGGAAAGCTTTTTCTTTTCTTTTTAAATTGTGGCTTTAAAAAAATATTTATTACCGGGCATGGTGGCACACGCCTTTAATCCCAGCACTCGGGAGGCAGAGACAGGCGGATCGCTGTGAGTTCGAGGCCAGCCTGGTCTACAAAGGCCAGAAGAGGGCATCAGATCACATTATACATGGTTGTGAGCCACCATGTGGTTGCTGAGAATTGAACTCAGGACCTCTGGAAGAGCAGGTGGCGCTCATTAACCACTGAGACGTCTCTCTAGCCCGGGTCAGGGAGCTTTAAAGACAAATTGGAACAACAGTGCACATGGCCCAAGAACTGTCCCCAACACAGGGCCAGGGAGTGATGGTTCCAAGTGAGATGAGAGCCCTGAAGATGAGGACAGTGCTAAGCTGGCCACTGGAAGTCCACTGAGACCCAGGGAGAGCAACCACCTCCCACAGGAGAAGTTGCTCAGCATGGTGTTTCTCATTTGGGGCAAACTGGACAGGTGAAAAAGCTTAGTAACTTTGTGAGCTAACTAGAAATTTCTAAATTGTCCTTTAGAATTGCCAGCCTCTTATTCTACCCAGCCACCAAGAATTTCTTCAAATGGGTTGTGAGGAGCAATGAAATGTGGATTGTACGGCCAGCAAGATGGCTCACTGCCACCAAGCCTGAGCGGGACCCTTGGAATTCATGATAGAAGGCGGGCTGACTCCTACAAGTTGTCCTCTGACCTCCGTATGTGTGCCAGGGCAGTTATATTTACACACACACACACACACACACACACACACACACACACACACACACACACTCACTCACAGGTAGTTGGGGGTCTGTTGTCAAATTCTGCCTGGGAAGTATGCTCCATGAGACACACAGCCTGCCACAAGGACTGGGCAACAGAAAGTACCCAGCTCCCTCCATCAGACACATGTCATACAACCAAGGCTAGACAGCTGAATAAATTGGGCTTGTAAGTTTTGTCTTAGCCTACACCCTCACCTGGCTGGCCCCTTGCCAACCGGCTACCAGTCACTCCAAGCCTCTCCACAGCTTTTTGTAGAGAAAAGTTTCCACATCAAGCTGAAGGCACTTCTGGAAGAGGCTGGTGAATCCTCCATCGTGGCCTTTTAAAAAAAGATTTATTATTTGCCGGGTGTGGTGGCGCACGCCTTTAATCCCAGAACTTGGGAGGCAGAGGCAGGCGGATCGCTGTGAGTTCGAGGCCAGCCTGGTCTACACAGTGAGTCCAGGACAGCCAAGGCTACACAGAGAAACCCTGTCTTAAAGAAAAAGAAAAGAAAAGGAAAAAAAAAAAAAAAAAAAAAAAAAAAAAAAAGAAACTGGAAAAACAAACAAACAAACAAACCAAAAACTAACAAACCAAACCCCTCATGGTTCTAACTCCTTTCCTTTATGCCAGCCTAATGGAAGCAGAACAGGAGTGGGTGACCGCTGGGCTGGCTGGGAAACCATGCCTCAGCCACCCCAGACTGCCTCATTAATATCACTATATACAATGAAACCTAAAGCTTTTTTTTTTTTTTTTTAATCCCTGTTCTGGCCTGGAGTTGCTTTGCAGACCAGGGTGGCTTTGAACACACAGAGATCTACCTACCTCTGCTTTCCAAGTGCTGGGATTATAGGTGTGAGCCTGGCATTTACACACACATACTTTTTTTTTTTCTCTTTTTGGTTTTTCGAGACAGGGCCTCTGTGTTAGCCTTGGCTGTCCTGGACTCACTGTGTAGACCAGGCTGGCCTCGAACTCACAGTGATCCACCTGCCTCTGCCTCCCGAGTGCTGGGATTAAAAGTGTGTGCCACCACACCTGGTGTTATTTTTTGCTTTTTCGAGACAGGGTTGGTTTCTCTGTGAAGCCTTGGCTTTGGACTTGCTTTGTAGACCAGGCTAGCCGTGAACTCAGAGGTACGCCTGTCTCTGCCTCCTGAGTGCTGGAATTAAAGGCAAGCACCATCTTGCCTGGCCACTTTTTTCATTTTTTCCCAAGACAGGGTCTTCCTATATAGCCCTGACTGTCCTGGAACTTTGCAGACCAGGCCTGACCTACAACTCTGAGACCCACGTGCCTCCTCCTGAGCGCTGGAATTACAGGCATGTACCACCACCACTCTGTATTTTGAGACAGGGTCCTATTAAGTAGGCCAGGCTGGTTTCTAGCTGGTAATCCTGCTTCTGTGTGTAAACCATTGTCACTTTGTAATCCATCTGCAGGCCAGAAGAGGGCATCAGATTACATTACGGATGGTTGTGAGCCACCACGTGGTTTCTGGGAAATTGAACTCAGGACCAGTGGTTAGTTGCTCTTAACCAGTAGCCATCTCTCCAGCCCTATTTTATGTGTTTTGATATTTTGCTTGCACATATATCTGAGTGAGGGTGTTGGGTCCCCTGGAACTGAGGTTACAGACCTGTGGGCGCTGGGAATTGAACCCAGGTCCTAAGAGCTGCCAGTGAGTGCTCTTAACCACTGAGCCAGCTCTCCAGTCCACAAATTTGATTTAACATCAGTTTACAAAATAGTTCCATTGAGACATTTTCATCCCCTGCACATGAGCCTCAGGGTGGGTCTTGCCTATCCCATCTTCACAAAGCTCTATGAGGTGACCGTCATGATTACTGTTTTATTTATAGAAGTTGCTTGGTAATGGCTTCAAGAAACATGTTCATAAGATTGTGTGGTAGGCCAGAAGTTTGGTTTCTTGCCACAGCTTTATCAATGAACTTGAAGTTCAGCAATTGATTGGCTTGGCTGGCCAGAACTCCCTTGGTCTTTCTATGTCCAAGCACTGGGATTACAACACACGGCAGTCATAGTTAGCTGTACAGGGTAATGGGGATCCGAACTCAGATCCTCAAGCCTGCCTATCACCCACTATGCTGTCTCCCAGCCTCACCTCCACTCTTTTTAACTTTGCATAGTCTAAACACACTCATGTTGGTCTCTTCTTTGTTTTTTTGGTATGTAAGGTACTCAGTTCTTCTAAGCCTTTTCAAATTCTGACACAACACAGTAACAGCGCAAATGCGTCTTCACAATCAATGTGTACTGTTTTTTGTTTTCCTTTTGGTTTCTTGAGACAGGGTTTCTCTGTGTAGCCTTGGCTGTCTTAGACTCACTTTGTAGACCAGGCTGGCCTAGAACTCACAGCGATCTGCCTGCCTCTGCCTCCTGAGTGCTGGGATTACAGGCGGGCGCTACTGTGCCCAGCTCCCAATGTATAGACAATGTTGCTGGATATGGTAAGATTGTGCCAAGGTGACAGATGAAACTGACACTTCACCTCTGGTCAATGTTGGTGCATACACACATCACTTAAGGCAGAATTTTCCCCTTGTTCGTCCCCAAGATCTTATGTTAGCCTGAGCCTAGTTCTTCAGCATGCACTTACCAAATGCTCGAAATGCCAGCGCCTACCACCCACCTGGCTTACACTGTGCTGAGACTGAATCCAGGTGCCTGTTAGGTAAGCATGCTACCGCCAGAGTTACATTTCCAGCCCGATTCATTTTTTTTTTCTTTTTTGTTTTTGTTTTTTGAGACAGGGTTTCTCTGTGTAGTCCCTGGCTGTCCTGGAAGTCACTCTGTAGACCAATCTGGCCTCAAACTCAGAGATCCACCTGCCTCTGCCTCCCCAGTGTTAGGACTAAAGGTGTGTGACACTACCGCCCAGCTGTGCAGCTCTCTTAAAAAATGTTTTAAGGGGCTGGAGAGATGGCTCAGTGGTTAAGAGCACTGCCTGCTCTTCCAAGGGACCTGGGTTCAATTCCTAGCACCCACATGGCAGCACGCAACTGTTTGTAACTCCAAGATCAGACACTCTCACAATAATGCACATGAATTAAAATTTTAAAAAGATACTTAAAAACCCCAACCATACTCCCCTCTAGCCCCCTGTTCCTCTGGGCATCCCCGAACACTTCCCCTCATTTCTTTTTTCTATTCTTTGGAGCCCAGTTAGTGCTGCTTGCTGACATGCTGACTGCTGGATAGCTTGACCTTGTGCAGATTACCTACAGGTTCCACTGAGTTTGTGAACACAGCAAGAACCTGTCTCAAAGGATACTAAGGCTGGCCTGCTGTTTATCAAATGCTGCAGTTACAGATGTGTGCTGACACACCTGGCTGTCTTTGAGATAGGGTGTCATGTAACTGGGTTAGCCTCTAAACAAACATTGCTGCATAGCCAAGGACTGCTGTTTGTCTGGCTTCAGTTGGGTAAAGTGGAGTTACTTTGAAGAACAACCAAAGGGAAGAATGAAAGCTCATGAGTAGGTAGGGTCAGTAATAATGCTCCAAATGAAGGGCTAAAGAGACGCAAATACACCAATGGTATTCACTGTTGTTGATGCTGGGAGCCAGCATTCTAGAGGTGGTTTTTTCCGTGTCATACAAGTTTAGTTTCCACCTGTTAACACATGGAAGAACCCGAAGAGCTATGCACACACGTGAGACTCTGCTGCTCCCCGTTCTGGAGTCCCTCAGGATTGTGTTTATTGAATACCTTTCTCCTCCTTGTTATAACCCACCATAGATACCCATGTAAAATCAGCTCATCCCTACTGAAGTACTTTTGTTTGGCTTTTGAGACAGGGTTTCCTTGTGTGGCTTTGGCTGTCCTGGAACTCTCTGTAGACCAGGCTGCAGAGATCCATCCACTTGGCCCTGCCTCCTGACCTCTGTGACTAAAGGTGTGCACCGCAACTGCCTTGCACTATCTGTGTCTTTTGGTTAAAAGCCAAAAACAACAAAACACTTTTTAAAGTTTTCCTGAAATTAAGATGCAGACATTTTGTATTTTTGTTTCAACTATCAGAAGTACAATCAAATTTACCCATGGGTAAATATTTAGCTTAGACTTCTGGTGTCCAAGTACCTCCTTCACACACGCGGTGGTTGTTCTGCCTCACACGACAAGTCCACCTCCAAGCTCCCTTCCGGGAGTGTGCAGGCTCTCCACATCTGAGTGCACTGCTACTGTGTTCTCTGCCTTAACTAACGTCTGCTGTTGCTGGTGAATAGGCCTCACCTGCTTTTCATGTTCCAAGAACACAGCATACGTTCCCTTCCTAGCACTCTCTGCAGTTCATTGCTTTTTAATTTCCTTATATACCCAGCTCTACCAAGAAAGTTGTGTTGTCCTGCAGTACCCAGGCAAGTGAGGAAAAGTGAGTGGCAATGTTCTTAAATTTAGAAATTTATTCTGTTTAATCCACAAGCTTTATATAGCTTTAGTTAAAAAATAAAATAAAACAAAACAAGTGAAACCAGACACTATGTCCAAGTCCAGGCCACCAAATGCAAGAGCTCCTCAGTGTGTGCCGAATGGAAGAGGAAGGAAAAGATAGGAGTTTCCTAAACAACTTTATATAACTGAAGGGTCCTTCCTGGGTCTAGTGAATTGCCTTTACAAAAGAGAAAGAAAAAGAGAAAAAATAAGGGGGGGGGGGGGGGGGAAGGGGAATGGACACAAAACAACCTAAAGAGGAGAAAATTCCAGAGTTCCAAATCAACTTATGAACTTGTCACATAGAGACAGAATCTCCAGCAGCCATGAGTGGTGCCTCCACTCTCTCTAGAGCTGGGATCCTGCAGTGTCAGCAGACTCCACAGGCAACAAGAGTGTTTGTGCCAGTGAAACACTCACACCTTTGTGGTACTTCAACAGTGGCCTCACGTCTGGGCAAGCTTACAAACCTATATAAGGTTGGAAGCATAATTTACACGGGTGCTAAGATTCAAGAGAAAGGATAAAGAAAACCAAAAAAACTTTGGGAAGAGGTAAGGGCATTTAAACAAACCACAAGAATGCCAACAGTATTTAAACCCCCTTTTTTAAAAAAGAGATTTTTGGCTTAAAATATTTCACTCTAAATGTCAATGGAAGAATGTCACTAATACACCGTCGACACCTTTGTAATGTAAATCCATGCCCCCCCCCTTTTAAAACATGGTGAACTTCAACCTAGCAATTATTACAACAAATGTTATAGTCTAAAGCTCAAACACATTTTAGCAATTTTGAAATTGAATCGAGTACAAACCAAATAAAATTTACAACGTAACAAACATGTCCACCTAGGACTGTGGGGACACTTGCGCCTTCCGCATGGACCGCAGGGCCTTTTCCCGCAGGTGCCTTTCTAAGTCGTCAAGGTTGTCATCTTCAGCTTCACTTTCAGTCTCCTGAAAAACGAACCCAAACCAGGAAGACATTAAGTCTTGAGACACAGTGGGACATTTGGAGCACAGAGCAGAACTGACCTGCAGCAGCTACACAGCTCTGCACACACAGAAACCACGCAAGGGCCCTGAACCATGACTTCAGACAGGGCCGCTTCATCTTTCTGCCTCAAGCTTCCAAGTGCTAGGCTTACAAGCACGCATACCACCATACCCACTTTATCTGGAGGTAGAGGATCAAATCCTGGGCCTTGAGTATGTGAAGCAAGCCCTCAACCAACTGAGTTATATCCCTAAGCTAGCTATGCAAGCATGAGCATCCAAGTCTGGACCCCCAGGCTAGCGGCACACCTGCAACTCCAAAGAAGTGGTCTAGCTGTGGTCAACCAGCCTATCTGAAACAGTGAGGTCCAGGCAAGACAGCCTGCCCAACTCTGATGACTTGTGTTCGATTCTAAGGAATTATAACTCTGCAAATTGTCCTGACTTTGTAAAGTACAATGAAAACAAAACACCCAAGGCCTCTACATGCACACATAACCCTGCTGTGACTGGTTCCTTGGGAATCACCCCACTTTTATCCATTATGTGAAGTGTTTTTTGATGCATTTAGTGTGTGTGGCTCAGTGGTAGCAATCATGGCCAACACACAGCAAAAGACCCTGCCCTCTGTCCCCAGGCCTGCCCCTTGGAAGTATATTTAAAAACTTTGAAACATCCCAGCATCAAGCTTTTGGGAAGCCATTTGTACTCTTCTTTGATCCTGGCAGGTCACCAAGAAACACCAATCTTTCACAGTGTGACAGAGAATTGCTAGGAAAAATACAACTACTTCTCAGACAGCAGGCAGAGGTGGTGTGAATACCTTCCTGGGCTCTGGTGCGGCCACAGGCTCTTCCTGTGCTGATGTGGTTGCGACAGCAGAAACAGCCACAGGGGCTGCAGCAGTTGTGGCGGCGACAGCCACAGCCTTCTCCTTCTTGTGTTTTTTGTGCTTCTTGTGTTTCTTGTCCTTTTTGTGTTTCTTGTCCTTCTTCTTCTTCTTCTTCTTTCCACCTCCTTCTTGATCAGAATTCTAAAATCCCAGAAAGAAATAGTGAGGTAACTGATCTGATTAAAATTCTGGGGCTGGAGAGGTGGCTCAGAGGTTAAGAGCACTGACTGTTCTTCCAGAGGTCCTGAGTTCAATTCCCAGCAACCACATGGTGGCTCACACCCATCTATAATGAGATCTGGTGCCCACTTCTGGCCTGCAGGCAGTGCACTGAATACATAATAAAAAAAAAAAATATTTAAAAACAAAACCCCACAAAATTCTGCTTGTTTTATTTCCCTGAGGGACTCATAAACAAACATGTGTATCGCACAAGTGCAAAGACAACTGCCACAACACAGACACTCTCAGAGGCGAGACACATTGGAGCCAAGGTCTACCCGCCAATCAGGAGGAAAGGGCCCCGACACTGATTTGTACAGTTTCCTACTAACTCTGAGCCAGGTCTGGAACTAAGACACCAGCCTGCCTCCACATCTAGAGTGCTATCACTAGAGAAACGTTCCACACACAACACTGGGCTCTCAAATCTATTTTTAAAAATCTCATCCACTAACCAGTTTTTATGTGGCATAAAAAGGCCGAGGCTCATTTTGAACTCCTAATCCCGCTGCTGTCCACCAAGGGCTAGGACTGTAAACATGCACCACCGTCCCCAGCCAACTAATTATAAAAGATGTCCAAAACAAGGTAGGTACGTACCCTGGCAGGGGATGGGCTTGGTGTCGGGCTTTTAGCCTTTTTGGCTGGTATGGCGGGTGACCAGTTTGTGGAGGGTGACTGAGACTGCACAGGAGATGGAGGTGCTGGAGGCTTTTTAGCTGCTGGCTCAGGAGATCCAGAGACAGATCGGGAAGATGAAACCCTTCTTACAGACTGAGGGCTTGGTGAAGCAGCCCTAGACAAAGAGGGGAAACAAAAAAGGCACAGGATTAGAAAGGCACTCAAATGAGGCCACAAACTCCAACCTTTTATATTGTCCAAGTCTTCTGCAGGATTATGTGTAGCCCACAACTCTGCCATTTGGCTGATGGTGCATCCTGTAGGGCACTAGTGACATCAGTTCCTTAGTTTCAATCTTTGTCTCAATTTTTTTCCCCCGAGACAGGGTTTCTCTGTGTAGCTTTGTCTATCCTGGACAAAGACCAGGCTGGCCTCGAATTCACAGCAATCTGCTTGCCTCTACCTCCCAAGAGCTGGGAATAAAGGCGTGTGCCACCACGGTTGGCTTTTTTGTCAGTCTTAAATAATTTTCAGGAGCTGGAAAGATGGCTCAGAGGTTAAGAGCATTGTCGGCTCTTCCAGAGGTCCTGAGTTCAATTCCCAGCAACCACATGGTGGCTCACAACCATCTATAGTATGATCTGGTGCCCTCTTCTGGAGTGCAGGTGTACAAGCAGGCAGAGCACTGTATATATAATAAATAAATACATCTTTTAAAAATTGTACAGATACACATATAAGCAAAACACCCATCTGCATAAAATAAAGAAGAGGGGAAAAAAGGCCCTTTCACTTCAGACTTGGAAACATCTCTCAAACACATGATGCTAAGAACCTAGTAAAGCCCTCTGACATTTATGCTACAAGAAAGTAGGTCCAAATGTGTGACCAGTATCTACAGCTTGCTTATTATTGTTGTTTGTTTTTGAGACAGGGTTTCTCTGTGTAGCCCTGGAACTCTGTAGATAAGGCTGGCCTCAGATTTGCCTGCCTCTGCCTCCTTTGTGCAGATTAAAGGCGTGTGCCACCACCAGCTTACTCATGCTTTCTGTAACTGTTCAGTAAGAGAAAGGATTCTCTGTTATACAGCTATGCATTCATTCCTAACAAAAAACACCAAGTATTTACTTTTTTATCTTTTTAGGCTCCGGAGTCCTGGAGACTCTCCTAATAGGTCTAGTACTTGGAGATGGGGACTGCCTTCCTTGGGGTGATGCCGATGCTCCTCTTCGAACAGGGGGAGGACTTGAGGTCTGAGGAGCCCGTGGACGCGGTGAGGGCGAATGCCGTTTGTTTGGTTGTGGTGACCGGGCCTCCCGGGTGGAGCGGCCTGGGGAAGATCCTTTCCTATGCTTTGAAGATAAGGAGGGCGAGTGTCTCTTGGTGACTGGGGGGCTTCTTTGTTTGGGTGGTGGAGAGTGGGAGACCCGGCGCTTTGGTGGTGGAGATGGTGATGCCCTTCGCTTGGGCGGGGGCGGGGGTGAGGTGGTTCTCCTTTTTGGAGGTGGGGAAGGGGAGTATCTCCTCTGGATGGGAGGAGAGTATCTTCTTGGAGAAGGCGAGCGGCGGCGTGGGGGAGAAGGAGTCCTAAAAAACACAACATTAAGCTGAAACCAACAGAATCTGGAAATAAAAAACTACTGCTACTATTATTAGGGTGTGTGCATGCCCACACATCTTGCTTGCTGAGGTGGGACATGTCTGTGGAATCAATTCTCTCCACCAGCCTTTATGTGGATTCTGGACCATCCACTGTTTCACGAGAACCTCACACTGGGTTCTACCTGTGAGCACCAGCTGACGCCGGGTAATAATCAGTTAACAATGGGCAACCGAGAAAAAGTCTGCTTTACCGAGTACTATGTCACAGGCCCAGGTTCAACTCTTCCCATGCCACCGCCCCACACGGGGTTTCTCTGTGTAGCCCTGGCTGTCCTGGAACTAACTCCCTCTGTAGACTAGGCTGGCTTCTTCCAACTCCCAGAGTTCCAACTGTCTCTGCCTCCACTGCCTGGCAAGATGGCTCAACTCTGAGGAACACTTACTGCTCTTACAGAGGACCTGGCTTTGGTGGCCAGCACCTGTAGTTCACAGATGTTTATAATTAAAATTCATGGGGATCCAGGGTCATTTTCTGGCTTTCATGGGCACCACATACACACAGTACACATATACATATGCAGAGAGAACAGTCTACACACACTGAAACAAACATTTATTTGTATGTGATGATGTGCTGTCTCCTTTGAACCAGCATCCTAGTTTACTGAAAAAGCTTTCAAGACAGTCTTCTGTGCCAGGTTAGATTTGAAGTTTAAATTAGCAACTAGGGCCGGACGTGGTGGCACACGCCTTTAGTCCCAGCACTCGGGAGGCAGAGTCAGGTGGATCGCTGTGAGTTCAAGGCCAGCCTGGTCTACAAAGCGAATCCAGGACAGCCAGGGCTACACAGAGGAACCCTGTCTCAAATAAATAAATAAATAAATAGATAAATAAATAAATAAATTAGCAACTAGTTTTCTTTTAAATGTAAGTATGCTGAGGACAGTATTAGGGCTGTATTTATACTAAAAGTTATTTGTTTGAAGTTCAGGTTTAACTGAGAGGCTTGCGTTTTCCTGGCAACCTTACAGAACACTGGTGTGAAACATTCCTTTAGGGTGACGTAGCTATTTAGCTGGTGCTGATTTGGTGTAGGAAGCAGAACAACTCGGAAGCATAGGAGATTTCTAAACACTGTAGAAAGATGAATAGATTATATATTCTCATAATACTCCCTCTAATAGTAAAATTTTGGGGAAATTTTTATTTTTATATAATTTCGTATTTACAGAAAAGTTTCAAAAACAGTACCAAAAAAAATCTGTCTCGCTCAATATTCATGGATTGTTCCCCTGTGTTTAGAGCACTTGCCCTACCCCAGATCCCCCACCGCTACATCCCTGAGCTGTGTCCTCAGGCCTTGCTTTGTCTCCTGTGTAGACATAGATACGATGCTTTTATTTAAGTCTGAAAACTAGTCATGAGCGTCACGCTTCAACTTCGAACACTTCAGTGTGATACTCAACAATTTCCAAACAGTTAGTTTTTATTCTTGATCTTTTTAGGGAAAAACCAAACCATACACATCCGAGCTAAACTAAGCCTTAAAATGAGGAAATGTCGAGCCGGGCGTGGTGGCGCACGCCTTTAATCCCAGCACTCGGGAGGCAGAGGCAGGCGGATTGCTGTGAGTTCGAGGCCAGCCTGGTCTACAAAGTGAGTCCAGGATAGTCAAGGCTACACAGAGAAACCCTGTCTCGAAAAACCAAAAAAAAAAGAGGAAATGTCCTGTGTTCCAGTCACCTAAAGTTTTTTGTTGTTGTTGTTACTGTTGGCTTTTTTGATCTGTGTAGTCACAGGGTTCCACAGAATGGAACAATAACTTGGGTAGGTTTTCATTAGTGGAAGCTCTTCACTGAAAACAATATTTGAAGTGGTTTAAAAATTTATATCACAGGGCAGTTTTAAATGTTGCATACCTCAAAATTATGCCCCCTTTATATCATATATATATATACATATATGCGTGTGCATATTATATATAATATCTGAACAGGTTGAGACATCATATAAGAAAGGCAGGATTTATATATTAGGCTAGGAATGTCACTTTACACTGCTGTGTATTTTTTCTGTCCCTAAGACTTGGCCCAGTGCCAAGCATATAGTTGGTGTCTAATATTTGTTGATAGAATCTCTACGTATATATTTAGTATAATTATGTTAACAATGTATCCTATTTTTCTTTTTCTTTTGAATAGGGTAGTTAGTGAAAGACATCAACCCAATAATTAGGTCAGTGTTCCTGGAGGCTTAAAGTACTAAGTGATCACCACATACAACACCCAGCCTTTTTGAGAACCTCTCAATTTCACTTGCTGGTCCTCACTTGAGTGGCTGTGTCCTCTGTCCCTCCCAAGTGTGGGCTAAAATCTTAATTCTAAGTCTACAGTTCACAAGGCATTCCTTAATTTTTAAAGAATTATCCAAACTTCTCCTGCCCGTGACACTGTTGACAACCCTTTCCCTGAAGTCCTTGTTCCTCTGTGTCCTGGGTATCTTCTGGTCTCTTCATGTAACCTCATGCCATTCCTCATGTTTCCTTTTTGCTCTTAGTCACCAGACCTCACTCTTGGGTAACTTCCATTCAGTGATTTCATTTTAGCTTAGACTTTCCAGTCTGTTCTCTTCCTGTGCTCACTTGGTTACCCCACTGTCATTTCTGTGTCTTCACGGACTCGATCCCCACACACCCACTCTTAGGTACGTGTTCTTCCTTGGTTAAGTTCAGAACTGCTGTACATGTTTACTCCTCTGCCCTCCATCCACTCTTGGTGTGTAAGTTCTGCTGATCTTACGCCTACCTTTCTGATACATCATTCTGTTTCAGTCTTTATTCCTGTTCCCTGGAGGATACTGAAGTCCGTTTCCCCATCTCTTTCTTGGTGCACATTACAGACTGGGCTCTCTAAAAACATGCAGCCTAGCACCTGCTGGCAACTTGAGGAGCCTTCTGCAAAGAGTTCCGCTGATTTCTGAGAACCTCCTCCTGTCTATTCTGGTAAGTCTTCCAAAAGAACAGAGCCAACACTTCTGTCTCAAAGGACCACTTCTTAGTGCAAGTTTACTGCTGGGCAAAGGTAATTTTGAAAGTTCTACCTGGCTTTTCTCTTAAAGGTGGGGAAGTCCTGTTATGTTAATTAGGAATTAAGACTTGATATAACATTTAGGGAAACTGTACAGTTTGTGCTTGGATCTTTCAACATACATTCCTGCTCAGAAGTGGGTTTACAACAAGCCAATTGCTCAGACAGGGTGGTTGAGTGGAACTGGGTAACTATTTAATAACACTGGCTAGGCACAGTGGCTTCAATCTTAATTCCAAACTTGGGAGGTGTGTGGGACAGCCCCACATCCAAGGCCAGTCTAATATACACAGTAAGATCTTACCAAACAAGAATAGCCCTATCCAAAAACAACATGCACACTAATTTTCCCTTTCTTTCATACGCACTAAATAAATGCACTAAAAAACTTTTGAATCGCTCTACAGTTAGTGCTTGTCTTGGATTCACTGACCCCCATAAACACACGCACTTCCAACAAACCAGACACCCACACTTCCTTCTCTTTTATAGGGTCAGCTGACCTGGGACTCCCGATATAATTCAGGCTGGTTCCAAACTAGTGTTGATCTTTCTGCCTCCACCACTTAAGGGCTGGGATTATGGGTGCGTGTTGACACACACACGCATAGCATGTGACTGACATTTTCCAAAGAGATTTGGGTCTGCTAATACAGACTGGGGGTTCTGCATTCTTGATAGGAGTATTAGCAACAATTACAAAATGGGCACAATGCCAATAGATCAGCGCTACTATTAATGTGTACAATTTGATGGTTTCAGAATACTCCCATGGTTGTTTACTTTTCCATTTGTTTGTTGAGCATGGCCTGGTTGCTCTATATGGCAGGCTGACCTCCAACTCAAAAATCTCTTGTCCCAGCCTTTCAAGAGCTGAGATTCTAAACCTAAGTAACACACTTGGTTTTTATTTTCTTTTCCCTCCACCCAACCCATTTTTAAAAAGACATGGTTTCTCTCTGTAGCCTTGGCTGTCCTGGAACTCACTCTGTAGACCAGGCTGGCCTTAAACTCAGAGATCCACCTGCCTCTGCCTCACTAATGCTGGGATTACAGGTGTGCGTCACCACCGCCCGGCCCTATTTCCTAGTTCTAGAGTCCTGTGTCACATAATGAGCTCACATTTAACATGTGCCGTTAGGACTAGAGATGCAAGGTCTCCATACAAAAACAACGTTCAAGAGTCTATTGGACACAGTACCTTCGTCGTGGTGGTGGGGTGGGAGACCTGCGCCGCCGAGGAGGGGGTGGTGGAGGGGGCGGAGGAGCTGGAGAAGGAGATCGTCGCCTTCTGGCAGGTGGTGGGGAGGGACTTCTCCTCCTTCTACCACTAAAGCAAGGAACCAGAGTTATCCTCAGTCAGTGACATTTAACATCAAGCCGCCCGCCCCCCAAGCATATTTCCAGTGGTTAACCCAGGCAGAGACATTACTTTCAGCTTCACTTTTGATATGGGTAAAACAGCTTTGTGAAGTTAGCTTCAGACAAAAGCGTGTATATATGGTTATGACAGAAACCACCCAAGAGAGATTCAAAAGACTTTGTCACCAGAACATTCATTTTTAGTTGGAATAGAGAACAATCAGTTGGGAAACTTATCTGAGACTTATGTGGACCATGTCAGGGTTAAATTCAGCCAAATTGTTCTTTGAGAAGGCTTTTCAGGTCACTTTGATTATGAGATATTCCAGATATTAACAGACACCAATGGCTGGAGGGCACTGCTCCGAGCTGCCCCTCCTCTGCAGCACTGTAAGACACAGTGCCTGCACACACTAGGTATGTACTCTACCGCTGAGTTGTACCTCCAATCTTTAGGATCTTAACACTGAAAAGGCATCACACCTACCAATAGTCTAAAGACAAACCACAAAGCTGAGTACTAGAGCTGCCTGGAGTGTGTGTGGAGGTGGGGCTGGGAGGGGGTGGAGGTTTAATGTGGCTAATACATGCTTGAACCAAATCTACCCCAATTCTCAGTTCTGTAATAGACGTAAACATACCCACATACCAAGAAGTACAATGAATTAACCAGCCAGAAGTAACTTCACACAAGATTTACTTAAATGTAGGCTAAGCCAGTTTGCCGCCTCTGAGGCAAACTGACACACGTGAGAAAGAGGTCATTTTGTAAAGTTCTCAGCTTCTTCCTCAGCCACAGCTGACACTAACCCTGGCTCTAATGTTTACCAGGCCCCGGCTCCTATTTAAGACCAGACAGAGAAAAGCCAGAAATTCACTACCAGCCAACCAGATTTGATTTAGGTTTGCTGGTGATCCCTGATCTTAACACTTTACACAAACACTTAAAATCATGCTTAATTTTATCCCTCATCCCCAAAATATGGGAATGAGCCAGGCAGTGGTGGCACACGCCTTTAATCCCAGCAAAGAAGCAGAGGTAGGGGCATCTGAGTTCAAGGCCAGCCTGGTCCACAAAGTGAGTTCCAGGATAGCCAAGGTCACACAGAGAAACCCTGTCTTCAAACAAAACAACTAAAAGAAAAATAGGATGGTGTACCCTAACTCAACACCTTTTCTGTCAGGCAAGGTGGTGGACCCTTTCATCCCCGAGACCAGGGCACAGAGGCAAGCAGATTTCTCTGAGTTCCAGGCCAATTAGGGCTACATACAAAGACCCTACCTGAAACAAAGCAAAACGATTTTTTTGTTTTGCTTTCTGTTACAGGAGCTCACTGTGTAGGCCTAGCTGGCCTCTGCCTTCTGAGTATGCCACCATGCCCAAATGGATGGTGATTTCTAACAGCATTAAACTTGAAGCTACTAATATAAACCTAAAAGCACTGGAGTGAGCTGGGGAAACCATCGGGTTTTCGTCTTGGTTTTTGAGACAGTGCCTCCTCACATAAGCATGGCTGTCCTAGAACTTACTTTGTAGACCAGTGTTGTGACTGAAGGCATGCACCACCACACCCAGCTAGGAACATTAATTTTGATTTTACTGTTTTAAGAACTCCTTCTTAAAGAACTCCTTTAAGAATTCTTTCTACAATGGGGGAAAGAGAAAAATCACAACACTAACATAATTCTGTGGAAAGCAATTTTTGATTTTCGTTTAGCGATTTCACAGAAGCCAGAAGTCACTGCAGTTTGGTGAAAAATATTTTATACCCAATTTATTTCTTTCCTTTTAAAAAATATGTATTTATTTATTATATATACAGTGCATGTTTGCCTGCACACCAGAAAAGGGCATTAGATCACATTATAAATGGTTGTGTAAGCCACGATGTGGGTGCTGGGAATTGAACTCAGGACCTCTAGAAGAGCAGCTGGTGGGTGCTCTTAACCTCTGAGCTACCTCTCCAGTCCATATTTCTTTTCTATTTCTATTTTTTCATTACCATGAAAAAGTCCCCTCTTCAGCAGAAATTCCCAACTCTGTTACATTATTGCTTCCCAAATGTCTTTCCGAAAAGACTATAAAACGGGAGAAGATGAAAGCAAGAAGAATTCCTGCAGTTTGACAGGGGATGCTCAACCTGTACTTAGAAAAGGAAAGTGGGGGCCTGGAGAGATGGCTCAGCAGTTAAGAGCACTGACTGCTCTTCCAGGGGTCCTGAGTTCAATTCCCAGCAACCACATGGTGGCTCACAACTGTCTATAATGTAATCTGATACCCTCTTCTGCAGATAAAGCACTCATATGCAATAAATAAAATAAATAAATCTTAAGAAAAAAAAAAAGAAAAGAAAAGAAAAGAAAGAAAAAGAAAAGGAAAGTGGTGACGACATCAGTAGCACAGGTCAAAGATGTGGGGAAGATACTTCTCACTGTGTTTTCTCACTTGTGAGCTGCCTGGCTAAAAGTTTGGTTTTGTTGGTTTTTTAGAGAGGGCTTCTCTGTATAGTCCTGGCTATCTTGGAACTTGCTCTGTGGACCAGGCTGCCTGCCTCTGCTTGCCAAGTGCTAGGATTAAAGGCATGCGCCAACATACCCAGCCCACTAAAAGATTTTTATAAATGACCTATTAAAATTTTGTTTTCAATGTCACATTAACACATGGCCAAAAATATTCAGCCAATGGAGGTAGGGGAAGAAAAAGAAGGCTGGTAAGATAAAGGCACTTGCCACCAAGCCTGAAGAACTGAGTGAGCTCGATTCCCAAGAACCACATGGTAAACAGAAAGAACCAACTCTTTTTTTTTTTTCTAGATAGGGTTTCTCTGTGTAGCCTTGGCTGTCCTAGATCCACTTTGTAGACCAGGCTGGCCTCAAACTCAGTGATCCACCTGCCTCTGCCTCCTGAGTACTGGGATCAAAGGCGTGCGCCACAAAGCTGGGCAAGAACCAATTCTTATAAATGTCCTTTGACCTCCAACAGGTGCACTGTGGCACGTGTGTACCCACACATATACACAATAAATAAAAACACAATGAAGATAAAAGGATCTAAAATCAACACCCCACACATTGCTCTTTGTATCATTCACCTGACAAGATAAAAACAACAACAAGGGCTGGAGAGATGGCTCAGAGGTTAAGGGCACTGGGTGTTCTTCCAGAGGTCCTGAGTTCAATTCCCAGCAACCACATGGTGGCTCACAACCATCTATAATGTGATTTGATGCCTTCTTTTGGCCTGCAGGTGTACATGTAGGCAGAGCACTGTATACATAATAAATAAAGATCTTTAACCACCACCACCAACAACAAAACACAACAAAGCAACGTAAGCCTCTCTCCACTGACATAAATGCATCCTTAAATGGGGACAGCCATCTAAACAGAAAGTTAAGTAAACTTGGTAGGTAACCCTAATTTACCAAAATAGTGTCTAACCAACCTTTTAGTCACTGGCGATTGCCATCGTTTTCCCATCTGCATCCTGAGAGCAGTGGAGAAAAACATATGTCAAGAATTCCATTTATGCAAGTTAAATCCTTCTTGTTGAAGCATTTGTTAAAAGCTTCAAAATGTCTGGAATTAGTGCTTCGATTTAATTGCTTTCTATTCATGTATAAATAAAGCAATCCTTGAAACTGGTCTAGTTTTAATGTTAAGAGCTACCAAAGCAAGAAAAAACAAGTCAACCAAAAAGCCCACCAAGCCCAACCTCTGCCTCCAAGTTGACGTAAGCTTGAGGCTCACCCTGCAAGTTACAGCTTCAACCCAACCACAGAGCAGTGAAAACCCTTAATGAAGGCTGTTACCGAGGGGAAGTCTCTTTCTGGCGCTTTCGAGGTGATGGAGAGGCACTCCGAGAAGGAGAATGTCTCCGCCGCCTGCCTACCTCACCGTTCTTCACATGGGATCTCTTGGGCCGCTCATCTTCTGAGGTGGAAGAAGAGCCAGAGTCTGTAATCACAGAGCAAAGAACAAGAACAAAACATCACAAGCATGCACGCAAACACACCCACCCCACCTACCCCCTTAGCCCCTTCTATTGCATGCTCAAGGTTCTAGGTTCTATCCCCAGCACAGGGGGAAATGTTAGACTCAGTGTCACAGCATTTACCTAGTATTGCATGAGGTCATGAGTTCAAGTCTCAGTACCACCAGGACAATCTTAGTGGCAATCAACAGCCCACACCCAGCAGAAAAATGGCCAACACTAGACTAGTGTATGTCAGGAGTACAGAGGTCTATGTGGGCCTCTTGGTGAATCTCGGGCTTCTGAATCAGGCTTGCTGCTGCATGTCGTATCTGGTGTGAAGGGAGGTAGAGGTGGGAGAACTTAAAGTTCACCACCAGCCTCAGCAACACAGCAATGAAGTCAAACTATGTGCACGAGACCACCTCACAAACAACAAAGCAAACACAAGTTTACGGAGTCTTTTCCAATTAACAGAGTAAAGCTTCAAAAGAACGTAAGGGCTGATGGTGCAATTCAGTGGCAGATCACATGCCTAGCACGAGTAGGCCCTGCGTTACATGCCAGCAGCAAAAGGAAAAAAAAAATTTTCAATAAGCCATTCAAAGTAGAAAATAAAGATTTCCACTATAATAATTACAACAATCACTTGAAGGATGGGGTGCAGGTGTGTGTGCGTGCACTAGTAGAGAGCCTGCCTTAGTATGAGGCCCTGGGAATCCAGCCCCAGCACTGCACTAACAGGCTGCAGTGGCACAAAGCTGCAATGTCAGCACTGAGGAGCTGGAGGTAAGAAGAACAGAAGTTTAAGGTCATTTTTGGCTACAGAGGAAGTTCAAGGTGAGCCTGTACTACATTAGAGCCTGTCAACCCAACCCAACCCTACATAAAACTAAGTAAGCAAGGTAAGAACAGAACATCTGTGTGGTGGAGACACACGCCTTGAATGCCAGCACTCATGAGACTGAGGCAGAAGGACCTCCTGTGTTTGAGGCCAGCCTGGTCTACAAAATGAGTCCAGGACA
Organism: Acomys russatus; assembly: GCF_903995435.1. Taxonomy (NCBI): domain Eukaryota; kingdom Metazoa; phylum Chordata; class Mammalia; order Rodentia; family Muridae; genus Acomys; species Acomys russatus. Next base: position 29,428,275 of record NC_067165.1, read on the forward strand.
GCCAGGGATACACAGAGAAACCCTATCTTAAAAAAACAAAAACCCAGAACACCTGGTTTAAGTATTAGGTTTCTGTGCTTTTTCTTTTTAATCTAACAATTAGAATTGTCTGAAAACTTCATCAGCCTACTAGTAAACAAAAATCCAGAAGCAGCCTTAATGCCCATGAAAAGACAACTGCCCAAACAAACAAACAAACAAACAAACAAACAAAAAACCAGAACCCACCAATGACAATTAAAAAAAAAAACAAAACAAAAAAACAACAAGCCAGGCAGGTGGCATATACCTTTAATCTTAGCACTTAGCAGGAAGAGGCAGACAGATCTCTGAGTTCAAGGTCAACCTGTCTATAAGAGTGAAATTTGAGACCTTGTCTCAAAACAAACAAACAAAAAATTTTCTTTTTTTCCAGAAAATTTTAGAGGGGTATATTATGTTACAGAACAAATTATTTCATTTTCTGATTGACTATCATACTGTACATCAATTACCTTGTTTTGAAGATAGGGCTTCTCTGTGTAGCCCTGGCTGTCCTTGGACTTGCTGTGTAGACCAGGCTGACCTTAAACTCACAGAGATTTGCCTGCTGGGATTAAAGGCCCGTGACACCACGCCTGGCCTTTGTTTTGTTTTAAGATGGGTTTTTCTGTGTAGCCCTAGCAGTCCTGGAACTCACTCTGTAGACGAGGCTGGCCTCAAACTCAAGAGATTCATCTGCCTCTGCCTCCTGAGTGTTGGGATTAAAGGCGTGTGTCATCACTACCTGGGCAATTATCTTATTTTTAATAACATTGGGAATAAAGCCCAGGGCTTTACATACAGTAAGCTGTATACTACCACAGAGCCATATTCCTAGCCAGATTTGTACTTTGATAACAATATAACAACTTAAAAGAAAAATTTAAGGGCTTAAAATAACAAAGAAAGAAATATACAGTGGCCGAGACAAAGAATTAAGGGCCAAACACATCTGAAGGCAAACGACCTGCCCTCAGAAGCAGAGTTGCTCAGTGGTTAAGAGAGATGGCTGCTCTTCTTTAGGTTCCGGCTCAATTCCCAGCACCTACATGGTGGATCATAATGTCTCCAACTCCAGATCCCACAGGATCTGATACCCTCTTCTGGCTTTCTTACATGTAGGTAGGTAAAACACTCACATGCTAAAAACTAAAAACAAAACAAAAGGTGGTGATGGTGGTGGGGGAAGCTGGTCTCAAATTCACCACGTAGCCAATGACTGAACTTTGGGGCCTCCTGCTTCTGCCTCCCCAGTGCTGGCATCACAGGCGTCTCCGGGTTTGCTGTTTGAGACTCTTACTGTATAGCCTTCCTGCCTCATACTCCACAGGAAATCTTCTGCCTCCCCCTCCCAAGTGCTGGGGTTTCAAGTGTGAAGGTGCAAAGCACTTTCTTATTGTCCATACCAGATGAAGACTGCTGGTTCTGTCGCCTGTACTGTCGCCTCTGCTGCACAGAATCAGCTGCAGCCATTTTGCTGCCTTTGTCTTCTTCTGAAAGATGGATGTGTTTAGAAAGTGCTGTCAGTAACACATGGGTAATGTGGCTCAGCTGAGCATGAACACAGGCACTTCAACTTTTATCAACTACTACGCATCAACTTTGTGACTAGAGGTCAGGCTGAAAGACAGGAATTCTGAAACATTTTAGCTGGCTGTCAAAACTCAGAATTACATCCAAATATAGAAGAAAAAGAACGAGGTTCAGATGAATAAATAACCAAACTGAGCAGACTTAAATGCTAGGCCTCGCAATCTCAAATGGTATGTCATCACTTTCAGCTCTTCTCCATTGCAGTGCCCTGTACAGCCAATCTCCAACCCCAGCAAATAATCAAATATGAAAAAAGTAAAACAAAAACAATCAACAACAACAAACCAACCAACCTCTAGAAAATTATTACCCGACTTACCAGACTCAGACAACTCCACTTTTCGAGGCTTAGGGGCTGGTGAAGGTGACTCTCTTTTCTCAGTACCTTTATGTTTTGTCACTAAAAAACAAGAAGGAAAAAAAAAAAAAAAAAAACCAACCAACTCATACACAATAAAAAAAACAATGTATTAATAGTACAAAATGGGTGTACCTATTCACATGAAAAACTTAAACATGGAAAGCTTCTCATAGTAGTTCAACACGGTGAGTATGAAGCCTGCATTGATTCCTCAACGCCCATACAATAAACAGCTGGACGCAGGGGTATGTACTTCAACCCCAGCACTCCTACAGCACGGTGGGAGGTGAAGATGAGAGAATGGCCTGGAAATCTGTTTGTGGGCCAGCTAGTCTGGAGTATGTACCACAGAGAGACCATGTCTCATCAAGGTAGAAGAGGAGAATCAACTCACAAAAATTCCTTTTTTCTCTCCAGACAGGGTTTCTCTGTGTAGCCTTGGCTGTCCTAGAACTCTCTCTGTAGACCAGGCTTATAGGTATAACATTATTGTGTAATTCAAATGCCAAATTCTGTATCTCCTCAATCTGGTTCCAAGTCTTGTTCTGAGAATCTCCTGTCTCAGTGTTGTATAAACTCTACTCCCTAATTGCCCACTGATATGCCAATAAAGTAGCTTACAGCCAGCCGCTGAGCAGGGGAGAGAATAGGGCTGGACTTCCTGCCATCAGGGGAGGAGGAGTTAGAGGACATAGGGGATTCAGCAGGGGATTGAGCCATGGGTCGATGTTCAGGAGAGACCAGAAGAGAAAGCTCAGCAGGGAAAGTCACAAAGTGCAAGTATGTCTGGGATGACTAATGAATTTTGATAGGGTATCTGATGAAAATACAGTTGTAGCTTGTTCAATATTCTGAGTTCTGCCAGACTATAGGCTAGTAGCCATGAGAACTAGAAGCCTAACACCTCAACCTCATCTGTTAAGGTAATCAGTGAGAGATTGGTATATTATGACACACAGTAAACAACTCTCTATCCTCGAGCTACGTTCTTGTAGTGAATGACTCTATCAACATTGTTTGGCTAAACCACTGAGTTGAGTAGATGCTTTTCTTTTTGGTTTTTGAGACAGGACTTCTCTGTATAGACTTGGCTGTCCTGGACTCACTTTGTAGACAACAAGGCTAGCTTCACAAAGATCTGCCTGCCTCTGCCTCCAGAGTGCTGGAATTAAAGGCATGCGCCACCACTGGCTGGCTTGGGTAGATGTCATAATACCTCATATAGTAACAAGGGCTCCAGTGATGCTCAGTGGTCAAGAGCAAATGCTGCTCTTACAGAGGATCCAGTTTGGTTTGCAGCACCCACATGAACAGCTCACAGCCACCTGTAACTTCAGCTCCTGAGCTGATGCCTCCTCTAGCCTGTAGACACCTGCACAGTGTGTATATACCCTACCACAGAACATACATAATTAAAAATTCCCAATAAAGAAGGAGGCTGTTAGGACTGCCGGCCTAGATTACATGAATAGATCTCATTCCCAAAACTTTATTATAAACCAAAATCAAAACCAAACCAAACCAAACAAAAAAGGCAACCCTCCAGGCCCCACATCAAAGTTACTATCTCAGAAGACCAAAACTTAAAACTACCTAGCAGGGTGCACTTGTTTGGGTGCAAGAAGGCTTTAAAAAAAAAAAAAAAAAGAAACATCAAACAGTCAGGCAGAGGTAGTGCTCGCTTTTAATCCCAGAACTCAGGAGGCAGAGGCAAGCAGATCTCTGAATTCAAGGCCAGCCTGGTCTACAGAGTGAGTTCCAGGACAGCCAGGGCTACACAGAGAAACTCTGTCTCAAAAAACAAACAAAAACCAAAACAAAAGCAACATAAAACAATGTGGTTGCCCGGCGTGGTGGTGCACTTTGGGAGGCAGAGGCAGATGGATCTCTGTGAGTTCGAGGCCAGCCTGGTCTACAAAGAGAGTCTAGGACAGCCAGAGTGGTTACACAGAGAAACCCTGTCTCAGGAAAAAACAAAACAAAAAACCATGTGGTTATTCCTACAATATAGTTGGTGCGTATCTACTGAATAAATAAAATAACTAAACTGTAACACTGCTTTTACATCTGGAAAAAAGGTCTCAGTATTGTCTGGCCGCAAACTGGTAACACAGGAATTAAAGCAGTACACCATCACTGGTGTCGGCAGCAGCAGCAAGCCTTTAATCCCAGGGCACTTGGGAAGCAAAGGCAGATTTCTGATTTCTGAGTTCAAGGCCAGCCTGGTCTACTGCATGAGCTCTAAGGGGCTACAGAGAGAAACCCTGTCTCAGGGAGGTGTGGGTGGGGTGCACCATTCTAGCCAACATTAGATATTTTGTTAAACAGTGTGAATAAACACATGGGAGGGCTTATCCTGACTTAATGTCTCATTAATATCTTAAGTAAAATAGCCTTTTATGGTTGTTGTTTTTTTTTTTTTTTTTTTTTTTTTTTTGGTTTTTCGAGACAGGGTTTCTCTGTGTAGCCTTGGCTGTCCTGGACTCACTTTGTAGACCAGGCTGGCCTCGAACTCACAGCGATCCGCCTGCCTCTGCCTCCCGAGTACTGGGATTAAAGGCGTGCGCCACCACGCCCGGCTCCCTTTTATGGTTGTTACAGCATACATTTTATCCTACTCCAGCTAAAGCATATTACAAATAACAAGTGTGTTTCTGGTTTCTGTAGTTTTCCTTAATTTTTTTTGTTTAATTTATTCAGATTATATCCAGATTGTTATCCCTTCACTTCTATCTTCCTGTTCCCACCCTCCCTCCTCTTCTGCCCTATTCCCCACCACAGGCCTTTGACAGAGGGGACCTCCCCGCCCCCACCATGAGACCTATCAGGTCTCATTCAGATAGCCTGCTTCCCCTTCCTCTGTGTGCAGCCAGGCCTCCTCTCCAAGAGGAAGTGAACAAATCAGGGGCACCAGAGTTCATGTCAGAGGCAGTCCCTGCTCTCCCACAGCTGTGGAGAATGAGCTGTCCACTGGCTAGATCTCAGTAGGGGGTCTAGGTTTACTGCATCCATTGTCCTTGGTTGGTGCAACAGTTTGTACAGGGCCCCCTTAACGGTGTCCTTGTGGTTTTATATTTTTTCTAAATGAGATTTTCCCCCTTCTACTTACTGTATTATGTTAATGATGTTTTAAGAATTAGCAGGGTATGGTGGTGCACACCTTTAATCCCAGCACTCGGGAGGCAGGAGGCAGATGCAGGTCAATTTCAGAGCTCAAGGCCAGCCTGCTCTACAGAGTGATTTCCAGGACAGTCAGGGCTCTGTTAAACAGAGAAACCCTGTCTTGAGGGGGGGGGGGGAGAATTTAAGGGGCAAATCATTCCAGCATGAAGTCAAAAATCCAAGAAAGCAACTCTAAAACCATTCCAACAGTCCTATTAATTATTAATCTGATTGCTCAAAAGATAACCAGAAATACATTCAGTGTCCACAGAGCACAATTTAGAGTTTAGCTGATTTAAAAGGTACAGGCCATGCCAAGACACCTGACTAAAGAACACGCTCATGCAGTACCCAGAGCATGGCTGATTCTAAGGTCCTCCAAAATACCCACAGATGGGGCTGTAAACTGTACTCCCAATAATTACCTACAAATCCCGCCACCTCTTTCCTTATTCTCATTAGCCCATTATCAACAACAGATACGAAGTTCCCCAGTTAACATCTGCTCTATGAAATGGAAACAGGAACTCTGTTCTGTTAAAGCAGTGCCACAGTCCTCCATACCGAGACCCCAAAGTGGGGTACCTAGTAGAGAAGCCAAAGAACTCCACCCAATACCATCTTCCTCCTAGTCATCACACACATTTGGGGGCAGCAATGTGACAATTTTCACTGTGTAACCAGAACGCTTCCTAGGTGACCTTACCAAAGTCACTTAACCAAAGGACCAGACAAAAGGTCTTTTCTAGTTCTCAAATTTCAACATGAGGATCACTTCCACATAGCTCAAACCAATTTTGAGCTTCAGCGAACATAAACCAAAGTAATCTGTGCACAGTACAACAATCTGCCTTCAGAAACTTGTCGCAAGGCCAGAGTACAACCAGTCTCTGTTGCCTAGAACTGACTTAAGTACAGGCATCTATTACATGTGTACTAGGCATGCGTCAAAACAGGAGCTTGGCATCTGTGGAGACTCAGAAAAAGGAAACTAATAAATTCCAAGCTGGGGGGCTGGAGAGATGGCTCAGGGGTTAAGAGCACTGCCTGCTCTTCCAAAGGACCCAGGTTCAATTCCCAGCACCCACATGGCAGCTCACAACTGTCTATAACTCCAAGATCTAACATTCTCATACTAAGGCACATAAAAATTAAAATTAAATAAAATATTAAAAAAAAAAAAAAATTCCAAGCCGGGCGTGGTGGCACACACCTTTAATCCCAGCACTTGGGAGGCAGAAGCAGGCGGATTGCTGTGAGTTCGAGGCCAGCCTGGTCTACAAAGACCAGGACAGCCAAGGCTACACAGAGAGACCCTGTCTCAAAAACAAAGACAAACAAACAAACAAAAATCCAACAACACCCCTATTTTAACAGTCAATTCCTTTCATTCAAGTAGTTTAAAATAATTCTTCTATATTTTCCCAAAATAATTGTGGGAACAACTAAAGAGTATTTCCTCCCCAGAGAGCTTCCCTTCCTCTTCCCCCAGTTTCTTTGTGTAGCCTTGACTGTCTTGGAACTCACTTTGTAGACCAGGCTGGCCTCGAACTCAGAGATCCGCCTGCCTCTGCCTCCGAGTGCTGCAATTTACAGGCCTGCGCCACCACGCCCTGCTCCAGAAGGGCTTTCTAGCACTAACCACAAGAAATATGTACAGGGAAAGACAAGTACGTAGAGCAATGAGCATTAGATTAGGACATGGTAATGGACTCAGAGAGGCTGAAATGTGCTCATTTTTATATAAAGTAATATAGTGCATGCTAAAAAAAAACCCAGCTGTCTTAAATAACCACATCTTACTTGGTTACTGAATAAACTTGATAATAAAATTAAAAAATGATTTGCACTTTTACTTTTATGGCCTGCCATTCTCTTCCCACTGAGCGCCCTCAGTGTAAAAGGTTTAGAAAGCACAGCTAGACTGAGCTCATGGTGCACCCTTGTTATCTAAGCACTTGGGCAGTCAATGGACTCAGAATGCAACTCTCCAAAATCCCAATTAAAAAAAAAAAAAAAGATTTGCTTATTATGTATACAGTGCTCTGCCTGCATGTACACCTGCAGGCCAGAAGAGGGCATCAGATCACATTACAGATGGCTGTGAGCCACCATGTGGTTGCTGGGAATTGAACTCAGGACCTTTGGCGGCACTCTTAACCATTGAGCCATCTCTCCAGCCCCCAAAATCCCAATTGTTACAGCAGCTTCCCAATCCTCTTAACCCTCCACGCACCTTTCAGGCTGCCCCTATTTCTCCAGTCCTAGCCACAAAGACATTTTTCTCCACGTTTAGTGCTAAAACAAAACCCAATAAACCAGTTTTCACACAGACTAACAAGAATTCTACACAAACCCATCTACTGAACAGAGTGAGGACAACATCCAGGAACGCTGCCTGGAGCCTAAATCCATCCATCAATAAAATAAATCAGCCTTTAAGAGGACACCATGTCCTTCCCTTGGGAGTATAAATATGACCAAAAAGAATAACAGAACACAAAGTCCTCAAAAAGATATCAAACAAGGGCTAGAGAGATCAAACAAGGGCTGGAGAGATGGCTCAGAGGTTAAGGGCACTGACTGCTCTTCCAGAGGTCCTGAGTTCAATTCCCTGCAACCACACGGTAGCTCACAGCCATCTGTAATGAGGTCTGGTGCCCTCTTCTGGCCTGCAGGTGTACATGCAGACAGAGCACTGTATACATAGTAATAAACAAATCTTTTAATAACAACATCAAAAGACACCGTAAAACAAGCCACCGTGACACACCACCTCACTTGAGCAAAGCCCTGAGAACAGAGAGCAGGAAAGCCAAGCCAACCTACAGTATCACAGAAAAAGTACTGCCCAGCTGCTTCTGACGGTGGCAGGAACACCGGATTCACCTGGATGTCAAAGAGAACAAAATGCTCTGTTTGTACCTTTACCCGAAGTTCTTCCCGGAGACACCGAAACCCGACTTTTTCTTGTACGGTTTGACTGCTGAGGAGTTGGGGAATGGCGAGTTTTGGGTGGTGGAGTCGCTGGAGATGACGGCCGGTGCCTTCGCCTTGGAGGACTTGCTGAAGGTGATAACCTACGTGTTTTCCGAGGGGGGCTGGATGTCCTCTTGGGAGGCTTCTTTGGTGGTGACCGGGAACGAGATGAAGAGGACGACGAGCTACTTCCAGAGAGGGATGCGGAAGAACGCCTCCTTCTGCAGAAGAAAGCATCACGTCACTACCCTCATCCCTAGCAAGAATGTCTTCACAGTATGGACAATGTGCACAGAAACACAGCTATCTTTTTTATCCAACTTTTGAGTTTATGTAGCTAAGTACATAAATTACTTCAAAGAAATTGGAAACAAAACCCTAACCTAGGTCAGGAAACAGCTGTTTCTGAGAGTAAATACACATAACTCATTGTGGTTGTGTTGGAGCTGTGAACACAGGAACCAAGCAGCCTCTCCTTCAAGAGTGAGATGGGGGTGGAGTCTGCATGGCTTTGGGGGTGAGAGCACTGCTCATTCAGAGTGATGCCAAGCAACTTTTGCGTTTCACTAAACATGTGTAAGATTTGAAATTCATTTAGCTACATAAACTTAGAAGTAGGGGCCTCTCGAATTCTGCGGCAAAATCTGTGGTTAAGTTCTGTTGCAATTACGTGTACCTGCAGAATTCATCTTTGGCAGAAGAATTCCTGAGAACCTGAAAAAAAGAAACCCTACCTTAAGTGTGAGATTTAAAACTGGCTGAAAGGGAATCTTACACAATCTGCAAAATACCGTGACTGTTAAACAGTTTAGTTTGCACTAGTGAGACCTAATGTTTGCCAGACTCCAATGTAAGAAACCACTGTCTCCGCTAAGAGTGTACTAAGGACGACGGCGTTACTTCTCTCTGAAAGTGTGATGCTGCAATTCCACCACATACATCATCTGTCCTGTTCACCAGCTGCGACAGCAATGCTACATATTTAAATATCAATCCCTCAATAACACTCCCCAAAGAAGAACGGTTTTGCTGTTGTTGCTGTTATTAAAGTATGGGTCTGAAAGTCCTACCCGTCAAGAAAAAACTCGAAAGAGTTACTGGATATTTTCCCATTTTCTAGTTGCTGTGGTCGTCTGTAAAGAATAGTAACAGCTTTTCCAGGGCTAGGAGTGTACTTCAGAGGGGGAGCACATGCTCAGCCGGAGTGAGGCCCTGGTTAAACCAGGAGCAACAAGGAAGAATAGACATCAAAGTTCTGTCCAAATGGATTTGAAAAGCAAGCCTGGGCAATGATCAGTAAGGCAGAAAAGCTCCGTTCCTGTGCACCAGACCTCTACTTTGAGTAAAGGTAGGTACAGTCTTATTGTTATATTCAAAATAAAAAGGTTTTATCTTATGTCCATTTTAGAATGATTAAGCAATCTAAACATTTCCATAATGTTTAAAATGAGTTAGTACTATTGGCTGATTTAGATGCATGCCTGATTGCTTCAGACATAGCCATAGCAAACTATTAGTAACTGCTCTATCTAGGAATTATAGGAACTTTCTTTTTGTTACCTCTGAGTAGTTAGAAAAAGTTTCATTACAAAGGGTGGCAGAAGCCAGGTATGCTGGCGCACACCTTTAACCCTAGCACTCGGGAGGCAAGGAGATCGCTGTGAGTTCAAGGCCAATCTCGTCTACAAAGTGAGTCTAGGACAGCCAAGCCTGCACAGAGAAACTCTGTCTTGAAAAACAAAACAAAACAAAAAAAAACCAAACAACAACGGGTGGCAGAGATGAGTTAACGGGTAAAGCATTAGGGACTCTCCAGAGGACAGTTTGGTTCCCAGAAACATAGGGCTCCACAACTGCCTGTAACTCCAGCTCCAAGGATTTGGAGGCCTCTGAAGATAGCTGCTGCACTCTATGCACATATCTATATATTCTTACTTAAAAAAAAAAAAAAAAAAAAAAAAGACACTGTAAAGGTACTTGCTGTGCAAGCCTGGTAACCCAAGTTCAATCTCTCAGATCCACAAGTTATTGCATGTGTATACACATGCAAAATAAGCTAAGTTCTTAAAACTTAAGATAAAAATCACAGATGGTTTTTTTAAAAACTGGTAAAATGACCTGATTAGTTCTATAGTCAGTTGCCTTTCAGAAGCAGTAGCGAAAATCAGATGGAAGGGAAGCAGCTCAGGGCAGAACAGCTCAGGAGTTACGGGCACTTGTTCCTCTTACAGAGGACCTGTTCCCGGCACCTACATAGCAGCTCTCAACTATCTGTAACTCCAGTTCCTAGGATATCTGACACACTCTTGTCTTCTGGGGATTACTGTACACATGTAGTACATAAATCCAAGCAAAACACTTTGTAACAGGACAAACACACACACAGTTTTCTAGGTGTGGGTGCGCGTGCACCTGTCTGACAGTGTCTTACGTGGAGGATGCCTTTGACCTCCCGATCCTTTTCCCCCTCCCTCCAGTGTGCTGGGGTCGTAGATATGAAACACCATCCTGGGCTGGAGAGATGGCTCAGTGGTTAGGAGCACCATCTGCTCTTTCAAAGGACCCTGGTTCAATTCCCAGCATCCACATGGCAGCTCACAATTGTCTGTAACTCCAAGATCTGACACCCTCACACCAATGTACATAAATTAAAATTAAAAACAACAACAACAGAACCAAACACCATCCTTAGTCTGCACAGTCCTGAGGATCACACTCAGAGTTCCAGGCATACACAGCAAGCATCTTACAAACTGAGGCACACCACTAGCCCTCAGTTCTGTTCTGTAGAAGAATTTTAGTGAGATCTTAGAAGGAGCTAGAAAACCAGTGAACTTCTTTGCCAACACTAGATCTTTCTTTCCTTTTTTGTTTTTTTTGAGACAGCTTATGTGTAGCCCAGCTGACCCCAAACTCACAGTGATCTACCTGCCTCTGCCTCCCTGGGACTAAAGGCGTGCGCCACCACCGCCCAGTTTAGAGAAGTGCTTCAGGCTGTTTAGAAGACATTCCCAAGTATAATTTCTGAGATCTGTCTTCCAGCAGACAAAAAATAAAATAAAATCCTGACGTTATACCAAGGATCACCCTGACATTAACAAAATCTCACCGTCTCCCTGGAGACCTACTCCTCCTGTGCCTGGGTGGAGGAGGCATCCGTCTTGGTGGAGTTCGTCTTCGTGGAGATGGTCTCCTTCTTGGGCTTGGCCGCCTTCTAGGAGAGTACGATCTGCCATAACAAACAGAATTAGGCCCCAAATAAACCAAGGACAAGGAGTTCCTTCACACCAATTCTCATCTGCATCAAGACTTCCACTCATGTAGATTTTATGGCGCACAGAAGCATGGACTTCGTGTAAATGCAGAGAGCATTCCCTATGACTTTGAAAACCAGCACAATCAACCTGACTGTACACTCACCCCAGGAACACAACATACCTCGATCGGGATCTGTGTCGCCGTCTTGGTCTAGTATGGGAAGGTGATCGAGAACGGGTCCGAGATCGTGATTTGGAACGTGACCGAGATCTTGGTCGGATTTTCTCCTTTTCCTTTTTGGAATTTTTTTCTGGAGAAGGTTCTTTGGGCTCTGGTACAGGCTCAGGTTTGGGAGCTTTCAGGATGTCACTGTGGAAATAACATTTTGTTTTTCCCCTACTCTTCTCAGAATCCTACACCAATACAATAAAATGACCTGGTTTCTCTTTTTAAAGGATTTTCAAGGCTGAGCAAAATGGCTGCCTTTAGTAAAGTATTTATGTGTAAGCTTGACCACCTCAGTTCAATTCCCTTGAACATATGAAAGTTGAGAGAGTTGTGTTCTTAAAAATATGACCTAAAGCAGGGCATGGTAGTACACGACTTTAACCTCAGCACTCGGGAAGCAGAAGCAGGTGGATTGCTGTTGAGTTCGAGGCCAGCCTGGTCTACAAAGTGAGTCCAGGACAGCCAAGGCTAAAACAGAGAGACCCTGTCTTGAAAACCAAAACAAAGAAACAACAAAAAAAAATGTGACCTGTTCCCCACTACCAGCAAATTACAAAGAAATTAACAGATATAGGTCACCTTCCTTTAAAAAGTTTTCAATTCCAGCTCTCAGGAGGCAGAGGCAGGTAGACTGCTGTGAGTTTGAGGCCAGCCTGGTCTACAAAGCGAGTCTAGGACAGCCAGGGCTACACAGAGAAACCTTGTCTTGAAAAACCAAAAAAGTTTTCAAAATTTCCAAAGACCTCTTGGCTTCAAAAAATAAGGACACATCAGAATTCAGTGAGCAACAAAGATTTTATATCCCTTTTCCATGTGTGGGACAAGGACTATGGCTTCTGGAGTTCACAAAGCTGGACCCCTGGGAGCCTTTGGATCCACAAAGGGGAAGAAGCGAACTAGATCCAAAGACCACAGACAAAGTCCAGCTGAGACAGCACCCATTCCCTCACCTACTGGACCATCATACGTGTAACCTGTGGATAGCAGAGCACAGTCACTGTGAATGGTCGCATGTATGTGGTGTCCACAGCTGCAGGGGCTGTAGTGTTGAAGACTGCATGCTGCCTGGCCTGTGGACTATGCCATGTGCTGTGTAGCTACTCCATGCTCAAGCCTAAGGCAGCCATGGGGCACAAGATGTTCCCACTGAAGAGGGAGTGGCTTTCACTTGGTATATTTTGTACAAGCAAATAAATCTCTTTATATTTGGGGTTGGGGTGTGGTGTAAAAGTGGTTTAAGGATGTAGGTCAGTGACAAAGAATGTACAAAGCTCTGGATTACATCTCTCGACTATAAAAGCAACAAAGCCCCAAACAGCAATCTGTCCACAATATATAAGCCAGTAAGAAAAATCAAAATTGGGCTGGAGAGATGGCTCAGAGGGTAAGGGCACTGTCGGCTCTTCCAGCGGTTCTGAGTTCAATTCCCAGCAACCACATGCTGGCTTACGACCATCTACAATGAGATCTGGTTTCCTCTTCTGGTGTACATGAAGGCAGAACACTGTATATGTAATAAATAAATAAATCTTTAAAAAAAAAAAAAAAAAAAAAAATCAAAATTTAAAAAAAAAAAAAAAAAAAATCAAATTAGAATCTATAAAAATTTAAGGCCAGGCGTGTTGGCGTACGCCTTTAATCCTAACACTCAGGAGGCAGAGGCAGGCAGATCACTGTGAGTTCGAGGCCAGCCTGGGCTACACAGAGAAACCCTGTCTCAAAGAAAGAGAGAGGGAGCGGGAGAGGGAGAGAGGGAGCGGAGAGAGAGAGAGAGAAGAGGAGGAAGAGGAGGAGGAGGAGGAGTGGGGCATGGTGGCACACGCCTTTAATCCCAGCACTGGGGAAGTAGAGGCAGTTTGATCTCTCTTTGAGTTCAAGGCCAGCCTGATGTACAAAATGAGTCCAGGACAGCCAAGATAACACAGTGAAACCCTGTCTCTAAAAACCACAAACAAAACTATCTGAAAGGAAAATAAGCACTTTGTTTTGAAGTTAGCAACGCACATTTGCAGGAGGCATGAAAAGCCTAAAACATGATTATGAACAGTGTTGGGAACATGCCTTGTAGACGTGGCCTCCTGTACTGAAGAGTCTTTCGTTCTCACTGATGGTTCTGGGAGCTCAGGAGATTTCTCCTTCTTTTCTGGGGCAGGGGAAGGGCTCCGGCTCTTGGTTCTGTGACGGGGAGATCGAGAGTGACTGCGCTTTCTCTCTCTCCTGACAGGGGAAGATCGTCTTCTAGGGGAAGGAGATCTGGATTTGCGTCTAGGATGAAAGCAATTTTTTCAGATTTTTGAATAATGTGGTTTGGAGTAGACAAAGGGAAAATCAAGGATTAATCTTTTAAGTTACCCACTGTTGTCTGTATCTGAGAAGTTTCACATGGAAACAAGATATCCATTTCATCTACTTGAGAGGGAAAAGGCCAGAGAGAACTAGAAGGACAAGCAGACAGAGGTAACAGCCTCACGCACCAGTCAGAAGGAGAGGCACTAACTTGGGTTGGTTCTCAACTCATCCCAGTGTCATTCAAAGACAAATGCCTCAGATGAAAAAGCTTAAAGCAACCACTTCCTTAACAATAAATCCACCCTACCAAAATACAGGATTTAGGTACAGACAGCTCACATCACAGATGATCAGGAAGAGCCTCAAGCAGAAAAACGGATGGTGCAATGCAAGCAGTTTGTTCTTCAAAAGAAAAGAACAACGCCAAATTTGCAGATAGATAACTCTTTATTAGGGAGGCCCTCCTTCCTTTTCAATTGCAGTGTGCCTAACTTGAACGTGTTTGTATTTTTTAACCACTGTTACGCTAACAGCACGGCGGCTCGCACTCAGCCTCAGAGGCTCTGCTTCTGTGAGTACTGGGAGAACTCAGTACAAACTAAAAGACAAAAATATTACCTCCTCGTTTCTTTACAAACTCCCAGATTTATTTTTTGAAAAGCCTAATAGAATTCTCACCTTTCACCACAAATATAGTAGAAGCTGACCCGTGGATCTAATAATGTGAACCTAACAATAGTCTCATTGGAAGAAAGAAGAAAACAAATAAATGATCTCAAGTTTGGGTTCAGTACAACCATCTAAGAAAAGCAGAACAAGGAATTAGGTAAGTATATGACTGGCTAGCAAGCAGATTTTTAATAAAAGGGAAATGAAAAATCAGAATATAAACAATAAAAATCCCAATGCTTTATTTAAGGAAAGCGATATGAAATCTAAATTTCTACCTAAGAACGAGTAACTCACCCAAATTACAGAGGTGATCATCTTAGTCAAATTATCTGTCTCAAAGGCTTTTTTCTCTGAAGAGAGTATCACAATGTTGGCTGACCTAGCCTGAAGCCACCCACCCTGCCTTAACCTCCTGGGTAGCTGTACAAAATGTGTCAAAATGCCTAGCAAGATAAAAAATGTCTTTAGCCCAAAGGCAACAGTAACTATGCAATCATGTTCCCCGAATCCTCTAGCTGGGGAAACTGCAGCCAGCTCACTCCTAAGACCTAAGATACCTATAAAGCACTGTACTTGCACCTGTTACATCTTACCTTCTCGGGCTCCGAGACCGCTCCCTTTTTTCTCTGCTGCTTTCTTTTTCTTCCTTATCCCTTTTATCTTTATCTTCATCTTGTTTTTTCAGAGATGCCAATTTTTCTTGTTCAATCTGCAAGCACAGAGTTGAATGCTGAAAGTATGCAATGTAAACACATGAACTGGATCAACACTGGTCCTGTAACTACCAGTTCACCACCTTTGGCTTTCATTTCTCTAACTCTTGTGACTTTATAATTACTGCTTATGTAAGAATTTGCACATACTTTTTGGAGATATTAAAATCCCTTTTAAGTTAAATGCACTTGACTTTTAAGAATTAAAATAAAAGCCGGGCGTGGTGGCGCACGCCTTTAATCCCAGCACTCGGGAGGCAGAGGCAGGTGGATCGCTGTGAGTTCGAGGCCAGCCTGGTCTATAAAGTGAGTCCAGGATGGCCAAGGCTACACAGAGAAACCCTGTCTCGAAAAACCAAAAAAAAAAAAAAAAAAAAAAAAAAAAAAGAATTAAAATAAATTCTAGGAATGGGATAACCACTGAGATGCAATAAGAATAAATTAATAAAATAAAATTAAAAAATTAAAATAAATAAATAAAGAAACACACACACACACACACACACACACACACACACACACACACACACACACACACACAACACCCTACCCAATTACTAGCCTCTGGAAAATGGCACTCTAATTCTCTAATTACCAAAGGAGGAGGAGGACTGGTAAACCAAAACTCAATGTGCAAGCATATCACACAAGACCAGAGCCAGATTACAGAAGTTACATTATCTCAAAGGGAACAAAGAAAACTTAAGGTAAACCAGTAGCTCACATACTATTTCTCAAGTCAACTTAAAAAGGACGATCACCTGTCTCTGCTTTATCTCTTCCTTCTTCAACTCTAGGAAAGCAGAAGGGATGCCAGCGATATTTTCTTGTGCACTTAGCAGCAGGGGCCAAAGTTCTCCCATGAATTCTCTAGCATTTTTCCCATTCAAGAATCCAGTCAGGTTGATTTGCATCATTTTGGAATCTGGGTTCTGCAAAAAGACATGACAGGAAGAAAAACAGGTTACTTCGAAACCAACCAACCAAACTAAAACTCATTTAAATTAGTATTTAAGTCTACCATAAGGGGCTTAGATACATACATATGCTCTACTATTTTAAAAATAGTCTTCCCTAGTTGCTTCATATAACATAATTTCTAGATAATCAAATTCTCCCTCACTGAACCAAAAGCATTAGAGCAGTCTTTGTGGATCTTCTACGTATTTAGATTCTATGTATGGCTGTTAGTGGGCCTTAGGTATTTCTCAACTTTTAAAAACAAAAATGGAACATCTATACATTCTTGCACTTACTAACAAGTATTTGCTTGGCTGGAAAACTTGCCCCAACAAGAAATTGAAAACCTACATTAACACTTTGCTTTACATTACAGTAACTGTCTATAAAATATCTACTATCTGGTGCTCAGTTCTAAGAACTAACAAGTTATGCATGCACTCTGTAACTTCTAGAAGTCTGACTACTGCACATGAAAGCCCATGACTAACAATGCCAGATGCTCAACTGTCCACAAAACTAAGAGTCGGGATTTCTAAAAAGGAATTGGGTTTTAAACACTAGATCTGCTGGTCAAGCAACAAGGTCCATAGAACAAGCACAGCTCAATAGCACAAAGCAAGTACAGATTCCAGGTGTCTTCAGTTTCTTCTTGGAACCTTGGGGGTTTGGAATCGCCAAGTCCCCTGTAGAGAAAGATGTTCCCTTGGCTTGCTTCCGACTCCCTACTGCAACTCAACCACCTTGAGTTTAATGTTATATCATTTATCTAAATTGCAAAAGACGAACAAGCAATAATGAGTACACAACCACAAAAAAAGAAAAGATTGTTTAAAAAGTTCTAAACTTTAATCTCATGCTCACTACAAGGGGAATACTACCAGATATTTAGGTTTAAAAGTGCACTAAGATTCAAATCAGTAAAGCATTTCTCTAATAAAATCTACGATTAAGCATTTAAAAAACATTCTCCCATGTTTCTGGTTTCTAAGTGAAATAAATATACTTAAATATAAAGTCCTTTCTTAAAATTAAGTCTTTAAAAGCATTCAAAGCAAAATAACACATTGTTTTAAAAATGAAATACCTTATTGGTTGGAATGATAACTGTTCTGTCAAAATTCAAGCATGAACTCTTGGGAAAAGGAGTAATGTAAAAGTAAATTCACATCGGTATATTTACCAAAAGGTTATATGGTACATCCTTACTGTCCTTTGGGATGCCATGGCAAAATAGTAAACTATGTTTTATAAGAAATGTTTTTAAACATCAATTGTATTATTTCATATTGGAAAACAGGAACAATTATGTTAACTGGCTTTAACAGGACTATCAATTCGTCTGCCTCAAGTTTAATTATAAACAAAATCCTGTGCCTAAATTCTAACCGGTAACCAGCTGCCTTGTAACTACAACTAAAGCCTTTAGCTCTTTTATAAACAACATCCAATCAAATCAGAATCGCCCCTCATGCTTCAAATAATGTCCATCTCAAACGCTACTTTAAAGAGCAGACACAGCTTTACCAAGTGCTCTTGTTTGTGTTTTTGTTGTTGTTGTTGGTGTTCGGCCACTTTACACAACTCACCTCCAAACACACACTGCGTCATCAAGGGAGTTGGGTCAGAGCGACATTGGGACACTCACTCTGCTGTGACCTAATAAGGTGATGGTGCTATACTTCAGACGCAAGGAATAACTTCCATTTTGGTTCAGGCCTTTTAAATCATAAATCACATTATCATTAGAAAATTGCTGTCAAAGTAACTTAACATGTAACAGCAAAATTACAAACAGTAAGTTTGATTTTTCACCTGTGTAGCTTTCAAAACTATGCACCTTCACTAAACTTCCAGCCTTAACAGCTGTTTACAAAGTGAATTGTCTTCACAATAAACATTGCCAATAGCCCTTCTACATTTGCACTCCATAGACAGACTCACAACTCATGTCACAGTCAGAAGCAAGAGCCATCTGTGGGTTAGTACCTTCACTTCCAGCTGGTTGAATATGAACTCAATCACAACATCGTCCTCGAACCCAAGGATCTCAGTTACTCTTTTTGTTATCCAAGGCTTTATAACCTCCAAATTTACTTTGCTCATGTCCACCTGATGAAACATGCAAACAATTAAGTACAAGTAAGTTCAATGCAGTAAGAGCTTGCAGTAGTTTATCTGAATGTTTCCTTTAGCTTATGCATATTTAAATTTTTTATCTACCATGTTCATTCTGCAGTTGCTAAAAGGTGGCAAACGTGCAATTGTCAACTTTTTTTTTCTCCTCACGAAAGTCACAGTACATCTTTCAACCTCTAAAATGCAACAATTGCTATAAAGGCAGTAGTCCCACCCACAATACCTTTTTTTCTAGGCATTCTGCAAATTTCAGCTGCTTGAGGAGTTTCTTCTGTTTGTTGCTGAACCGATTATCCTGCTCTGCACTTGTTCCCTGGAGGAAGCAAACACATGGCCTAAGAACACAAGATTACAATTGTCTTTTTTTTTTTTTTTCCCAATTAAAAACAGTGCACACCCAAGAGGTGGTGGTGCACACCTTTAATTCCAGCACTTGGGAGGCAGAGGCAGGTGGATCTCTCTTGAGCTCAAGGCCAGCCTGGACTACAGAGTGAGTTCCAGGAGACCCAAGACTACATACACTAAAAAAGTGCACACATGTAGGGGTCAGAGGATAACTTTGGAGAATGGTTCTCTCCTTCCAACACGAGGATCTCAGGATGAAATTCAGTTTATCAGGTCTGACAGCAGGTGTCTTTGCCCACTAAGTCATTTTGCCAGCCTTCTTTAAGAAAAATAAAACTACCACAAAAAACTTAAGTTTTAGTTGTTAGCCCAGGCCAGCCCCTAAACTAACAGCGATCTTCCTGTCTCAGTTTCTCAAGTGGCAGCTTCAATTATCATACTGGTTATTTTAAAAAAAATTTTTTTTTCTTAAATAGTGTTTCCGCTTTTTAATTTTATTTAATTATGTATGCCCATCCTTCCCAGCTCCCACATACAAGGATCTCCCTATGCAGCACTGGCTGACCTGGAACTCACTATAAAGACCAGGGTGGCCTCTAACTCACAGAGATCCATTAGCTTGGAGGAGTGCTGGGGTTGAAGGCATGTGCAACTAGCAGGGCCAATTTCCTTCACTTTTAGGGGATATGTCTACTTCCCCACTGTAATTACATATCTCTTCTTACTTTGTTCATTTTCCCACATTATAATGCTTTTCTAATTTTCTGGATTTCTTTCTTTTTTTTTTTTTTTTTTGGGTGTTTGTCTCTGTCTTGCCTACATTATACCTGAGCCATCTATCCGGATCCCAAAGTACCATTCTTTTGTTTTTCTGTGTAGCCTTGGCTGTCCTGGACTCACTTTGTAGACTCACACTGATCCACCTGCCTCTGCCTCCCTGAGTGCTGGGATTACAGATATGTACCCCCACGCCCAGTTCAAAAGTAAAAATTCTTTTTTTTTTTTAACAGATTTATTATCATGTATACAGTGCTCTGACTGCATGTACAGCTACTTGCCAGAAGAGGGCATCAGATCACATTATAGAAGGTTGTGAGCTACCATGTGGTTGCTGGGAATTGAACTCAGGACCTTTGGAAGAGCAGTCAATGCTCTTAACCGCTGAGCTATCTTTCCAGCCCCCAAAGTAAAATTCTTTAATAGCAAATAAAAATTGTGACTTTCACTGACAAAATAACCAAGCGAGTAGAAAGCACCAGCACCATTAATATTCAAGTATAAAATATACATCCTTTTTAAAATGTAGTTGACAGCTGAGAGGTGGTGGCGCACGCCTTTAATCCCAGAACTTGGGAGGCAGAGGTAGGCGGACTGCTGTGAGTTCGAGGCCAGCCTGGTCTACAAAGCGGGCCCATGACAGCCAAGGCTACACAGAGACTCTGTCCGGAAAAACAAACAAACAAACAAACCAGAAACAGCAGCATCACTTGCAAGATTACAGTGGTTTAAGAGCAGTGTGTTTAGCTGCTGTTTTAGCCTGCCTCAACTTTAAGAGTGGGAAGAGACAGAGGCAGAATTACAGCAAGTTCAAGGGCAGCCTGGCATATGCACTAAGTTCCAGTCAATACAGCAAAATACCATCAAAGACCAAAATTGAGGCTAGGGTTCTCCCCCTCGGTGGCAGAGTTTACCCAGCTTGCAGGAATCCCTGGGTTGAATCCTAGCACTACACAGACCAGTGATGCCTGTAATCCTATACTAGGGATTTGGAAAGTCACAAGTTTGAGATACCAGTGTGCTGAAGGGGGTGTATGCCAAGACCAAAAAGGTGGGGCACAGTGGTGCACACCTTTAATTCAAGCACTTGGAAATTTAAGGAAGACCAGAATTTATCCTCAACTCCCCATGAGTTAGGGCCACCAATTCTGTCTCAGAGAGGAAGAAGAGACTCGGGGAGGGAGAGATGAAAAGAGAAAGAGGGGAAGAAGAGAATATGAATTAATGAATCTGAAGCCAGGTGAGGTGGCATACTCCTGTAACACTAAAATTTAAGATAAGGCAGAGGATAAACATTCAAGCCAGACTTGCAGCTCTGAGGGCAGTGTAGACTACAATGAGAGTCTGTCTGGAGAAAAACAAAGGAACAACAATTTTATGTACATGAAAACGAAGCTTCACCAGAACTTCACCAAAGAACTCATCAGAGCAGCAAGACATCAGTTTTTTATTTCATCCTTCCTCCTGGCTCAATTACACACGGAAGTAACTGGCTGATTTGAAATCTACGAATTGGTTTGCTGACTGGCTACAGTCCCCTGCAAAGTAATCAAGAAGACTTTTGTTTGGTCTGAGAATGTAGCAGAGTGGCAAGAGCACCTAGCTAGCATGTATAAAGCCCTGGGTTCGCTAGGTGTGGTGGCACACACCTTTCATGCTAGCACTCAGGAGGCAGAGACAGGTGGATCGCTGTGAGTTTGAGGACAGCTTGGTCTACAAAGGGAGTCCAGGACAGCCAAGGCTACCCAGGGAAATCCTGTCATGAAAACAAAACAAAACAAGAAGTCTGATAAGTTCAAATATCCTGTAGTAGTGTGTCAGCTCTGGTGCTACTGCACTGTATGTCCTAAGGACATACAACCTAATCCCCAAGGGCATTTCTCACATGCAAAACTAGGGACGTGGAAAACACACACACACACACACACTCACACTCGTTCGTTCATTCATTCATCTATGTATCCATTTTGGTTTTCAAGACAGGGCTTCTCTGTGTAGCCTTGGGTGTCCTGGAACTCTCTGTAGACCAGGCTGTCCTTGAGCTCACTCCTGCCTCTGCCTCAGAGTGAGCCACCGGGCTGGGTGGTAGCACATCTTTAATCCCAGCCCTTGGGAGGCAGAAGCAGGAAGCTACAGAGAAACAGAAGAACTTTACCTTGGGGTCTGGACAGGTGGCTCAGACATAATGAGTTCCAAGACTGCCAGGGCTACACACAGAGAAACCCTGTCTCTGGAAAACAAAACAAAACAAAACAAAAAAACCTCCACCCCCCAAAAAATCAGGGGCAATGAAGAAAAAAATCAAAGCCAAATGTCTGGGGTGCTAAGGCATGCAGACTATCCTCATTGATCTTGACAGGGCGTGCGTATGCTTAGATGCCACACCATACGCCCTAATCCTGTGTAACTATTAGATGTCAGCTAAAGATCAATCCTATTGAAGTTGCCTTGAAAGTAATCCAGAAAGGCCACAGCTGAGCGGCATAGAACTTGGCTAGCATTTATAAAGCCCTGAAAATGGTCCCCAGTACTGCTAGAAGTTTTGGGGGGTTTTTTGTTTTTGTTTTTTGAGACAGAGCCTCTCTGTTAGCCTTGGCTGTCCTGGACTTTGCTTTGTAGACCAGGCTGGCCTCAGACTTACAGCGATCCACCAGCCTCTGCCTCCCAAGTGCTGGGAATAAAGGTGGGCGCCACCATGCCCAGCTGCTAAAAGTTTTTAAAGAAAAAAAAGTTTGGGGGCTGATAGTGATGGTCTACACCTTTAAATTAATCTCTAAAAAACTGCCTGGTCTGCATATCAACATCTTGTCATCAACTGCCTCCTAAAAAATAAAAACAAATTTACCTCGCATGGCTATTGTTCAGGTTGGCAGTGTACTAGAGAACTGATCTAAAAATGTTTAACTCAAGAGTTGAACACAGCTAACATCTCCATGTAGCCAGGAGTGTGTGTAGCAAATGTTTGGCATTCTAGCACTTGGTATGTCAAGGCAGAACTTGGGGTTCAAGGCTGGTCTGGGTTTGTGGGAGGTAGAGTCTACAAGTGGGAATTCCAGGACAGCCATGGCTACACTGAGAAACCCTGTCTGGAAAAACCGGGGTGGGGGTGGGGGGTGGTAGAAAGAAAGACGATACAGAACAAAACATTTTTTAAATGAGAGGAAGAAAAAAAAGAGAGCTTCGTTTGAAAATTGACATTTCCATATTACTTTATTCAATCTCCTTTCCACTGGCAACATTTCGAGGTCAGGCAGCAGTGGTGGTGCTGCACAGCTTTAGTGCCAGCAGGCAGATCTCTGAGTTCAAGGACAGGCTGGTCTACAGTTACAGGATGGCCAGGCTTACAAACTATGTCCCCAAAACAACAACAACAAAAACAAAACCAAAACAAAAGAAATAAGAAATAATTGAAAAGTGAAACAAACCTTTGTTTTTAGTGCAACTATTAAGTGAATGAATATTGACTACAAAAGGTTAAATGCTTAGAATATTGGGAATGCTTAGTTTGTAGTGGAAAGACTGAGGTGCCTGGGATAGAACCTAGAGACTTGTTCATGCTGGGCAAGCTAGGGTAAACTACATTCCCACTCAAGAGGCATCTTTATTACCTACCCCTTTCCTTCCTTCTAATTTTTTTCTTTAAAAATGCACATCAACTGCAAATTACATACTCGATCCAGGGAATGCAAAACTAAGCCGAAAACTGTTAGCTGGGACTTGGACTTTTACCAAGCAGTCTCTATATGCTTCTACTCTGCATATATAAACAAACAAACAAACGAATGAATAAATAAGCAATTCCTAAAGGGATCGTGGCTACTTAACTTTCTTTTTTCTCCTTCGAGACAGGGTTTCTCTCTGTAGCCTTGGCTGTCCTGAGGCTACTTAACTTTTAATCCCACAAGTGTCCATTCCCAGCCATCTGGATCTCGACCTGTTAGCCAATTTCCTTCTGAGAGTGGACGGTTCCCACCCAATAAACTGCCTTAGTCTGGGATTTGTGTACCAACTCCAACAAGGATATGTCCACTGCCTGGACCTAGGACAGAACCACCTGGACCCCAAACCAAACGTGGGCCGCTGGGAAAGGGTGCCGGGCGAAGAGCGGGAAGCGGAGCGGAGCCACACACCGTAATCTGCCTCCGCCCTCGCGCGCGCGCGCACACACACACATACATACACACACACACACACACACACACCTCGCTCTAAAAGCCTCCGATTCAAACGTTCCCACTACAAATTATCTTACGTCCCCCTCCCCGAAGAGCTATCAAACTGGGCGGGAGCGCTCACGAACTCTGACCCTGCGCCTCCCCGAAAGCTAAAGACCCGGACAGTGGACGTTGTACGTGGGGGGGACACTCGCTTTCTCCATAGCTGCCGCGTAGGAAGCCCCCCCCCACCTCCCTCTATAACCTCTCTCAGGACGTACCCCCCAAAAACCGCACTACCGGTGCCCCGCAGCCTCCTCAGGCTTCCCACCCGCCTCTCCCCAGGGACTTCCTCCTTGGGGCTCCCGCTAGGCCCCAAGCCCCGGCAGCCGGCACGGCGCCCGGCCTGCAGGCCCCGCTAGGCGGCCGGTGAGGTTCTGCTCTGGCCCATTCCCGCCGCCATTTTCCGGCCACCGCCGCGTAGGGGGGGGGGGGGACGATCCCGGAGGAGGAGACTGCGCAGGAGCGCACCGGTCTCGGCCGCAACGCCGAGGACAGGGCGCGCTGGCCACCAGCCCCCTCGGGGTCTCTAAGGCCTCCCTCCACGGGCCGCCGTGAACCGAGTTTGAGCCCCCACCCCCTTGTCGGGTCTTACAAACAAGCCTCTCCGCTCCCCGCCGGCTCCCCGCGCTCCTACTTACGCGGAAGAATCCCGCGTCCATCTTGCCGCCTCGCTCGGAGATCGCTCCCTATCCCAGGGTGCACCGCGCCGCCGCGACGGAGGGCGGGACCGGCAGAGGGGAAGCCTAGCGCCGGGAGGCTGCGCGCGACTCTAAATCCGCCCCCCCCGGGGGGGGGGAAACGGCACGCGACTGCGCCTGCTCAATACGCCGAGAGTGCGCCGCGCATGCGCAAGCGCACCAGGGCGGCAACTTTTTGCAATGAGGGGGAGGCGAGGCCAGCGACCGCAACCAATGGAGAAAGAAGGGCGAGTCCTTCGGTCGCCCCACCCTACGAGTCCTTTTGTGGCGCGTGATCAGCAGGGCTCGCGCGACGTGAGCTGATCCTTCCTTCGACCCGTAGTCGGTGGAGGCCTCGGTCTTGGGGTAGATGGGGGAAAAGCGTGGAAAAGAAAGGTTTCCCGAGGGTGTTACTCGTAAGACTGCCCAGTACGCCAGTTAGGAGCTCGCGACCTCCGGTGTTGTCACTATGAAAGTGGAGATAACGTGTGGCTTTTAAGAGGGTAGCCAGCCGGATTGACCCTGGGGTGTCCGCACCAATGAAATGCGCGGGCTAGCCGGATGTGCGTCGCGTCTGGCTTGGGCTTGAGGTGTCCATTGGATAACCTTTCTGTTCTTCAGCTGAGAAACCACGCTGAAGGGCAGGAAGTGGAAGAGGGCCAAGGCCGGCCCTCCAGCATGTCCACTTAGCGCTTTTCTCTCTTTTCTCAGAAAAGCTTTACTGGGGCCACCTCGTATCAGTCCCTCTTCGCAGACACTCTCACCTCTTCTGCTTTTTTTAATGGAAAAAAACAAAACAAAACAAAACTGAAAGTGGGTATGTCTGGCTTCGGAGTATCAATATAAACACGTGCACATCTCCAGGCTTTTTTTTTTTTTTTTTTTTTTCCTTTCTGGTTTCCCATTTTCTGACTGGAACTCCCGCACTGGCTCTGTAACAGATACCCCTATTCCTGACCTTTCCACCAGGCATCCATTCTGGCCCACAGAGTGACACTGCAGAAAACCATAGGCACCTCTGTGAGTTCGAGGCCAGCCTGGTCTACAAAGCAAATTCAGGACAGTCAGTGCTACAAAGAGAAACCTTGTCTGAAAAAAAAAAAAAAAAAAACAGAGTGAGGAGGCAGAAGTCAAAATTAAACAGCTGTGGAGTGAAAAAAGTGACCAGAGGAAGGTGGCATTTTTCATTATGAGAAACAAAAGGTTGAAGGGCAAATGAAAAAAAAAAAAAAAAAAAGCCTATCAGAAGATGACGAAAGCTAGGGGTGGAAGGCGTGTGGTCCCCTTTCCTGAGGGGCGGTTGAGTGAAATTTGAAGATTGCCAAGTTGCCTTGTTGTCTACCCCATTCAGAGGTCACACGCAGATCAGAGGGCAGGGACAAACGTTAGACAGCAGGGGCAAACCTAGGAAATTCAAGCAGTGAGTCGGGTTGAGGCACAAAGGATCAAAGAGATCCTCCTGCCTCTGCCTCCCGGGACCGCTTCTCTTAATATTTAGTGGTTGACTGTGGTGAGGCAAGCCTGAAATCCCAGCGCCTGGGAGGCAGAGGAAGTCTGAGGGGTCTTGAGTCCCAGGCCATTCTGGGTATAAAGAAAAACCCTGTCTAAAACCCTGGGTGTGGTGATGTAGGCCTTTAACCCTGGCACTCAGGAAATGGGAAGTCTGTGAGTTCCAGGGCACCCAGAGCTACATAGTGTTACCTTCCCTCCCCCACCCCACCCCCGCAATCAGATACACACACACTGATTTTTTTGAGACAGGGTTTCTCTGTGTACCACTACCTGTCCTGGAACTCCCTCTAGGTGCACTTCATGCATGCAGTGTCCCAGGAAAACCAGAGAGCATTGACTCTCCTGGAAAGAGTCACAGACTGTCGTTAGTCACCGTGTGGGTGGTGGAAACTGAACCTGGGTCCTCTACAAGAGCAACAAGTGCTTACTACTCTTAACCACTGAGTCGGCTCTTCCTCCCTCCCTCCCTCCTTCCTTTCCTCCCCACCCCCCTCTCCTTCTGAGAAAGGGTCTCACTGTGTAGTTCTGGCTATCCTGAACTTGCTATGTAGACCAGGCTGGCCTCGAACTCAACAAGGATCCTGCCTCTCCTCCAGAATGCTGGAATTAAAGTCATGCACCGCCACTGCCAGCCTCTTGCATCTTTAGTACTGGTCTTTAGGTTACTGTCTGGATCTGTGTAAGATCACATTAGCGGGTTTTCTTGCCTTCAGGGTTGATGTCTCACCCCATCTATAACCAAAGTGATTTTCTAAGATGATTATTTGGATCCTGTCCCTTGCCATTTAAAACCCCACAGTGGCTTCCTATTGTCCTCCTATTACCTAGTGTGACAAAGCCTCTTATGATCTGCTGCATGCTCTCCCTCCTCCATCTTCACCCCATGGGCCTGTCCTTCCTAATCCCCTCAGAGCTTTAGGCTGCAACCTTTGAGCTCCATCCCCAGGCACTTCCCCCACCTGCACCCCAGCCACTTCCCCCACCTGCACCCCCAGCCACTTCCCCCACCTGCACCCCCAGCCACTTCCCCACCTGCACCCCAGCCACTTCCCCCACCTGCACCCCCAGCCACTTCCCCCACCTGCACCCCCAGCCACTTCCCCCACCTGCACCCCCAGCCACTTCCCCCACCTGCACCCCCAGCCACTTCCCCCACCTGCACCCCCAGCCACTTCCCCCACCTGCACCCCAGCCACTTCCCCCACCTGCACCCCAGCCACTTCCCCCACCTGCACCCCCAGCCACTTCCCCCACCTGCACCCCAGCCACTTCCCCCACCTGCACCCCCAGCCACTTCCCCCACCTGCACCCCCAGCCACTTCCCCCACCTGCACCCCAGCCACTTCCCCCACCTGCACCCCCAGCCACTTCCCCCACCTGCACCCCCAGCCACTTCCCCCACCTGCACCCCCAGCCACTTCCCCCACCTGCACCCCCAGCCACTTCCCCCACCTGCACCCCAGCCACTTCCCCCACCTGCACCCCCAGCCACTTCCCCCACCTGCACCCCAGCCACTTCCCCCACCTGCACCCCCAGCCACTTCCCCCACCTGCACCCCAGCCACTTCCCCACCTGCACCCCAGCCACTTCCCCCACCTGCACCCCAGCCACTTCCCCCACCTGCACCCCAGCCACTTCCCCCACCTGCACCCCCAGCCACTTCCCCCACCTGCACCCCAGCCACTTTCCCCACCTGCACCCCCAGCCACTTCCCCCACCTGCATCCCCAGCCACTTCCCCCACCTGCACCCCCAGCCACTTCCCCCACCTGCACCCCAGCCACTTCCCCCACCTGCACCCCCAGCCACTTCCCCCACCTGCACCCCCAGCCACTTCCCCCACCTGCACCCCAGCCACTTCCCCCACCTGCACCCCAGCCACTTCCCCCACCCCCGTCCCCACACAGCCCTTGACTTTTAAGCTGAAGCTGTGCTAAACTACAGACATTTGTCTGCTTGTGAACAGGTTAGACTTGAAATGGCAGTTCTTAAGCCTGTAAATCTGTAAGCCTACAGTGACTAAGGAGTAACTAACACAGGGGCTCCAGGCCAGCCAAGACTTCTTAATGAGTCCACAGCCTCCAGCAAAGAAAAAGCCACTCAGCTGTCATTTCTGTAGGTAACCCTTTTCTGACCAGCCTTCCTGAGATGGTAGGTGCCCTCTCAATAGCGTTTCGCATTATTTGGCATGGTTATTTATTTTCTTTATGTGTCTTCTGTCTTCTCTCTGTATTACTTTTCCTTTTCCTCGCTCTTCAATGTTGAGGATTGAGCTCAGGGCTTTGTGTAGTCAGGCAAGCACTCCGCCATCTAAGCTACTTCTTTGGCCCCCATTTAAAAATGTTTGCTTTTCAAGTTTAGGACAACCAAGATAACACAGAGAAACCTTGTCTCGAAAAAAAACTAGGGAAAAAAAAAGGTTGCTTTTAACTGGTCTACAAAGAGAGTTCCAGGACATCCAAGGCTACACAGAGAAACACTGTCTCAAACCCTCCCTCCCCACCCCCCAAAAGGAAGGAAGGTGTGGTGGTACATGCCTTTATTCCCAGCACTTGGAGGCAGAGGCAGGTGGATCTCTGCAAGTTCAAGAACAACCAGACTGGGGGCTGGAGAGATGGCTCAGAGGTTAAGAGCACTGGCTGCTCTTCCAGAGGTCCTGAGTTCAATTCCCAGCAACCACATGGTGGCTCACAACCATCTATAATGTGATCTGGTGCCCTCTTCTGGCCTGCAGGTGTACATGCAAACAGAGCACTGTATACATAATAACAAATAAATAAATCTTTATTAAAAAAAAAAAAAAAAAAAAAAAAGAACAACCAGGCTATGTAGAAAGACCCTGTCTAAAATTAACTAATTAAGTTTGCTTATGAGATGAGGTGTCAGAGAGTGGCCTTGACTGACCAAACTTGCTTTTTATTTTAAGCCCAGGGAACATAATGGAGTGGCCCCTTAGCTTGTTGAATGAATGTGGCCCGAGGCTGGCACCCCACATCTGAACTGGCCCACCTATCTACCTACCTACATTACTTCCTTCCTCTCTGTGGGCCTTGGGATGTAGATCAGCGGTAGAGGGCTTGTCCTAGGTCTGACCCACAGCACCACGAGCGAAGGTAAAAAGGCCTGTAAGCATCAGCAAAGATCCCACGTAACCGATTAGCTCCATACTTAAAACAATGAATTATCATCTCAGAGTTCCTGTGGGTCAGGAATCTGGAGTTGCTTGGGTGGATGGTTCTGGCTTAGGTCTCCCAGGATGTTGGCAGGTGGCCTCCGTCCCTAGCCACTGTGTGCTGACCCTGGGGACTCTTCATGATGGGGCAACACCAGGAAGATTTTTCCTCCAGAGCAGGTGCTCCAGAGGGGAGAGCACAGGGTTGAAAGCATGTGGCATAGTTTTCACAATAGCCTATCAGTTATACTCGCCACCCCTATTCGGCAGTGAGAGGCGTACGCTGGGGATGGGGTGAGTGCGTGTCATCAGCACCGTGGAAGGCCCAGGTAGGAGAATTGTGAGTTATAGGCTAACAGCCTAGGGAGAGGCTGTCATGAAATCAAGTAACAAGGCTAAGGATGTGGCTTCGTGGTCTTGAGAACAGTTTGTGTCTTCTGATCTTTGATGGACTATCCCCTCGGGACATTCACACATACTCTGTCCCCTCTGTGAGCCTCCCAGCCTGTATTTGCCCTCCCCATCTTGTTGCCTTTTTTGGTTTTGTTGTTGTTTTAAAACAGGGTCTCTCTGTGTGCCTTGGCCTTAAACTCGGAAATCCACCTGCCTCTGCCTCCCAAGTGCTGGGATTAAAGGTGTGTGCCACCGCCGCCTGGCTCTTTTTTTGTTTCTGGTCTTCCTATTTTTGTCTTATTTATTGTAGCAGGAAGTCCTGTAAGCCAGGCTGGCCATGGTTGATGATAATCTTGAACTCCTGGTCTTTCTTCCTGTCCCTACCTGCCAACTGTTGGGATTACAGGCCTCACTCACTATGCCTGGCAAATGTTACTGCCAGATTGCTTGACTGATGGACTGATTGTGGACTGAACGTAGTGCCTTACCCATGCTAAACATGTCTCTGCCACTGAGCTACATCAGCCCTCACCATGCCTTTTTGTGCTTAGCACCAAACCCTGTGGGTTTTGTTTTGTTTTGTTTTGCTTTTGGGTTTTTGGAGACAGGGTTTCTCTGTGTATTCTTCGATGTCCTAGACTCCCTTTGTAGGCCAGGCTGACCTCGAACTCACAGAAATCCACCTGCCTCTGCCTCCTGAGTGCTGGGATTAAAGGTGTGCGCCACCACACATGGCCCAAACCCTGTGTTTTAGCCAGCCATCTCCAGTGCTTTCTTTTTTTTTTTTTTTAAGATTTATTTATTTATTATTATGTATACAGTGCTCTGCCTGCATGTAAGCCTGCAGGCCAGAAGAGGGCATCAGATCACATTAGAGCCACCATGTGGTTGCTGGGAATTGAACTCAGGACCTCTGGAGGAACAGTCAGTGCTCTTAACCTCTGAGCCATCTCTCCAGCCCTCCAGTGCTTTCTTTAAGGGTTAGTCTGGACAGAGCTTCTTTGGGGAAGCTGTTGAAAGTGGGACCCAGTGCTTACCACATGGTTATTCCTGGCTTGGTCCTGCTAACACTCTTGATTGGGCAGGGAATACAGCTCACTGGTAGAGCCTGAATACCAGACAACTAAACGAGCATTAAAATGTCTGGGGGTGAAGATCCTCCAAAAAAGCAGCTCCCTGCTGACCCCTCCCCACACTAATTTCTACCGTTTCCTGCAGAGAAAACCTCTTTCAGGACAAGCTTTATCTCTCTTCTCTATTTCCCTCCCTTCCTTTTCCTCTCTTTTCTCTCCCTCTGCCTCAGCATTCAAAGCAGGGTTTGGTGCTAAGTACATGTGCTGAATAACTGAGTAGATATTAAAAGCCACATGGTGAGGCTGGCCTTGGCAGTGCTTGCCTGTAGTCCCAGCACTTGGGAGGCCGAGGTAGGAGGATCCTGATTTCAAGGCCAGCTTGGATTACATAGCAAGACATTGTCTCAAACAAAACAAAAGTTAGTCCTAAGAAATGAAACAAGATCTGTGGCAAGCAAGTGTTCTGTTGTAGAGCAAGCTCTTAGATACAAGACCTTTATGAATGAAGTCTGATTTTTTTTTTTTTTTTTTTTTTTTTTTTTGAGACAGGGTTTCTCTGTGTAGCTCTGGCTGACCTGGAACTCACTCTGTTTACCAGGCTAGCCTTGGACTTGGAGAGATCTGCCTGCCTCTGTCTCCTGAGTGCTGGGATTAAATACACATGCCGCCACCACCTGGCTAATGTCTGAAATTTTAACAGCAGATAGAATATTATTAAATGTACCAAGTGTGGTGGCGCACGCCTTTAATCCCAGCACTCAGGAGGCAGAGGCAGGCAGATCGCTGTGAGTTCGAGGCCAGCCTGGTCTACAAAGTGAGTCCAGGACATTCAAGGCTACACAGAGAAACTCTGTCTTGAAAAACCAAAACCAACCAAACAAACAACCAACCAAACAACAACAAAAACACTGCACTTTTAACCCTGGCACTCAAGAGGCAGAGGCAGGCACCTGGCCTATAGCAAGTTCCAGGCCAGCTAGAGCTATACAGTGAGGGACTCCTGTCTCTGAATAAAAGATGGCTGGGGTATGGCTCAGCAGGTAAGAGCATGTGTTGTTCTTCCAGAAAACCCAAGTTTCTTTTCTGGCACCCACATCTGGTGGCACACAACCAGCTGGCCTCTGTGGGCACCTACGTGTACATGGTATACAGAACTCACACAGGCACACAGACATACACACACATAAATAAGAATAAATCTTTAACCGAGTGTGGTGGCATACACCTTAATGCCAGCCCTCAGGAGGCAAAGGCAGGCAGATCTCTAAGTTTGAAGCAAACTACAAAGCAAGTTCCAGGACAGCCAGGGCTACACAGAGACACCCTGTTTCGAAAAAAACAGAAAACAACAAAAGGCTAGAGATGCAGCTTAGTGGCAGAGTGTTTGCGTAGTATATCTGAGCCTTTACTTCAGTCCTCACTGCACCAAAATGGGAGGAAAAAAAAAACCCCATAGTCGACTAAAGCAGCCAGAATGGCTCTGGGAGTAAGGATGCTTCCTGGCAAATCTGATGATGGGCTGTGTTCAATCACTAGAGCCAGAACCCACAGGGTGGAAGGATGTACACCAGCAGGTTGTCCTCTGGCACACTTGCACCTGTGCACGCACACATCCGTGACATCATCACCATCATCATCACAACAACAACAATAATAATTGAAAATAAATGTGAAAAAAGCCAATAGCCACTAGGTGGCGATCTTACCTCTCAGGCTAGGGGGCCTCCGGGCGGGCGAAGGCAGGACGTGTTCGTAGAAATGAGTGGTTTGATCCTTGTTTTATGCTGGGCCCTTGCTATGTGTTCTTAAAGTACGTGACCCAAAAGAAGTGAAAGACCTGGAAGTTTACAAGGCACCTAGCCATGTTTCTTGTGTTCCCGCTAAAGGTCTCCACAGATGTTACAGTCAGACATTGTGTATGGTTGTTAGTTTCTATTTATTTATTTATGAGGCAAGATCATCTATAGCACAAGCTAGCCTCCTCGTCCTCTGTGTAGTTTAGAATGACCCTGAACCCCTGATTCTGTTGCTCTCCACCTCACATATGCTAAGATTCTACCCATGTACCCAGCTGTGTCATCTATTTTTTAAACTAAGGGCTGAGCTAGGCATGGTGGTGCACGCCTTTTTAATCCCAGCCCTGGAGAGGCAGAGGCAGGCCCATCTTACAAGTTTCAGGCCAGCTAGAGCTGTAGACTGAGACCCTTTTTCTTTTTAAAATTTTTGTTTTTATGTGCATTGGTGTTACAGACAGTTGTGAGCTGCCATGTGGGTGCTGGGATTTGAACCTGGGTCCTCTGGAAGAGCAGTCAGTGCTCTTAACCGCTGAGCCATCTCTCCAGCCCCCTGAGATCCTTTTTCTTTTCTTTTAAATTTTATTTCATTAATTTATTCATATTACATCTCAATGGTTATCCCCTCCCTTGTATCCTCCCATTCTTCCCTCCCTCCCCTTTTCCCCTTACTCCCCTCCCCTATGACTGTGACTGAGGGGGACCTCCTCCCCCTGTATATGCTCATAGGGTATCAAGTCTCTTCTTGGTGTGAGATCCTTTTTCAACAATAAATTAATTAAATAGGGGCTGGAAAAGTAAGAGGAACGCCAGTGGATGGGGGGATAGAGAGGCGTGTCAGGAATTCTCTCCTCCAGTCTGTGCAGCCTCTTTCCTCTCCTCCCACTTCCCTCCCTTCCCCTCCTTCCTTCTCTCCTTTCCCCTCCTTCCACTATTCTTCTCCTCCCTCCCTCCCTCTCTCCCTCCTTCCCCTCTTTCTTTCTTTTTTGAGTCAGGGTCTCACTGTGTAGCTCTGACTACCAGGAGCTCACAGAGGTCCACCCGCCTCTGCCTCCTGTGTGCCATCACACCCAGCTGGATGCATCTTTTCTATAATATCTGGGAACAACGGCAATTACAGTTTAGCTAACATGAGATATACAGCTTTATGTTACTCTAGCTAGAGCCGGGCAAGGTAACCCCAGCATTGGGGGAGGGGTGGAGGCAAGAGGATCAGAAGTTCAAGGTCATACTTGATACATATGCAGTTCCAGGCCAGGCTGAGTTACAGGGGACTCTGGGTCAAAAATAAGTAGGAGCCTAGAGAGATGGCCCAGTGGTTAAGAGCTGCTCCTGAACTGCTCTGTAGAGGAGCCAACCAAGCTTGGTTCTCAGAGCCCATCTTGGGCAGCTCACAACTGCCTGTAACTACAACCCAGGGGAAAATAATAAAAAAAAAGAAAAACAAGCCGGGCGTGGTGGCGCACGCCTTTAATCCCAGCACTCGGGAGGCAGAGGCAGGCAGATCACTGTGAGTTCGAGGCCAGCCTGGTCTACAAAGTGAGTCCAGGACGGCCAAGGCTACACAGAGAAACCCTGTCTCGAAAACCCAAAAAAAATAATAAAAAAAAAAAAGAAAAGAAAAGAAAAAGAAAAACAAAACTACAACCTAGGGGTATTCAATGCCTCTGGTCTCTGAGGACACTTACAAGCACACACCCACACACAAACATAACTGAAAGTAATTTTTAAAATTAAAAATAAGTAGGTAAGCAAATGAATAAATAAATAATGTTGTCACAATAATAATGGTTATTATAGGCTGGATTCCTGCTTCTCCCTTTCGTATGTAAAGTCTCCCACCTGGCAGAACCACACCCATTGTGGTTTCAAGCAGTAATTAAGTTACAGGGAGCTAATTAGGAAAGCTCTACTCTGGGATGACTGCTGTCCGGTTTGGGCCTTCCAGGCTTTGGTGCTGTTATGGCAGCCCTAGCAGGCTTTGGGCTCCATCCCCACTTTACAGATGAATGAGGTGGGATCTGGGAGAGGGGAGTCTTTACACAGCCAGCATACAGGCAAAAGCCAATTTCACGATCTGGTCCATACATACATTTTTTTTTTTTTTTTTTTTTTTTTTTGAGACAGAGTCTCTCTGTGTTAGCCTTGACTTTGTAGACCAGGCTGGCTTTGAAGTCACAGAGATCCACCTGCCTCTGCCTCCCAGAGTGCTGGGATTAAAGGTGTGTGCCACTGAGCCCAGCTAAAGTAGTTAAAAAAAAAAAAAGAAAGATAAAATGTGAAAAGCAGCCATTAAAAAATAGATGTGCTCCCACAGGGCACCAATGATAAGAGTGATATCTGATTGGAAGCTGGAAAACAAAAGAACTTCGTCTTTGGAGTGAAACAAGTCAGGACACCATCTTGGAAGCCTAGCGGAGTGTTTCAGTAGGATATGGTGGGCTATGGCCAGAGAGATGAGGATGGAGGGTGGTGTAGCCTGGTGAGAGAGATTTGCCGCTGAGACTATGGCTGTGCACCATTCCCTAGCTTGTTTTCTTGCTGTTGGAATAAGCGGGGTTGGAGATTAATTAAGAGATCATAATATGGTTTCAAATACTAGGGTTAAAAGACAGAAAGACATGCCGGGCGTGGTGGCGCACGCCTGTGATCCCAGCACTCGGGAGGCAGAGGCAGGTGGATCGCAGTGAGTTCAAGGCCAATCTGGTCTACAAAGTGAGTCCAGGACAGCCAGGGCTACACAGAGAAATCCTGCCTCAAAAAACAAAAAACAAAACAAAACCAAAAAAAAAAACCCCAAACCACACAAAAGAATAGGTCACATGTGGACCAAGCTGGTCTCAAGTTCAGTATGCGGCCTGGGCTGGCCTTCAATTCCTCCTCCTCCTCCTGTGCCTCTGCTCTCCAGGTACTGTCGCCAGGTGTGCACCACCACCCCTGACTCACCAGGTGTTGATACAAGGTGTGCACCCCGACCGTTGGCTGGGGGGGGTGTGTTCGAAGTGAGTCACGACAAGTAAGTTAGAAGAGCAATCTAAGGCAGAAAGGAAAGTGACACTGATGGTTCAGGACCAAGTGGGAAGAGTTCTGAGGCGAGAGCGGTGCTTCCGTGTCCAGAGGCCAGTGCACTGTGAGGAAGAGCACTGGGGAGCCCTGTGGGCTAGAGACACCAAACAGGCATGGCCCTTTGTGACATTTGTTATCAAGAACAAACTGTCTTAAGTAGTTGCCGTTGCTGTAGTAGCTCCATAGACAGCGGAGGGAGAAAGGACATGTTTTGGCTCACAGTTCTGAGGAACCAGGTGGGTACAACCTGTTATGATTTGGTGGCAGAAGGAAGCAGGAAGCAGAGGTCAGGAAGTGAGAGCTGCCTACAAACCCAGAAGGCCCGTGCCCAGCGATGTACTTCCTCCAGCAAGGGTCTGCCTTGGAAAGGTTCCACAACCTTCTCCAACAGCCCTGGCAGCTAGGGACCAAGTATTCGCACGCACGAGCCCACGGAAGACATTTCGCACTTAAGCCACAGCACCAGTTCCACGTCCTTCAGTCCCCGGATGCAGATGCTCCTACCTCTGTGGGCTTTCCTGAAATTCCCTTTACTCCCAATGTGCCTCCAAGAGAAGTGGACAGCTAGAGGGAAGCCGGGTAAATGCTGGCGCACTTTTCTGACGCCACTTAAGGCGGGGCCTCATTCTGGAAGAGCATCAGGGTGAGTCGGAGCCTGTCATCCCATCGATTAGGAGGCAAGAAGATGAAGATTTTGAGGCCGATCTGGACAGCGCAGTGACTGTGAGACCCCCCGGGTAATACAGAGAGACGCTCTCCCCAGTGAAGTAAAGCATCAAGAGGTCCAGGAAAGCTTTATTCAGTCCCAAGATTGAACTTGATACTTGGCTGATGCAGGAAGGGCTTCCTCACAGACCCCCGGAGAGCAGCCTGTTTCCTTCTGTGTCTCACAGGTTTGCCCAGCGTCTGCTGAGCTGTTGCCATTTGCTTCTTTGCCAGGACATTGCCAATGGAGGGAACGGGTGTCCCAGGACAAAGGGCTACAGAGCTGAGACAATGGGCCTGCTGTGGACTCCCACCCAGTGGGCTGCAGACAACAACTGGAGACATTTTTGTTGGGTTACTGTACACCCACAAATAGCCACTTAAAAAAGAAAGGGGAAAAAAAATACACAGATGTGCCTGCTGTGCCCCGCAATAGAGTCCGTCTTGTTCCCTCGCCTCCAGTCTCTCCCACCCTAGCCCATTCTGCACACTGTGCTGGACTTAGAACTCCGAGCTAGACAGGGGCATCTGTTGTCCCTGCTCAAGCACTTCTGTTTGTTTAAGATTGTATTTTATTGTTAATGTCCCTCATGTGTTGTGTGTGTCCCCATGCCCTCAGGGGCCAGAGCCATCAGATTTCCTGAAACCGAGGTGACAGGCGGTGTTAAGCCACCTGACATGGGGCTGGGAGTCACACTCAGGTCCCCGGGAGGCACTGTGAGCTCTGAACCACTGAGGCCTCTCTCCAGCCCAGCATTTTCTTTCCTTAAAATTTTTTATTACATTTCTGTGTGTGCATGCATGCCCAGAGGATCGCTTCAGGAGTCAGATCTTCCTTCCACACACAGCTCCTGGGGGTTGACCCCAGGTCGTTAGGTTTCATAGCCACCCCACCAGACCTGTCCTCAAGAATTTTCAGCAGCATTCTGTTACCTTTAAAATAACGAAGCGCCGCCGGGCAGTGGTGGCACACACCTTTAATCCCAGCACTCGGGAAGCAGAGGCAGGCAGATCGCTGTGAGTTCAAGGCCAGCCTGGTCTACAAAGCAAGACGGGAGAGCCAAGGCTACACAGAGAGACCCTGTCTTGGAAAAAAGAAAAAGAGAAAACAGCCATAGCTGTGTTGGGGGAGAGGGTCAATCTTGACTTTTGTACTAATACATTCACACGTAGGACCTTTTGTTTCCAGAATCAACATATAAAAAAAATTTATGCCTTGACTAAGTGGGATGATGACAATGACAATGATGACTTTATCTGAAACAAGGTCTTCCTCTGTCCCCTAGGTGGGCCTCAGCTTGTGGCAGTCCTTCTCCCGCTGACTCCTGAGCACTGGGATGACAGCTGCTTCCCAGCATGCACTGCAGGACGTAATTTACCCAGTGCACCATTGGCTTAGCCTACAGGAATCAGTCATCAGCGAGCTGCTCAGCAGGGTTTCCGCCACACCTTGTCCTCTGCCCCCTACAGGCCACAGAGGCTGCTAGGTCGGCCGTGTCAGCTTGATTGCATTTAGAGCCTCTATCCTTGTTTGTTTGTTTGTTTTTTCTATCCTTGTTTTTAAGGGCAAGACACAGGATGGCAAGTGACTTATGTTTTTGTCGGTGAAACTCTTTCAAATCAATATTGAAAGAGGAAGAGTTAAATGTGAGAACGGATTGAAAGACTGGAAGGAAGGTAGTTTCACCAGGACGATATTCAAGTGGCCACTAAACAAGTGGGGGGAGGGGAGATGCCCCATTGGTTATCAGGGAACACAAATCAAAGCCACAGTGAGTGTGCATTGCACACCCATCAGGTGGCTAAACATTCAAGATTCCCAAAACAGCTGTGCTGTGAAGGGTACAGAGAAACAAGAATTGTTTAACTTTGTTATTATTTGTTGGCATTGACAGAGAGTCTTGTGTATCTTTTTGTTTTGTTTTGTTTTTTGAGACAGGGTTTCTCTGTGTAGCCTTGGCTGTCCTGGACTCCCTTTGTAGACCAGGCTGGCCTCCAACTCACAGAGATCCACCTGCCTCTGATCCCCCAAGTGCTGGGATGTACCCAAGTGGGGTACACCACCACGCCCAGCTTTCTTGTGTATCTTGTTTGTTTTTGTTTTGTTTTGCTTTTTTCGAGACAGGGTTTTTCTGTGTAGCCTTGACTGTCCTGGACTCGCTTTGTAGACCAAGCTGGCCTGGAACTCACAGTGATCTGCCTGTCTCTGCCTCCCGAGTGGTGGGATTAAAGGCGTGCGCCACCACGCTGGGCTGTGGCAATCTTGTATCAATCTCTTAATTCTGAGACTATAAGTATGAGACACCACACCTAGCTTGAAACAGAGTCTTTTGTTTTTGTTTTCGAGGCAGAGTTTCTCTGTGTAACCCTGGCCTTGCACTCACAGAGCTCTGCCTGCCTCTGCTGGGATTAAAGGCATGTGCCACCAGCACCTAGCAGAAAAAAGTACTTGTTAACACTACAGGAAATGGAAATGAACAACACACACTAGGTTTAAACTTTTTTATTTTAAAACGTATGCATCTACTGATTCCATGGCCACTTGAAGGAGAGAGAATGGGAGACAAACGGGGCTGCGCCACCCCTGTTGAAACCAGAGGTCCTGTCTTCCTGTACTGAGGATCCCCCTGAACATGCACAGAGCTACTCTGGGGGCCTAACTGGGTTATCTTCATTATTGAAAAGCAGAGCAATAAAGTCCTGTCACTTGCTTCCTCCTCCACAACTGCTGTGCTGTGCAGGAGAGGTTAGTTTTAAGGCTGGAACATTCAAGCTGATTTTCTTTTTCCAGGACGGGATAGGGGGGTTGGGGGGGGGGGGGGGGCGGGAAGGCTTTGAGGAGCACAGGGTTTTGTTTGTTTGTTTTGTTTTTAAAGCAGAAAGTGTTCAAGGAAGTATTCTACATTAGGGCTTGTCCAGGGCCTCAGCGGGAAGCAGGCAAAGCAGGGCCCATGGAGCCCAGGTGGGTTAGAGAGTGAGAGCCCTCTTGGCTATGCTCATGAGAGCCACCAGCAGGCCACCAGAGTGCCCCCAGCTGGGAAGGGCAGAGAGCAGAGACTGGGAAGAAGGGTTCTAAGCTGGACCCTACCCTGCTCTGACCCTGTCTCCACCGCACCAGCCTCCCCAGCAGCTTCTTATTCTTTGTGCATTGGAAATTCTCATCTGAGATAGAGAGAAAGATGACCACCCAGGCTCATGGGGAGAAGCCTGGGTGGAGCTGGAGCATGATGGGTATTTAGATCAGAAGGGCAAGCTGGCTGAGGATGAGAAGTTCCTAGTATTTCCCCAAGTTTTGTTTGTTTGTTTGTGAGAGGATTTCATGTTGCCTTAGGATTTTGTGTAGCCGCAATTTTCTGTGTAGCCAAAGATGACCTTAATTTTTTTGTTTGTTTGTTTTTCGATACAGGGTCTCTCTGTGTAGCCTTGGCTATCCTGGACTCACTTTGTATGCACTTTGTATGAACTCACAGTAATGCACCTGCCTCTGCCTCCCTGAGTGCTGGGATTAAAGGCTTGTGCCATCACTGCCCTGTTAGTGGAGTGTCTTCTGGCCCAGGGCTCAGAGGTCAGCTATCACAGAGAGTGACACAGAGAGTCTGTGCCGTGCTTTGGGTCTGTCTCTGGAAGGTGACTAGGAAGGACATAGGAAATACAGCCTCTAATGGGTCTCAGAATATTTGTCCCCAGAGGCAAAGGGACTGTCAGGGAAGTTTAGCATCCAAATAAAAGGGAGCCAGAAAATGAGGAGCCAGGGTAGTCCACCTGGGGCAGAAGGAACTGTCCTGAGCAGCCACCAAACAGCCCAGGTCTAT
Source organism: Acomys russatus (assembly GCF_903995435.1). Classification (NCBI taxonomy): domain Eukaryota; kingdom Metazoa; phylum Chordata; class Mammalia; order Rodentia; family Muridae; genus Acomys; species Acomys russatus. Next base: position 29,468,192 of record NC_067165.1, read on the forward strand.
GGGCTACATAACAGTCCTCATTCTTGAGCTAGCCTCTGCTCCTCATCCTTGAGTTAGCCTCTGCTCCTCGGGGCACCTCTTTCTTCTCTTTACTGCCAATGAAGTCAAATTTTTTTGAGGATACTGTTTATTCTGTTTTGTTTTGTTTCTTTTAAAGAAAACATCTTTGTATGCAGCCAAAGCTGGCCTTGTAATCACAGCCTCTTGTACCCTTTGTTCAAGCGGGGGAACGCTGACCACCCATCTATCCTGGAACAGGTTCCACATTACCAAGTTAGTTGCAGGGTTAGTTGGTCCACATTGGTTCCCCTGTGCCTGACTAGGGATGAGAGAGACTTGCGGACATGCTCCCAGTGGCTCCCTGGGTGGCACTTTCATTAGCACTTTCTGACCCTTCCTGACCAGAAGACTAGGTGTCAGTCTGCCCGGCTTTAACACTTGTGAGGTGAGGACCAGACTCAGAACAGTAGCCCCAGCTTCTCATCTGGGGACAAAAGAATGTCCGCAGCTCTTCAGGAGAGTGGCAGCAGGGATATGGACATAGCTGGGGTGGCAAAGGATGGCTGCAAGCTGCAAGGGCTGTAAAAAAGGCGTGCCTCAGTTTACCCATCCAGAAAGAACTCAGTAAAGCTGCCAGAAGACTGTGCTTTCAGGTCATAAAAGCTGTCTGCAGAGGCAGGGGTGGCAGCAGGGCACAGTCACCGAGTCTCCACTTGGACGTCCCCAGGGTTGAAGGTCACAGTAGCAGGCTGCTGGCCACCATTGCTGCTTGGGTCCAAGGCAGGAGGGACAGGTGGCTTTGGGCTCTTGGGCTCCAGCTCCCGCCTGGATCTCATTCTCCTGTAATGACAAAGTGAGGAATAGACTCTGTGATGCTGGCTCATCACGAAGTCCCATTGTTCCATCGCCGCTGTTACAATTGGGAAGGCCCTTCGACATCAGCCTGGCTCGCTTCAGAAGGTTCTGTTTAAATAAAGCAGCTAAAGGGTCCTGCTCAAATTATAGCACCAGCAAGGACAATACGTGCAGTAAACTTCAAACCCCTACCCAGACCTAGCCAATGGACAGGACATTCTCCATAGTTGAGTGAAGAGTGGGGACTGACTTTTACATGAACTCCGGTGCCCCATATTTGACCACGTCCCCTGGATGGGGAGGCCTGGTGGCACTCAGAGGAAGGATAGCAGGCTACCAAGAAGAGACTTGATACCCTATGAGCATATACAGGGGGAGGAGGTCCCCCTCAGTCACAGTCATAGGGGAAAGGAGTAAGGGGAAAATGGGAGGGAGGGAAGAATGGGAGGTTACAAGGGATGGGATAACCATTGAAATGTAATATGAATAAACTAATAAAATATTAAATAAATAAATAAAACGGCTAAACTTTACTGTGTCCCTGACAGTCAGAGCAGTGGCTGCATTCAAGACTGAGTGAAGCTGTTTGAGGTTTGCAGCGTGATTATGCATGGAATATTTAAAAACATCTTATGTGCCAAGCATGGTGGCACACTCAGGAGGCAGAGGCAGGTGGATTACTGTGAGTTTGAGGCCAGCTTAGTCTACCCAGGACAGCCAAGGCTATACAAAGAAACCGTGTCTTGAAAAACAAACAAACAAGCCGGGCGTGGTAGTGCACGCCTTTAATCCCAGCACTCAGGAGACAGAAGCAGGCGGATTGCTGTGAGTTCGAGGCCAACCTGGTCTACAAAGTGAGTCCAGGACAGCCAAGGCTACACAGAGAAACCCTGTCTCGAAAAACCAAAAAAAAGGGGGGGGGGAGGAATGGGAGGATACAAGGGATGGGATAAACATTGAGATGTAACAAGAATAAATTAATAAAAAAAAAAAAAATAAAATAAAATAAAATAAAATAAAAAAAAAAAAAAAAAAAAAAAGAAAATTAAGAAAAAAAAAAAAAAAAAAAAAAAAAAAACCAAAAAAAAAAAAAAAAAGAAAAACAAACAAACAAACAAACAAAAAGAACATCTTATGTAATTGAGAAAAGAGTGGCTTAAAATATCAATAATTCCAGGACTTTCAAGGCTGAGACAGGAACATCAAGATTTTGAGGCTAGCCTGAGCTACATAGGAAGACTCCCCCATCTCAAACAGCAGCATGTATATCTTATTTTATACACCATAGTGTTGAAGCTAACAACGAGTTCTGATGTCTGTGTGGTATGTCATCCCCAGACAGATCCTAACTCCTTCCAAGCTTTCTCATTCCCAGCCCAGGCATCAGTGTAAGCAGTGTGAGGTGAGGGGCATCTGCCCACATGTCAATCAGAGCTTCAGCAACATGGGCAGAGTGACAGAGCCCCTGAAATTCAATGCCACCTCCTTGCTTAGAACAGGCTCATGTGGTTACACCCCAAAGACTTTAAATAACACAACACTACTCTTGTTGTTTTTTTCTGAGACAGGGTCGTCACGTAGCTAAGGATGACTTTACACTTCTGGTCCTCCTGCTTTTAGCTCCTGAGTGCCACCATACTTGGTGTATGCAGTGCTGGGGGCCAACCCCCGGGCCTTCAGCTAGGCTAGGCAAGTGCTCTGCCTACCAACCCACAACTCCAGCTTCTGTTAGTATTACATGCTATGGTGGGAACATTGTCTTTGAAGCCACATGGGTTGGGTTTGAACCTCAGCTCTGGGCAGGTGAGCCAGCAGTCTGCACCCCGAGTGTGGAAGGTGGCAGGCAGTTCTGGGCATCCTGTACCTGTTGTACAGCTTCAGCAGGATCAGAACCAAGGTGACAATGATGATGACAACCACCACGACGGCAGCCACGATGGCTCCAGAACCTGCAGAGGAGAGCGGACTGAGAGTGGGTAGAAGCCCTTGGCAAACAAGTATGAGTCCCCAGAAACCTCATGACTCTGCGTGGTGACCCCATGGCTCCTATGGGTATGGGGGTGCAAAGACAGGAAGGTTGCAGAGGCTTGCAAGCCCGGTAGCCTGGCGTATGCTGGTGTATGGTGGGGGCGGGGAAATAACAGAGACTATTGTAAGCAAGGTAGAAGGACAGGACTGACACTGAGGGTGTCCTCTGACCTCCACGTCATGGCACACTCACGACAGCATGGACACACATGAGCAAATGCACACACACACACACACACACACACACACACACACACACACACACCATATTTACACACAACAAAAAAAAGCAAATGAATTAAAATACAAAACAAGAGAAAGCACCGAGGGTGAAGACAGGAGCTGACATGCAGAGTGGGAAAGCCCCATCAGGCACTTGTCATCGTGATTTGGACATAAACGTGTCCTCCTAAATTTCACACATTAACGGTTTGGTCCCCAGATGTTGGACTGAACTACTGCTGGGACATGAGGACCCCAATCTAATCGATAAATTTAGCCATTGGATTTATAGTTTGATGGCATTATTGAGAGGTGACAGAAACTGTATGGGGGAGGGGCCTGACGGGAGGAAGTGGGCACTAGGGGCCTCTGAAGGTCATCTTGTCACGTCTCCCTCTATCTTTCTCTGCCTCCTAGCCCTCATGAGCGGGCAGCTCACCATGCCTTCTCTGTCCAGTGCTATCTGAGCTCAGGCCCATGGCAGTGGAGCCAAGCTACCAGGCCTGGGACCTGAGCCCATTTTCTTTTTTAAGTTCATTTTTTTTTTCAGGCATTCTGTTACAGAAATAAGAAACCGAGTCTCAGCTGGGTGTGGTGGCACACACCTTTAATCCCAGCGTTTGGGAGGCAGAGGCAGGAGGATCGCTGTGAGTTCGAGGCCAGCCTGGTCTACAAAGTGAGTCCAGGACAGCCAGGGCTACACAGAGAAACCCTGTCTCGGAAAACAAACAAACAAACCAAAAAAAGGAAAAAGGAACTGAGTCTCACGTAGCCTGGGATGGCCTTGAACTCTAGAGTCTTCTTGATCTCTGAAGGGCCAGGATTACATGTATGTGGCATGGTGCCTGCCTGAGTCCCCTTCTCAGCCCCAGCAGAACTCTAAATTTCTGCAGGACAGATCAGCAAAAGTCCCTCCCCTCCTCCTCCTCTTCTTTTTAAAAATATTTTTTACTTATTTATTTTATGTATGAGTGTTCTATCTGCATGTACACCTGCATGTCAGAAGAGGCCATTAGAGGGTAGAGATGGCTGTGAGCCACCATGTGGTTGCTGGGAACTGCACTCAGGACCTCTGGAAGAGCAGACAGGGCTCTTAACCTCTGAGCCATCTCTCCAGCCCCTTCCCCTTGTTTTTATACTATGCAATTAATGCGCTTTTTGAGACGATTTTGAAAACACAAAAATAAGCAAAACATGGGAGAGGGTGAGTCACTGGATAGCTGTACTATACATTCTGCCCTGAATGTGCATGTTAAAGCCTGTTAAGATTTCAGGAATAGAGCCGGGCGTGGTGGCGCACGCCTTTAATCCCAGCACTCGGGAGGCAGAGGCAGGCGGATCGCTGTGAGTTCGAGGCCAGCCTGGTCTACAAAGTGAGTCCAGGATGGCCAAGGCTCCGCAGAGAAACCCTGTCTCGAAAAAACAAAACAACAAAAATTTCAGGAATAGGCCTGATACCCTCTTCTGGCATATTCTCTGGCACTGCACACTCATGGTGCACAGACTCATGCACATAAAATAAGAACAAAGAAATCTTTAATTCCAGCACTCAAGGTAGAGGCAGAAGGATGAGGAGTTCAAGGTCATCTTCAACTACACAAAAAATTCAAGGCCAGTCTAAACTACATGTCCCCGTCTCAGAACAGAGTAATCAGGCTGGAGAGATGGTTCAGCAGCTAAGAGCACACACTCTTCTTGCAAGGGACCCAGTTTGGTTCACAGTACCCACATCATATGGCTCACAGCCACCTGTAACTCTGCCCAGTTCCAGAGAATCTGGCACACTAACATGCACATACACACACACACACACCAATCTTTAAAAAAACAAAAGAAAAGAAAAGAAAAACCCAGCCATGACCATTACATATGCTTGCTTTTGTTTTGTTTTGTTTTGTTTTTTGAGACAGGGTTTCTCTGTGTAACATCCCTGGCTGTCCTGGACTCACTTTGTAGACCAGGCTGGCCTTGAACTTACAGAGATCCTCCTGCCTCTGCCTCCCGAGTGCTGGGATTAAAGGTGTGCGCCGCTACTGCCCGGCATTACATATGCTATCTTATGGTATTAGCATGATCATTTTCTCTCTGTGCTTTCACACGTTCTCTCATCGTTTCCATGGCTGCACATCACCCTGTGTTTGGCTGCATCATGCTTTGCTCACCAAGTCCCTGTTGAGATTCTTCCTGTTTTCAATCTTTTTTTTTTTTTTAATTTATTATGTATACAGCATTATACCTGCATGTACTACACGCCAGAAGAGGGCACCAGATCTCATTGTGGATGGTTGTGAGCCACCATGTAGTTGCTGGGAATTGAACTCATGACCTCTGGAAGAGCAGTCAGTGCTCTTAACCTCTGAGCCATCTCTCCAGCCCCTATGTTTTCAATCTTTTGCTCTTACAAACAAGTATGCAAACTAGTATGCAAGTCCTGTAGCTCACTGGAGTAGAGTCTAACTTCAATACAGTCTCAATGGTGACCTCCTACACCTCTGCCAGAGTCTTGAACCATAAATGTACCCATGCTTTAAGCCAATCTGTCACTTCAGAGGGAAGTTCATATTTAGGGAATAATCAATACTCGATGCTAAAAGGCTGTTTGAATGAAAATGTCCATTTACAAAATTATTGTTGACGTGCTAGGTGGTTTAATAAGGTCGGGCAGACTAGTCCACACTTCCAACGGTGAGTGTTGAGAACTGTGACTAACGCAGGAACTCCTCAGGCCGCCTCAGGCATGGAGCGTATAACAACTCCGTGAAGCACCAGCATGCATGCGTGGGAACGCAAGGTTTGGCGAAAGAAGGGACCAGAGAGATGGCTCAGTCCTCAAAAGCTCAGGCTGCCCTTGCTGAGGACCCAGGTTCCATTCCCAGCATCCATACCATCTGGGTATCTGTTGCCCTTTTCTGGCCCCCACAAGGCACTACACACATAGTGCACTCAGGCAAACACTCAGGCATATAAAAAATGCAGAGTGCACTTACAGATAGGCAAACATTCAGGCATATAAAAAGAACACACATAGTGCACTTACAGATAGGCAAACACTCGGGCATATAAAAGTCGGACAAGAGGAAGCCAGATACAAAAGAATATACATATGGCTCTCTTTCCATTGATACAAAATTCAAAGCCATATATGACTCATCACTGTTACCGGTGGGGCTCCTTAGGGAAACAGGACCTTGGAGTCATTGGTAGTCTGTTTCCTGATACAGATGCTGGTGTGCACTTTGTGAGAAGTTGCCCAGGGGTGATTCAGTGAGAATTTACCTCTGTCGGATTGGCCTGTGGACCTGTGTCTGCAGGTCACCTTTATGAGTTATATCAGAGACTGGGCTGAGCAAGCCATGGGAGCAAGGCAGTAAGCAGCACTCCTCCGTGGTCTGGCTTCAGTTCCTGCCTCCATGTCCCTGCCATGTCCCTGATGATGGACTGTCAGCTGTGCGCTAAGATAAACCCTTGCCTCGCCAAGTTGCTTTTAGTCACGGTGTTCTGTTACAGCAATGGAGACGCAAACTAGCATACATGTAGCTCAGGTTGGCCTCAAAGATTATGTAGCCGGAGAGAACCTTGGATCTTCTTGCTTCCACATCCTCAGTGCTGGGAGCATGTGCGTGCACCACCACACCCAGTGTCCAGTTTATCAAGCCCAGGCCTAATGCCTGCTCGGCAAGCCCTCTGCCAACTCAGCTACATACTGGGCCCAATCGACTGATTTTCTGAAGAACTGTTACCAGCTTTTCTTATCCCAGGAACTCCTCCCTGGTCTTTGGTAAATATTTCCCAGGACTAACTCAGTCCCACCTTCATTCATTTGCCTCTTAAGAAGTAGGCCGGGGGCTGGGCGTGGTGGCACATGCCTTTAATCCCAGCACTGGGGAGGCAGAAGCAGGCGGATCTTTGTGAGTTCAAGTCCAGCCTGGTCTACAAAGCAAGTCCAGGACAGCCAGAGATACATAGAGAGATCCTATCTCAAAAACCAACCAACCAAACAAACAAAAAAGTAGGCAGGGGCCATTGGCTGTTCTTCCAAAGGTCCTGAGTTCAATTCCCAGCAACCACACGGATGCTCACAACCATCTATAATGAGATCTGATGCCCCCTTCTGGTATGTAGGTGTACATGCAGGCGAAACACTGTACATCATAATATAATAAATAAATCTTCTTTAAAAAATGTTTTAAAGTAGGCAAGATGCTTGCCTTAAAAAAACAGTATGCAAGCTGGGCATGGTGGTGCATGCCTTCAATTCCAGCACTTGGGAAGCAGAGGCAAGCAGATCTCAGTGATTTCAAGGCCAGCCTGGTCTACAAGGCGAGTTCCAGGATAGCCAGGGCTATACAGAGAAAACCTGTCTCAAGAAGAAAAAAAAAAACAACCCCACAGGCAAAAAATAGTATGTGACTAGCTACTCTTTAATGTTGTTGCTATCTCTGTAGCCCTGGCTGGCCTTTGAACTCACAGAGATCCTCCTGCCTCTCTCCAGTGTTGGAATTAAAGCACTTAGCAAGTAGTTACTTTTCTTTAGGACTTTTTTATTTTTGTTTTTGTTTTTCGAGACAGGGTTTCTCTGTGTAGCCTTGGCTGTCATGGACTCATCTTGTAGACCAGGCTGGCCTCGAACTCCCAGTGATCCGCCTGCCTCTGCCTCCTGAGTGCTGGAATTAAAGGCGTGCGCCACCACCGCCCGGCAACAAGTAGTTACTTTTCAAGGAGACCTATTTCAGTATTCTTGAAAGAGATTCAAACTGCCATAGCTCCCAGACTCCAGGGTTTATTGGAGCTGGGAACAGAAGCAGCAATTGTCACAGCACTTGGTGCGCTTACTGCACACTTGTAGGGGAACCAGGCCCTTCCCGTGGCTCCCACAGTCCTCACAGCGACTCCTGTGTGATGTTCACCGATACTCCCCATCTTACAGGAGAGGAGACAGAGGCCCGGGGCAAAGATGTAATGCGTGTGCCAGGAACACAGCCCCCAAAACTGGCCCTGACAACCTTCCCTGAGGCCGCCTTACTCTTATACAGGAAGTCTTCTCCTCTAGTCATGTTCAGGGAGAAGATTGCGTCCCCCAGAGTGGTGGCTGTGGTCATCTCGATCCTGCTGAGAACAAAGGAGAAATCTTGCTTAGCACCAGGGTTAGCCTTAACCGTGTCACTGCCTCTTTGACTTTTTCCTGCACGAGTCTAGGATTCCCAAACATGCAGTTCCTTTTTGGCAGCAAGTAAAAATGAGGCCCATTGCTAAAACCTGTGTGTGTGTGTGTGTAGAAAATAGTACCCCGAGCCGGGTGTGGTGGCGCACGCCTTTAATCCTAGCACTCGGGAGGCGGAGGCAGAGGCAGGCTGATCGCTGTGAGTTCCAGGCCAGCCTGGTCAATAAAGCGAGTCCAGGACAGCCAAGGCTACACAGAAAAACCCTGTCTCAAAAAAAAAAAAAAAAAAAAAAAAAAAAAAAAAAAAGAAAAGAAAAGAAAAGAAAGAAAAAAAAAAAGAAAATAGTACCTCAGAATTGTAAGGAACGTTTCTCCCTCCCTCCTTCCCTTCCTACAGGGTCTCAGACAGGCCCCAACTCCATCTATAGCTGAGCATCACCTTGAACTCCATGCTCCGCAAAGAACTTGGAACTTGGCTTTTCTTTTCAAAATATTATTTTTAGATTTATTTATTGTTTTGTTTTGCTTTTTTTCGAGACAGGGGTTCTCTGTATAGCCTTGGCTGTCCTAGACTTGCTTTGTAGACCAGGCTGGCCTCAAACTCACAGTGATCTGCCTACCTCTGCCTCCTGTTTCTGACCCATTGCAAGTCTCAGGTCCTGTCTGCTGCCCTGGTTCTTGTGATCATCAGGGCCTCCCATGGCTCAGCTCCCGCTTCAGGCTCTGGTGACCTCCCTTTGCATATCAGTCTTCTGCCCTGGGCGTCTGGTCACTTGGCTGCCTTAGATGATCTGGGTTGGGCTGCGTGCTCCCCTGGCAGGAAGAACACAGCCTTAGGCTAGCCACCCATCCCTGGAGACTCCTACCCAGACAGAGCTAGCAGTGTTGCTCTCTTTCTTCTCACAGCTGCCCTGAGCCCAGGAGCCAGAAAGCACGGCTAGTGTTCATGCTTGGCTTCACACGTTCCTACTCAGCCTGGTTGTTTTTCAGCTCTGTCTACCTCCCCTTTGCTGGTGGGAGGACCATAAGAAGGGACAGAATTCCCCTCCTCCCAGCTTGTGCAAAAAGAAGGGCCTCGTCCTAAGGGAGCTGAGGGTTAGAGGCAAAGTATGAACAGTACTTTTTGGGTTTTCAAGACAGCGTCTCATGTGCTCCAGGTTGGCCTCGAACTCACTATGTAGCTAAGGATGAGCGGCAGCTGATCCTCCTACCTCCGTCCTCTCCAGCTCTGGGATTATAGGTGTGTGCCACCACACCGGGGACTGAGGATTGAATTTACGACTTCACACCTGGTAGGCAAGCACTCTACCGCTGAGTGACATCTCAAATCTAGAAAGTGCTGGTAAGAATTCAGTGAACACTGGGCAGTGGTGGCGCACACCTGTAATCCCAGGAGGCAGAGGCAGGCAGATCTCTGTGAGTTCGAGGCCAGCCTGCTCTACAGAGAGAAGCCCAGTCTCGAAATAAATAAATAAATAAATAAATAAATAAATAAATAAATAAGTAAATGTCAATGGCCTGGATGTAGTGGTAATGTCTATAATCCCAGCACCAGGATCAGGATTTCAAAGTTATCCTCAGCTACAAATGGAGTTGAAGCTAGCCCAGGATAAGTGAACTACTATCTTAAAGAAAAAAGAAAAGAAAAGAAAAGGCCACGGGTGAGAACTCAGAATGGAATGCTCCCTGCTCTGTCCTTGAGGACAGACCCCTGCCTTTTCCATCACAGCCCCACTGCTTCCAAGATGCCACAGAAAACGTGGTTTCCCTTTCAGTGGCTTCCAGCCAGGACTCGAGGTTCAGCCCTACCAAGGTCACACTTGCCTCAGGTTAGCCCGAAAGCTGTAAAGCAGCTGTGTGAACCCGACTGCCAACTGCAAAGCCTGCTCCCTTCTCACCTGCCCTGCGGCGCATCCAGTAGGGGCTGTGACCAGCTACTGCAACAATACACACACACACACACACACACACACACACACACACACACTTACCAGTGAGCAGCCTCCCAAGGACACAGGCTCCTCCTCAGGTCCCTCTGGGTTCACCTGCAGGTGCTGCTGCGGTCCAGGTGCAGCCAGTCACTCCTCTTTGAAGGAGAACAGTGAGCAATCCCAGAGCCGAACTTGCCTCATCCCGGCGGCAGCAAGGGCTCTCAATGGCATCTCTGTTCCTGCCACATCAGAGAAGGTGGGAGGAAGGCGGTGAACATCGATGGCCAAGGATGTGGATGTTTTCATGTGTGGGGGCCCCAGCAACTGCAGTTAACCAAGTCAGGCCCAAGCCTGGGAGGGGGGGACGACACAGCTGTGTACTGTGCATTCCGTGGTTGTGGGATGCAGGGTTACTCTGGGGAGCGCAGGACTGGGTTTCAGAGGCTGAAGCTAATTTCACAAGCACGGTTATGAGCGTGGCAGGTCCAATTCCATCCTCATCTTCGTCCTAGAAAGGAGTGTGGAGGCGCTGTGCCCACTGTACAGACGAGATACAAGAGGCTCCGAGCACACAGGAGCCCCACCTAACAGAACTATTAGTAAAAGCTACATTAGGCTGTAGGTTGGGGCTTGGGACTGCACAGCCCATCTTCATGACCCCCTCTCCTTAGATTTCTTCACCCAGAAAATGCACACAGAGAGATGTTTCCACCCACGGAGCTGGAGCGCGTGCCCCGGGCTCTGACCCCAGCTCCTACTGTGCCCTTGGCCACACTCTGAACCTACCTTCAGCCTAGCTCAGACTCCACAAAGGACTGTTGTTCTCGCGGGCTGTTAAACAGTCCTGTGTGGGAGCTAGGCTGGGAAGTGGCGGAGGGTCATGACCTACCTACTGCCTCGTCGCTCTCTGGCAGCTCCTGGGGTTGACCGTAAGAGCTGTTATTAGGAAGATAAACGCTACCCCCAAAACCTCAATACAACATGTCGCCCCTTTCCATCTGCCGAACTCCCAAGCTCCTCCTTGGATAAGACAAGAAAAGTAAATCCCCAGCAGACAAGCTCACAGGTAATCAACAGCAGCCCAGGGTTACAGTGAGGCACGAAAGCCATTCATCTGCTGTGGGTGGGGCAGAGCCCGGTAGGTAATGGTCTTGCCTAACATGTATGTAACAGCCTTAGGCTCAACCCTCAACACTCCATCAACTGTGTGCACACCTGGAAGATGGAAGAATCAGAAATTAAAGGTCATCATTGGCTACACCGAGTTTGAGTACAGCCTGGGCTACATGAGACCCTTGTCTCAAAAATTAAAAAAAAAAAATTTAATTGAAAAATGAAATAGGAGCTGGTGAAATTGCTCAGCAGGCAAAGGCACTTGCTGCTAAGCCTGATGACCTGAGTTCAATCCCATGGGATGCCTGAAGAGAGGTGACTTCTACAAGTTGTCCCCTCACACATGTACCATCATGATACACACAAAATAAATAATTAAAAACTTAAATGAGGAGGCAGGCAGATCTCTGTGAACTTGAGGACAGCTAGTCTATCTTATTTCAAAAAAACAAGGAAAAAAAAAAAAAACAACAACTCAAAAACAAGAACTTAAGTGAAATTAAAGAAAAGTCCCGACTTTCCAAAATATTGGGGCTGATTCAAGCTACAGGCAATGGGCTCTCATGTGGGCACTTGTCGTTTTCACCCACTGGCACTCTTCCTTTCTGTCATCTTTTCTACATAACGTCTTTGTCAGGTTCAAGAGCGCTGCTGCTCCCTGTGAAAGATGGAACTCAAACCTCATGACACCCACCTATCAGAGGATATCAGCGTGGCAATTCTACCTCTGTCCAGTAGGTGGCGATGTCAGTTAGTTATAGGTTGATAACTAGACTGCGGAACACTGAGCGACTAAGGATTTTCTGTCCTGAAAAAATAGCAATTCTATGCTCTCTGAAAGTTTTCTACTCTGGGTTAAATATCTTCCATTTCAGTAATCGTTGAGGTGGGCTAGAGAAAGCATGCAATGTCTATAATGTCTCTCTCTCCCTCACTCTTTTGAAACAGAGACTTCCTGTGAATCTGTGGTGGCCCTGTAACTTTTTACAAAGACCAGGCTGGTCTCAAATTCACAGAAATCCGCCTGCCTTTCTCCCAAGTGCTGGGATTAAAAGCATGCTGTGCTCAGAATGACATTTTTGTTTGTTTGTTTTTTGTTTTGTTTTGTTTTTATTTTCGAGACAAGGTCTCTCTGTGTTAGCCTTCACTATCCTGGACTCGCTTTGTAGACCAGGCTGGCCTCAAACTCACAGCGATCCGCCTGCCTCTGCCTCCCGAGTGCTGGGATTAAAGGCATGCGCCTATGCCCTTTTTTGTTGTTGTTGTTTTGGTTTGGTTTTTTGGTTTTTCGAGACAGGGTTTCTCTGTGTAGCCTTGGCTTTCCTGGACTCACTTTGTAGACCAGGCTGGCCTTGAACTCACAGCGATCCGCCTGCCTCTGCCTCCCGAGTGCTGGGATTAAAGGCGTGTGCCACCACGCCCTGCCTTGTTGTTTTGTTTTGAAACCGGGTTTCTCTGTGTAGCCTTGGCTGTCCTGGAACTCACTCTGTAGATCAGGCTGGCTTCAAACTTGAGATCTGCCTGCCTCTGCCTCCAGCGTGCTGGAATTAAAGGCCACCACGTTCAGCTCAGAGTGACATTTCTAAAAGTCTCTGACCTGGGGCTGGAGAGACGGCTCAGTGGTTAAGAGCGCCACCTGCTCTTCCAGAGGTCCTGAGTTCAATTCCCAGTAACCACGTGGTGGCTCACAACCATCTATAACGTAATCTCTTCTGTAGATAAAACACTAATATGCAATAAATAAAATAAAGAAATCTTTAAAAAAAAAAAAAAGTCTCAGATGTGTACCTGAATTCTGTCATTACTACCTGGGCCTCCTCACCCAGTGTTTTTCTTTTTTTTTTTTCGAGACAAGGTTTCTCTGTGATAGCTTTGGCTGTCCTAGACTCACTTTGTAGACCAGGCTGGCTTCGAACTCACAGTGATCCACCTGCCTCTGCCTTCCAAGTGCTGGGATTAAAGGCCCCCACACCCAGCCCCACCCAGTGTTTTTTATGGTTGCTTTTTGGACCTATTTCAACAGAGCTTTTCCATGGTCTTGTTATGGGGTGCGATTAGCTTAGATGGGAAATGTACCTCGGTGTGGTGGCACACCCAGGGACCCCAGCACTCTGGAGGGTCAGGAGTTGGAGGCCAGCCTGGGGTGCAGAAGGCTGTGCCACAAAACAAAACAAAACAAAAAACTAAGCAGGGCCTGAGGTGCAGCTTCCCTGGCATGCCCAAAGCCCTGGGTCAGACCCCCAGCACTGCATAAACTGGGCGTAGCGCTGCACTGTGGCCCCAGCATGCTGAGAGGCAGAGCTAGGCAGGAGAATCAGGAGACAAAGTTGTGTACGCGGAGCGAGGGGGAAGGGAGAGGGGACTCTGCCAGCCGAGAAGACAGTGAGACCAGTCTATTTCTTCACCATCTGGACTGACAGGTGACCCACCCATAATCTGCTGGAGCTTGGTAGATTTGCTACACTGCAAACCAAGCTCCCCCAAAAGGTCAAAGGAACAAAAGTCTCCTCTACTTCAACGCCCCCACCCAACCCCCAATGCCTCCTTATCCCTGCCTCATCCTCTGTGAGACTCTAGGAGACAGCTCATCATCTGAACACTGTGGAGTCCACTGCCTTCTCCTTTGCAAACAGGGAAACTGAGACCCAAGAGAGCTTCAGGGTGCACAGAGGGGGAAGCAAGTGCAGAGCAGGGTACAGTGACAGCAGAGAGAGGCAACATAGCATAAAATAACTAGCTGGTGACCCACAAGGGACGCCCCGGCCTATGCACCAACCCTTTCTCTCTCAGTACCTGGCTGCAGTGACAGTAGTTTCCATAAAGCACGGAGGGCTCAGAGTTACATCTTGTCTCTCACTGAAAGCAAAATGCGGGTGAGATGGCTCAGCAGGTGAAAGTGCTCGGAGTGCAAGCCTGAGGACCTGAGTTCGAGCCCAGGGACCCGAAATGGAGGAAAGTGACTCCCATTCTCTCTCTCTCTCTCCCTCTCTCATATGCACACACACACATACAGGCATGCACCCACATGTATGCACACACATCATATATACACATAGTAACAATGTTTCCTCTGCCCCTCCCTCCAAAGTCATGTAGAGGACAGAGGTTAACCTTGAGGGGTCTCAAGTGCGGTCCACCTGTTTATGAGGCAGGGTCACTTGCCAGCCTGGAGTTCATCAAGTAGGCTGGACTGGCTGGCCAGCAAGTCCTAGGACTCCTTTTGTCTCAGCCTCTCCAGCTCTGGGATCACAGCTATGCACTACCCACACGCCCCACCCACCCACCCCCGGCTTTTTATGTGGATACTGGGGGTCAAAATTAGGTCTTCATGCCAGTGTGGCAAGCACTGTACGGACTGAGCCATCCCTCTAGCGCCCCCTAGTGGGTTTTAAGATGAATTTATTTTATGTGTGTGAGAGTTTTGACCATGTTTTTGCACCACATGCCCACAGAGGTCAGAAAAGGGTGTCTCATCTCCTGGAATTGAAGTTACGGGTGGGTGTGAGGCACCATAAGGATGCTGTAACTAAACCTGGGTCCTCTGAAAGAGCCACCACTGCTCTTATCCACTGAGCGATCTCACCTCAGTGTGAGGAACTGTACTAAAGGTTCACAGCATTAGGAAGGGTGAGAACCGCTGCTCTGGAGCATCTTTGTGGAGAGGGTGCGGCAGGACCCTAGTGCATCAGTATCTAGGCAGCCCACTCTTTCCCGGAGCCCACTTGTCCTGGTCTGTGTGTGGTCTCATGTCTATACCTGTTCATGGGACCATGGCGGAGGCCCTGACAGTTGGAATGTTGGCCTGAAGGGAGGAGTCCTGGGTTCAAATCTTACCTTCGTTGCTCGCTTGCTGCAGGACTGTGCCGAAGTCACTTGTTCGGTCTAGAGTGCAGTTTTCTCTCCTGTGGAGTGGCCAGCTGGGACTCAGTGACCGTCTTCCTCTCAGGTGCCTACTACCTTAAGACTTCGGGCTTCCTGAGTGATTCAGGATGTGGCCCCCTCACCCTCCCCAAGCTGGCTTGCCCCCCACACCCTCTATTCCAGAAAGAGCACACCCCCTGTTTCCTGCCCAAGTCAAGACCTGGCAGGGCTGGATTGTAAGGGAGGACAGGAGAGAGGCCAATCCCAGCTTCTGAGGCTGCCCGCGGTGAGTGCTGGACAGCTGCCAGTCACAATAGGCCTCAAGATACAGAGGGGCATTTGTCCGGGGGACCCGAAGGCTCATGCAAACCTTCGCTCTTGCTTTGGCAAGCTGCCCCCTTTTCTCCACACCCTCTTGGACTGCAGTAGCAGCTCCTGCTTGGCTGTGAGGTAGAAGGGGATCCTGTGTAGATCCCTCTACAAGACTGGGAGCTTGGGTAAAGGAAGGAGTAGGAAGAAAGGCAGGGCATCCCTTGTGTAGGGTCACAGGGAGGGTAGAAGGCGGGAAACAGTGGACGTGTTGGTCAAGAGGACTAGGGACTGGTTCTGGACTCCTCGCTGGCTAGACAAGAAACTGTGGGCACAGAGCTCTCTTCCGGCCTTGGTTTCCTCAGCTGTAAAACAGGGTGATTGTCTTGAGCTGGGGCTGAGAGGACTCTGTCAAATAAAGTAGTTTGTGACAACCCAGTGGGGTGATAGTAAAGTTCACAGAGTTTGGACCCAGAAGGCCTTAGACCTAAATGTTACGTATAGGGGGGTGCAACTCAATGGGTAGAGTGTTTGCCTAGCATTTACAAGGCTGTAGATGTGATCCCCAACACAGCAGAACCTGACCCCCTCATGTTTCACGCACACTGTCTCTCTCAGCATGAGTTCGAGGCCAGCCTGGTCCACAAAGTGAGTTGCAGGGGGGAGGGGGTGGAAGACACTCTGAGGTTCTCAGAGCCCCGGACAAGTGTACCGGCCACAGGAGAGGCTTAGGAAATGCCCTGGCTGTGCCACAGTGCTGAGCGGGGTGTGTGTGTGTGTGTGTGTGTGTGTGTGTGTGTGTGTGTGTGTGTGTGTCCTGTCACTGCACGTTCCTGGGAACTGTGTGTCCCCAGCTGGCCCCAAGTGTCAGGGAGTCCTAGCCGGGAGGGGCTGTTGCTGAACAGGCAACCAGGGATTTCATTCGTTTACCAGAAGCCAAGAGCCACATCTGTTTACCACAGACCATAGAGCTGAGGAATGGACTGTCCATTCAGGGACCTTGGAGTGACTATGAGGGGGAATCTCAGAGACAAGAGGCAGGGGCTGAAGGCAGGAGGCCTGGGTCCACATTTACCTTAGGCCCTTAGCCCCTCTACCAGACCATGCCCAGCTCCTCTGCTGACTGACAGGCCTTCACTTTGCTGACTGAGCAGTCTTCACTTTGCATTATGGGTATTCTGTAAGGCCAAGAGAAGAACAACCTGCCTGGGCTCACCTGTGGGAATGGAAACTGGGGTTGGGGAGGGGTGGACATTCAGGAAGAGGGAGGGGACAAACCCGACTGGGATTCTGGGTATTCAAAAGGAGAGGGGAGCCGAGCACCAGGGCTTGCCACTTTCTGCTTTCTGGCTGTGGATGCAATGTGACTGGCCTCCTCGGAATCTTGCCAACATGACTCCCACACAGTGACAGACTGTGCCCTTGAACTGTGAGCCAAAATAAGCCCTTCTCTCTAAAGTTACTTTTTTTTTTTTTTTTAATCATCAGGTGCTTTATCATAGCAACAGGGCAGTAGCTGAGACTGTGTGGGCTTGTTGTTTGAGTAAAATGTAGTAAGCACAAAAAGCCCCCAGCTGGCAGAAAGCCACACTGGGCAGATTCCCTCCCCTCCCCAACTTGTTGGAAGGGCTCTGCACACTCCCAGTTTGCATTCCAATAAAGACAACATCAGAGCTGGCAGGAGTGGGGGATGGTGAGGTAGGGAGTGGGGTGTGCTGCCTGGAGGGACGTGTATGTATGTAATTATCAGGGATGGCAGACTGGGGAGTGGAGACAGGTGGGTCCCTGGAAGTGCCTAGGCCAGCAGGGCTAAGTATTTGCCTTTGTGGTGACGTTTCAGGACAATTAGAGACCTTGCCTCAAACAAAAGGCAGACGGTGCATGAGGCCCGACACCCATGGTTGCCCTCTGACCTCCATATGCATGCAGTATATGCACACACACCCCCGCAATACACACATGAACACACAACTAAAAAATAAATAAAACCGAGCCGGGCAGTGGTGGCGCACGCCTTTAATCCCAGCACTCGGGAGGCAGAGGCAGGTGGATCGCTGTGAGTTCGACGCCAGCCTGGACTACAAAGTGAGTCCATGACAGCCAAGGCTACACAGAGAAACCCTGTCTCGGAAAAACCAAAAAAAAAAAAAAAAAAAAGAAAAAAGAAAAACCAAAAAAACTAAAAACCATCTTGGGCTCTAAAGTGAGGGAAGAAAAAGGAAGGGGAGCAATGTCAAGCTATCCAGGTTCAAAATATATGTACAAGACCAAGAGAAAAAGAGATTAATTTAATTTACTTCTTCCTTCCTGCTAGTCAACTTAATAGTTACATAATTGAATTTCTCCAGGTATCCTGTTTTCCCTGCCTCCAGGTCCAGGTTCTGAGCAAATCCAGCATCCTGAGTGGAAGGAGGGACCCGGAGGCAGCTGCTGAGGACCGAGCTCTGGGTTGCCCAGCCTACTTGGAAGGACACAGTCATGACACTAGTCCGTCTTGGGTAGCTGAGCGTGAGGAAACTGCAGCTGGGCTGAGAGTCACAGCCCCAAGTACGCGGAGAGGCCTGGCACTGCGCCTACTTGTCCACCCACACACGCCACAACTGGACTCTTTCGGAACACTTAGTTTTCCCAGCAGGATGTGGTGGTGTTTGATCTTAACCTCAGCCCTTGTGAATTGGAGACAGGAGCATCAGAAACACAAAGCCGGTCTCAGGTTTTGTTTCGTTTTATTTTTTTCGAGACAGGGTTTCTCTCTGTTAGCTATAACTGTCTTGGACTCCTTTGTAGACCAGGCTGGCCTTGAACTCACAGTGTTCCCCCTGCCTTTGCTTCCCCAAGTGCTGGGATTAAAAGTGTGTCAGCACCACCACACCCAGCTGCCAGTCTCAGTTAGATTGTCCATTTGAGACCTTGCCAGGCCGATGGCAAGATGGTCCCGTGGGTAAGGACACTTGTCTATAAGCCTTACAACCTGAGTCCAACCTCCGGAATCCACAAGGTGAAAGGAAAGAGAGAGAGAGAGAGAGAGAGAGAGAGAGAACCAACTTCCCACACATGTGCCATGGCGTATGGACCGCTCCAAAACAAATGCTGTAATGAAAATTTGAAAACAAAACACGTCAAAAAGTCGGGGGGGGGGTTCCATGGGTAGTCCCAATTCAACAATCACACAGATAGCCCGCGTTAAACTAAGTGGGTCACATAACAAAGCCAAAAGTCATGAATGAGGACAGGGTGACAGACAGGGAGGAGGGCAGGTTGAAAGCTGGGGGAGGGGGGCAAGAAGATTGGGATGAGAAAGGGATGGGGGTGCTGGGGGAAGAGCAGCCAGAATGTATCATACATAAGTATGAAATTAGCCAGGTGGTGGCGGCGCACGCCTTTAACCCCAGCACTCGGGAGGCAGAGGCAGGCGGATCTCTATGAGTTCGAGGCCAGCCTGGTCTACAAAGGGAGTCCAGGACAACCAAGGCTACACAGAGAAACCCTGTCTTGAAAAACAAAAAACAAAAAACAAAAACCAAAAAACAAAACAAAACAAAACAAAAAAATATATAGATATACATACATACATACATACATATGAAATTGTCACCAGGCAATGGTGGCTTGTGCCTGGCCTTTAATCCCAGCACTTGGGAGGCAGAGACAGTCAGATCTCTGTGAGTTTGGGGCCAGCCTGGTCTACAAAGCGAGTCCAGGACAGCCAAGAAACTCTGTCTAAAGCTAAATAAATAAATAAATATGAAACTTCAATGATTACAAAGGGAACCAGCATTCTGGCTGGGAAGACAGCCCAACCAGTGAGGTCTTTGGCTGCGTTCACATCCTAGAGCCTTTGTAGCAGCGGTGCACACTGCTGGCCTTAGTTCTGGTGCTGGGGAAGTGGAGATAGGCGAGTCTCCTCACCTCACTTGGTCGGCCAGCCTAGCCTAATTGGCGAGCTCCAGGGCAATAAAGAATGCGTGGTAGTGTGTGCCTGTAATCCCAGCACCCAGGAGGCAGAGACAGGAGGATCACAAATTCAAGGTCATCCTTCGCTACACAGCCAGCCTTGGCTACATGAGACCTTGTCTGAAAAAAAAAAAAAAAAAACAGACAAACAAAAACAAAAACAAACCAAGCAAGTTGCTTTGGTGATGCTGGTGAGATAGGCAGCCAGGGTCAGTACTGGCACAGATCGCCTGCGGCATCCCTGTGTGGAACAGCGCCATAACGTGCCCTGGGCATAACAGTTCCCGCAGCCTGTCATTCCTGTTTGATGGGTTAGGCTGCCAGGCTCCCAGATTGGTCTCTGCACAAAGCTCTTGGAGCACCCCCACATTCCCATATTTAGAAGAATCCCTGAACACAATAGGACCTCAAGTTCAAGGTCAGTTTGGGCTGTGTTGTGAGACCCCTGTCTCACTGTACAAAACTAAACAAAGATCTGGGTATGTGGCTCAGTTGGCAGCGCGCAGAGGCAGGAGGATCAGAAGTTAGTTCAAGACTACATGTCTGGGAGAGGCGAGACCCTGTCACCAACAAAACCAAAGACCTTTCTCCCTGAAGTGCTGAGAGCCACCTCTACCCTGGCTCTCCACACACAGTGTCAGTGTCGCAGTGGCAGTGTCGTCATTGGTGTTAGTTTCTGTTCCTAGTTAACCATTTCCTCCGGAGGAGTCTCTGTGTGTTCCACCTCCCGAGGCTTTGTTTATTTGCCTAGGAATGCTTTTATGGTGAGTTCATGCTTAGAAGACAGTTTGGCTAGCTCTAGGGCTCTGGATAGAAAGGCACTTTTTTTTTTTTTTTTTTTTTTGCTCCCCCCAAGGACACCACCACCTCCACTTCCTTTATCAGATGAGCGATCTGCTGGCTTTCTGTTGGCCTTTCACATTCTCAAAGTAAAACTTCTACTGCTTTCTGTGTGTGGGTGTTATGTTTGCACACATGTCTGGGTAGCACCTGCTTGCCTGGTGCCCAAGCGGGCCGGACGAGGACATTGGATCCCTTGCAACTGGAGTTACAGATAGTTGTGAACTGCCATGTGGTTGCTGGGAATTGAACCCACATCCTCTGGAAGAGCAGCCAGTGCTCTTACCCGCTGAGCCATCTCTCCAGGCCTGTCCTTCATGGTTTCAGTCTCAGCTTCACTGTGATGCCTGTCTTAGGGAGTTTCTTCACTTCTCTGTTGGTTATTCTGAAAATCACTGGACTCTCCTCTCCTTCTATCACATTTGAATATTAAACCTCTATTATTTTCTCAGTGATTTCCTTATTAACTTCTTTTTTAGTTTTCTTTCTTTTTTTCTTTCTTTCTTTTTTTTCCCCTGGAGACAGAGTTTCCCTGTGTAGCCTTGACTGTCCTAGATTAGCTTTGTAGACCAGGCTGGCCTCGATCTCACAGCCATCCACCTGCCTCTGTCTCCCGAGTGCTGGGATTAGAGATGTGCGCAACCACTCCTGGCTCTTTCTTTCTTTTTTAAAAATTTATTTCATTTTATTTTATTTTTGACAGGTTCTAACGTAGCCCAGGCTGGCCTTGGCCTCTCTATGCACCTACGGATGACCTCCACCACCTAAAAATCGGGATGACAGATGTACGGCAGCACCATGCACCAGGGCCTTCCTCCTCCCCTCCACTGTGTGAGGACATGCTGTCCATCTCCTTTGTGACTTGGCTTTGTGATGGCTAGATCGTCGGTCTCAGCTGCTGTCATGGTCTGGGTCTGAAATGTCCCTTCTTTAGTTACTGTTCTATTGCATGAGCAGATGCCATGACCAAGACAACGTATAGGATACAGCATTTACTTGGGGGGCAGTGTGGGGGCTTGCTTACAGTCCCATCATGGTGGGGAGCATGGCGGCACACAGGCAGGCACGGTGCTGGAGCACTAAGAGCATATATCCTCCTGATCTGCAGACAGAAGGGGGGTGAGACACGCCGGGGCGGGCAGAGACACCCCTCCTCCCCAGTGCCACACATATTCTGACAAGGCCACACCTCTTAATCCTCCCCAAACAGTCCTTCTAACTGGGAACCAAGCATTCACATATATGAGTCTATGGGAGCTGTTCTCATTCAAACCACTCGTCCTCAACAAGCTCATGGGTCTGCATATTCGGTCCTCAGCCGGGGGGGGGGGGGGTTGGGGGGGGGGGGGGCGGGCAGGCACTGTTTTAGGAGGTTGTGGAACCTTTGAGTGTGTGTGGGTTCCAGCTGTCCAGCTGGTGACAGTGAGTCTCTGGTGAGGGTACGGGCACCTTCGGTTCTGAGTAGGTCACTCTCCCAACACCACAGATGGAGCCACACCAGGCCCACTGTTAAAATAGCTGACAAATCTCAAGAGCTCTAGAAGCTACTGAGGATGGACTCCTCCCTCATGGTCCATGTTGGGCCCCCCACCCCCTATTTCCCTGGTCTTGGTCTTAGGATTTAAGTTACCACATGTAGAGAGGAACTTTATTGAAGCCCATTAAGGAAAACTAGTTACTTTTCAAGGAGACCTACTAAAAGCGTAGGCAGTCAGCCTTCTGGGGCTGCCGAGCCCACATGCGTGGGCACAACAGGTCACAGTTGAATATATTTAGAAAGAGGCTGGCAGGACAGCTCATGGGGTAAAGGTGTCTGCCGCCAAACCTGACTGCCCGGGGTTCAGTCCCTGGGACCCACATGAGAGCAGGAGAGAACCAACTCTCAGAAGCTGTCCTCTGACCTCCACACGAGTGCCCTGGTGCGCATCCTTCCCTGTGCCCCTGTACAAACAAACTAACACAATGAAAAAACTGCATCTGGTTGTTCCTTCCTAAAACAATAGTTTCACAATTGCTTCTGTTGCCTCAGGCCTCAGCGGTAATCTAGAGAAGGCAGGACTCTGGGCCTGGTGGCGCACGCCTTTAATTAATCCCAGCACTCGGGAGGCAGAGGTAGGCAGATCTCTGTGAGTTCGAGGCCAACCTGGTCTACAAACTGAGTCCAGGACAGCCAAGGCTACACAGAGAAACCCTGGTTTGAAGAATAAAACAAAAACAACAAAACAAAACAAAAATACGGAGGGAATTGTGCATATGCTTCACTATTTTACATAAGGGATATGAGTGTCACGGGTGTTAATATCCATAGGGGTTCTTGAATTCCTATAGGCACTGAGGGCCAGGGATGAACATATGTCTCTAGGTACTGAGCTGGTGATGGGGAGCCTGACAGACTCAGGCTGGTCCCTGGCAACACCTCTTGGGTGGGTGCTCATTCTCTTGAGGCCCGTTTGTGCAACTGGAGGTGAGCATCCCATCCATGGAGTGCCTGAGCCTTTCAGAGGAGCCTAGGGTGTAGGTTGGCGCTGGGACCACTGGGCGCTCAGACCATTGCTGCTGCTGTCTCACTAAGGCCAAGACGCTGCGGCTGGCATGAGGACAGAATATAAACAAATCTGCTTTCTGTCCCGGGGCATCCTTCAGGTCTGCAGGTGGAAACAGAGCTGAGGTATGAAGGACTGATGGGCCGGCCTCCTAAAGAAGTTCTGGGTGGACCAGGCATGGTGGCGCAGGCCTTTAAAATCCCAGCACTCGGGAGGCAGAGGCAGGAGGATTGCTGTGAGTTCGAGGCCAGCCTAGTCTACAAAGTGAGTTCAGGACAGCCAAGGCTACACAGAGAGACCTTGTCTCGAAAAGAAAGAAAGAAAGAAAGAAAGTTCTGGGTGAAAATTTTTTAAATTCTGCCCTAAAAGTTATCACAGCAGGCCCCAGACACAGGTGCTCCAAAGTGATGCTGATATATTTTTTAAAGATGTATTTATTTTATGTATCAGAATATATTGGAGGGCATCAGATCCTATTACAGACGGTTGTGAGCCACCATGTGGTTGCTGGGAATTGAACTCAGGTCCTGTGGAAGAGCAGCTAGTGTTCTTAACCACTGAGCCATCTCTCCAGCCCCCACGGATGCTGATATTATTAAGTGGTTGCTGCAGACATTATCACCTCTGGTTGATAAATCGGGGACCGCTAGCTCAGACACACGAAGTCTGAACCAGGTGCAGACTCAAGGGCACAGAGTGGAGTGAAGTCCCCGCTGGCCTCTCCCTTTTTCCACTCTGCCACAAGACCAATTGGATTTCTAGAGCCTTGTGATTTCCCCCATGGTACCGTGGTCCTATGCCACTCACTCTGGGGCCACTGGGACCCTGGCCTCTCTTGAACATGCTCACGTCCAGGAGAGGATTGTTGTCTGAGAAGAGCCATCGTTACGGGGAGAAGGTGGAAGCCAGAGGGTGCACCCCCTAAGCTAGAGGGAGAGGGGGTCGGTGCGCAAAGATAGTTCATAATTCAGCCAGGACCTGTCAGTCAAAGCAAGCATGCAGTTCTACATTGCCCAGCTCTGAGTATCTGCGTGTCATCTGCAGTGCTGGGGGGCGAGGGGGCAGGTAGAGTGAGGGGTGCGCCCAGCATCCTTTCTCCTCCCTGTTCACTTAGAGTTCACAGTGAGATACAGGTGAGTTTGTTTGTTTGTCTGTTTATAAAGACTGTTTCACTATCTAGCCTGGGCTGGCCTTGAACTTGGCGGCAAACCCCCTCCCTCAACTTCCTGAGTACTGAAATTACAGGTATGGGCTATTACATCCTGCAAGACCCAAGTGAAAGACCCTAAGCAACTAGGAAAGTGCTACAAGAGGCCTTGCACTTGGCTTTGGGGGATGGGGGATGGGGTGGGGCATGTAGTGTCATCCTGCTCTTGTGGATACCAGCGACCCCTCCAGCCTCAATCAGACCTTTGCTTCTCATATAGTTTTAGTCAACTCAAGAGTGATGGAAGCCCAACACGACCACCTGGAGGTTGCCAGCCCTGTAAAGGCCCAGGATGGTGCTTAGCGCTATCACACACACACACACACACACAGCTGTCTCCAGTCTGAGCTGCAATTCGGGTGGTGGTCAAGGGAATTAGGTGGTGTTAAGGCAATCGTGAGGACCACAGACACCAGGCAAGCTTGTCTTCAAGCTCATCTCCTGCGGCCTGCTCACCACACACACCAGGAGGTGCCCCGCTCCATCCGAGGAGCCACTTAGGTGCTTTGTTTACTAGAAGCCCAGCACCTCGCAGGAGGCATAGTGAGGCAGTGGTGAATCAGACACAGTCCCTGTCCCCTGGGAAAAATGAACAGCTTCCATAAAACCATGACCCAGTCTGTCAGACGTTATTTCACTTAAGATATGAGAAGCCAAACTGCACAGAAAAGGGGCTACCTCAAGCCTCAAGCGACAGACAGCCAGGCCAAGGCGAAAGACAGCCTGGCCAAGGCAAGGGACGCTGACTGGGTACCACTTGGACCTTCTTTGCTTCTTTTGCAGCTCCTCAAATCCCTCAACCCCAAGAATTCTCCTCCCACACCCCAGGGCTTCCTCAGTTCTCAATTAAGCCCCTTTAGAGACAGAAATCACAGCCATTTCCTTCCACCATTAAGGTACTCAGGGCTGGAATCTCTCTCTATCAAGGAGCGGCTGGTTCAACATCTTGCTTGTTGACTTTGCTACAAGCCAGGGCCCTTTCTCCCAGTCTCGTTGGACTGCAGAGCTCCTGGGGTTTTCCCATCATAGACTACGTTAACTCAGGTCTTAAGGCTCCTTTCACCTTTCGCATGCTGGTCGATCCCGGTGGCTTAGTGGGAGGGGACAAGGAAACTACAAGCTTTCCGCATGCCAGAGATGTCACCCCGAATGCAACCAGCCTTGAACACCTCTGTGCGCCGGTGTCTGCAGACACGCGGAGATGCTGTTAACCTTTCAGCTACCCGCTCCCGCCAAGCGCGCTCTAGGCTGGGGACCCCACGGTGTGTGTGTGGGGGGGGGCAGCGGCCCGTTGTCTCTGTGCTCTGTCTTTGCGCGACCCCGCCTTCTGAGCTTCTTGCCCCGCGCCCTGAGCCCCGCGCACCTACCCGCTCCGCACCGCCGCTTCGCCTCCTGCCGGCCGCGCTCCTCGATCTCCGTGACCGCCGCTGTAGCCTCCCGGTCCAGTTCGGACCAGTCCCGCCCAGCAGGTAACCCCCCCCCCCCCACCCCGCCCGCTCGGCTCTCGGGCGCCGCCCCATGGTGTCCTCCTACCGCTTTCTTGACCCGCCCCCGGTGGGGACTTCAGATCCCGCACCGCCTCAGCCACTTCTTCCAGGTCCGACTCCGGAGAAGGTGAAGGAGGAAAAAGAGACCCAGAGCAGTCCGACATTATCGGATGAGGCGAGCTGATGGAGTGAGAGTGTGGACCAGCTGTGGGATCCGAAGACCAGAGGCCCGACAGTTGATGGATGTCAGAAAGTCCTTCTGCGCGCGATTAGAAACTAGTCTTTCAACCCAGGAGTGGCACACCTATAATCCCGGGTGCCCAGGCAGCCGAGGCAAGGGGATTGCTGCGAGTTCAAGGCTGGCTCAGAAAACAAGTCAGTTTCAGCTCCCTTGAGCTATGGAGTGAGATGCTGTCTCAGATGACTCAGAGGGTAAAGTGCTGGCCTAGCAAGCATGAGGAAATTTCCTGCATCCAGTCTAAATGCCAGCTGGGGCCTGGAAAGATGTACTTAACAGAAGTTCGTTCCCAGCATCCACACCAGAAGGTTCACACTGCTTGTAACTTCAGCTCCAGAGTCTTCAGGCATCTGCACTTCAAGGCACATACATACCCACTCACTCACTTGTGCTCCGGGGCGCGCGCATGCACGCGCGCGCGCGCACACACACACACACTTAAAATAAAACAAATATTCAAGCAAAATGAAGCTGGCTGGCTCTGGTAATCTGCAGACTGTTGGAGACTTCCTGGCCATCCCCTCTAGACAAATTGGTGAGCTTCAGATTCAATGAGACTCTCGACTCAAAAAATAAGGTGCTGGAAGCTAGGCATGGCAGCGCACATCTTTAATCCCAGCACTCGGGACACAGAGACAGGTGGATCTTTGTGAGTTCTAGGCCAGCCTGGCTTACAAAGTGAATCCAGGACAGCCAAGGCTACACAAAGAAACCCTGTCTCAAAAACCAAAACAACAACAACAACAACAAACCCAAAAAATAAAAATAAAAATTTAAAAAAAGAAAGAAAGAAAAAGAAAAGAAATGCTTGCAGGTGACAAAGCAGGTAGAGCTCTGTGAATTTGAGGCTAACCTTGTCTACATTGTGAGTTCCAGCCAAGGCTACATAGTGAGCCCTTGTCTCTAAATCAAGCAAGCAAACAAACAAACAAACAAACAAAAGCAGCTTTAATATTGCATGGTGGTTGATGCTTATAATCCAGAACTACAAAGTCTGAGGCAAAAAGAGAAAGGAAACTCTGGCTGCCTTGGCTAGACACTGAGTTTTAGGCCAGCCTGGGCTACATACTGTCTCAGAACAAAACAAAAGACTCCAAAACAAACAAAATGGGGAGAGGAAGAAGAGGAAGAGGAAGAGAAGGAAAGGGTTGGGGGGGGGGGAGGGGAAGGGGAAAGATGTCCACTAAGAGTGCAAAGTCCCCAAATGCAGCAGGCTCCTTCCCAGTCCTGTTAGCAGAGGCTACCCCAGTGAAGCCCCCTCAGAGAACTGGGATGTTCTGTTTTGAGACTCAGCCTGGTTCATCTGGTGCTAGAGATGGCGCCCCAGGGCTTTGTGAAACACCAGGGGAGCAGAGAAGTCTCCCCGCTGAGCCACATCCCAGCCCAGGATTATCTCAGGATTGCTCAGTCTCTCTTCTCTCAAGGCCTTGGCCTGCTGTTTATGGCTTTGACGATGGTTGCTAGGGAAACCAGCCACATGTCACTGGATTAAAATGTAGTCTCAGTGGGGAGACAGCAAAGACCATCGCAGATCCAGAGACACCCAAGTGTACATTGTATTAATCTAGTACCAGAAAGCACGGAAGCCAAGCTTCTCAGACTGATGGCTTTCTTTCTTTTTATTTTTTAAAAAATATTTTTATTAATTTATTCATATTACATCTCAATTGTTATTCCCATCCCTTGTATCCTCCCATTCCTCCCTCCCTCCCATTTTCCTTTACTCCCCTCACCTATGACTGTGACTGAGGGGGACCTCCTCCCCCTGTATATGCTCATAGGGTATCAAGTCTCTTCTTGGTAGCCTGCTATCCTTCCTTTGAGTGCCACCAGGCCTACCCATCCAGGGGACATGGTCAGTATGGGGCACCAGAATTCGGGTGAAAGCCAGACCCCACTCACTACTCAACTGTGGAGAATGTCCTGTCTATTGGCTAGATCTGGGTAGGGGTTTGATGTTTACTGCATGTATTGTCCTTGGCTGGTGCCATAGTTTGAGCAGGACCCATGGGCCCCGATCCACCTGATGTCTTTCAAACCCAATTATTTACTATTCGGCCAAGGAGATGGAGGGAACAGCAAAGGCACAGAAACTCAGGCTATGAGTCTTTTTTTCTTTTCTTTTTCATTCTTTCCATCCTCCTTTTCTTTGCTTCCTTCCTCCCTCCCTCCTTCCTTCCCTTCTAATTATTTAAGCCTGGAAAGATAGCTCAGCAGCTAAGAGCACTGGCTGCTCTTGCAGAGGGCCTGGGTTTGATTCTCAGCACCCACATGATGGTTCATAACCACCGATAACCCCAGTTCCAGGGCATCCGCTGATGTCCTCTTCTGATCTCTGTGAGCACCACGCATGGACATGGTGCCCATGCGAACACACAGACAACACACTCACACAGCGAGGAAAACAAGTAGCTTTAATAACAAACAGAATGGTTTTTAAACTACGTATTAGCCTGTGTGAGTACATGCGTCTGAGTGTGTATGTGAGTGTGTGTAGGTGCATACCTGTGTGCGCGCGTGTGTTGTACATGTGCATGTTACAACACATCTGTGTGTAGGAGAGAGAAACATGTTTTTGTGTTGATCCCAAGTGTGGGATGGGGAACAGACTAGTGAGAGAGCAGGATGTTTATCCCCTTAGAACCTTAGAAGTCGTACCACTTCATGGGGGAGCTTGGATGTTGCCAGCTGAAAACATCCTAGTAGAGACGCTGAGAAGAGAAAAAAAAAAAAAAAAAAAAAAAAAAAAAAAAAAATATATATATATATATATATATATATATATATATATATATATATATATATATATATATATATACCCCAAACAGAAGACTTGAGAGAGGACTTGGGGTTGTTTTGGCTGTTCATCCTTGCACTTAGATGCTCCTCGAGAGAACTGCTCCAGGGAAAGCTTCAAGGCTCTGGACTCCAGCTGAGGCTTCAGGTTCCAGTTGCTCCAGGTTCCAGCAGCGACTTTGGCGGGATTGCTGGTTTGCTGAGGTCCTGCTGATTATGCCAGGAGAATCGTTCCTCGGAACTAATATCCTTAAGGTTTCATTATTGTGTTCTCCCCCGCCCCCCGAAGTCCACTCAGACTGTGTCCCCCTCCCTCTCTCACTCTCCCAAGGGAGAGAAGAACAATCATCAATGGCAAGGGGCAGCTGCAGAAAGCAGCACCGAGAGCCGGCTTCACGCTCAGGAGGGAGCACTACGTCTCGTCCTCGTGGGCTCGGGTGCTCTACACAGTCAGAGAAGCTTCTCTAGTAACCAACTATAGAAATGGTCCCTGAAAGTATAGTCTTCATTATTGTGTTCTTTAATCTCCTTTTCCTATAGTTTGGGTTAGTCGGGTTGTAAGGGAGGTAAGCTTGTTTAATAAGTTCATAACAACATATAGCTGCTAAGAAAATTGAGCCTAAGCCGGGTGTGGTGGCGCACGCCTTTAATCCCAGCACTCGGGCAGAGGCAGGCAGATCGCTGTGAGTTCGAGGCCAGCCTGGTCTACAAAGTGAGTCCAGGATGGCCAAGTCTAACACAGAGAAACCCTGTCTCGAAAAACCAAAAAAAAAAGAAAGAAAGAAAGAAAGAAAAAAGAGCCCCCCCCCCAAAAAAAAAAGAAGGAAAGAGAGAAAGAAAAGAAAATTGAGCCTACACCTGTGGAACTCAGAAGGTAACTTATGGAGTTGGTTCTCTCCTTCTCCCTTCACATGGGTTCAGGTCACCAGGCTTCCAGAACCATCTGTCTGGCCCCAGGGGAAGGGTGAGGTGCCCCAACAAACAGTGTGATCTCTCTGGGCTTCTGCCCTGTCACGTGTGAGTGGCTGGTAGATTGCGCAGTGTCTTAGACTCTCCCCAAAGTGGAGTTTGACTTTGACGAGCACTTCAAGCAGCCTGGGCAGGCCCCTGACAACTTCCGCACTGTGTTCATGCTACGTGTTAGGAGTTTGCACGAGCTGTTTGCAGGTTAATTCCAGGGAAAATCTGCTAGTCCCATAATGAAAATGAGAAGCTATAAATGAAGTTTAGCCTCCAGCCAAAGGCCAAGATGACTCCTCACTGTGAGGGCCTGTGGCTCCATGCTGAGAGGTCAGGAGCTCTTCCTGAAAACAGTCCCATCTGACGCCATCCAGTCTGCTGATCTGGGGAGCACTTGGGACCCCCAAGTCAGAGGAGAAAAGACACAGAGTAAACGTAATTCAGCAGCGTCCAGCAGCGTCTCTGCTTGCATGCTGTGTGACATCTGTCAGCTGTCCTAGCCTCTCTGGGCTTACGTGTCCTCTTCCATCATTCATTCACTCAGTCAGTATTCACTGCGTGCCTGCTGAGTGTCAGTGATGAACAGAAGAGTTGACAGCCTCTGCAGGAGCTGACATTCTGCTAGAGGAACCAACAAAAACAATGATGCTAACGTGGGAGGTGAGTGCTCCGGAGGAGGAGGGCGAGGAGGAGCTGGAAATGACATCTGCCTACTGCCCACACCAAAGCGTTGTGGGAAGCTAAGGAGTCCATAGCGTTACTTTGTTACAGTAATGGGCAGCAGAAATGAAAACGGTAGAGGGTTGTAAGTGGACATTCTGTTCAGTGGGAAACATCTACTGTGGTTCTAAAGGCCGGAGGTGGAGAGAGCAATCCAGGGAGAAAGAACTGAAGATGAGGCGAATTGGACCTTCCTCCACCCCAAGGGCCTCAGTCCTACTTGTCCTTTTTATTTATTTTTTAATATTTATTTATTTATATGAGTGTTCTATTTGCATGTATGACAGAAGAGGGCATCAAATCCCATTACAGATGGTCATGAGCCACCATGTGGTTGCTGGGAATTGAACTCAGGACCTCTGGAAGAGCAGTCAGTGCTCTTAACTGCTAAGCCATCTCTCCAGAGCCCGTTTGTCCTGCTTTGTCCTTTAGTACCTCAGATTCCCCTGGGTATGGGCTGGCAAGATGGCTCAGCAGGAAAAGGTGCTTGCTGCTAAGGCTGATGGCCTGACTTTGATCTCTGTGACCCACATGGAGGAAGTAGAGAACTGCTCCCACAAATTGTGCTTTGACCCCCATGCGCACACTGACATGCCACACACAATAAACACATACCGGGCAAGGTGGCATATAACTTTAATCCCAGCACTTAGGAGGCAGAGGCTGGTGGATCTCTATGTGTTTGAGGCTAGTCTGGTCTATAGAGTGAGTTCCAGGACAGCCAGGGCTACACAGAGAAACCTTGTCTTGAAAAACCAAAATTAGGGGCTGGAGAGATGGCTCAGCAGTTAAGGGCACTGTCTACTCTTCCAGAGGTCCTGAGTTCTGTTCCCAGCAACCACATGGTGGCTTACAACCATCTATGCCCTCTAATGCCCTCTTCTGGGATGCAGGTGTACATATGTGTGTGTGTGTGTGTGTGTGTGTGTGTGTGTGTGTGTGTGTGTGTGTGTGTTTGTATGATAGATAAAATCTTAAAGAAAAACCAACAAACCCCCAAATAAATAATTAAAAAGAGAAAAGAGAGACTTCGTCCCAAAAAACCCAAACTATGTATGTATGTATATATGTATGTATGTATGTATGTATGTATGTATGTATGTTTGTATGTACTTAGAATCCCCTGGGAGGAGCTGGAGGAATGGCTCAGCTGTGAAGAGCTCTGTCTGCTCTTCCAGTGGACCTGGGCTTGAACCTCAGCTCCTTCATGCCCACTCATTTTGTTTGTTTGTTCATTTTGGTTTTTCAAGACAATGTCTCTCTGTGTAGCCTTGGCTGTCCTGGACTCGCTTTGTAGACCAAGCTGGCCTCAAACTCACAAGATCCGCCTGCCTCTGCCTACCAAGGGCTAGGATTAAAGGCATGTGCCACCACTGTACGGCCATGCTCACTCATAAGCATCTGTAATTCACATTCTAACACCTTGTACTGGCCTCCACAGCACCAAGCATGTGCTCGGTGCACAGGCATCCATGCAGGCACTGAAACACATTTAAAACATGAGACTTTCCTGGGCACCCACTGAAAGACTTCAGAGGCCACAGAGAAACAGGCCTCTGGGGCAGGGCAGCTGGTCCTAGCTGGTTAGGCGGTGCTAATTAATCTGTCACTAGAGTTGAGGCTGTAAAAAGGGAGCCACTGCCCACAGGCT
Organism: Acomys russatus; assembly: GCF_903995435.1. NCBI lineage: Eukaryota > Metazoa > Chordata > Mammalia > Rodentia > Muridae > Acomys > Acomys russatus. The sequence goes on from NC_067165.1 coordinate 29,500,068, forward strand.
GGCACCCAGGGCTGCTGGCACTCAGGCCTGAACTTTTCCACACTCACTCCCTAGACAGGGGCTCCTGGACTGTTTTAAGAGTAGAGAAAATGGGGCTGGAGAGATGGCTCAGAGGTTAAGAGCATTGACTGCTCTTCCAGAGGTCCTGAGTTCAATTCCCAGCAATCACATGGTGGCTCACAACCATCTTTAATGAGATCGGGTGCCCTCTTCTGGTGTGCAGATGTACATGCAGGTAGAGCACTGTATACACATATTAATAAATAAAGCTTAAAAAAATAGAGTAGAGAAAACAATTGGAACACTAGCAGGCACAGAGCACTAGCAGGCATGGAGCACTAGCACACATAGAGTACTAGCAGGCATGGAGCACTAGCATGCACGGAGCACTAGCATGCACGGAGCACTAGCAGGCACAGAGCACTAGCAGGCATGGAGCACTAGCACACATAGAGTACTAGCAGGCATGGAGCACTAGCATGCATGGAGCACTAGCAGGAACAGAGCATGAGCATGCATGGAGCACTAGCATGCACGGAGCACTAGCATGCACGGAGCACTAGCATGCACGGAGCACTAGCAGGCACAGAGCACTAGCAGGCATGGAGCACTAGCACACATAGAGTACTAGCAGGCATGGAGCACTAGCATGCATGGAGCATTAGCAGGAACAGAGCATGAGCATGCATGGAGCACTCCATGCATGGAGCACTAGCATGCACGGAGCACTAGCATGCATGGAGCACTAGCATGCACGGAGCACTAGCATGCACGGAGCACTAGCAGGCACGGAGCACTAGCAGGCACAGAACACTAGCACGAATGGAGCAGTAGCGTGAATGGAGCACTAGCACACACAGAGCACTAGCAGGCACGGAGCATTAGCACGCACGGAACACTAGCACGCACAGAGCATGAGCAGGCATGGAGCACTAGCAGGCATGAAGCACTAGCACGCATGGATCGCTAGCACGCACAGAGCACTAGCATGCATGGAGCCATAGCACACATGGAGCACTAGCACGCACGAAGCACTAGCACACACAGAACACTAGCAGGCATGGAGCACTAGCATGCACGGAGCACTAGCAGGCATGGAGCACTAGCAGGCATGGAGCACTAGCACACATAGAGTACTAGCAGGCATGGAACACTAGCATGCATGGAGCACTAGCAGGAACAGAGCATGAGCATGCATGGAGCACTCCATGCATGGAGCACTAGCATGCACGGAGCACTAGCATGCATGGAGCACTAGCATGCACGGAGCACTAGCATGCACGGAGCACTAGCAGGCACGGAGCACTAGCAGGCACAGAACACTAGCACGAATGGAGCAGTAGCGTGAATGGAGCACTAGCACACACAGAGCACTAGCAGGCACGGAGCATTAGCACGCACGGAACACTAGCACGCACAGAGCATGAGCAGGCATGGAGCACTAGCAGGCATGAAGCACTAGCACGCATGGATCGCTAGCACGCACAGAGCACTAGCATGCATGGAGCCATAGCACACATGGAGCACTAGCACGCACGAAGCACTAGCACACACAGAACACTAGCAGGCATGGAGCACTAGCAGGCATGGAGCACTAGCAGGCATGGAGCACTAGCACGAATGCATTCGTTGCTCTCTTTTGATTGGGACATAACTCAACTGGCTGCTTCCAGATCTCATTGCCTTGATTTCTGTGACATGATGGTCTGTAACATGGAACTGTGAACTAAAAATAAACTCTTTATTAAAAAAAAAATCAATTTTAAAATAATAATTAAAAAAAACATTTATTTTTATGTTAGGTGCATTGGTGTTTTGCCTGCATGTATGTCTGTGTGAGGGTATCAGATTTTAGAGTTACAGACAGTTGTGAGCTGCCATGTGGGTGCTGGGAATTGAACCCGGGTCCTCTAGAAGAGTTGTCAATGCTATTAACCACCGAGCCATCTCTTCAGCTCCAATTTTCTTTCTTTTCTTTTTTGTTTTTCCTTCCTTCCTTCCTTCATTTATTTTGTTTTCTTGAGACAGACTTTCTCTGTGTGGCCTTGGCTGTCCTGGACTCACTTTGTAGACCAGGCTGGCCTTGAACTCACAGAGATCTGCCTGCTTCTGCCTCCCCACAGTGCTGGGATTACAGGCTTATGTCACTGCACTCAGCTCAATTTTTTTTTCTTAAGTCACTTTTGCCAGGGCATTTTATCACAGCAATATGAAAAGACAGTAAGACAGGCTCTGAGGATTATTATACTTGAGGAAGCCAGGGTAGTACTTAGCCACACAGTTCCATGTGGGCCAATGATGACAGGCTGAGTTCTAGCCCTGAGCACACTCCCTATGGGTGCTATGGCTGTCTCAGTCACCTAATGATGCATTCTCAGAGAGCTGGTCCTCATGGTTAATTTGTTGTATTCCCAATAAACAAGATTGTATAGATTTACAAGGTTATAGAAGCGTTGCCATAGAGAAACTTTTAATTTTTCTGAGCATTTCAGAGCACAAACTCCCCCTAGATAATATAGGTCTTAACCCCCCTGTGCGGTTTGAACGAGAAGGCCCCCATAGGCTCATCTATTTGAACGCTTAGTCACCAAGGAGTGGCCCTGTTTGAAAAGGAGTAAAAGGGTTAGGCGGGAGGTATGGGCTTGGTGGAGTAGGTTTGTCGATGCGGGTGGGCTTTGAGGTTTCCAAAGTCCACAGCAGGCTGTGCGTGCATGTGTGCGTGCATGCGTGGGTGTAGGCGACTATCTCTGTCTCTGCCTCTGTCCCTGACTCTTCCTGCAGCCTGCAGATCAGGAGGTAGAACTCTCAGCTCCAGCTCTGGCACCACATCTGCCCACAGGCCACCATGTTCTCCATCATGATGGCCATGGACTAAGCCTCAGTTAACTGCTTTCCTTTATCAGAGTTGCCTTGGTCACCGTGACTCTTCACAGCAACAGAACAGCGACCAAGACACCCCTCTTAAAGAGCTAACCCACAAGGCAGTTCTACTCCCAGGCTCTCTGTCTCCGAAGACCAGAGTGGGCTTAGCAAGATTTTGCATCTTCAATGTGGCAGCCAGCAAGGGTTTCTCCTGCTCCATCAGCGCCACACACAGCCCACGTGTACCTCTCAGCTCTGACAGTGACTGTGTCTGGTGTTAACTGAAGTCCGACACATGCTAATGAACTTTTTTTTTTTTTTTGGTTTTATAAAAAAGATTTATTTATTTATTATTATATATACAGTGCTCTGCTTGTGTGTATACCTGCAGGCCAGAAGAGGGCATCAGATCACATTATAGATGGTTGTGAGCCACCACCATGTGGTTGCTGGGACTTGAACTCAGGACCTCTGGAAGAGCAGTCAGTGCTCTTAACCTCTGAGCCATCTCTCCAGCCCCAATGCTGATGAACTTTTGAGTCAGTTTATTTTTAGGAGGATAACTTCTGAAGTTAGATATTTTGTTTGGTTGGTTTTTTTTGTTTTGTTTTGTTTTTTTTTGAGACAGGGTTTCTCTGTGTAGCCTTGGCTGTCCTGGACTCACCTTGTAGATCAGGCTGGCCTCGAACTCACAGCGATCCGCCTGCCTCTGCCTCCCAAGTGCGGGGGATTAAAGGCGTGCGCCACCACCACCCCATCTGCTTCGTGTGTTTTAGAGGCAGGATTTCACATAGCCTAGGCTGGCCCCAAACTTGTATATAGTTGAGCGTGACTTTGAACTCCTGATTCTCCTGACTCCAAATCCAAAGAACTGAGATTTTAGGTGTGCACTACCATGTCTAGCCCCAGCCTGTAATGTTTTGTTATTTTCAGACACAGCTTCATGTAGCAGACTGAAGTCAAACTTGCTGTGTAGCAGAGGATGACCTTGAACTCCTGATCTTCTCTCCTCCTGAGTGCTAGGATTTTAGCACTGTACCATGCAGCGTGACTGGCTTTAGGGGTGCTGGGGATCAAACACAGGGTCTTGTGCAAGTTAGGAAAGCCCTCTACCAGTCGAGTCACAGCCCAGACCTGTAGTCTATAGCTTGCTTCAGTTTGGTTTTAGTGTTTTTCCAGGTTACATTAGATCCTCCTGATAAGGATTTAGGAGTGTGTTGCCAGGATGCCGGGGATTAAGCCTAGAGCCCAGTGCATGCTAGCCAAGCACTAAATCAGCTGATCTACACTCCTAGCTTTCTAAGGTCATTTTGACCCCCAAGTTATATCAAGAGCCTCAAGGCTCCTACGTGGAAGCACCGTGCCACCTGGTGGCAGCTCTGCAGAACAGCCTGGAGAGAGAGAGAGTCAAAGTGGAACCTGGGGTGGCTTGCTCTGAGTTTAACCGGTAGATTTTGACCAGCTGTGGCTTCAGCCACTGCTGCCTTCTGATAAAGGTGAAACGGGGTGGAGGATTTGGGGTGCTACCCGCCCCTCCGGTTGGGGGTTCTGTTTCTTTCCATCCCCAAACAGAGCAGCTGTTTCCTTTTATTTGAGATAAGGTCTCCCTGGCTGGCTTGGAACTCACTATGTAGACCAGGTTGGCTTTAAACTCAAGAGATTCACCTGCCTCTGTCTCCCTAGTGCTGGCATTAAAGCCACTCTGCCTGGCTCCTATTTTTTGAATTTGTTATTTTGAGATTTATTTTATGTGCACAGGGGTTTTGCCGCCGGCATGAGTATCTATCTGTACATCCCATCTGTGCACGGCTTTGGATCCCCTGGAACTGGAGTTACAGATGGTGGTGAGCTGCCATGAGGGTGGCTGGGAATGGAACCCGGTCCTCTGGAAAAGCAGCCAGTGCTCTTAACCACTGGACGATTTCTTTAGCCCTTAATTACTAAAATAAATTTATACTATGTAAGATTGCATATGAACAGAGCAAAACGCTGGTCATGGTGGGATACACCTTTAATCCCAATTCCTGGGGGTTGGAGTCAGTGCAAAGTCGTCTTCAGTTACATAGTGAGCATGAGGCCAGCCTTGGCTACTGCTACATGAGACCTTGTCTTGGAAAGCAAAAATAAATAAGTGCATTTAAATAACTTAAAAAGAGCAGAGCCGGGCGTGGTGGCGCACGCCTTTAATCCCAGCACTCGGGAGGCAGAGGCAGGCGGATCGCTGTGAGTTCGAGGCCAGCCTGGTCTACAAAGTGAGTCCAGGATGGCCAAGGCTACACAGAGAAACCCTGTCTCGAAACCACCCCCCCCAAAAAAAGAGCAGATTTGGATAAGTATTAAGGATTGGAGAGACAGCTCAGTACTTAAGAGGACTCTATGATCTTCCAGAGGACCCCAGTTTAATTCCCAGCACCCACATAGCCTGTAGCTCCAGTTCCAGAGGATCCAATGCCCTCCTCTAGCCTCCAAGGGCATCAGGCATGCATGTGGTGGTCAAACATACATGTGGACAAAACACCCACACATATAAGGAAAGAAAGAAAGAGTTAGCAGCAGGCATTTAGGATGTGCCTTTAATGCCGCCATCTCTGAGGTGGAGGTAGGAGAATTAGGAGTTCAGGGCCAGGGCTACAGAGATGGCTCAGCAGTTAAGGGCACTGACTATTCTTCCAGAGGTCATGAGTTCAACTCCCAGCAACCACAACCATCTATAATGGGATCTGATGCCCTCCTCTGGCCTACAGATGTACATGCAGGCAGAGCTCTGTATACATAATAATAAATAAATAAATCTTAAAAAAAAGGAGCTCAGGGCCAGTCTAGGCTACAGAAGGAGTGCGAGTGTGGCTTGGGCTGAGACCCTGTATCAAAAACAAAAGAAAACACCATTGTAACTCAACAGTCACTTCTGGTTTCTTTTTTTTTTTTTTTTTTTTTTTCCTTTCCTTTTTTCATTTTCACTTCTGGTTTCAATACTGGAATGTGGAATTATTAATTTGGTTCCCACAACCCTCCCCCCAAGTGATAAACCATCTTATCGAAGGAGCAGTGCAGGCAGAGCTCTCTCTGTGGACCTGCAGCTGTTACCTGCTGTCCCTGACCGCACCTTGGGCTGTATGTGTGGTCCAGGGTGGCACTGATGTGCAGCAGGACTCTTGTATGCAGATCAAATACGGTTTTTGGCTTTCCTGTCTTTAATGTTATTGTCCAGTCGGGCCTGGGATACACATACTGAAGAGACTGTGCACAAAGAACTCTGTTCAATGGACTAATCTAGAAAACAACAATTTTTTATTAGTTCCAACATCAAATCTTGTTATAGGTAATCACAAAGTGTCCTCCAAGTTACATTCTGTTTTGGTCACCTCACAGGACAAGGTATGTTCAGAGATCCTAAGAACACAGGACGGTTGAAGCTGATAATGAACTACGGCCCACCAAACCACGGGGCACACGGACAAGAACCACTGACCAGTTTTCACAAGTGCAGCGAGGACTCACTACAGTGCGTGGGACCAGGGAGACTACAGACGCGTCCAGATTCCAGACTAAATACAGCTGTAGGTTCAGTTACGAAGATCAGCGTGAGACAGTTGTGAGACACTGTGTCAGTCGTCAGGGACACAAATGGCACACAGTGACAGGGACAGATAAACACTCAGGCTGAAAGCGGAGGGTATGGCACGGTCACGGGGCTGACCCTGTCGTCTCTCTTCAGTCCTCAGTGCGACTTAGGAAGATTAGATACCAACACAAAACAATACAGAAAAACACAAATTATCTGCATAGATAGAAAATGAACCCTCCTTATGACAAAACTGTACATCCAGTCAAGGCCATAAGGGACCTCCAAGGGTCACAGGAGCCACTTTAAGAATCGCAGGTTTCCACTGGGCTTGGTGGCACACACCTTTCATCCCAGCCCTCAGGAGGCAGAGGCAGGCAGACTGCTGTGAGTTCGAGGCCAGCCTGGTCTAAGAGGATAGCCAAGGCTACACAGAGGGGAAAAAAAATGCAGGTTTCCAAGAGAAAGTTCAAATCCTAGTTAGTATGCTTCCACATGTTGACCTTGCCTGAGGCCACTTCTCAGCTTTGAAGGCCACTTCTCAGGCCTTACAGGCCTGGCCAGAAAGCTACCAGTTACTGTTACCTGCTGCTGGGTTGTGTGTACACCTGGGAACCCCTCTGTTGCTGAGACAGGGTCTTGCCTGACTTAAAACAGTCCGTGTGCTTCTGCCTCCCAAGTGCTGGGATGACCACATTTGGTAACCCTGAATTGTCACATCTTGCTCTGCTCGAGGCTGAGGGAGACAGTGGCACTCGGATGATGAGGATGGCTCTGGGGATTCTGAAACGCCAAGTCATTTGTCACGTGGTTGGCCAAGGTTCTCACACCTTACTCTTCCCATGTCATTAACGTTGTGTGGAATGGGTCTGTAGAACATGGACTTCAAACAAACAAACAGACACACACAACAAAATAAAAATCCCTCATGTATCCCAGGCTAGCCTCATTCTCTCAATCCTCCTGCCTCAGCCTCCTGAGGGCACAGATTACAGGCCTGTGCCACCACACCCAGACAATCTTTTTCCTTTAACCCAGATGTACTAAGGAACAGAGGGAGGAGGAAGATGAGGCCCAGGGCTGTACAGAAAAGGCGGCAGCCAGCAGGCATGCACCCAGAGCAGCAGAGAAACTGATATTTTTCCATTGCTTAATTATGCATAAAGCTTTCCTTTTAAAACCAAATCCTCAAGCCAGTAATAAAGTTTATATAAAAATATAAAGCCCACCTCCATCATTAGTCTTGAAAGGAACTTGATTTTCTAAGCACCGAGAGGGACCTGTCACAGCAAACTTCTAACGCCATGCACTGGGCTCATTCTGTGTGCTGGGTCCTCTTTTGCTTTGTGACTGTTTACATTTTAATTGCGTGTGTGTGAATATGCCAGGGAAGCCCACATAAGGTGCTAACACAACTGCTGGCCACCGAGCTCAGTGGTGACAAACATAACTTCATTAGAAATTCCCTCCCCTCTCTCCAGGGGCTGAAGAGATGGCTCAGGAGTTAAGAGCACTGAATGTTCTTCCAGAGGTCCTGAGTTCAATTCCTAGCAACCACATGGTGGCTCAGAACCATCTGTAATGTGATCTGATGCCCTCTTCTGGCATGCAGGCAGAGCAATGTATACATAATAATACATAAATCTTAAAAAAAAAAAAAAGAGGGGGGAGCCGGGTGTGGTGGCGCACGCCTTTAATCCCAGCACTCGGGAGGCAGAGGCAGGTGGATCGCTGTGAGTTTGAGGTTTGAGGCCAGCTTGGTCTACAAAGCGAGTCCAGGACAGTCAAGGCTACACAGAGAAACCCTGTCTCGAAAAACAAAACAAAACAAAAACAAAAACAACAAAAAAAGAGGGGGGCTGGAGAGATGGCTCAGTGGTTAAGAGCACTAGCTGTTCTTTCAAAAGTCTTGAGTTCAAGTCCAAGTAACCATATGGTGGCTCACCTATATATATAAAAAAATTGGGATCTGGTGCCCTCTTCTGGCCTGCAAGTATACATGCAGGCAGAACACTGTACATATAATAAATAAATAAAATCTTTTTTTTTTTTTTTTTTTTTTTTTTTTTAATTTTTGGAGACAGGGTTTTTGTGTAGCCTTGACCATCCTGGACTCGCTTTGTAGACCAGGCTGGCCTCAAACTCCCAGCGATCCACCTGCCTCTGCCTCCCAAGTGCTGGGATTAAAGGCGTGTGAATAAATAAAGTCTTAAAAAAAAAGAAAGAAAAAGAAAAGAGAAATCCTCTCCCCACCCCCCACCTAAGTGGCTGCCTGCATCAGGTTTAAAAGCCATGTCTTACTCACCATAAGGAGAAGTCTGTCTCCTACCTGCAGGGCCTCCCACTCTTCTGTGTGACAAGGGAAAACCCCTCCATACTTTAAGAGCCCAATGCAGAAAAAGACGTGAAAGAACAGGGAAGGCCAACTGCACCCCGCTGTGCACTCCTAGGCCTGCCACACTGACCTCCAAGATTTTAAGACAGCTACATCATTTACCTAAGAATTATAACCTTTTGGGGGGAAGGAGCTGGTGTCTGCTTTGCTTTTTGAGCCTGGCTCACGGTGTAGCCCTGGCCGGCCTGGAACCACTCTGTAGACAGGCCGGCCTTGAATTCAGAAATCACCTGTAGTGCTGCGATTACAGGGGTCGCCGCCATGGCCAGCCACAGTCATGACATTTTAAAAAGGCAGGACAGGGGCAGTGCAGTTGGCTCAGGGGGTGTGACTGGTGTTCTTGTGGAGGACCACAGTGAAATTCCCAGTACTCACTTCAGATGTCTTACTGCTTGCCCTTTTTTGGCCTTTGTGGGCACCCATAATGTATGTGTACATACATAGAGGATCTTCAAGACTAATTTCTATTCTTATTTTGAAAATATTTTTAGAGATAGAATTTCTTTCTTTCTATTTTTTTAGGGTTTTTTTGAGACAGGGTTTCTCTGTGTAGCCTTGGCTGTCCTGGAACTAATTCTATAGACCAGGGTGGCCTCAAACTCAGAGATCCACCTGCCTCTGCTTCCCAGTACTGGGATTAAAGGCGTGCACCACCACCGCCCAGTGACACAGAATTTCTGAAAATGGCAAAGAACTGTCCCCTTACTGAGTACACCTTCAACCCAGCACACAGAAAGGCAAAGACAGGCAGATCACTGTGAGTTGGAGGCCAGTCTGGTCTACAAAGTGAGTCCAAGGCTACACAGAGAAACCCTATGTCGAAAAACAAAAACAAAACCAAAACCAGATAAAATATGTATTGCATTATGGGGAACACAAAAACTTCTGAACTGTTGAAAATATACTTACTGGCAGCTAGGGTCTATCCTGAAATCACAAGAAGCAAACTGCTGAGCTCAGAATTGCAAAACAGAGCTGGGTACAGGGGCCTGTGCCTGGGTCCAATCAGTTGGGAGGATCCATTGAGGCCTGAAGTTTGAGACCAGCGTAGGCAACATAGTGAGATGTCTCCTCAAAACAAAACCCTTGCATAATTATGGAGTGCCTGCCACTTAACCTGGCAGATGATGATTTGGATCCAATGGACCAGGCTGGATGGAATCGTACTTGCAGGTGTGGGCTATGGGGCTGCTTGGCAGCAGCTGAGTATGACTTGCCTTGTGCTCTCGCAGAGGCGTGGTTTTGCCAGCTGGGGATAGCTTCTGTGACTGTGTGATGTTTGGGGATTCTGGGGACTTTTTGGAGGGTATATAAATGTTAGGGCCCAGAGGAGTGGGGCTGGTTGTTGTTGGTGGTTCAGGGGGGTTGGTGGTTGCTGTTGGTTGTAGTTTATCCTGACAGTGAAGCTCACACTTGCCCCAGGGAGCTGGACTCCCCTAATCAGCAGCAAGTAATTTAAGGATGACGTCACTCCCTTTCTGAGCCCCAACTTTATACAGGGATCTCTTTTCTTTCCTCTCTATCCTTCGTCCTTTCATATCTAGTGTTAGGAGGTTGAAAGGACAGAAGAAAAAGAGTGGAAGAAAGAAGAACCCACAAAGTAGCGAACGCTGGCTACACACAGCTATTAAGGCTTCAGTTTCTCCATCTGTCTTTCTCTGCAGTTGCTGTTAGGTCCCTTTCTCGGTTCTACGTCCAGTCCCTTCATACCCACCAGCCAGCTCTGAGTACTTGCTGTGCAAGGCAGCGCCAATGGGTGGAGCCAGCTGGCCACCTGTAGCACAGCACTCTTAGGCAGGAGGGAGCCTTCTGCAGGAGGGACAGCAGTCCCGTGCGGCCCGGACCTAGGGAGGGTCAAACGACACATCCTCAAGGGCATGACGCAATCCTGTCCGAATGCCAACTGCCAGCCAAGGTGGAGACTGCCATCAACAAGGGTAGCACGAACTGCACAGGGCATGCCTGCAATCCCAACGCGCAGAGGCCGAGGAAGGAGAGATCCGTCTCGGGCTCAAGGCCAGCTTGGGCTACACAGCGAGTGTGAAACCATGTCCCAACAACAACAACAAAACCCTCAAAAAAGCAAAGGCCAAACAAACAAAAAAACGTAACACCCAGCCCTCCCCCCCCCCAAAAAAAAAGAGAAAGAAAAAGAAAAGTATGATTCCTCTCCTTAATCCATAGGGGGAATGTACAGGTGATTTCCCCCCTTTCCAAACAGCTGAAAAACCTGAAAGGAAACATTTCAAGTGCATGGTGCCCACCCTGTAACTCCCACTTGGGGGGAGGCTGAGGCAGGAGGATCACAGAAGGTTTGAGGCCAGCTAGCTATGAAGTAAAACCCTGTCTTCAAAGACACACACACACACACAAACCAAAAGACTCTCCCCCAATTTAAAGTGCTCTTCTGAAAGTCTTACCTTTATACTCTAAAGTTGAAGATTGACTACCAGCCACGGATACACGCACAGCACAGGAAAACGTAAACAACAGCAAGCCAGCAGCAGGGCGCACAAGATAAGACCTGAAGAGCTGCTGCTCCAGAGGCTGGAACCATAAAACCATCAGCCAGGTTCCCCAGTGACACAGCCAGGCTCCCCGGTGACACAGCCCGCTCGCAAAGGCCCCTTTCCTCTGCAGGGCCCAGGCCTGGAAGGGCTGCACGGAGAGCAGGGCTCTGGGCATCGCCTCACCGCCTGCCACATTAAGAGGGCTAGTGAGGGGCGGCCAGGAGCATGCCTGCCGTGCCGTTAGGATCTGATAACCCCATTCATTTGGCATTTCATCCCCAAGGCCGGTGGAAAAATACTTCAGAAAAACGACTTCTACAAATGATTTTGTAGCTCAGGTTTCTTTTTGTGAAAACAAAAAACAAAAAACAAAAAAACCCCTCATGGACGCTGAAGTGCCAACATTCAGCCTTTGCTCAATGTATTTGTTAGACACGGCCACACCAGTACAAAAATACCACACCGAATCACTGAAATTGTAAGACTAATTTTTAAATCTGTAAAAATATCGTAGTGCACTGGGTGACTCTAGTTCTGGCCTTTGGTACCCAACGCTCTTTAAGTTCAAGGGAACTAATAATTCTGGGGGATGGGACAGGTGCCGCATGGTGGTGGCTAACCCTGCCACTTAGAGTGCCATTTAGAACATTGTTCAAAATTTCAAACAGCTGGCCAAATCTGCTACTTCTCCCCACATTTGGCCTGGTGAGGCAAGGCTGGCCCAGCTGCTGGATGGATGTGGTGACATCGCGGGGCTGTGCCCCACCCAGAGCAGGCGCAGCAGGAGTGGCGGGAGGCACGCATGTGCAGAGGCTGGCTCACAGGGCACAGTCCAGCCGCTCACTCAGTGCCGCTGCCGTGGGACCTTCCGGGCGCCGCGTCTGCGTGATTTTCTGTTTTGGGTTTTTTGTGTCTTCTTCCTCTTCGGTTTCGCTTTCACAGACGTGCACCACCACGCTGGGGGTAGACTCCGTTCCTGCGTGCAGTTCGTATTTCTCCCCTGTAAGTGCAAGGAGGAGCCTTACAGCCAACAGAAGGAATTAAGTTCTTCTGTTTCCTAACTCCTACTAATTCATTTAGTGGTTGCTCATCTTTTTTTTCTTTTTCTTTTTCTTTTTGAGACTGAGTCTCATGAAATCTGGGCCAAGCAGAAACTTGCTGCTGTGGCTCAGGCTGACCCTGAACGCTAATTTTTCTGCTTCCATCTCCCAAGTGCTCCCATTATAGGCATGTGACGCCCAGGTAGGTTTATTTCTCTATCCTGTGCCAGAGGTTTAGTTTGTTTTGTTATTAAGAAATCTTGGCTGGAGAGATGGCTCAGTGGTTAAGGGAAATGACTGCTGACTCAGAGGTCCTGAGTTCAATTCCCATCAACCACATGTTGGCATGTGATCTGATGCCCTCTTCTGGCCTGCAGGGGTACAAGCAGACTGTATACATAATAATAAATAAATCTTAAAAAAAAAAAAAGACAGATCACTGTGAATTCAAGGCCAGTCTGGTCTACAAAGCCAGGACAGCCAAGGCTAACACAGAGACCTTGTCTTGGAAAAAAAAGAAGAAAAGAAACACCTCCCCCTCTTTTTTTTCCTCCACAGGCAGCCCAGCAAGCTGGCCTCCTCTGCCTCCCAAATGCTGTTAAAGTCAAGGGCCACCATGCCCTCCAGAGATCCCACTGTCTTGGGCCCTGGGCATTAAAATCCAAGCACGGCAGGCACCTTCAGGGCAGACTCCTCTTAGCACACTGGTAATCCCAGCACTCAAAAGGCAGAGGCAGGCGGATCACTGTGAGTTCAAGGCTAGCCTCATCTACAAAGCTAGTCTTAGAAGACAAAAACAAAACAAAACAAAACAACAACTCTCCTTTTCTCATTTTCAGGTGATATTTCACAGTACACACTGAGTCCTGTCCATCATGCTAACCGAACGGGCCTGCCACTCTATAAATCACAGTGCTGCCATTGCTGGTGCGACCACAGTGTCCACTGGACAGTGCTGCTATTGCTGGTGTGACCACAGTGTCACTGGATAGTGTCGCTGTTGTTGCTGGTGAGACCACAGTGTCCACTGGACAGTGCTAGTGTTGCCGGGCTCTACACCCCCTACTGAACATGGTCCCCAACACACAAAGTTCCGGGGCCTCAAAGAGCAAAGCAGAATCCATTACCTGGCCCCAGCTTGGAGACGGCACAGAGTAGGTCATAGTTGATGACTGGCATGGCGTCTTCACTCTGCTTCCAGCCCACTGGGGGCGAGGCTGGTGGGGAGATGAGGAACTGTTTGGTGGGCTGTGGTGGCAGTAAGTAGGACTTGTCCCGAGCCTCCCCGGACACCTGCACCTGAGGGAAGACATGCTCGTGAGAGTCTGCACCTCCGTCATCTCCATCCTTCTGCTGTTAATGATGCTGCTGTTGTTTCTGAGACAGGGTCTCTCTGTGTAGCCCTGGTTGTCCTAGAACATACTCTGTAGGCCAGGCTGGCCTCGAACTCACAGATCTGCCTGCCTCTGCCTCCTGAGTCTGGGATTAAAGGCGGGCGCCACCACTGTAGGGATTTCATTTCCATCTTTATGATGATTGTTACTTTCTTAGAGGGGTGTACACATGTCTCTAAAGCTGTCTGAGATCTTCCAGCAGACTGGGACCGGCTCACCGCACAAAGCCACAGGCACCGGATCCTTGATAAGTCTGAGTTGAGTGAAAGAATAAACGTATAAAGCCGAGCAGTCGTGGCGCATGCCTTTAATCCCAGCACTCGGGAGGCAGAGGCAGGTGGATCGCCGTGAGTTCGAGGCCAGCCCGGTCTACAAAGTGAGTCCAGGACAGCCAAGGCTACACAGAGAAACCCTGTCTCAAAAAACAAAACAAGAAAAACAAAACAAAAAGAATAAATGTATAAACAGATGGACAAAGAAACAACAGCAGTAACTATGCCTGTGATCTGGGCTCTATGTGGAAGATAGAGGCTAGCTTTCCCGAGAGCTGAAACTAAGAGCCGTTAGGAGGGAAAGGGGCAGGGGGGCGTCTTTAGTCACGGGGACCCCGGCCCCTTACTGTTCCTGTTTGCCATGAACGAGGTGAAGAACTTGCTCTGCCTCCGTGTGCTGCCCCACTACAGGCCAGTCTCATGTGGACTGGAAACTTCCAACCCGGAGCCAAGCCTTCTCTCCTGTACTCTGGTCATCTCAGCTATTGGTCACAGTGGGTACTGGCTGGTTTTACGTCAACTTGATGCAAGCTGTAGTCATCAGGAGGAGGGAACCTCAGCTGAGAAAACGCCTGTAAGGTAGGACTTCAGGCGAGCCTGTAGCGCATTTCCTTAATTACTGACTGATGTGGGAGGGCCCAGCTCACTGTGGGTGATACCACCGCAGGCTGTGGGCCTGGGTACCGTAGAAAGGAGGCTGAGCAAACCAGATGGAGAACTCCAGCAAGCAGCACCCCTCCACGTCCTCAGCATCAGCTCCTGCCTCCAAGCTCCTGCCCAGGCTGAGTTCTTGCCTTGGTTTCCCCTCAGTGAGTGGTGATCCAAAAGATATGTAAACTCTTTGTCTCCAAGTTGCTTTTGGTCATGGGGGGCAGGGGTTCCTCCCAGTAATAGTAACCCTAACTAATTCAGGAGGGGCAGCTGCCTAACACACTGCTAAGGTCCAGGCTCGGAAGAGATCTTGGAGGCTGGAGGTCACTGATTGGTCCTTTCCTTCCATCATGTATGGGTTCTAGGGATCAAACGCAGGCCATCACACAAGGTGGCAAGCGCCTTTAACTGGGTCATCTTGATGGCCCTTGAAGGTTTTCTTCTCTGTTCTCCTATGGATGTCACATCCTAAGTGCCACTTTAGATGCACAGGACATTTAATTCCCCAGGATTTACCCCTTCGCAGAGCCCTGGTTGAACCAAACTGCTGGGGAAAAAAATGAATCCTGTAACTACCAGTCTCAGCAAAACAAAGGCAGAGGCTTAATATGCTCCTAAAATAAATGAAATCACGCATGTGTAAAGTAAGAAAAAAAACCATTACATCACCGGCGCACGTGGCTGCTGACTTCACACTGAAGGGAGAACTGTAAAGGGCTGTGAGCGGAGAAGCAGCTGTGAGGCGGCGCCGCCACAGGGCTCACCGCCACAGGGCTCACCGTCACAGGGCTCACCGCCACAGGGCTCACCGCCACAGGGCTCACCGTCACAGAGCTCACCGCCACAGGGCTCACCGTCACAGGGCTCACCGTCACAGGGCTCACCGTCACAGGGCTCACCGTCACAGGGCTCACCGCCACAGGGCTCACCGTCACAGGGCTCACCGTCACAGGGCTCACCGTCACAGGGCTCACCGTCACAGGGCTCACCGTCACAGGGCTCACCGTCACAGGGCTCACCGCCACAGGGCTCACCGCCACAGGGCTCACCGTCACAGGGCTCACCGCCACAGGGCTCACCGCCACAGGGCTCACCGTCACAGGGCTCACCGCCACAGGGCTCACCGTCACAGGGCTCACCGCCACAGGGCTCACCGTCACAGGGCTCACCGCCACAGGGCTCACCGTCACAGGGCTCACCGCCACAGGGCTCACCGTCACAGGGCTCACCGCCACAGGGCTCACCGTCACAGGGCTCACCGCCACAGGGCTCACCGCCACAGGGCTCACCGCCACAGGGCTCACCGCCACAGGGCTCACCGTCACAGGGCTCACCGCCACAGGGCTCACCGTCACAGAGCTCACCGTCACAGGGCTCACCGCCACAGGGCTCACCGCCACAGGGCTCACCGCCACAGGGCTCACCGTCACAGGGCTCACCGTCACAGGGCTCACCGCCACAGGGCTCACCGTACCTGTGCGAAGTAAAGCTTCAGCTTCCGGCCATGGAATTCCCTCTCGTGGAGCTCTATCCGTGCTCTGGCTGCGGCCTCCGGCTTGCTGAAGTTGATCCTCACGCGGCGAAAGCTCTTGAAGAGCTGGAATGTGACCTGCTCATCGTAGAGGGCGAACAGAGCTTCAAACCTCTCCTGCAAGGCGAGCAGAAAGGCAGGGAGAAGAACAAAGCATCCCTGTTAACACGGAAGCCCGCTAAAGAGAAACGGCCAGGCCAGACTCCCCATGTGATGCTACTTTTCTCAGGGTTGACACCCTGTGACTTACATGCTCACCTCTGCAATCTGCAGTGACATAAAACGGCTGGCTTTGTTAGATACTGCAGTGAAAGGTCATAAAATAGCATGATGTATAAAACAGCCCACACATGGGTACATACAGAACAAGAGCATTCCACTGTCAAGTCACCAGTGTACCCAGTTGTGTGTGCTGTCCCCTTCAAAGACTGTCTCTGGCATCTGGGGCTGAGCTTCCCCTGTTTCCTTCATAGTTCTAGGCATTTGTTCCCACGCTTAAGTCTGACACACTGTGTGTGCAGTCTCCTACGACTTCTTCCCCTTCGAATCTGAACAACAACCCTCCTTGGCATGTGCCCACAATATAACACAGAGGAATCACTTCCCACCTTTTGTTTTTTATTTCCATTTTTAAAGACTGGGTTTCACACAGTCCAGGTAATGCTGGGTTCTAAAAGAAAGCAGGCTGAGCAAGCCACGAGGAGCAAGGCAGTAAGCAGCACCCCTCCATGGCCTCTGCATCAGCTCCTGCCTCCAGGTTCCTGCCCCGTTGGCGTTCCTGTGCTGGCTTCCTTCAGTGACGGACAGTGATGGGAAGTGTAAGCCGAACAGACCCTGTCCTCCCGGGGCTGCTTTTGGTCATGTGTAATATTACAGTAATAGTAACCCCAAGACACGAGAACACAGTCAGGCATGGTGGCGTATGCCTTTAGTCCCAGCACTCAGGAGGGAGAGGCAGGTGAGTTCGAGGCCAGCCTGGTCTATAAAGTGAGTCCAGGGCAGCCAGGACTACACAGAGAAACCCTGTCTCAAAAAACCAAAATTAACTAAACAAAACAAAACCCCAAAAACCACTGGAGCACACGCATGTGTGGACACACACACACACACACACACACACACACACACACACACACACACACACGAGGAGATATGAGATGAAACAGGGTTAACCCTCAAATGGTTTTAAAAATAAAAACCAGGGAAGATCCGTTTTAGTGGTTGGTAACATTTGCTGTTCTTGCAGATGACTGAGATCATTTTCCAGCACTCACATCAGGTGGTTCACAACCGCCTTCAACTCCTGTTCCGAGGCCCATTACGCTCATCTGGTTTCTTTGGGGATCCACTCACATAATCACAGGAAAACAAAAAACAAACAAAGAACAAAAGCAAACCAACAAGAACTCAATCTTCTGCCCAGTCAAGAATTTCTCAGGCAGTATGTACCCTACTGCTCTGTGTGAAGTTTCTCCCAAGAATTCCCTTTGAAACTTGAAATGTGTATTTGCTGTTATTTGTGTGCATGAGTGAGTTATGTGAGTGGCTGGGTGTGGAAGCCATGGCACTCACGTGGAGGTCGCAGAGCCACGTGACATTCACGCTCACCTTTCACTTTCTTTGGGTTTTCAGGGAGGCTATGACCAGCCTGGCATCACTAAGCAGCAAACGCATTTTCCCACCGAGCCATCTCACTGCCCCCAAAGAAATCTTGAGGTTATAAATTTAAGATAACGTGGCCCTAAGATCCCCTCAGATCTGAAATGCTTCTACAGTAAGTGCCTGACAGAAACAGGGCAGTATTTGCAAAGAACTGGCTGACTTCTCCCAGTAAGTAAAGCCACCTGTAGATGACCTACCACACCGAGTACAAGGCAAACAGTTTTCATACTGCGTTGCTTACGAATGTCGAACACCTGTAAATATTCACTATTGAAACAACCTTTTTTTTTTCTTTTTTCTTTGAGACAGGCTCTCTCTACATAACCCTGGCTGGCTTGGAACTCACTACGTAGACCAGGCTGGCCTCCAACTCACGGTGATCTGCCTGCCTCTGCCTCCCAAGTACTGAGATTAAAGGTGTGCGCCACCACACCTGGCATAAGATGCAACTCTTTAACGGAATAACTGGTCAAGCAGTTCAGCGACTGATTGAACCTGGAGATACTGCATCCACTGCTAGGTAAGAGGGCTGGGTTAGCTACATGTGCGTTCTTAGGTAACAAACCAACTGGCTCTGGCATGAAAGCCGGAGGTCTCAGGCAGATGAGCAAGCAGGATGGATGACTCTGGACCTCTAAACTGTGGCTGAACTGGGCAAAGACACAGCCTTTGTAAAATAAAGCACCCTGCAAGGAAATCCTCTGTGGCTGACTATTCCCCCCCCTCACCCCCAGCTGCATAGGCTCTCATCTCCAGACAGGACCCCTGCCTCTCCCCCCCCCCCCCCGGGCACTCATATGCCCAGTACTGGTTTGATGGCCACCCTCTGCTCAGAAGCCCTGGGGACTCCACCCTCCAGAAGGGCAGCTCCTCCACTTGGGCATCAGGGTGCTCTGCAGGAAGGCCCAGCAACCACCTCCCCAGCCATGCGTCCCTGACTTGGGCACTTACGGCCTGTTGTGCCAACCGTATAGAACGCGTGTCCTAACTAGGCTTCCCAGCGTGTGCTTTCCTCTGGCTAACGCGTCCTTTCTTTTCCTTGCTGACATCCTAAGTCTCACAGCTCTTCCCCACTGCCGCATGCCCTTATGCGAGGCCGGAACCTGGCTGTGAACTTGCCTCCTCGGATCTCTCAATGGACTTCCAATGCTTCCTGTGCTCTTCCCATTCTGTACCCGACCCCTGAGCGACATCCACCACAGGACTGTACACCAGGGACTCAGAAGCTGTGTAACTCGCACTCTGTCCCCCAGCCTAACTGCCATGGAGCCTTACACTGTAGGCATTTGAGTATATCTGGCTCTGTTCTGAAAGACACTGGAAGGGAAGCCCTGCCTGGGCTAGAGTGAGAATGCCACTCACTGAAAGGAAAATTCTTTGCTGACACACTAGAACATTTAAGGGCGGAGTCAGGAGTGGTGGCTTTTACCTGTATTCCCAGTGCTCAGGAGGCTGAGGACGATTGCCCAGATGCCAGTCTGGACCACAGAGTGAGACTATGTCTCAAAGAAAGGAAGAAAAAAAATGGTATGTAGGCTTTTATGAAGTCACGATAGTGTCTCAGTGTCTCTCTCTCTCTCTCTCTCTCTCTCTCTCCAAGTAAATAGTGATTCAAAAAAGATAATCTATTTTACCTTTAAACCCATAGAAATTAATACAAGAAATGTTAACAATAAGATAATACTTAGTCCTGCCGGTGGTGGTGGTGGTGTAAACCTTTAATCCCAGCACTTGGGAGGCAGAGGCAGTCAGATCTCTGTGAGTTCAAGGTTAGCCTGGTCTACAAAGAGAGTCTAGGACAGCCAGGGCTCTGTTACATAGAGAAACCCTGTCTCGGAAAACCAAAAAGAAAAAAAGATAATACTTAGTCTTAATTGCCTACTTGCAATAAGCACTGGAAAAAATAACCTTAATTCCTTCTTTAGTGAGTGCACAAGGAGGAAGAACTGCCAGCCCAAATAAAGTCATGCGCTTGGAGGCTGGGTGTTGACATATTCCTGGGACACATCCCAGCATTCAGGAGTTAGAGCTGGGAGGCTCACTGGAAGTTCCAGGCCCACACAGCCAATCCCAGGCCAGCCTGGGCCATACAGCCAATCCCAGGCCAGCCTGGGCCACACAGCCAGCGGCGCCTGGGCTAGAGTAAGATCTTGTCCTAAACTACAGGAGCATGTTGGGTAAAGAAGAAATTAGTGGAAGTAGGAAAGGCACAAAAGGTGGATATGACAGAAACACATCACATACACAAAATGTGGCTATACTTATCATCTCCAAGCCTTCATTCAGAGCTCCGCAGTGCAGTTGGGGGGCAGCGGGGAGGGCGCTGGCTCTGAAGTGCACCTGTCAGTGGCCGACTGAGATGCTCCTTAGACACAGTGAGGGGTGCAGAGCGGCACACACTTTATGTATTTCGTTTCACAGGCCCAGGGACCAAAGCTATCTATGCTTTGCTTCCCACGGTGTGAGCACAGGACCAGGGCGCGTGCGCAGGACCAGGGCGCGTGCCTACCTTCTGCTCTTGGACCTCGAACACCGCCTCGTGGACACTGCAAGCGAAGAGTGAGGTGGGCAAATCACTTAGGTCCATCATCTCTTCCAAGTCGTCCTCATTTTCACCGAAGACCATCTCCTCCTCCTCTTCCTGGTCACTGCTACAGAGGTCTGACTGGCTGTCATGCCAAGATTTCACGCTGTCTCGCAGCATCTTCTCTGCGGGTAAAACGGCTAGCTGGGATGTCTGCCAGACACTGCTAAAATAAATAAATAAGGAAAGATGGGACGGCCTTGTCATGTGGCAGCAGTCAATCTATTTCTCAAGGCAGCAATTCATCAAGCCAAACGACTTTATCCAGGAAAGATCAATCAACATTTAAGTTAGCTCCAGTTCCCCTAAGTGGATTTCCCATCCACAAATCTGATTTGCTTAGCAGATTTTATGGGGCAATGAAATATGAAGAGGCCAAAAAAAAAAAAAAAAAAAAAAAGCGCATGCTTTCCAGTGAAAGCAGGATGAAAAGGATGCTGTGACGCTATCACGGCAGCATGTACTTGAGTTTACAAGCAGAGAGAGGGAAGGTGGGAGCCGGGGCGGCCTTCCCATATTTGTTTTGGGTTTTAGGTGGAAAACACTGGAAGTGGCCCAGCAGGATCACACCCACACGATCTGCTCGCCATCTGCACCCCGAATGCCTTCTGTAAGGCTGGCTGCCTTCTTAGCCAGCGTGCCTTTTCCTGCGCAGACTCTTCAGTAACTAAGCTTTGATGGGTGCTCATGAACACGCCGTGCGGGCGAGGACAGCACACAGCTTAGGCTGGGGGACCATCGAGAGGACATACTTCTGAACTCTGGGACGTCGTCATGCAGTTAAAAGTCAGAGGCCTAGAGCTGACACCGTCCCTTTGTAAAAGCCTGGGGCACAATCTGGCCGTGTCTCTTCAGGGGACCACGCCACACTCTTTGGACATGACATATTTCAAGATGGGGAGATGGGACTGAAGAGAACCCACAGGTGACAGGGACATTGGGTGATCAAGGTTACCATGGCTGCACTTGCCAGTTAGCCTTTCATGGGTAAGGACACAGGCTGCTGACACATTGCTTACTTGTACAAAACATGCTTCCTGCTGCTTATTAACTATGGGATAAAAATGGCTGAATTTCCCATTATTCTAAAGTTCTCAAGACAATCTTTGTGTGTGTGTGTGTGTGTTTTTTTTTTTTTTTTTGAGACAGGGTTTCTCTGTGTAGCCTTGGCTGTCCTGGACTCACTATGTAGACCACACTGGCCTCAAATTCACAGCGATCCACCTGCCTCTGCCTCCCGAGTTCTGGGATTAAAGGTGTATGCTACTACCGTCCAGCTCAAGACAATCTTAAAAAAAAAAAAAAAACAACAACAACAAAACTCTATTTGTTTCTGTCACTATCTGGGCACCTACTGCCATGTACTGGGGGACACCAGAGCAAAGAGTTCCCCTACAGGGCTTCCTCCTACTGTCTGCCACAGTATCCACTCCTCCGCCTGCTCGTCTTACTCGGCACATGCGCCTGTTCCTGTTGGGACCGCCACCATCTGGTCCACCTTACCTCCATCCACCTGCTTCTTGGCTGCTCGTCCCACCTGGAGAGTGGGCTCACCTCCTCCACTCCACTCACCCCGGGGCTCAGACCCCTCAGGCAGCTGCCACTCTCTCCCTCACTACTGACAGCACAGCAAAACCTTCCTAAACACCGGAACCTGCAGTGCACATCTTCCTTCACTCATCTGTCTCTGTCACTCTTTGCACTTGGGTCACCTGGGTGGTTTCAGCCCTGTCCCCTCTGGAGCCTTTAGCCTCTTAGTATTCAACTTGGGTTCCTGCTCCTCTGTGTCCCCCATGTGCCAGTACCATCTTGCACCTCACAGGACTGCTCCTAAGCTAAAAGGACAGCACCAAAGCCACGGAGAAAACAGGAGCTAAATCTGCACTACACAGGATGGGAAGTCTGGAAATGTACCATGTCCCCAAGAAATTCCGAGCTGCCCCTTGGTGGCTCCTACCTCTACCTGTAACAGTGACTGATCCGTAGATGACCATATTTGCGGATTGGACCTTTCCCTTAGTTTTACGCTTAGTTGAGCTTTGTGCCAAACATATATCTACCTGGGTATCCGGCGCGAGCATCCCAGGAAAGTGTCTCACTGTGGTGGCAGCAGGAAGACGCTGTGTTCTCACAACGCTCTGCTCTCTTCTCTGGCCTAAGCTTATGTGACCACTTGAAAAAAAAAAAATCACTCCTAGCTACCAGACTGCCCAGCCCTTTAAATTCCCAGGCCCTGCCAGCTTCCAACTCAACAGCTACCCAGTAAGGGCTGCTGACGAAAGCGGACAGCACTGAGTTGCGCGCTATGCCCCCATGCCACTGGCATGTCAGCACTGACACAAAACAAAACAAAACAAACAAACAAACTTCAGTTCTGTAAGGAATGAGATCTGGGCTCCCAAAGAGGCCTTGGAGGATACCAGCAGGCAAAGAATGGGGTGCAGCCAGGCACCAGGTGTGCATGCACGAAGTGAGGGACAGAAACGTCAGAAAGCTGCTAAAGGCGTTCAGTTCAGGAAATGACGTAACCAATCACCTAGCTTATCCTTGAGGGTCCAAAGTGGGCTCTTTTGCAGCTTGTCTATTCGAGGCATTACTGGTTTTGTTTTTCTTTCTTTCTTTTTTTTTTTTGTGACCCTCCCCCATCTGTTTATTATTTATTCCCCTCTTAAAAGATGTGAGAAAGCTGGGCATGATAGCTCGTGCGTCTAATTCCAGCACTCAGGAGGCAGAGGCCAGTGGATTTCCACTGAGTTCCAGGCCGGCCTGGTTACATCGGGAGTGGGTTCCAGACCAGTTCTGGGCAGAGCTCATTCAGTGGGAGTGGGAGGGAGGAAACCAGCCCCTGTTCTGCTTACCGATGAGCATCACTAAGCCTCAAGCCCATAGCCTTGCCCATACTAGGCCCATCCTCTACTACTACACTCAGCCCCAGTCCTTGTCTATTTTTGATAATTATTTCTTTGTTTCAAGGTTCTCCCTCCAGTATGTCAAAGAATAAAATAAGAAACAGAGTGTAGGAAACAATCCTTTGCTTGATTTAGAATGTTATACCTTCATTTCCTGTTTTTCTATCTTCAACTTTGGGGTAACTTTCTTTTGAAACAATTTCAAAAGGAAACGATAAAAATGGGCTTCGGCAGGGTGGCTCATGTCTGTAATGTTGGTATTCAACAGCCCGAGACAGAAGAATTGCCAAGAGTTCAGGGTTCGACTGGGTTACACAGTGAACTCCAGGCCTGTTTGGGTTACAGAGTGAAATACTATGTCCAACATAAAAACACATTTTACCTAGAGGTACCCAACTGACTTTTACCTTCATCGCTCTCTCTCCGAAACTATTAAAAAGGATAGTACATACACTTCCAAGTCAGCATATAAGAGCAAGATTGCTTTCTTGCACAGTAAAAAATATTCCAATTTTGTTAATTATCCTAGTACTGGCCACAATAATGACTTTTCCTTTAAAATTACTCATTTATTGTGCCACTAAGGATTGGACCCAGGGCCTCCTATAGACCAGGCAAAGGTTCTAATGCTGTTTCCCACCCCTCTTTTTAATACATATTTTGAGACAGAGTGACAGAATCTCATTAAGTTGTTCAGGTAGGCCCGGAGTGGTGGCGCACACCTTTAATCCCAGCACTTGGAGGCAGAGGCAGTCGGATTGCTGTGAGTTCGAGGCCAGCCTGGTCTATAAAGTGAGTCCAGGACAGCTAAGGCTATAAAGAGAAACTCTGTCTCAAAAACAACAACAAAAACAAAACAAAAAGTTGTTCAGCCTGGCTTTGAATACCCTCTGTTAGCCTCAGTGGTCTTGAACTTTTGATGCTTTTGCCTCAGTTTCCCCATGAGCTAGGATTACAGGCCTATCTCGCCAAGCCCAGATGAAAGGTTTTAGATTATCCCTAAGTAGTTTTGTTCCAAGACGTACACATTTATATTATTTAAAAGGGCAGGCCGTGGAGATGCACAGAGCTGAGAACACATCTGGGTGATCCTCAGGTATCCCCAGAAGGGTCGGGGTCCACCTTCAGATCTTCAACACTGAACTCTGGACCCACAGGACTCTGCTCAGACACACTACCTACCTGTGTTTAGTGGTGTGTGTGTGTGCATGTGCACACATGCACATGGCATGGCATGAATGAGAGAGACAGAGGACAGCTTTCAGGAATCAGTTCTCTCCTCCTACCCTGCGGAACTCAGGCTGTGTTAGGCTTGGCAGCAAGTGCCTTTACCCCTCGAACAATCTCACCAAGCCTTGCTTTGGTTCTGCACTTGGCTCCTCAAGTACAAGATGCAGACAATAATAGTCTTTCACTCAATAAAGATGTTAAGAGAATTAAAGCCCATAGTCAGAATAACTCTCTGCACACAGCCAAGCTCAGTGATTAACACAAGTATGAGGTGAGTTTGTTTGTGGTAAGGACCCTAGGAAGGGAAAAAGAAACCTGAGTGATGACAAACAAAGGGGGTGTGGGGGGGGTATGGCTAGCATTTTGTATGAGCCCAAGGAAAGTGGGAAGGGCTCAGTAAACTGAACTTACAAACAGCCACCATAGCACAGGCAGCAGAAATGGCTAACATATGCATTTTGTTGTAACAGAAAATCCTGTAAGGCTTATACAAAGGCCCAGTGGCCTTTTCCTGGCCTTTACCCCCGTTGGACCCACATTTCCTGTAGCATTATGCAGCACTGATTTTTCATTTATTAGCCGAACACTTCAAGGTTTTCAAACCTTAAAACATGTCACTCAGGCCAGGCACGGTGGTACCCGCTTGTAATCCCAGCATCTGGGAGGCAGAGGCAGGTGGATCGCTGTGAGTTCGATGCCAGCCTGGTCTATAAAGTGAGTCCGGGACAGATAAGGCTGCACAGAGAAACCCCATTTCAAAACAAACAAACAAACAAACAAGAAACAAAACAAATCCTGTCACTCAGGTGGAGGTCAAAGGACAACTTGCAGGGGTTGGTTCTCTCCTTCTACCACGTGTGTTTCCCAGATGCAGGAACTCCAGCATCAGGCTGCAAGTGTCTGTACCTGCTAGCCAGCTCACAGGACCAAATACTGGTTTTACAGTTTGATATACTGGACCAGAGGTAATTGCATAATGTGAAAATGGGAGGGTTTTTTGTTTTTTTGTCTTGGACAGGGCCTGATTATGTAGTCCAGACTTAGCCTCTCAACTGCTCAGGTGCCACACCCAGTTCTTTTATTTTTTGTTTTTTTGAGACAGGGTCTGTGTTAGCCTTGGCTATCCTGGACTCGCTTTGTAGACCAGGCTGGCCTCGAACTCACAGTGATCTGCCTGCCTCTGCCTCTGGAGTGCTGGGATTAAAGGCATGTGTCATTATGCCTGGCTCCACACCCAGTACTTAAAATAACATTTTTAAAGTAATCGCTAATCACAGCTACAGACGATCAATTACTTCTCAGATGAAACAGCAACTGAAAGACTTCTACGAAAAGTTCAAGTAAACGTGTTTTGCTAGACAGCGTTCAATATGGGAAAACGATGTTTTGTTTTTGTTTTTTTAAACCCTACACTAAAACATCATTCTAAATAATCCTAGTTTGAATCTGAAACGTTGACGTGAGCCGCTAGAATCTTAATCCCTCAGAGGAGAGGATGAGATTTCGCACAGAAGCTGGAACCCCGCAACCTGAAAACAGACCGCTACCGAAGGCGCGTCGGTTCAGGAGAGGAGACGGACGACAAGTTTCCAGAAGCCAGGGCAGCAGATGATTCCTGCATCCTGGGGGAGGGGCAGAGGGAGGGGTGTGGGGCTTCCACCTGCTGCCGCCACCTAGTTTTCCTGGCCACACCTTTCCTGTCCTGGAGGGCGGAGGGTGGGGGGAAATTGGGCCTGCCATCTTTCAAGAAGTCGATTGGAGAAATTGCTGGTGGAGTAGGAAGGACTTGGGGGCGAGGGGGTGTTTTGCAGAACGTCACCCCGAAGCCGAAGCCGCCTGGGAAGACACTGGAGACCAGGCGGCTGGCCCTTAGCAGCGACTAGGGGAGCTCTGGGAGCTGTTGCTAGCTTTAACTTTCAGGGGTCCTGGGGATCCTTCAGCTAGCGGCGCTGCAAACGGGCTCCGTGCTGCTGCAAGCCGGCCCCGCCCTGCGAAGGGGGGATACTCACCTGTGCACTCAAGGGGAGAGGACCGGGGGCAACAAGAGCAGCCAGGGGCGGACAGTGCCCCCACTACCCGGAGCCACCACGCCCTCGACGCCGGCCGCAGCGGCCGCCTCTGCCGGGGACGCGGGCGGTGACCTGGGCCCGAGCGAGGTTGCCGGCGTCGCGCGCGCTCCCGGACCCGCGCGCCTTGCTTACCGCCCCCCCCACCCCCCGCCCGGTTCCTCCCGCCGAGAGGGCGAGCTGCGCCGGCGCAAGGCAGGGGGCGGGGCTCACAGCTGGGTAGGCGGGAGTTGCGGGGTGGGGGCGGGGCTCCCGGGGGCGGGGCGGGTTCCATGCGCGCGCGCACTCGCCTTCTCCTCTAGGCTCTGGGGCCCTCCCTGGCTGTGAGGGGCTTGAGCCGGAACCCTAAGGCAGAGGCTTTGTGTGACCTCCCATATTGGACTTTGGACGACCCCTTCCTATCCGCCGCGACCCAGAAACCTCTGCTCTGTCTTCCTGCTGACCTCACGTGACAGTGACAGAAACAGCTAGCGGGGATTCTAGGAACCTTCTCAGGGCTGGTTCCTGGGAGCTTCACCCTGGGTAACCCTCCCGGGAATCCGCCTGCCGGATATACCCGACCGCGCCCCGCAGCCCCGGTGGCTCAGCAGAGACGACAGCGACGTGGCCTGAGCTGTGGGTGTCACCAGGTGTGTGACTGCACCCGCCCCACCCCTCCCTCCAATGCACCCCTGCACAGATGTACAATATTAATGATATTTGCCTTTGCCTTTCCACGCACAGCCAGTGTTGTCCCCTCATAGGGACAATGGGA
Organism: Acomys russatus; assembly: GCF_903995435.1. Lineage (NCBI taxonomy): Eukaryota > Metazoa > Chordata > Mammalia > Rodentia > Muridae > Acomys > Acomys russatus. The sequence goes on from NC_067165.1 coordinate 29,527,493, forward strand.
CATTAATTATGTCGAGGCCAAGGTCTACCCGAGTGGTAGCACCGAGGCTGGTTGACACCGCTGCGTTATTTTAATTACTGTTGCTGAGACCAGCCTGGTAGGCAATAATGGTGCCTTCTTCCTTCAGTTCACAAACTGGGTGGCGGGTCCAGCGCTGGAGAACTTGTCTCAGCTCCCGCTAGAAGGAATCTGCTCTGCTAGCCAGCGATAAGGTTCAGCGCTGACAGCGCATGCTCCCAACCCGGGACCCACCTGGTGGAAAGGAGAGAACCAACTCCTGCAAAGTGTTCTCTGACCGCCACACGACTGCCCTTCCAAGTAAAAATAAATAAGGAAGTAAAAGTTAAATTAGCTCTTTTTACCTCACTCAAGACCCTTCCTAGGATAAGTGAAACAAGAGGGGGGGGGGGTCGTCAAAGTCAAGGACACAGCGTTGTCATTCAGCGAGGGTCATAGGCACAAAATGCAGAAAAATTCGTAGCATCCTCATCAGTGTTAGATTTAAGGAGGACCGCTGGCTTCCTACAGTGTCCCTACCAGGGTCGTAGAGTTGTATCCCTCTTGCTTTAAGTAATTTCTGCAGCTTCCCACCGGGTGACTCCTAACCAGTCTTAACTTAATAGGTTAACGCTCTTCACTTTTTTCATCAAAGAATGGAGAGCAAACTTCTATAGTCAGAGTCACACTAGGAACCGTGGTCATTTTTCCTCCTCTGAAGTCCTCTTAACAGCAGTTTCTGAAATGGCTCAGTTGGTAAAATATCGGGGTCAACGAGAGACTATGTCTCAAAAAAAGTAAATGGCGGAATAGTTGAGAAAGACACACAAGATCAATTTCTGGCCTCCACACTCATGTGCATGTGTGCTGCAAACACACAGACATGTGTATATCACCCATACACACAATGGAGTTTTAGGTCAGCGTGTCTGGGAACTGCTGCATTCCCTACCCCTGCTTGTATAGGAGTACAGGAAGAGCCTTTCTAAGTTAAAAGCCTGGGTGAACCTCGTATACCTGTTTCCCTCCATCATCAAGTCCCTGTGCTGGGGGTTGAGCTTTTAAGGGACAGTTCAAGGCGTTTACCAAGAGAGGAGACAGGGATTATGATACAGTACATGTGCCAGTGGTATGCTGGCAAGCAGGAAGAGGAAGGTACAAGTCCACATGCCGTGTCAGGAAGGGCTTTGACGTTCAGGAAGTATCTGGAGAGGGCTTTTGTAGGTAGCGCAGGTGGGAAGAGCATTGCACAAAAATAGCGAACGTAGAGGCATGCTGATATGTATAGGCAGCTAGCGTTGGTCTTTCCAGTAAAAATTTTAAAGTTATTGGCCACTCTCTTTTCTCCCCCCCTTCTTCCTCCCCCTCAATCCTCTCCCCTCTCCTCTAAGTAATTTAACACAAGAGCACGTTAGTTGGCATAACAGAAAAGGCCAGGGGCTCAAGCTATGCCATCCGTTCTTAGCCTTTTCACTCCACCTCTTAAATGTTTCCTTCCTCTACACTGCCAGCAAAGTCTCATCCTGTATCTCACTGGTCTAGGTCTCATTGCATCACTAAATCATTTTCTTGAAAGGGGGCGTGGGATATCCCAACAGTCTAGACCAGGTCACGTGTTCAATCTCAGGAATGAGAAGGGGAGCGAGAGGTGGCTTCTGCTGTGAGGTACTTCCTGTTGATTCCTCCATCCTGGTAGTTCTTGATTTGCTCTGAGAAGGCCGACCTGTCTGCACAGTTTCCATGGGCCCCCTGGGCTCTTGCTTTCAGTTGGATTCATCTAGCAGCATGGGAGGTATAAAATGGAAGTTTTGGTTTCGTTAAAAACTCAGTTGTGTTATGTAAACATGTTTCTGTTTTAATCCCAAGTGAGGGATTTCAGTTTGGGCTTTAGTTTGTCCACAGCTGATAATTGCCTCATGTGGGGCATGGTCTTTGGCAGCTGGTAAAGGCCTGCCTGGTGCTGTATGGAGAGGGTTGGGGTCTTTGCCAGCTGCAGTTAGTTTAATTCTGAGGACTCTGGGAGGGTATAAATATGAGAGCTGAGAGAGAGAGAGAGAGAGAGAAGGTCTTAGCTTGGAGGAGGACAGATGGAGAGAAGGCTTTGAGGAATGCGTGAAGGACATAAATGTTACTCCCAGAGAGACAGACGGATGGACAGAGACACAGAGACAGACACAGAGAGAGAGAGAGAGAGAGAGAGAGAGAGAGAGAGAGAGAGAGGGAGAGGGGGGCTTCAATCTACCCTAAACAGCCAGGAGAAGTAAAGTGGTCTACACCCCCACTCTCCACTAACCTTCTTTCTCTCATACCTAGTGTTGGGGTGTCAGAAGGGACTGGAGTAGAGAAGGGAGGTAGGGGCAGTAAATATCCCAAATAAAATAAAGTTTTAAAACTAGTATCACCAGGGAGGTCATGACATGAGAAAGATGAAACCAGGGTACCATTTTCCTGTCCCTTCACTCCATGCATTCAAAAGCTGTGGTTAAGTTGCCTGCTGCAACTTAACTAATGCATGGTTACCTGTCTCCTTTCTCATTACTGGGACAAAACAGGCAACAAAAGCAACTTAAGGAAGAAGGGGTTTGCTTGGGGACACAGAGTCCAATCCATGACAGCAGGAAGGCATGGCAGAGTTCATGGTGGCCTGAAGCAGCTAGCACTCCTCACATATGGAAAGACCAAGGAACAGAACAGGGTGGGCTGACTTCCTCCTTTTTGTTCAGTCTAGGTCCCAAGGCCAAGGGATGGTACAGCTCAAATCTAACGTGGGACTTCCCTCTTTATTAAACTCTGGATATGTCCTCACAGATCTGCCAGGGGGTGTGTACCGCCTGGCTAACACCTGTTATATTTTAAAATAGCCTTGGTTAACCTGGGGCAGGGCAGATATTAATCCCCTAAACTTCCTCCCTTATGGGCAGGTATCCCATACCCTGCCCCAATCCCGTGCCATCTGCTTCCAACAATTTCTATTGATCTACCTCCCATCCATAATTCCAAATACTTTCTAATTATCATCATCATCTGGGCCAAATCTCCGTCCATGCTGGCCATGGCACAGGCTTCCTTTCTTTCTCTCCTCTCCTCTCTTCCAGTCTCTTTCCCAAAAGCCCTAGAACCTTAGCCACGCCCATCTCATTTGCCCTGCTCAGGTGCGGTGGCTTTTTATTGGTCAAACAGGATCAAGGTTTAAGACAAGGTTACAAACATTTTGGGGTACGTGAGCCTGCTCATTTGTGCAGACCAGACCAACCTCCAACGATGGGAGGCACGGAAATCAGGAGCGGAGAGGACTGGAGGGTGGAGGTATGCACAAAACTCATCTCTGGGACCTCTGGAGGTGAGTGGAGGGAGGTGTGGTGTCAACTGAAATCATGGATCAGCTGAGATGACCCAGAGAGAGTAGGCAGAATAAAGTGCAAAGGTCAAAAGGCAGGCCTCAGACCTGTGCACCTGCCTTCACATCAAAGGAAGAGCTGCTGCCCGTGTTGTGAATGAGACTGAGATCAAGAGATTGAGAGAACAGGAATGGAAACTTCCACACCCTTCCTCTTCCCCACTGTGTCTGGCAAGGTGATGGGCGTTGTGCATAATGAATGCGTGTCATGAAGGAGCTTGGCACAGACTCCCCTTCCCAAGGCCACCTTTCCTCTGCCTCATCTCCATGGTTTGAGTTACAGGCAGAGAGAAAATGATCACACGGTCCACTGAAACCGGGGCTAAGGTTAATAAGCTTTGCCTGTCCCACAAAACTCAAGGAGAGCCCGTTAGCTGATGCCTTGGGTCCTCAGTGGCCCTGCTCCTGCGGGAAAGTGTCCAGACGCGCGATCCGTTTCCGATTCTCGCATCTCATGTGCATGGCTTAAGCAGTCAGGATGCTGAAAGCATCCTTGATGGGTCTGCTGGGGGAACATAAAGGCTTGTGGCTCTGTCCAGAGATGGTTTGCCACTCTATGGATACTAAGTAGACACCTAACCTGTGACCCAGAAATCCCACTCCTGGGGATATAATGGATAAAAATGTCCAGCCTCTGTCCCCCCCTCCACCATTCCCCCCCCCCGTGCAAAAAAAAAAAAAAGAAAGAAAGAAAGAAAAGAGGGCACGGAGATGGATCAGTGAAAAAGTTCTTATTGCCCACGTATGCGGGTTGGCGTTCAGATCTGTAGCGTGTATGTGAATTGTGAGGGATGTGGCACGGACCTGTACTTCAGCACTCTGACGACTGAGACAGGAGATCCATGGCGCAGGCTGGCTAGCGAGATCAGCTGTCTTAGGTGAACTCTGGGTTCATTTGGGAGACCCTTGCCTTAATGAATAAAGGGGAAAGCAACAGAAAACGTTGACGTCCCTGAGCCTTTCCAGACACACGCACTAACTGCATGCGCACCCATGGGTATATGTGCAAACCTCCCCTGCGCCCCACACACACCCTCCCCGCCACACACACTTTTTAAAAAGAGACCTATCTAAGAGTTCCCTAGACATGTTTACTCATTTATATTATCTCCAAGCTGGAAAGATCTCATATGCCCATCAGCTGAATGATTAACAAGGTTATATTAACCGTCTTCGCTGGCCTCTCTTAGTTCTTTTAATTAACTAACAAAGCCAAGGCTTTTCTTTCTTTTTACTCTGCCCCCCCTTTTTTTCTTTCTTTCTTTTTTTTTTTTCCGAGACAGGGTTTCTCTGTGTAAACTTGGCTGTCCTGGACTCGCTTTGTAGAGCAGGCTTGTCTCGAACTTACAGAGATCCTCCTGCCTCTACCTCCAGAGTGCTGGGATTAAAGACGTGCGTCACCAAACCCAGGTTTGTTTTTTTTTTTTGGTTTTTGGTTTGGTTTTTCTTTCTTTCTTTCTTTCTTTTTTTTAGTTATTTTTATTATTGTGTATACAGTGCTCTGCCTGCATGCACACCTGCAGGTCAGAAGAGGGCATCAAATCACATGATAGATGGTTGTGAGCCATCATGTGGTTGCTGGAAGAGCAGTCAGTGCCCTTAACCGCTGAGCCATCCCTCCAGCCCCTTTGTTTTGGTTTTTCAAGACAGGGTTTCTCTGTGTAGCCCTGGCTATCCTAGACTTACTCTGTAGATCAGACTGGCCTCGAACTCAAATCAATCCACTTGCCTCTGCCTCCCGAGTGCTGGGATGAAAGGCGTGCACCACCACGCCCAGCTCCTTCTTTTTTCTTAAGAGAGAGTCTCTAGCCCAGGCTAGCTATGAACCCTCTATGTAGCCAATGATGGCCTTGAACTTTGGATCCTCCAGCTTCTACCTTTTCCAGTGCTGGGGCTACACTGTGTACTACCACACCTCATCTATGATGCCCTGGGGGTGGAGCTCAGAGCTTTGTATATGCTAAGCAAACACTAGCAACTGAGCCACATCCTCAGCCCCCAAGTTTAAAAAAAAAAAAAAAAAAAATTAAAGCGGGGCATGGTGGCTCAAGCCTTTAATCCCAGCACTCGGGAGGCAAAGGCAGGTGGATCTCTGTGAGTTCGAGGCCAGCCTGGTCTACAAAGTGAGTCCAGGATAGCCAGAGTTACACAGAAAAACACTGTCTCGAAAAAGCAAAAACCAAAAAAAAGATAGTAGAAAACGAATGCGTCTTAACTGTAAGGTAGGCTCTTTGCCGTTTGCTGTTCCTTTTTCTCTAGCCTGTGGTGTGAACACAATGGCTGGAGCTGCAGCAGCCATTGTGGACTAGACAGTAACTCTGAAGATGACAGCTGCTTGTGAGATGTGGGCTTCAGAAGATAAGGGGTCTAGAACCCGTTTTACAGGCGCAGGACTAATCTGTTTGATGATGTGGCCCCGGCTGCTGTAACAGTATCTGGTACTGGTAGAGGATACCGGCTCAACCACCGTGGAAGAGAAAAGGGGAGGCAGGAAACATCTGCTGCTGATCATGAGAGAGATGCCCTCCTAAGAGATCACTGTGAGACAGGAAGCAGAGAGGCTGGGATCAATACTGCCCACCCAGGCCCATACCCTTCACCTCACAAACTCCTGTCTGGGGTCAATACTGCCCACCCAGGCCCATACCCTTCACCCCTAACCTCCTGCCTGGGGTCAGTACTGCCCACCCAGGCCCATACCCTTCACCCCTAACCTCTTGCCTGGGGTCAGTACTGCCCACCCAGGCCCATACCCTTCACCCCCTAACCTCCTGCCTGGGGTCAATACTGCCCACCCAGACCCATACCCTTCACCCCCAACCTCCTGCCTGGGGTCAATACTGCCCACCCAGGCCCATACCCTTCACCCCCTAACCTCCTGCCTGGGGTCAATACTGCCCACCCAGGCCCATACCCTTCACCCCCTAACCTCCTGCCTGTGCTACTCAATTAAGTTCACCATCCACTGTACACTCTAGATGAAGCTCCTGAAATGAAGCTATCTCCCTAGTAACGTACCCCACATCTACTTCTCCTGGGGAATCAGTTATTTCCCCACCATGAGCCACAACGCGACCCAGAGTTATTTTGCTTTGTTTTGTTTTGGTTTTGGCTTTTCAAGACAGGGTTTCTCTGTGTAGCCTTGACTGTTCTGGACTCGCTTTGTAGACCAGGCTGGCCTTGAACTTACAGCAATTCTCCTGCCTCTGCCTCCTGAGTGCTCAGATTAAAGGTGTGGGCCACCACGCCTGGCTCAGACTTTTTTTTTTTTAAATTTTAAATGCATTTATTTATTTAATATTGATTTTGGGGTGTGTGTGTGTGCGCACATCTCACAGTACGCAGCTATGTCAAGACCAGAGGTTTACTTTCAGAAGTTGATTCTTTCCACACTGTGGGACCTGGGAATTGAACTTAGGTTCTCAGGATTTGCAGCAAACAACTTTATCTACTTACATCACCTGCCCTGTGGTCCAGTTTTGTTTTTTTGTTTTTTGGGGGTTTTGTTTTGTTTTGACAGGGTTTCTCTGTGTAGCCCTGGCTGTTATGGAACTCACTATGTAGACTAGGCTGGCCTCGAACTCACAGATCCATCTGCCTCTGCTGCTGCCCGCCACAACTACCCAGCAATCCAGTAGTTTCTTAAAGGCGCCACTTTCCAGGTTGATTGGGAGATGAGTCTTGTAGACTGGGGATATTGTAAATGTTATTATAAAAATTGGACTTGGCCTTTATATAGATAATTTGCAAGTGAACGATAATAGGAAAACTATAATCAGCTACAACCCAGGGATAGCCATTCTTCAATATTTTGGTATATTTCCTTCTTATAATTAGATCTACTGTTAGGATCATTCAATTTAGGCCTCCCATCTATTTGCTTAATGCCAGTAAGTATTTCCTTGTGTTTCAAGAATCATTTTAAAATGTTTTAAAAATGATGATCTAAAACTTCATCCTGTGCATTTATGTAGCTAATTGGTAGATGCAAGGTTTCTTGAAAACTTTCTCTTGCACAATTCACCATTCAATGAATGCCCTCTACATAAACACATTGTCCTATCCCTGTTGGTTTGAGCTCCAGAAGAGGGCAGCAGGCCAAAGGGCATGAACATGTACACTTCTTAGGAAATGGCAGATCCACTGTAGGAGGCTTCCAGGGCCTACCCCTCCCACATCCTCTGTGGCTACCTCACCACATCCCTCTTAGCACTAAGCGAGGTATAGAAGAGGCTTTCCGGTTCCCGCTCTCCAGAGAGAAAGAAAACAACAGCAACAACATGGTATGGTGGTTTGACTAGGTTTAACTCTCATAGACCCCTGCCTTTGAATGCTGGCCCACAGGGACTGGCACTACTGGGATGTGTGGCCTTGTTAGAGGAAGTGTGTCACTGTGGAGGCAGGGCTTTGAGGTCATTTATATGCTCAAGCTCCACCCAGTGTGGCGTTCAGTCTCCTCCTGGCTGCCTTTGGATCAGCATGTAGAACTCTTGGCTTCTCCAGCACCCTGTCTGCCTGCAATGCTGCCATGTTTCCTGCCATGATGTGTTGGGATACATTGTGTGAAATCTGTTTCTGTATATTGAAAAGTTGATTGCTGCATGGGCAGAGAGCTGAGTACTGGCTGGACTTTGGTATTGTTGTTGTTATTGGTGGTTTCTTGAGACAGGGTTTCTCTGTCTAACAGCTCTGGCTGTCCTGGAACCTGCTCTGTAGTCTAGACTGGCCTCGAACTCATGAAGATCCGCTTGCCTCTGCCTCCCAAGTGCTGGGATTAAAGGCGTGCGCCACCACCGCCTGGCTGGTATTGTTATTCTTATAGATCATCCCTGGCATCATAACTTTGTAAACCCTTTTTTTCCCTCACCTGTTGATTGGCTTAATAAGGCTCTGACGGCCAATATCTAGGCAGGAAAGGGAAGGTGAGACTTTTGGGCTGAGAGAGGATCTCTGTGAGCCAGCCAGACACAGGAAGGGACAGATGTACCGGGGCTGTGAGAGAGAAGTAGGGAAGAAGCCACATGGTGGGATGCAGGACATGATTATCCGGGTTAATTTGTATGAGCTAGCTGAGAGTCTTCCCAGCCATAGTGCTGAAGCTTTCAGAAATATTAGTAAGTCTCTGTGTCATTATGTAACTGCTAGTGAGCCCAGAAAGTTCCACTATAGGGATGATAGTGGACTAAACCTCTGAAACTGTAAGCCAGGGTCAAGGAAATGTTTGCCTTTGTAAGAGTTGCCTCGGTAATGGAGTCTCTGCACAGCAATAAAACCCTAACTGGGGATGGAGAGATGGCTCAGAGGTTAAGAGCACTAACTGCTCTCCCAGAGGTCCTGAGTTCAATTCCCAGCAACCACATGGTGCCTCACAACCATCTATATTGGGATCTGGTGCCCTCTTCTGGCCTGCAGGTGTACATGCAGATAAAGTGCTCATATACATAAAATAAATAAATCTTTTAAAAAAAATTAAAACCCTAACTAAGACACATGGTCTCTGGATCATGGGGTTGGGTGACCCTCTCTATCTGCTCCTCAGGGGAAACTGCCCAAGTTCATTGGTGATTCTCCTACTGACCTAATGCCATGGCTTGATTGACTACAATACGCTACATTAGTTGTAAGGTTTCTCTCTGCAGTTTCCCTGTTGAAATCTTTGGGGTTTTGTTGTTATTGTTGTTTTTAAGACAGGGTTTCTCCATTAGCCTCGGACATCCTAGAACTTGCTCTGTAGATGACAGTGGCCTCAAACTCACTGATTTGCTTGCCTCTGCCTCCCTAGAGCTGGGATTAAAGGTGTGTACCTCCACTGCCAGGCTGTTGAAATCTTTTTTAAGTTTTATTTTGTATTTGGGGGTCGATTGCTGTATTTACTTTGTGATTCTTTCACTTACTAAATTTTATAGTGATCATAGATGCATGTGCATTAATGTTTGTCACTGTTCTATTAGGAGAGACCTCATGGCCATGGCAACTCTTATAAAGTAAAACATTTAACTGGGGCTGGATTAATATTTCAGAGGTTTAGCCCACCATTATCATGATGGGAAGTCAAAAGAGGGCATCAAATCCCTTGGAACTGGAGTTACAGATAGTTCCTGCCATGTGGGTGCTTGTAACCCCTATTTAGGTCCGTTGCAAGAGCAGCCAGTGGTTTTGTTTGTTTGTTTGGTTGTTGGTTTTTCAAGACAGGGTTTCTCTGTGCAGCCTTGGCTGTCCTGGACTTGCTTTGTAGACCAGGCTGGCCTCAAACTCACAACGATCCGCCTGCCTCTGCCTCCCGAGTGCTGGGATTAAAGGCGTGTGCCACCACTCCTGGCCTTCTTTTCTTTTTTTAAAGTTGTATTTATTGTGTATACAGTGTTCTGCCTGCATGTACACCTGCAGGCCGGAAGAGAACACCAGATTTCATTATAGATGGCTGTGAGCCACCATGTGGTTGCTGGGACTTGAACTCAGGACCTTTGGAAGAGCAGCCAGTGCTCTTAACCTCTGAGCCATCTCTCCAGCCCTTCTTTTACTTTTTTGTTTTGTTTTTTCGAGACAGAGTTTCTCTGGGTAGCCTTGGCTGCCCTGGACTCAATTTGTAGACCAGGCTGGCTTCAAACTCACAGAGATCCACCTGCCTCTGCCTCCTGAATGCTGGGATTACAGGTATGTGCCACCGAGCCCAGCTCCTTTTTTTTTTTAAGGTAGAGTCCCAGGTTGAGCTCGAATTTGCAGTCTTTTTGCTCCAGGTCCCTAGGACTGAGATTACAAGTGTGCATCATTATGCCTAGCTTTATTTTCTTTTTTGGTAACTTGTATTTCTTATTTTATTCGAGTGTTCTGTCTGCATATATGCCTGCATGCCAGAAGAAGGCATCAGATTTCAGTATAGGTAGTTGTGAGCTACCGTGTGGGTGTTGGACATTGAACTCAGGCCTTCTGGAAGAGCAGCCAATGCTCTTAGCCTCTGAGCCATCTCTCCAGCCCTATGATTTGTATTTTTTTAAATGTTAGTATCTTTCAATTTTACTTAAAATTTTTATTACATTTATTCATTTGTGTATGCATGTCCATTTCTCTTTGCGCTCTCTCTCTCTCTCTCTCTCTCTCTCTCTCTGTGTGTGTGTGTGTGTGTGTGTGTGTGTACAACTTTAAAAAGTCAGGTTTTTTTTTCTATCATGTGAATCCTAGGAATTGAACTCAGGTCATCAGGCTTGGTGACAAGCACCTTCACCCACTGAGCCATCCTGTAGGCCTGTAACACTCAAAATTTTGTTGGAACTCACTATGTCATTTAGACTGGCCTCAAACTCAAAGCAATCCTCAGCCTCTGGCTCCAGAGTGCTGGAATTACAAGTGTGAGTTATTACAGCTCAGTCCTTAAATTATTTTTCCAATGGCTTGAAAGATTCATGCTGGAAGGATGGCTGAGCCAGTCCCAGTCCTTTGCTGTACAGGCTTGACTGAGTTGGGTCCCCAGAACCCATGTAAAAAGCTGGATGCAGTAGTACCCGTCTCTTATCCCAGATCTCCCTCAGTGAGATGAGAGGCAGAGACAGAAAGAATCCATTTTGCCCAGTGCTCCAAATAAATACAATTATATATGAATATGTATGTGTACCCATATCATATTATATATATTTTCAGGTCTTTTTTTCTCTTTCTCTTTTCCTTCCTTCCTTCCTTCCTTTCTTTTTCTCTTTCTTTCTTTCTTTCTTTCTTGTCTCACTATATAGCCCCAGCTGGCCTGGAACTCTCTATGTAGTCAAGGCTGGCCTCGAACTATAGACGTCCACCTGCCTCTCCCTCCACACCCGGCCAGGCTGTATCAGAACTGTTAACAGAAACTGTTTTGATAAGTGCTTCTCTAGAAGGGAATGCCAGGGTATTCCTGTTTCCAGACACTTTTAGCAAAGTTTTAACAGCTGGGCATGGCACTCCTGGCATCTCAGTGATTGGGAGGTGGAGGCAGGAGGATCAGAAGTTCAAGGTCATCCTTGGCTCCACACAGAGTTCATGGCTGCCTGGGATACGTGAGACACTGGCAAACAAAGTAAGTAGAAGACACCCAGCACTCGAGAGGCAGAGGCACGCGGATCGCTGTGAGTTCGAGGCCAGCCTGGTCTACAAAGTGAGTCTAGGACAGCCAAGCCTACACAGAGAAACCCTGTCTCGAAAAACCAAACCAACCAAATAAAAACAAAACAAAGAAGACATGTGCGTGAACTATTGCAGTTGATCAAGCTGTCCCCAAGTCTCAAAAAGGTGGACTGGACCCCATGTGTCACATAGCTTCATGTGTTAAAATGAAGAGTAACTAGACTTTTAAAAAAGTAAGATTGGTGCTGGAGAGATGGCTCAGAGCTTAAGAGCACTGACTGCTCTTCCAAAGGCCCTGAGTTCAATTCCCAGCAACCACATGGTGGCTCACAACCATCTATAATGAGATCTGGTGTCCTCTTCTGGCCTGCACGTGTACATGCAGGCAAAACACTTAATCTATACTTGATAAATAAATTAATTAAAAAACAAAAAGTAAGATTTAGGGCCAGTGAGATGGTACCGCAGATAAAGGTGCCTGTTGCCACGCCAAGTGGCCTGAATTCAATCTCTGGAGCCCATATGGTAGAAGGAGAGAAGTTTGATCCAGAGCGCTTTATTTTAGGCATATTTAAGCATGGCACAATTTAGGGAAGACTTCTGTAGTGACAGTTAACTCACTCCTGTGTGAAAAATAAAGCATAATACTTAAATCTCTCTGAGAAACAAAGTAATCTAAATAAAGATTGGACAGGACTACATAGAAACTCTTAAAAAAAAAAAAAAGAATTGTTTATTTATTTTACAAGTACTCTATCTGTATGTACACCTGCAGGCCAGAAGAGGGCATCACATCACATGGTTGTGAGCCACCATGTGGGTGCTGGGAATTGAACTCAGGACCTCTGGAAGAACAGACAGTGCTCTTAACCACTGAGCCATCTCTCCAACCCTAGAAGCTCTTTATAAAGTGACACCTTCTATAAAGACAGGTTCGATTGATTGACTGAAAAACATAAGCTATGATAAGGGTCTCAAGGACAGTCTGGTGTGGTCTCTGCCACACAGATAACACAAGGGTCACTTTTGGGCAGTGTAATGAGACATGACTCCCTCTGGGTGCCCCAAGCAGCAGTCGTGGCTGGCGCTGTGATGCTGTAAGGTCAGCACATAGGATAGCAGCCCAGCTGTAATTCTGGTAACCCCTGAGTTATGATCAAGCATACTTGTAGAGAGTTAAACAAGGATTTTTGTGAGTTTGTTTCTAACTAGAAAATGACCTGAAAGTGGAAGGTGTGAACATTTTCAGAGACCAGGACTGAGACTTCTTTCCCATCTTAGGTTCCCTGGAGAAGGCCGGGTGCTGTTCTCAGGGGCACGTGGCCTCCCATCATGCAAAACAGTGGCCTTCACAGAACAGCCTGCCCTAGGAATGAACACCTCGTGGCATCACAGTGAGAAAGATGGCTCTGTCTCGTGGCCTGTGCACACTTTATATTTACCAGCCGATGTTCTGTTTGGTGTGTTTTGAGATGTAATTAACCCACAGGAGAACTCTGGGGCTGGTGTGTCACACACAGAATTGATGATGATGGTGATGAGATGAACGGGACTCGGGAGTGTAATGGAAGTTTTGGTTCCTTTGTAAACTAAGTTATGCTATGTAAATGTTTTTGCTTTAATCCCATGTGTGGGATCTTAGTTTGGGCTTTAGTTTGTCCAAAGCTTATAAATGTTTCCTTCAGGGGTGGCCTTTGCCAGCTGGTAACAGCCTACCTTGTGTGGCATGGAGAGAGGCGTAGATAAACAGGAGAGACAGAGAGACAGAGCCTGGCGGGTGGTGGTGGCGTGAGCCGTGTGGCAGTCTGGGGAGACCGACAGTGTGGCAGCTTGGTGATAGATGAAGAGAAACATTTCAACGCAGCAGCTCAGAGGAAACTGCATGCTGTGTTTGCTGTTGACAGAGATTGGTATTGCCCCCAAAGAACCCATTGACTCTAAACAGCTGGGAAAAGTACAGGGGTCTGTGCTCCCTCTCTCCCCACTAACATTTTTCTCACACCCAGTATTAAGGTGTTAGTGGAAGGGAGGTCAAGGCTTCAGTACCCCCAAATAAAATAGTTTAAAAACAAGTGTCAACACAGAAGTTATGGTGCATTGACAGAAATATCTCCCATAGGCCCATGATGTCTGATATTTAAACACTTGGTCCCCAGTTGGGTGCTGTTTGGAGGGGCTCTGAACCCTTAGGAGGTGGAGGCTTGCTAGAAGAAGGGCTTTATAGCTTTCCCCCACTTCCTGTTTGTTCTTTCTGCTTCCTGCTGCCATACCTACCACCACCACAATGGGCTCTCATCCCTCCGGAGTCATAAGCCAATATAAACTTTCTTGCATACACTGTGGCTCTTGGCCATGGTGTTTTATCACAGTAACAGAAAGGAACTAATACAGGGGTGTGGCTCAGTGGTAGAACATTCTGGGGCTATGGAGATGGCTTTCCAGGAAAGGGTACCTGCTGTCACGCCTGAAGACCAAAACTTGATGCCAGGAACGCACATGGTAGGAGAGGACTGACTTCTAAAAGTCCTCTGTACTCCACATGCGGGGCATGCATGTTTTCATGCACACACACACACACTGTTAACCCCCCCTCCCCCGACAAGGTTTCTCTGTGTAGCCTTGGCTGTACTGGACTCCCTTTGAGGACCAGGCTGGCCTCAAACTCACAGTGATCCACCTGCCTCTGCCTCCCGAGTGCTAGGATTAAAGGCGTGCACCACCACGCCTGGCAAAAATTAGTTCTTTGGACACACTAGCCATATCTAGAGCGCTCAGCAGCCACAAGTTGATGATTAGGCAGAAACGGCATGGAACGCTCTCCTAGACAGCTGCTGAAGGATTAGTCGAACACAGGACTCGGATTCGAAAGGTACTGCTTGGGTTTTTAATTAAATACCACTTTATAATGTTATCTGCACACAGTATACACTTTTTTTTTTTGTAAAATAACACATGCCGTATTAGTTTTTGATGTTAACAAAATATAAGCATCTACATAGAGTATATTCTAGAGCGGCTTCTTTACACGGCGACTTTAGTGTCGGTTAGGGTTGGGTCACATTGGAAATTTACAAGCCTGCAGGACCCAGTCCTTCTCTGACGGTGATATACGCCCACTTGAATGGCACCCTCAAGCTGGCTGGGTCCATGGGAAAGACAGCCAGAGATCCTAAGCTCCCGTCCCCACCAGCACTCAGTTCTACGCTGATCCCCAACCCTGGTGCTGAAAGTGAGGGTGTCATCAGGCTGTGGGATGGGGTCAGGGCTACCCCTTTAAAAGCAGCAGTCTGAAAGAACATTTGTTCTAACGTCTTATCTGGGACCGGGAACCCAACCCGCAGCACGGCATGGGAGGTACGAGAGGAAGGCAGGAGACCAAACCCAGTTGTTGACCCTGCTGGAAGTGCCTTGTGGCTGGGGGAGAGGCAGCAGTGCAGCTTTTGATGTTGCCAGGGGAGTTCAGACACAGAAGCACATGACTGTGATCCCAGCACCCCGGAGGCTGAGGCAGGAGGATTGAGACTCTAAGACCAGCCTGGGCTACATCCTGAATGCCTCTCTTCAGGGTGAGGGTGGAGAAGGATGGGTAAGTGACATCAGAGCTAGGAGTGAAAACAGTCAGGGCTATGGGTAGGAAGTTGGGTCTCTCCCTTCCTCATTCTAACAACAGGGTGGCCCTGCTGGCAGCTGACAAACCAATGACACCTGCGCAAATTGTAGATTCTAGGACAGAGGGGGAACTCAGATCCCTCACTGCTTGACTGCCCTGCCCTATCTCTACACAGGAGCTCAAAGGTCTTTCTGCTCATCTCTCATGGTTCTGCTTGTAATATGGTGGCCACTGTCCCCAACCTGAAAGCCATCGAACTGCCCAGACTCCAGGAAGCTGTTCTTGGGGGGGGGGGATGCCCACCTATTCATCATTGGCTGCAGTTACAGTGCACCTGTTTCAGGCTGGCCAGGGCTAAACAGCCTACAGGAAGGAGGGGGTGGTGGGAGCCTGGACAAAAAGATGGGAACCCACCTGGGTCTGCTGCACGTAACCTCTCTGCTCACGTCTTTGCACACTGCCCCCCCATCCCTACTAGCTTCAGGCACACCCTCCCCAACTGATAGGTGCTACCAGAACAGAAGCGAAGCCTGCTTCTCTAATTCTTTGCTCTTAGGACTCTGAAAGTGACTTGTAACGCCATATTTTCCCTCGTCACAGAAGAGGGTCTCCTTTCTAATAGGTCTGACCCAAGCTACTCTCAGGGTCTTCAGTGGCTCCCATGCCCTCTGGGGTACATGCTTCTGCCAGCCAGGAGTCTGCCTTCACTGCTTGTTTTGAGATGGGGGTCTCACGTGGCAGTCTAGGTCAGCCTAGAACTTGTGGCAATCCTGGGCAGAAGAACTGTTTCCCTCATGCTGGAATCACAGGGGTGAGGCACTATGTTTGCTTACCATTGCTTAGCCTTTGAGGCTCATCGCTTTCCCGGGCTCCTCTTTGACAACCCTGGCCCCCATTTCTGACTTTGCAAAGCTGCCCCTTTCCTTGGGGGTTGGGTGTGATCACCCACTCTCTAATCTTAGTTGGATTTGCCACCACCCACGAATGCATGAAAACCGCCTCCAATCTGAACACCCTTTGAGTTCAGGGCCCAGCCTCATGAGCAACTCCAACTCTACGCTTCTCTGGGGCAAATCCAGCCCTGTCCAAGACTCCTGGCATGTGTGTTTCCCCGCTGGAGGCCTGGAGGGCAGAACTATGTGTAATGCTTGCAGCTTTGTGGGTTAAACATGTCGTAAAAACTCCCCCTGGGAACACCCAGGGCCTAGCGGTATTGGGCTGAGTTGAAGAGCCCTTTCTCTGCCGCTGTCTCAGACTCAGGCATGTAAGCCTCAATACAGATGAGGTCAATACGAAATACGGAAGTGGTTATGGGCTCGGTAGCAGATGGCAGAATTCTGAAGCTGGAGCAGTTTGGGTGTGAAGAGCCACGCCGAGAGGACGGCTTATCAACACTGACCTATTAACACTGTCACCTTAGAGTGCTGTTCACTGGGTAGGGATTGCCACAGGTCCTACGAGGCTGCCTTGCTTGCCTACAGAACCCAGAGAGGGTAAGAAACTGGAGGTCTGAACCTTCTGGTAGGAGTGTGTGGGCCAGGATTTAGTGGCCCATGAGTAGACTTCTCAGGGGGTGTGCTTTGGGGCTCGGATCTTCTCTGATAATGCACTGTTGGTTCCCACTCCAGGTCCGCCGATACAGATCACTACAATTGGACTGAGGAACCTACCTTCTTTTTTTTTTTTTTTTTTTTTTGAGACAGGGTTTCTCTCTGTACAGCCTTGGCTGTCCTGGACTCGTTTTGTAGATCAGGCTGGCCTCGAACTCAGAGATTCACCTGCCTCTGCCTCCCCAAGTGCCGGGGCCACTGTGCCCAGTGAGGAACCTACATTGTAAGCCAACTCCTATGGACTTCTGATGTCCCTCAAAGCCAGCAAGCCTTTGCCTGCCACTCTCAAATGTGCACACTGGTCCAGGGGGAGAGCTAGTCACAAAATAGATAAGAAAGCTGCAGCCTTGTGTGTGAAAATGCCTGCTCTGCCTGGACTAGGCTGAGAAACAGGAGCTGAAGTTCAGCTGGTGGGTCTGAAACGGGGGGGGGGGGGACAAGAAGGAGACGGAAGTGGGGCTACACGAGGACTCCGACTCTTCCGGGGAGCCGGGTGCGCTGGAAAGAGAGTAGCTTGTCCTACAGGGGCCCTTAGCACATCCTCTGTAAGGCCGGACAGGAAGTCACCGGGAACCTTTCACACCAGCTTGAAACAGAGAGGGCTGAAGGCAGCCCCCACTTGCTCCTGTCCCCCCACGACCTCTCTTCTCTTGCCTTCTTGGGAGGGAGGAAGCAATGAAGTAATCTCCACAGGACTGGAACCAAGCCAGTTCGCGGAACACGCCCATCAGAAACTCACCATCGGGTCTTCACAGAAGGACACGGGTGAAGGGAAGATCCATGTCCACCACCAAGGTGCAAAGGACAGCTTGTTCCACTCAGGGTTTGGCCCTGCTGGGCCGGGCAAAAGGGATAGCAAAACAGTCAGAGCTCTAGAGCCAAGACACGTGTGACGGGTAGAGGAAGACCAACTGTGGGGGTCTCCAGCATTTTGCTGGATTTTCAAAGAGGGAGTAGACACTCTCTGTCTTGCTTTCACTCTGAGGAGTGTGTGGCACCTGTGACCACTGCCTACTGCTCACTGACTGTCCTAGGAGATAAAATGGCTTCAACTCCCACCGGGTTGACCTGTCACACTAGCCCACCTGGGATACTCCCCCTACTACTTGAAATTCCCAAGGCCAAGGCCATTGAACAGCTTCTCTGTCAGGAATTGGGGTGGGTGGGGGGAGCTCCCGAGAGCATCTTGCACAGAGTTCTCGGTTTAAAACCAGGATACTTGAAAGGCAGTTTGGACAATGAAGGGTGGAACCATGGGTGGCCTGTGGGCAGTTATAGCCCCAAGGGAGGCAGATCATTCCTTCTTGCTGTGCTCCAGGACACGGTAGGGAAGGCCAGGGGTGCTCCTGGAGCTGTGCTCCTCCTGCTCCACGGGCAGTGTGGCCGGGGTGTAGATCTCAGAAGTGCTATCCTTGTTCTCCAAGGCCCCGTAGGAAAAAGAAGCTTTGAGCTCAGGCTGGACCGTCATCCCCTTTGCATGCATGTCCTGCATCCCTGAAATGACATCCATGTCCCCAGTCATCACGGAGCAAGGGCTGCTGCGCTTCTCCTCTCTCCCACCAGACCAACCAGACCAACCAGAGCTCATGGACTGACCCAGTGCATCACTGATTTCCCAGATGCTTTATGTTTCAGAAGAAATGCTCAGATTTACACCGGAGGAAGGAGTGTGTTTGCATCCCGAGTGGTGGGTGGACAGAACAGAACACCATGCCCTGGGGGTGGTAGATGCCACTTGGCTGTGGAATTAACTCAGGAGCCAGGAGCCTTTTTTGAACCATCAAGGAACTAGGGAGACTTCTGCATCCTGGATACCCAACAGTGAGAGTAGCATTGTGATGACTGGATGGAGTGTTTGCCCTTTGATCTCAACATCCTACAACTGTATGCAGGGTGTGGTATGATTTCTATTAATCAGGACATGCTGATGATGACTTAAATTTACACTAAGGGGCTGGGAGTGGTGGCGCACGCCTTTAATCCTAGCACTTGGGAGGCAGAGGCAGGCAGACCTCTGTGAGTTTGAGGCCAGCCTGGTCTACAAAGGGAGTCCAGGACAGCCAAGGCTACACAGAGACCCTGTCTCCAAAAAAACAAACAAAAAAATTTACATTAAGGGAAAACAAAGACTCTAGCTTTGGTTTTGTTGTTGTTTTATTACCATTTTTAGAGACAGATATCCCTGGCTCACCTGGAACTTTCTACGCAAATCAGGTTGGCTTTGAACTCATTGCTTCTGCTTCCTAAATTCTGGGTCACAGTCATGCATCTCCATGCCTGGCTTAAAGAACTCAATCTTCAGTTCCTTTAAACCTTCTACAATCCTTCCAGGCAGGGGCACCTGACCACTTGGCGGGCAGGGGGTGGGGAATGGGGTGGGGTAATAGTAGAGGGAAGGGGGGGGCAACATTTTTCTTCACTAAATGCCGTGTCTCCCGTGAAACGATGGTACCAGTTGGCCTCTCAGTGTCTGGCATACCTTCTGCCCTGGGCTAACATGCATGGCTGGAGACCATTGTGGTGGCTGAGGTGTGCTGGCGTTTACATGATAACATATTCTGTTTAAAACATTCCCCCAAGTTTGTTTCATATGATCCTTAGGGTCATGGAGGAGGCCTAGAGACAGCTGGAGGCAACGTACCTGGGGGACACAGCTGTTGGGAGGCAGTGGCAGGGATTACCACCAGGGTGTTTAACCGCTAAAGCCTGCGGTCTTAACTGCAGTGGTGTGAGGCCTCCCTATAGACTGAACTAACTCAATCCCTAAACAATCCCTAGGGCAGAGATAAACTACTACAGGGTTCCAAGAAACAGAGCAGCCCTGTGCATACGAGTAAAGGGCAGCTGGGACCTAGCGCCAGAGCCTGCAGCTTTAATGCCAGCTGGGGAAGGCCTCTACCTTTCTTGTGACACAGATTCAATGGATGGTTATTTCAAGGGCCAGTGGAAGGGTCAGTCTGTGGTCGAGGCTGGGCTGCAGCTCCATCAGCACAGTGCTTGCCTGCTTGCCTAACACTCACAAAGCTTTGGGTTGGGTCTCAAGCGCCACATAAAATCAGGCATGTTGGCACACACCTGTAATCCTCAGGGTTGTGGCAGGGCAGGTAAGGGTGTCTGCTGCTTGGGGGAGATTGGCATAGATAGTTTACAGAGTACTGCATAGCTTTGAGTTTTGTCAACGCCTCCAGCCTTATGCCATCAGCCCACCAGAGTCCAATGGTGTGGATTTGCCCTGTAGAAATGGGGTGTTAGGAGTACATATTAGGGGTCTTAGGTTTGGGTTGGGTGACCTGAAGAAGGTTCAGGAAGGCCAGGCTTTGCTTTTGTCCATTTGACACTGTTAGGAAGTGGGGTACTTCTGTCTCTACGGACCTTACCGATTCTGTTATAGAAGACTGGACAGGGCGCAGGCTGTGTGTGGTAAGTTAGCCCTGACTGGTGCTCAAGCGAGGCTGGGATCGGCATCTCTACATTTGTGATTTGGACAATGATGGAGGGTTCCTGTCTATGTAGCCACCATGAACACTCCCTACAGCTGATGTTCTGAGAAACGGTTCTGTTGGGCCAGGGACAACAGAGCCATCAGAGGCTCCACTGCTCCTGATGGCTAGGGCTGCACAGCTCTTTATCTAGGAAGACTCCAGGGATTGGACATATCAAGCCCCTCCAACTGTATGACACCAAACTAGGTGGTCAAAGGCCAGACCATAATACCAGAGAAACCAGGTGACTGGAGAAGTGGCTCCACTGATGATTAAGCCGGCCAAATGCTGAAATACTGAGTGTGTGTGTACTACCACTGCCAGTACAAGTGTTACAGATACTGTTGGGCCAGGCTTTTTGGTTTGTTTGTTTGGTTGGTTGGTTGGTTGGTTTTTTTTTTTGCTTTTTGAGACAAGGTTTCTCTGTAATATCCCTGGATGTCCTGGACTCACTTTGTAGACCAGGCTGGTCTCGAACTCACATAGATCCACCTGCCTCTGCCTCCCTAGTGCTAGGATTAAAGGCGTGTACTACCACCACCTGGCTGGGCCTGGCTTTTTATGTGTGTGTGTGTGTTTATGTGTGTGTGTGTGTGTGTGTGTGTATGTGTGTAGGTCCTCATACTTGCATAGGAAGCATTTTATGTACCACGCCATCTACCCAACCCCAAAACTTCAAAGTTTTTACAACAAAATAGAATCGAAGGCAAAGTTAGCCAGGCATCTACCACATCTCAGGCATGGTGCCAGAAGCTTGGCACATGCAGCCCTTGACCCAGAAGTAAGGAGTCCCCGTGTATATGTGAGGGCGACAGGCCTCATCACACCACACAGTGGTAAGTGGCAGAGGCTGGATCTGAACCAGGCCATGTGAGCTCTGTTTGTCCAGTAGGATTGTCTCAACAGCAACAGGACAGGGTCTCCAACACTGCATTTTCTACTGTTCATGAGGTACAATAGCCACACCCACAGACTGGCCATGGAATCCTGGCATGGTGGATCAGCTGATGTCACCCCTTATCTCCCATAGAGAAACACATTTATAGGTATGTACAGAGAAACATGTGCAGGGAAAGACACACAGTTTATAAACACACAGACACAGGGGGACAGACACATACTCGCACACACAGAGTTGACACCTCACCTAGCTGGGATTCAGCTATCCAGCGCCCTCATCTATCCGGAACACAGCCGAGAAACAAGGAAGTAAGCAGAAAAGGCGTCTGAGCAGCCAGGTTCGACGTTTAACACAGCCCACGCACTTAACAGCCCGAGCCCTGAACTGCCAGGAGAAACCTCAGGGCCCCACTCAGCCACCCTGCAGTTATCCACACATGGCTGAGTTGGGTCAAATGAAAATGCTGACATGGGGTGTTCTCTACCCCTACTCAGGCAGGCTGGCCACAGCAAGCAGGACAGAAGGGCAGCTTTTAGTAGAGCAAGATAAAACAAACAAACAAACCAACCAGTAAGCAAGCGAACGCAGCTGGGGTCACTCGACATGGGAACATGTCAATCGGTCCGGAGAACACACTTGGGTCATGGCATCAAAGCCTAAAACCTGGGTCATGACACTATGCCACCCAGGCTGGTCTCGAACTCATGATCCTCCAGCCTCCGCCTCCTAAATGCTGGGATTTACAGGCTTATGGCATTACGAACATTTACCAACTGCTCTTGACTAGGCAGGTGTTGTATGTGGCTGACGTATGTGTTCATGCTTTGGTCACAGGTTATGTGACTGATGCCGTGGAGAGATGTGGAGGAAGATGCAGGGAGGACATGGCAGCCAGCCTACCTGGCACACCGTGCTCCTGAAGTCAGAACACTGAATTCTGAGGTAGCGTAAGTAGCCCACAGCTGGCCTATGGGTGAGTCTGCACTCTCCAGTCTCCTTTTTTAAAAAGATTTATTTATTATGTATACAGTGTTCTGCCTGCACACCGGAAGAGGGCACCAGATCTCATTATAGATGGGTGTGAGCCACCATGTGGTTGCTGGGAATTGAACTCAGGACCTTTGGAAGAGCAGTCAGTGCTCTTAACCTCTGAGCCATCTCTCCAGCCCCCTCCAGTCTCCTTTAATGCACGTCTTCCACACACAGGCCCTGGTGGTGTGAGCGTTCACTGTCCAACCTGAGGTAAGGCGCTAACCAACCACAGGCTTCCACTATATAGTGGTTGCTCACGTCAATAGAGCAGACGCTGGTCCCTGAAACTGTCTCTGGAGTGGCTAATGTCCTCACTCTTTACTGACCTACAGGCACTGCTGTCTTGTTGTGGGATGGCCCACTAAGAGAGAGGGGCCATCTTATTGTACATAGAATAAAGGTTATGTTGGGTTCAAGTGGTTATGCTAGTAGGCAGTCTGAAGAAATTATATCAGCCAACTTAACCCAGGCTAGCCCAGTCTTAAATGTTCCACTCTGTTCTTCTAGCTCACTATAAGCTCCACTCCTTCCAATTGCCTTGTATTTGACTGACTGGTAAGTGTTTATTCTCGCCAAGGTTGAAGCCTTTGGGCCTGTGTTCTCAGTGTGAGCTATCAATCCCCTGGAAAAGTGTGGTGACCCAGGAGCAAGGTTAGAGGGTTGGAAATCCATCCATGCTATTCCTCTTGCCCTCTGGGATCACTCTGTCTCTGTTTGCAGGCTCAGGGCTTGGCATTGCTGGTTGGAACCACACGTAGTGTGAACTGGGGTTTTCTTTCTTTCTTTCTTTCTTTTTTTTTTTAAGATTTATTTATTTTTTAATTATGTATACAGTGCTCTGCCTGCACGTACACCTGTAGGCCAGAAGAGGGCATCAGATCACATTACAGATGGTTGTGAACCACCAAGTGGTTGCTGGGACTTGAACTCAGGACTTTTGGAAGAGAAGATGGTGCTCTTAACCACTGAGCCATCTCTCCAGCCTCTTGAACTGGGGTTTTCTTTAGGGGACGCTATGACAGAGCAGGGAACTGGCATGGGGTTCTCGAGGCCGACTGAGATGCCTCAGCCATCGCCTCCTCTTCTGAAAGAAGAGATTGAGATACAAAGCAACAAAGGACAGAGCCAAACTCACACCACGGCACACCCTTTCCGCACCTCGCCCAGCGCTGGCTGTCTAGTTTCCAACACCAAGCAGCACTCATTCTACAAGGGCAGCCAGCAGGGCACCGGGGCTTTGTCGTTACCTGGCATGGCGTCCATGGAAATATACGGCTCAAACGGAATGGCCCTCTTCCTGTTTCGGGTGATCAAGAATACGCCCAAGAAGGCAATGAGGCACCTGAAGAGACAAGGAGAGGGAGGGGAGAAATGAGGCCAGGAGCAACCATAACGTCAGGACCCAAGGGCAAATGGCTAAGGGAAGGTTGAGGCCATGGGGCCTGCACCCAGCGATGAACGAGCTAGGGGGCGGGTGTGAGGGGCTGCACGTCCACAGTCCCCACAAGTTGGGTTCAGAGTGGATTTGAGTCTTCAGGGGAAACGCTTGCAGCCTGTGTTCTCAGAAGCTTGCCTTTTATTTTTATTTTTTTAATTTATTCATTTTTATTTTATATGCATTGGTGTTTTGCCTGCATGTATGTCTGTGGGTGTCAGATCTTGTAGTTACAGACAGTTGTGAGCTGCCATGTGGGTGCCGGGAATTGAACTCAGGACCTCTGGAAGAGCAGTCCGTCCTCTTAGCCGCTGGGCCATCTCTCTAGCCCCGAAGCTTGCCTTTTAAAAAGTTTTGCTTTGTTTTTCTTTCTTTTCTTTTTTGTTTCCTTTTCTTTTCTTTTCTTTCTTTCTTTCTTTCTTTCTTTCTTTCTTTCTTTCTTTCTTTCTTTCTTTCTTTCTCTGAGACAGGTTTTCTCTGTGTTAGCCTTAGCTGTCCTGGACTCACTTTGTAGACCAGGCTGGCCTCGAACTCTCAGTGATCCACCAGCCTCTGCCTCCCAAGTGCTGGGATTAAAGGCATGCGCCACCACGCCCAGCCTTAAAAAGGTTTTTTGTTTGTTTGTTTGTTTGTTTTCCCTGAGACAGGGTTTTTCTGTATAGCTTGCTCTGTAGATCAGGCTGGCCTCAAACTCAGAGATCTGCCTGCCTCTGCCTCCCAAGTGGTGGGATTTAAGGCATGCACCACCACCACCTGGCTTTAAAAAGTTTTTTTTTTTAACTAAAAAATTCTTTATGGCTTGAATTCAGTTGGTATATAAGTCTAGCAAAATGAAAATGAATAAACACTGGGAAGTCCCTGTATCTCCTACTCTGACTGTCTCAGGAGCTGGACTGTCTTGGAATGCTCCCTCAGGCCAGGCAGAGCGTCACAGTGAGACCGACACACACATTCTCTCCCTCCCCTTCTCCCTCCCTCCTTCTTCCTCTCCCCCCTCTCTGCTCTCTCTGTGCCTGTTTCTCTGTCTCTTTCCCCCCCACCCCCCACCACTATACACACAGGGAGAGGAAGAGAGAGGGATAAGGGGAGGGGGGGATGTGTGTGTGAGTCTCACTGTCGCTCTGGCTGGCCTGGAATATGCCATGTAGATCAGGCTAGCCTGAACTCACAGATTTACCAGCTTCTGCCTCAGTCTCCACCCCCAGTGCTGGGAGTAAAGGGCTGTGCCACCCAACCTGGCTTTTCTTTCAGTTTATGTAAATAAGCAGTTTCTCAAAATCATTACCTGCAGTAATATATGAATCCAAAGAAGAAAGATGGACGGCTTATTTATATTAATTTGTGTGTCTTTCTCACCTGCCAGGTCAAGATCAAAAGACTTCCATCCCTGTGGGGCAGCGGGTCTCAGCCTTCCTAATGCTTCAGCCCTATTTTGTTGCTACTCGATAACTATAATTTTGCTACTGTTATGAATTGTCATGTAAATATTTGATATGCAGGATAGACGATATGCGACCCCCTGTGACAGGGCCATTCAAACCCCAAAGGGGTTGTGACCCACAGGCTGACAACTGATGTTCTAGAAGGTTCTATGCAGCCGAGGATGGAGGGTGACCTTGAATTTCTGATCCTCATGCCTCTACCTCACAAGCGTTGGGATTAGAAGTGTGTGCCACAAGGCCTGGTTGTGTGTGGTGCTGGGGATGGAACTGGGATTTTAAGCACACCAGGCAAGAACTCTACCAAACGAGTCCCAGCCCCATCTTCCCGGAAGGCCCTCTGGCCTTTTCATGCTCCACCATCCCCAGAGTGTCCGCTCCGTGGCTTCCCTTCCCACAAGTTAGATTTATCTGATTTTAGGAATGATAAGAAGAGAAAATGATGCAAGCCTTCGGCGAGGGGGGGGGGGGGTTGCTGCTCACTTTTGGGGCCAGTAACCTCCAGCTTGCAGCTCTCCCAACTCCAGGGCCAGGGCTGAAGCAATGGGCGGGAGGCGAGGCCTGGAGGGAGCCTCTCGTTAGCCCTGGCCAGATGGTGTGTGACTCACCCCAGTGCAAACATGCAGACGTGCAGAGCTTCCTCCCCGAGGAAGTCCAGGTAGAAAATCGCACCTGGGAAACAAAGAGGGAGAGGAAAAGTTGAGACCACTTCCGGTCCTGCCCAGTGCCCACCCGGCTAGGCTCTGGCCATGCGTTCTTTCACACAGAGCACTAAAGTGACCAAAGATATAAAGGACTAAGACGTTCAGAGGCAGACAGTCTTCTCCGTCAGCCCTCTGAGGCTCTTCATATCTCCATATCAAAACAAACAAACCTGGCCGGACGGTCGTGGCGCATACCTTGAGTCCCAGCACTCGGGAGGCAGAGGCAGGCGGATCGCTGTGAGTTCGAGGCCAGCCTGGTCTACAAAGTGAGTCCAGGACAGCCAGGGCTACACAGAGAAATCCTGTCTTGAAAACAAAACAAAACAACCCAAAACAAAAACAAACAAACAAACAAACAAACCAACAAACAGACTTTTGGGTAACATTAAACTGTTCCAAACAGGAGAGTTCTCATACACGCTCCTCTCATTGCATTTCCTATCATTAACCACAGTTCACGAGAATTTTCCTGCCTCAGCTTCCCAAGTGCTGGGATTGCAGGCTTGCGTTACCCTCCCTGTTTGGTTGGTTTGTTCCTTCATCTCCCCGGTGCTCGCCACCCCGCCCCCATTTTTTGACAGCGTCTCATGTAGCCCAGGCAGGCCTCAAACTCCTGACGTAGGCAAGCACTAGCTGGAACCTCTCACTCTCCTGCTTCTACCTCCTAAGTGCTGGCTGCCAGGCGTGCGCAGCCAGACCTACTTAATGCGGCACGGAGGATGAATCCCAGAGTCGTGCGCACAGTAGGCCAGCACTCTATCACTGAAGCCCATCCCAGCCCCAGTGACCACAACTGTTGAAGAAGCCCTTGCCCAGGACCCACAAGCAGGAAGACCAGGGGCTGTTTGGATTGTACATGTTCTAATTCTAGAAGGGTTGTGTGATTAGAATGTAAAGCCGAGGCTTGGAGAATTCTCCGAGCTACAGAGTTAGCATATGTCTACTCAAATGCAAGCCTCCACGTCCGAATCCCACACCCTCCAGAAACTGCAAGCAGAACCAGGCAGCAGAGTCAACTGACAGGTAGGCCCCGCCCCCGGCCAGGGACCACGCCCCTCTGCTTAGGCAGGAGCCGGAAACCCAATAAAGGGCTTCTCATACCTGCTGTGATGGCCACCGTGGTGGACAGGATGTAACCAACACTGGCGATCAGGGAGGAGTCATAGATCTGAGAGGCTTGACTCAAAAACCTGCAACACACGGGGCACCGGGGTCATCAGGCTGCGGGGCTAAGAGTGGAATTTGGGGGTGTAAGGCAAGGCATGGGGGGTGGGGTGGGGTAGTTCTAGGTCTGTAAGAATGGCTTCTTCCTATTAGAGGGTATCGCGTATTCCGAGATTTGGGGTCTGTGCCTGGACCCCAGACTGAGGCCTGCCTATAGCACGCCTGGGACTGTGTGACTCTGTCTGGCCACTGCCATGCCCTTCTCCGCACCCCTGGTCCCCACCTCACTGAACAGAGCTGCTCCTGGGACCAGGCTTCGCTCAGGACTTGTCACATCCAGACCAATGTAGTATTTTTTAAAATATGAGAAATGTATTTAGGAGGAAGGGAAAGTGAGCATTGCTCCTAATTTCTATGTCTGTGACAGATGCCATCTTCATGTGTTCTCTCTGGTGACAGCAACACTGCACAGCTGCCCATGTGAACACCAGCCCCTCAGCTAACACTCTGTGCATGGGCTATGTTCCTGAGAGCTCAGGGGAGGACAGTGGCTCTGGGTGCTGGGGGACTGTCTTGACTAGAGCCGCTGGTTGTCTGTGTGACCCTGATCTCAGCAGAGAGCTGTGGACTTGGCAGCGATTCCCCTTGGTAGGGCTATAATGGAATTGAAGAGCTAAAAGCTGTAATAGTCAAAAGGGTAGTTGGGACAAAGCTGGTGGTGTGTGGGGACACCTGTGGGTCTCAGCTGCAGAGGCTGCAGGTGAGTCTCAGAACAGCCCAGCCGGACTGGGAGCCTGATGTCTGGGCTCAGCCCTCAATCTGTCCCTTCCAAGCTCCCTCTGCCTCATCTGTGACCTGGGACAGACAATATTATTGCCATCTCCACCCAAAGGGTGCCCTGAGAATCGGCGAAGGGGAGACCAGCTCCTGCTATGGCTCTCAAGGTCAAGTGGCTGGTGGATGCTCAGCCCAGGCCAAGCCTAGGAAACCTGACCTTCAGGCTGGCTCGGCCTCACCCGCCACCTTGATATCTGCAGGCTGACTGACTCAGGTTATCCGCTGCAATATTCATGGAGTGCTACTGGCAGGGGTCTAGGACTCAGAGGGGACAGGACCTAAGCCTCAGGACTGCAGAGCCTTATGTCAGCCATGCTCAGAGGGAGAAAAGAGCACGCACTCTGTGCAGAGTTCTCAAGGACAAGAAATGACATGTCAAGTGGGACGTGGTGGCACGTGCTTGTAATCTCAGCACTCAGGGAGGCAGAGACAGATGGATCGTTGTGAATTCGAGGCCAGCCTGGTCTACAAAGTGAGTCCAGAATAGCCAAGGCTACACAGAGAAACCTTGTCTCAAAAAACCAAAAAGGCAGACAAGCAAATGCCCCCTAGGTCACTTCAAGTCCCCAAGGTGGGGGGGGGGGGCTGCTCCTCATACTTTGAGGCAGAAGGTGCACTCAGGGCAGGGAGGTGGGGGTAGGGGAAGCTCAGACCCCCCAGGAGCTCATCTCCACCCCAGATGCTAAACTGGCTCCCTGTATGTTCTGGCTCCCCTACAACTTGAGAACCAAACAGAACCAGGCCCAGGAGTGGAGGGAATGCAACGCACGTGGCCTGATAGATGGCAGTGGCCACCATGCACACGAACATCACGTAGAAGATAGGGTAGTCCAGCTGCAGGTTGCCTTGGATGGAGAGCACCAGCATCCCTGCTACTGCCTTGACCGTCACCACCGTCATGGACCCTGCGAAGAGCGAGTGAGGGTGTGGGAGGGGGCCTCAAGAGGATGTGAGGAGTCAGATCCCGAATGGACTTGGGGACAGAGGTGGAGGTCACCAGGCAGGGGGCTCTGCTCCCTTGGCCACGTGTGTGTGTGCAGTGCCCACCTCTGCCCCATCATCCGGACTCTGCTTACCGAGCAAGGCCACCAGGAGGAGGATCACGATGATGCTATTGGCGTTCTTTTCCTTGTAGAAGTAGAGGAGCAGGCAGAACAGGACAATCGCCACCAGCTGCAGGGGATACCAGGGACCACCAAACTCTTAGTCGGGAATTTGATGTGTGTCCCCTGTCCCTCCCCAAGACCCGGAGTGTGTGTGGCAGAGTAGAGAAAGAGGAATGCGCCTGTTGGCCCAGTGGCATACTTGGCAAGGAGGCTACTGCAGGAGGATTGAGAGTTCAAGGCCGGCCTGGACTGCATGGTGATGAGTTCAAGGCCAGCCTGGGTAACTTGGGTCTCAGAATAAGAAAGTAAACGTGAGCTGGGTGGTGGTGATGCACGCCTTTAATGCCAGCACTCGGGAGGCAGAGGCGGGTGGATCGCTGGGAGTTTGAGGCCAGCCTGGTCTACAAAGCTAGTCCAGGACAGCGAAGACTACACAGAGAAACCCTGTCTTGAAAAACAAACAAACAAACAACAACAACAACAAAAAGTAAACGTGGTTGGTACAGACAAATGGGAGAGCATTTTCCAGGCCCTGGGCTCTATATCCAACACCAAACCCCAAACCAACAACAAAAACAAAAAAGCAAAATGCCACCCCTAGAATGGGGCACTTATTCAGGGAGCCATTTGGTGAGGTGACACGTGCATATTCTTGTCGCCGAGCCTCAAACTGGGCACAGCTCCCAGAGCAGAAAGAGGAAGGCAGGGTGTCGTGGCCCATGCCTGTAATCCTGTCACTGAAGGTTTTGAGCTGTAGGCTAGCCTGGGCTATGCAGGGAAACTATGTCTCAATATATCAAAAAGGAAGATGAGTGGTGAATCGGAGGGTAGCCTGGGCAACTTAGTGAGCAGCTGGTTCAAAGTTTAAGAAGTAAAAAGAGGACCAGGGGTATAGCTCAGGAGGAAAACTGCCCAGGTTTCATCTCCAGTACCACAAAATATAAAGATTAAATTAGAGCTGGAGAAATGGCTCAGAGGTTAAGGGCACTGACTGCTCCTCCAGAGGTCCTGAGTTCAATTCCCAGCAACCATGTGGTGGCTCACAACCATCTATAATGTGATCTGATGCCCTCTTCTGACCTGCAAGTGTACATGCAGGCAGAGCACTGTATATATAATAATAATAATAAAAAAGATTAAATTAGATGCATGTTGGTAAAATTTTGGATATAGAAAGATGAAGTGGAAATAACATCTACATCATAATTTCATCTCCCAGACCCAGAATGTCTGTTTTGCCACCTGCCCTTCATAGACACATGGGTTGTGCACACACCTTCACAGACCTCGGGAGACCCAAAGCTGGCAGTGTACTGCAGACGAGTTTGAATGGTGTCCAGGACAGATGTGGCACCAGCATGTCACGTGAACCAAGCATGCCTGCAAGCTCAGTGCCTCAGTGATCCCAACTGCTGGGCTTCTAGGCCCAGTGACTGGAGCTCGACCCCTTCCAGCCCGCTCAAACAGAAGGATAACACCTTCACTTACCATGTACAGGAGAAAAGGCCAGCTCACAAGATGCCTGGCGATGTTCTCGCCTGTCATTTTCTCATGACTATTAGGTGCAAAGGTCACTAGCAAGTAGGTACCTATGATCGCCAAACCGCAGCCAACAAAGGACAAGACATAGCGCCCTGTGGGGAAAAGCAGGGAGGGTAGTCAGAGGGTCAGGCATGGGCCAGGAGCGTAGGAGGGGGACCCTTAACAAATGAGAGCAGCCTTTGCCTGTGTTTTTATGCCAACTTGATACAAGCTGGAGTCATCTCAAATGAGGGAACGTAGTAGTGATTGACGGGAGAGGGCTCCGCCCATTGTGGGTGGGGCCACCCCTGCGCGGGTGATTCCGAGTTCTGTAAGAAAGCCCGCTGGGAGCAGAGGGATGCAAGATGGCGGCGCCGGTCCTGCACTGTGTCTGATCGGCGGGACTGAGCCGAGGGACGGGGCTGGGAGCTACAGAGCACCAGAGCTGAAGTGCCCTGGGTAAGAGGGGTCCACACCGTGTGGAGCACGGGAGGGTCTGGCCTCGGGCCATCCAGCTGGTCCTCGGTGGAGTCCCTGGGTCCCTGCCGGTGTGTGCCCAGTGTCCCGAGTCAGGGTGCATGCCTGCCTGGGATCTGCATCTACGCTCGACATCTTGTGTCTCGGACTGAACTGTGGGCTGCAGGGCACCGGCGTCTGGGTCCGCTAGCCCAGGGGAGACCCCAGGGTGTGGAGCACGGGTGGATCTGACCTCGGATCACCCAGCCACTCAAAGGAAGGATCCAGGGCCCAGACCAGCTTGGGCACGGTCGCCGAAGCCCTAGCCACTTGCCAGCCAGCGCGCAGGACCAAGCAGTGGGCCACAAGGCGCCAGTGTCTGGGGCTTCTAGCCCAGAGGAGACCCCACAGTGTGGAACACGGGTAGATCTGACCTCAGGACACTCAGCCAATCCACCGAGAGTTCGCTGGTCCTAGCAGGTTCAGGCGGTCTCCAAAGCCTAGCTAGCTAGCCACACGCCGGCCAGCGAGCAGCACCAGTGCTCTGTGTTTCAGACAGAACTGTGGACCACAAGGCCTTAAGGTACCAGTGTCTAGGTCTTTTAGCCCAGAGGAGACCCCTCGGTGTGGAGCGCAAGTAGGTCTGACCTCAGGACACCCGGCCAATATAAGGAAAGTTCCTGAAAGGGCCTGATCCTGGAAGGAGAGGGGTCTCAATCTATAGCAGCCACTCACCTAGGAGCTGCTCTCAACCGCCAGTGAAGGACACCAGAAACTACCACCCAACGCCCGAGACAGCAAGATGACTAAACGCCGCCGACGTAAAAACACAAATAACAAAAGCAAAAAAAATAATATGGCATCTCCAGAACCCAGTTATCCCAAAGCAATCAGCCTTGGAAACTCAAACGCAACTGAAAAACAAGTAATTGACCTTAGATCCTTCATAAGGAAGATGATAATGGAGGAAACGAATAAAATCCGTAAACAAATACAGGAAGATCTAGCCAAACACATTGAGGATGCTAGAGACGACATGAAGAAAGCACTGGAAGAAATTTGGGAAAATGGAAACAGTTGGGGTGAAGGAATTCAAGAAAGCAGACTGAACAAGCCACAAGGAGCAAGCCAGTAAGCAGCACCCCTCCATTGCCTCTGCCTCAGCCCCTGCCTTGCTTGAGTTCCTGTCCTGACTTCCTTCAGTGAAAACTATGGATGTGGAATTCTAAGGCAAATAAACCCTTTGCTCCCCAACTTGTTTTTGGTCATGGTGTTTCATTATAGCAACAGAAACCTTAACAGGCACCTGGCACGGTTTGTATTTTTGGTTGCTAAAAATAATAACCTTCCTTAATGTTTTTATATGTGTGTATGTGTATACATATATATATGTATATATTATTTTTGTTTGTTTGTTTTTCAAGACAGGGTTTCTCCGTGTAGCCTTGGCTGTCCTGGACTCACTCTGTAGACCAGGCTGGCCTCGAACGCCCAGAGACCCACCTGCCTCTGCCTCCCCAAAGTGCTGGGATTAGTGTGCACCACTGTGCCCAGCTGACTATGTATTTTTATATGTGAGTGTTTTGCCTGCATGTATGTGCACTAATGAGTACCTGGGGCCTTTGGAGGTCAAAAGGCATCAGACCCCCTGGAGTTACAGACAGCTGTGAGCAACCATGTGGGTGTTGGGAATTGAACCCAGGTCCTTTCCAAGAACACCAAGTGCTCCTAACCACTGGAGCCATCTTTCTAGGTCCCTTTAGAGTGTATGTGTGTGTTTAACTTATTGTTTACTTGATTTGATTAGTTTTTTTTATATTTATTTATTTATTAAGTACACAGTGTTTTGCCTGTATGTATACCAGAGGAGGGCACCAGATCTCATTACAGATGGTTGTGAGCCACCATGTGGTTGCTGGGAATTGAACTCAGGACCTTTGGAAGAGCAAGCAGTGCTCTTTACCTCTAAGCCATCTCTCCAACCCCAATTTTACAATTTTTTAAAAAATTAGTTTTTAGTTGTGTGAGTATTTTGCCGACATGGAGTTACATACAGATGGTTGTGAGCCATCATGTGGGTGCTCTGAACCAGTCCCAGGTCCTCTGCAAGAGCAGCCAGTGCTCTTAACCACTGAGCCATCTTTCTAGCCCATTGCTTTAAGATTTATTTTTATTTATGTGTTATGCATGTGTATTTGTATGCCACCTGTATGTGACATCATGGTACTGAGGGAAGTGCATCAGGGCAACCCTTACACGTGCTCATCGTAAACTTGGTGCACATTTACTCCCTTAAAATTGTAATAAAACTAGCTGTGATGGCGCACACCTTTAATCCAAACACCCAGGAGGCAGAGTGGATCTCTGTGAGTTGGAGGCCAGCCTGGGCTACAGAGTGAGTTCCAGGACAGCCAAGGCTACGCAGAGAAACTCTGTCTCAAAACAAAACAAATGCCAGTCTCCAAAGGGTCCCCATCTACAGGCTGAGAACCCTGGTGTAAAGGCTCTGTAATTTTGGAAATAATGTTTTGTGGCCATTCTAGGAGTGGATTGTGTTTCACTCTTTGTTTTTTTAGTCCTGAGAGAGAGGAACCCATAACTTTAAGTACTGGGCAAGCTCTCCCATTGAGCCATACCCCCAGTCCCCGCGTGAACATTACAGGGAAGTTTCAAACCTAGGATCCCTTGATGAGCAAGCTGAACAGGAAACGAAACTCCCAAAGCAAACTTCACAGCCCAACCTGGTAACTTTTCTTTTTGGATTTTTTTCGAGATGGGGTTGCTCTGTGTAGCCTTGGCTGTCTGTATTGGACTTGCTTTATAGACCAGACTGGCCTTGAACTCAGAGATCTGTCTGTCTCTGCCTCCCTGAGTACTGGGATCAAAGGTGTGTGCCACCATGCCCAGCAAATTTCACAGCCCAACCTGGTAACTTTTTTTTTTTTTAAAGATTTATTTATTGTATGAGTGCTTTATCTGCAGAAAAGGGCATCAGATAACATTATAGATGGTTGTGAGCCACCATGTGGTTCCTGGGAATTGAACTCAGGACCTCTGGAAGAGCAGGCAGTGCCCTTAACCACTGAGCCATTTCTCCAGCCCCGAACCTGGTAACTCTTAAGGATGACTTTGTCCTTTTGCAGCCAGTTACTTAACCTTCTGGCAAGGATCAGACTCAGAGCTGTTGTTACTCCGCCCAGAGGCCTGCCGGGGACCATCGGTGGGACCCAGGGCTGAGTGGAGAGCACATGGTGGCCTGTCATACTCCAGCGGGGAAGGGCCAGCTTAGGCCTGGCCAGCTGTGGGCTGAGAGCTCTGAGCTGCACGGCTGCTAGGGTAGGATTCACTGTGGCTGTTTCACACAGCTCTCATGCCTCTCCAGCAATCCCACGCCTGGCTGTGTATCTGCAGCACTGTGGCAGTTTCCTACCCCCGTAAAATGCTATTTAAAAGACTTCGGACACACAGGAGAGCTGGCTGAATTGCGTTGTGAG
The DNA here is from genome assembly GCF_903995435.1 of Acomys russatus. NCBI lineage: Eukaryota > Metazoa > Chordata > Mammalia > Rodentia > Muridae > Acomys > Acomys russatus. The sequence goes on from NC_067165.1 coordinate 29,561,766, forward strand.
CATCTTAGTCCCACTACCTAGACCAGCAGTTCTCAACCTGTGGGTGGGGACCCCTTGGAGGGTCGAACAACCTTTCACGGGGGTCACGTATCAGATATCCTGCATATCAGATATTTACGTTTTGATAGCAAACTTACAGTTATGAAGTGTCAACAAAGACAATTTTATGGCTGGGGGTTTCCACAACACGAAGAACTGTACTAAAGGGTCTCAGTGATAGGAAGCTGAGAATCATTGGCCTAGATGCTTAAAGGACATCTGTCTTTTTTTCTTTTCCTCCTCCTCGCCCTCGTCCTCCTTGTTTTTTCCCTAGATAGGGTTTCTCTATGTAGCCCTGGCTGTCTTGGAACTCACTCTGTAGACCAGGCTAGCATTGAACACAGAGATCTGCCTGCCTCTGCCTCCCGAATACTGGGATTAAAGGCGTGCGCCACCACCATCCAGCTTGTTAAATGGATATTTGCACTCACTTAAGTGCATGTCTAAGTTTCTCTCAGCTCTCTCCTACTCCCCTAGTCTCATTTCCGACTCCCACAGCCTCTCCACTCCTCTTCCTCCCAGTCGGCCCCGTTCTAGAGTAAGTCGCAGATGTCAGTATACACTGCACTCTGGGGACCTGACAAGAATGCCAGTGCCTGGGCCACAGTGCCAATCTCAGAGTCTCTGGGATGGATGGCTGCCATCATGTCACCCCTGCACCAGCCTCTGGTGTCACACACAGACACACACAGACAGACAGACAGACAGACACACACACACACACACACACACACACACACACACACAGACACACACCCAGCTATGCCAGCCACCAATCCCCAAAACAAGACATTTACTTCTTCCGCGGAGCACCTGCACCTGTTGCCCTCTCTGAGTGGCACACCCTGCTCAAAGACACCTTCAGTGATCTTCGATCTAGCCAGTCTGGGCACAGTCTCCATTTCCCGTCCCCCAGGTATGAAGCCTTCTATTTATTCTAGAGCACTTACTATGACCTAAAGTGATTTAGCTGTTCACTCGCTTACACACTGCACTCACAATAGACTATAGTCTCTGAGAGCAGAGCTCCACCGTCCTACTGCCACATTCTACAACACAGCGTGACCTCTTCCCACTCCCCTTGTCTCCAGGGCAGGGACCTTAAATTAATGTAACACTGAAGCCCCTTGGTCCACGGGTCTGTGTTTCTCAACTGGTTAGAATATAAAAAAACAAAAACAAAAAACTAAACATGGGGCTGGAGAGATGACTCAGAGGTTCCGACTTCAATTCCCAGCAACCATGTGGTGACTCACAAACATCTATAATGTGATCTAATGGCCTCTTCTGGCGTGTAGGTATACATGCAGATACACAAAATTAATAAATAAAATTAAAAGTCTTTTTTAAAAAAGCTGGGCGTGGTGGCACATGCCTCTAATCCCAGCACTTGGGAGGCAGAGACAGGCAAATCGCTGTGAGTTCGAGGCCAGCCTGGTCTACAAAGAGAGTTTAGGACAGCCAAGGCTACACAGAGAAACCCTGTCTCAAAAAACAAACACAAAAATTAAACATGGGGACTTGGATCTTTTTTCTCCCTTCTGTGCTTTTAAATAATGTGAAATGATACTAGTGGACCAATACCTGTTTCCTGGGGGTCGGGGAGCAGGCCCAGCTAAGCTGGGGGATCTCTTGGGGAACTACAAGCAGGTTCACTGGGCTGCAAGCTCAAACTCAGCTTTTATTCATAACGAAGCAGTTTCTGGCCTCCTAGGTTTGACTCCCACGGCTTTAAAACTCAGTCCGGACAGCTGGGTGTGGTAGTGGCATACGCCTTTAATCCCAGCACTTGGGAGGCAGAGACAGACAGGCGAATCGCTGTGAGTTTGAGGCCAGCCTGGTCTACAAAGAGAGTTTAGGACAGCCAAGGCTACACAGAGAAACCCTGTCTCAAACAAACAAACAAACAAACAAGCAAACAAACAAAACCTCAGCTAGGGAAGCGATGTGCCCTTCGTTAGTGTTTCTAAAACTCGGACAACAGGCTCAATCAGTATTGACTGAAGGGGATAAAAACACATTCGTTTTCAACAAGGCCACAGGCAATTCTTTTGCATAGCCAGGCTTAGGGCTCTTAATATTCACTCCCAAGAACTTAGAACCCAAAATGGAGTGGGAGGCAGAGGGTCTCTCCATTGAGGGGGGGGTAGGGGGAGGGAAGGGAGCTGGCTCCATTAGAGACTTACTCACAAAGTCCTTAGGTTTCCACTTTTCTTTGATGAATATGATTCCGATGATGGCGCTTGCTGGAAAAAGGCAAGCACAGAGAAGAGGAGTGAGGCTGCTGCCAGGCAGAGGGCCCCTCTTACCCAGGCTCTCTTGATGGCTCATTTGCATGAAGCCTCTTGCAACATCTTCCCAGAGACCTTTAGAGCTTGGTTTCTTTCAGCCTCGGCCACTTCATCTGGGAGAGGAGACCTTCTAGAACCTTCTGTGGATTTCTTATAAGCTAGGGCCCTGGGCCCCAAGTCCCCACTGGGCAGGAGGTAACTTACATTTGTGAGTTTTGGCATGCTCGTCCTTAACGGTGGGTGCTACTGTTAGTCTTATTTAATAAATGGGGGTGCTGAGGCTAAAAGAGGTGAGGCTGGTGTGACGAGGCAAGATATGAACTCAGGACCGTCGGGCCTGAAGAGATTTTCTTCTTCCACTGTATGCTACTTCCCTGCTTATCTCTCCCTGACTATTGCAGGATCACAGTTTTCCTGTGGACAGAGCTGGTAGCCACCATGACTGACTCGATTACTAGCCCAGCTCTGACTCTCCTGGCCACGTGACCCTGAGAAAGTGACAGTCTTCTGCTCCATGAAATGGTGGTCTGGGTCTGGCTGCACCACTTGCTGTCATATACTCACACAGCCACAGGTGCCTTGGATTTGGCCCCAGCAGAGCAGACACATTTACACCGAGAGTAAGATGCCCTGCTCTCCTGTCTCGCTGATCGCTATCTCCCCCGCCTCTCCTCCTCTCTCCTCACCTCCCCACCCTAGAATCGGTCCACTGAAAACTGAGTTATGGGGCAATTAAATAAAGTTCCTATATGCAAATCATTTGGCATACAGTAAATGCTCATAATGAAACAAGTCTTCTTATTGAAGTCACTGGGTGACCTCTGAAGCTCAGACCTCCAGAGGCTGAGCAACTCCCCACCTCCCACCCCACCGCCCCGTCCCCCCCCAACCCCCCCCCCGCCACCCCGCCACCATCTTGCCAGACTTCAGCCGACTTATTTGTTATGACACTGGGGATCAAAACCAGGCCACCATTCTGAATGCCTGGCTCTCAGCCTCTAAATGTGAAGAGTTTGGCTACTCATTCAAAGTCAGAGACCACTGTTTACAGTGTTGGTCACTCTGTCACTTATGCCTCACTGTGAAGGAAGGGTCCAGCGCTGGACAGAACAGAGACAGGGATGTAAATCTATCAGTGGGGACTGGGTAGTGCCTGAATGCAGGAAGCAATCCAGAAGATGACAGGGGAAGGTGGCCATGGCCAGAGGACTTGCTTAACTACAGACATTTAAACCACCTTAGGAAAAAATAAAATACTAGGAAAAGAAAAGTACTGGTCCGGTCTAGTATCTAAGGAGCAAAGCACTTTCCCAGCATGCATAGGGCCTGGGAATCATCTCCAACACTTAAAAGATGATGCTGGGTGGGAAAAACACAGCACTGCTTACATAGACTGCCAGGTTACCAGCCCTGCTCAACAAAGGAAGGTTCTAATAGCAATTCTGAAATCTAATCAAGTTCCCCACTTTACCAATTTCTTTCCCGCCCCCTTGGTTTTTCAAGACAGGGTTTCTCTGTGTAGCCTTGGCTCTCCTGGACTCACTTTGTAGACCAGGCTGGCCTCGAACTCACAGCGATCCACCTGCCTCTGCCTCCCAAGTGCTGGGATTAAAGGCGTGCACTACATTGGCTGGCCCCAAGAGTGGTTTTTTTTGTTTGTTTGTTTGTTTTTTAATGTGAGCGCTCTGAGCCTCATGGTGGCACTTGGGCCACACAGACCATGGGGTCCTGGGTGAAGGGAAGGTTGGGGCTTACCTATCACAGAGACGGCGCTGAGGGGCACGATGAGCGAAAGCGGGGCAAAGGCGTAGGAGGCGAACACACCTAGTTCCCCCAGCAGCAGCAGGAGCAGCCCCAACCACCATGTTTTGGTCTTGAAGTAGGCCCGGGGGTCCTTGGAGCCTGCCAGGCGGATGTGGCAGTATTTCTAGAAGTCCAAGCGGAAATGCAATTTAACCAGATGTTTGGAGAAAATGAAAGGCACTATGAAGGAATCCAAGGTGACGCTCCGCTTTTAAAAACCATACCTGTGGGCCTGAGTGTGGTTTGAGGGAGATTTAGGTAAGACCTTGATGGACGTGTGTGTGTGTGTGTGTGTGTGTGTGTGTGTGTGTGTGTGTGTGTACAGTCACATTTATGTGAATATACATATGTGTGTAGGGGGGTTCACATTCACATGTATGTGGGTGTGCACACACATGTGGGGGGCAGAGAAAATAATCTTTCATCATGGTTTTTGAGACAGTGAGACTCGGTGGCCTGAGTGTAACAGGTAGGCTGGGCTGGCTTGCCTGGAGCTCCAGTCACTTGTCTGTGGATTACAAATGCATGCCACCATAACAGGCTGTCTTTACATAGTTTCTAGGAATTGAACTCAGGTCCTCATGCTTGTGAGGCAAGGACTTTAACCACTGAGCTATCTCTCCAACCACCTTTCTTTCTTTCTTTCTTTCTTTCTTTCTTTCTTTCTTTCTTTTCTTCTTTCTTTCTTTCTTTCTTTCTTTCTTTCTCGACATTGTCTCATGTAGCCCAAGCTGGTGCCCTCTTCTGACATCCACAGGCACCAGGCACACATGTAGTACACATACATACATACATACATACATACATACCACTCACATGCACAAAAATGAAATAAATACATCTAAAAAAGAGAAAAGAAGCTGGGCGTGGCAGCACAGGTTTTTAATCCCAGCACTCAGGAGGCAGAGGCAGGCGGATCGCTGTGAGTTCAAAGCCAGCCTGGTCTACAAAGTGAGCCTAGGACAGCCAAGGCTACACAGAGAAACTGTCTCGAAAAAAAAAAAAAAAAAAAAAAAAAAAAAGAGAGAGAGAGAGAGAGAGAGAGAAAAGAAATCACAACCTTTCTGCCTCTGCCTCCCGAGTGCTGGGACTAAAGGCATGCACCACCACATCTTGTTTTGAAACAGGCATCCCTGACACACTCTACAGGTGAAATGCAGTCTGGGTCTAAAGCCCCTGCTTTGTCTGGGCCCCCGAGGTGACCTTCTGGCTGCCATCCTCAGGAACCCCCACATGTGGATGCTTGGTGAGCCACATTCTCCTGCGGAAGGACGGCAGCTCCTGCTTGGTGGCTGTGTGGGTACCAGAGGGCCTGCTCTCCTAGTGGCTCAGGTGTGCACTTAGGTTCTCATCTTCTGGAAATAGAAAATTGGGATACAGAAACCAAAACCGTAACTGAAGAAGACAGAAAGAAGGACTTGGGGGCTACAGACCATGGGGATGCTCAGGGAGGCTGGTCTGGACAGAAGAAAACCAGCCAGACCAACGGCTCAGACGCCACATGGCGGAACATAGCCGCTTCCACAGCATGCTGCTGAGGAGTTCAGGGCACACTCATGTGACTTCCGGTATAATAGACTCATGCCTGCCCTAGAAGTAGGCAGCTCATGGTCCCTAGAAGCAGGGAGCACCTGGTGCACTATGGGATTTCTTGGGGTAACAGTTCCAGGTCTGTGACTTGGTTTCCCAGAAGTGGCACCTGAGACAAAGACCTAAGAGTTGGAAGTTTATATGGGAGATGATTCCAGAAGGGACAAGTGATGGAGGAAGGAAGGGAGGCAGACAGACAGGCTAACTGATGAGGGCCGTGTCCTTAAAGACTTAAGGCTCTCGGGGCTCAGCGCCTTGGAGAACCTCTGAGAAATCTACCAGAGGACATTTACTCATTGACTCCTGTTGTCACCTACCAAAGTGGCCACCAGCATGGGACACTCCTGTCATTCCCTGGGACCTCAGGGAAGCTCCTCAAACTTCAGCTCGCTCTACAGCACAGCTGTGGTCACTGTCTTTCTTAGGCCCTGCAGCCTCCCTCCTCGAGACTTGAAGCTTTGACAGTACAGGGAATCAAACTGAAGGTGATGGCACCATGAGAGACAAGGCCAGGGCCTGTCTCCACAGCTTGAGGGATGGGGCTGCACTGGGAAGGTGGCACATGGTGGTGGCACTCGCCTTTAATCCCAGCACTCTGGAGGCAGAGGCAGGTGGATCGTTGTGAGTTCGAGGCCAGCCTGGTCTACAAAGCAAGTCCAGGACGGCCAAGGCTACACAGAGACACTCTACCTCAAAAAAACAACAACAAAAAACCCAACCCCGCCCCCGAAAGCCAGGCATGGTGGGTGGTACATGCCTTTAATCCCAGCACTGGGGGCGGTTGGGGGGGGGTAGGAAGAAACAGGGGAGGCAGAGGCAGGCAGATCTCTGTGAGTTCGAGGCCAGCCTGGTCTACAAAGAGAATCCAGGACAACCAAAGTTACCCAGAGAAACCCTGTCTCTTGAAAATAAAACAAACAAAAACCAGCCTCTGCAGTGGGTACCTATAATCCTAGCACTTGGGGGGTGGGGTGGGAGGGATGGGGGACGGAGACAGGACAGAAACAGGAAGTCTTGCTGTCACTGAGCTCCAGTTTCAATTTCAGTGAAAGACCTTGTCTCGGGAAAATAAGGTGGAGCTGGAGAGACGACTCAGCGGTCAAGGGTTAGTGCTGCTCTGCCTGAAGTCCCGGAGTTAAGAGTCTCGACACCCACATCAGGTACCACACGTAAGTCCGGCCCCAGGGTAATCTGATGCCGCTGGGCTCTACACTCATGTGCACACGCCCACGCTCTGACACATATAATTCCAAGTAAAACAACTCTTAAAAAAGAAATAAGGGGGCTGGAGAGATGGCACAGAGGTTAAGAGCACTGGCTGCTCTTCCAGAGGTCCTGAGTTCGACTTCCAGCAACCACATGGTGGCTCACACCCATCTATGATGAGATCTGGTGCCCTCTTCTGGTGTGTGAGTGTACATGCAGGCAGAACATTGTATACATAATAAATAAATCTTGAAAGAAAGAAAGAAAGAAAGAAAGAAAGAAAGAAAGAAAGAAAGAAAGAAAGAAGGTGGAGAGTGATTGAGAACGGTACCCACCATTGACCTCTGGCTTCCATGTGCAGGCGTGCACCCTTCCACACACATGAGCGCGCGCACACACATACACACATGCACACATATAAAGAACACTGGAGGTTCTAACCTATGGGAGCCTGGTGGGTGGTGGGTGGGGGGCGGAGAGAAAGCAGGACAGACATTGTAGGGAGATTGAGGGAGTAGACAGGGCCCCCCAGAGAGCAGCAGCAGACCTGACTCTTCTGCGGCTCCTCTGCCTGGGACAGTGCTGGCATCCGAGACTCACCTGCAGGTTAAGGGCGATGCTGACCACGAGGTGCCCGAAAATCGCCAAGAGAGCGCCAATCAAGTTTTCCTAGAAGGAAGAAGGGTCACAGAACAGACGTGAGTGGCACTTAAGCCTCTGGGTTCCAGGATATGCACGATATCCAACAGTCTACCCCAAAAGAACCCTGAATCCCGGAAGTTGGAAATTTGCTACTTAGGCATCACCCAGCTGCCTTACAGATTCCCAGGATACTGTCCTGGGTTGGCTATAGCCAGAAAACACTGCTTTGATTGTCCTTGTCTTGGTGACCAGAGCAGACTTTGTTTTGTTTGGTTTTTTTGAGACAAGGTTTCTTTGTGTAGCCTTCACTGTCCTAGACTCACTTTGTTTTTGGTTTTTTTGGTTTTTTTTCTTTTTAAATTTCTTTTTTTAAGATTTATTTATTATGTATACAGTGTTCTGCCTGCATATACACCTGCAGGCCAGAAGAGGGCATCAGATCTCATTATAGATGGTTGTGAGCCACCATGTGGTTGCTGGGAATTGAACTCAGGACCTTTGGAAGAGCAACCAGTGCTCTTAACCTCTGAGCCATCTCTCCAGCCCTAGACTCACTTGTAAACCAGGCTGGCCTCGAACTCACAGCAATCCGCTTGCCTTTGCCTCCCGAGCGCTAGAATTAAAGGCGTGCGCCACCACTGCCTGGCTGAACTGAGCAGGCTTATACCAGCCCTACTGACTCCAAAGATCCATTGATCTACCATCTTGTACAGAACAGCAATGTGTAGAAACCAACGCAGATGAAGGAAATTCAGGCTGGGCCCTACCATCACCCTATTGTCAGGGGAGCCTTATCGTCCTCTGATGGTTCAGCAGGAACCTCTCTACTGGCCAGCTTCCACGGGGACTTTTCCGTTACTTAACCAATAAAAAACTCCTTTACATCACTCTAGCAATAAGATACAGGCTGGCATTTTTTTTTAAAAATAAAAAAGTCACCAGACAGATATTTATTATAGAATAATTAGAAAAATCAGGGCTGGAGAGACGACGGCTCAGTGGTTCAGATCACCCAGGGCTCTTACAGAAGACCCGGTTTGGTTCCCAGTACCCACACGGCAGCTCACAAACTTGTAACTGTAGTTTCAGACATCCAACACCTCTCTGAGGATTCCTGAGCACACATGGTGCTCAGACATACAGATAGACAGGCATGCATATGTGTGTGTGTAAGCGCTTACACACACACACACACACACACACACACACACGGACATGGACATAGACACACCAAAATAACAAAAAACAAAACCTCCAAACCAAACTAAACCCCCCAAACTAACCAAACAGCAAATGCCCCGAAACAGCCCTGAGAAGCACTGTTGAACGGAGTTTCTTCTTAGCACCAGAGCTGGAAGCTCACGGAGGAATAAGATGATAAACCTCAGAGAAGTGACACAACCTGCCAGGGTACAGACGGGAGGGCTGGGGACCCGGAAGGGTGACTTCTGACCTCCTGTAACAGTGCTCCAGTGTGCTCTCTGAGGAGTTCATTCAAGAGTGACTGGGGGCGGGGAGGGAGGTTTGGGACACTGTGTAAGCACTCCACTTGATGCTGACGCAGGCGGCTGAGTTTTCTCTCCAAAGCCGTTTGCGCGGCACATTAATCTTAACATCTAATAGCCGGTTACAGACAGACACGGTGAGTAACAGCAGACATCACTCATGCCCTGGGATCTGAGGGCCTCATCCACGCTAATTATGCCCCCGAACCCTTGTGAAGTGGTGCGTGGTCAAGTTTTAATGAACATTTAAAGTCGTGGACAGCTGCCACCACCCAGGGGTTACACAGTCTGAATACACATCTACCAGCTGCCCTCAGGGCTTGGCACGGGGACATTCAGAGCCAGAAACGATTCGGCCTGAAGTTCCTCTTGTAACCTCCGAGCTTGAAAACAGGTCTCCACTTCTGGAGGGATGGCCAACGGCGTCCTCACTGGACCGTTAGCATGATGTGGTAAATCCTAAGATAATTCCAGCAATCCTATGGTTTCTCTTCATACTTAATTTTTAAAAAAATTTTTTATTTGAAAGACAGTGTCTCCTGCGCCCTGGCTGGCCTCACGATGACCTAATCCTCCTGAGTGTGCCGCCAAGCCTGGCTCCCGTGACTAACCTTACTACCATTCTTACTGGCACGGGCTCTAGGCACCTTCTGAAGTTTGTGTTTTCTAATCCCAAACTGACTTTTTTGAAATCCCTTATGACTCTGAAAGAAAGTGAAGTGTTTCCAGAAATGAGCTGCACACGAGAAGCAATCTCTGTGTGTGGATATTGGCATCTAGGTGAGGCACTCCACACGCCATTGCCAAGGTCCCTGTCAGGTCTGCTCCCACCAGCCTCCACTTAAATACCACCACCTAGCCGGGCGTGGTGGCCCACGCCTTTAATCCCAGCACTCTGGAGGCAGAGGCAGGCGGATCGCTGTGAGTTCGAGGCCAGCCTGGTGTACAAAGCGAGTCCAGGACAGCCAAGATTACATAGAGAAACGCTGTCTCAAAAAACCAAAAACCAAACCCCAAACCCAAACCAAAAAAACAAAAACAAAAACAAAAAAAACCTAAATACCACCACCATCCCAGGCATCACTTGGCATTTGAACTGACCTCCCACAATGCTTTGGGCTCAGAGCCGTAAACAAGTAAGAAAGGTTCAGCCTTACATGCTGGCTGGCTTTCTAAAGAATGCACTCAGGCGAACCAAGTTCTGCCACACCTGCAACTTGGCTTCAGGCCAGCTCCTTGCCACTGTCTTTAACAGATGAAGCACTACCTGCCTTGTGACAGCCATAGTCACACTCATCACCAGTGGCAGGAACAGAGGAAGCCCTAGCAGAATTGCGGGCACAACGTAAGCAGCATAAAATAGTGGCTGGACCCCTGCAGTGAGTAGACGATTCAGGTTCCGGCTATATGACTGTGTTGACTGTGTGGCCTCAGGCAAGTTCACAGACTTCTCTGTGCCGGTTTCCTTCCAAGTAAAATGAGGTTATCACAGACTCTTTGTCCCTGGGGCTTTTGGGAGGGTTGGCTACAACACAGTCAACACTCAACACACACTCACTGCTCTTACGATGCGATGCGTGTGGCAGTGACTATTAACTGACAGCTAAAGGGCCTATATCTCCCACTGGGAAGTGTTGGAGGAGCAGGTGAGGGAGCTGGGTGGATGGGAGGGTTTCCAGGCAGAAAGGATGACTCACGTGGTTTGGGGTTCTTCATTCTATAGGGTGGATGTTGGCCTCCCCTGCAGGAGAGTCTGTCGTTTCTTAGGTTTTAATTCAAGATATGCCAAAGCTAGGACTGGAAGTCAGCCTGTCTGAGTCCAAAGTCCAAGGCCTCAGCATTCTGATACGCCACCTTTCTACTGCATTCTTCCTTCCTTCCTTCTTGCCTTTTTTTTTTTTTAATAAAAATGGGGACTGAGTCTCATTATGTAGCCTGGCTGGCTTGGAACTCATAGAAATCCACCCGCCATTGCCTCCTTTAATTGTGGGATTAAAGGCATGCATGACACTTTTTTTTTTTTTAATGGTTTTTCGAGACAGGGTTTCTCTGTGTAGCCTTGGCCATCCTGGACTCACTTTGTAGACCAGGCTGGCCTCGAACTCACAGCGATCCGCCTGCCTCTGCCTCCCGAGTGCTGGGATTAAAGGCGTGTGCCACCACGCCCGGCTCGACACTTTTTTTCTTTTTCGTTGTTTTGTTTTGTTTTTTGAGGCAGGGTTTCCTCTGTGTAGCCTTGGCTGTCCTGGACTCTCTTTGTAGACCAGGCTGGCCTCGAACTCACAGCAATCTGCCTGCCTCTGCCTCCCAAGTGTTGGGATTAAAGGTTCGTCACCACGTCTGGCCCCGACATTTTTTTCTTAACGACAGGCCTCTGTTGAGACCCGGCTTCCAAATTTCTCTCCTGGCCCCCAGGGATAAGATGCATCTCCCGCATCCACAGAGTTGCCCTGGCACACAGTCTGACTGACCTGAGGCTGCTTTGTAAAGCGCAGCCTCCAGGATTCTGTCCTAGGTCTGCTGGACCAGGATTTTTGCAACGGGAGAGCAAGGTGGGTGGGGAGGGTGCAGGCAGAGAGCTATTAACAAGACTGAGAGAAAGCACCCAGATATGTCTGGTATTCAGTTCCCAGGACTGGGGACCATCAACCAACTCTAGCTCTTTCTGGTGACAGAGACAGAAACTGAGGCACTGAAGGAGAGGGCCCGACATGTCTGAGATCAAATGTGAAGCTGAGATGGATTCCAGGTCTCCCGATTTTCATGTAAGGCACTGTGTCAACCACCCACCCACCATCCAAGAGTGCAGCCGTGGCCCCACGAGGGAGGTGGAAACGACAGGCTCCCATGGGAAGAAGATTAAAGTGCAAATAAATCACGCCACCTCAGCTTTGAAACAGACCCAACTCAGCTTAGGAGCTTTCTAGGTGGGATGGAATCGGCGAGGAGGGTCTATAGAGACTTTCAGGACTCTAATATATGTGTTACTCAGCCTCCCCGGTCGGATGGAATTAAAATGAAAACAATCCTTCCATCTTCCCTGTGTCTCCCTGCCCAGCGCCTCCTTTGGCCCACAGGGTGACAAAGGCGCTCACATATGATGCCGAGAGGACACTGGCTGGGGAAGCCGTGATGCCGGCGACGTGGCGAGGAGCATGGTATACCATTTACCCTCATGCCTCAGGCCCCTTGTCCCCAAAGCAGGGATGAAAACGCTGCTCGCAGCCACCCACTGAAGGCTAGTCTCTGTATGTGGGTCACTGTTGCAAGCCTCATTGTGGCTGAATGCATTTGCTCCTCCTAAGTGCCAGGAGGCAGGTATTCCTGTCACCCCATTTTATAGATGAGGGGGAAAAAAAAATCAGCTTTTGGTGCTGGTGAGATATTCGCTGCCGGCAGCGGGAAGGACTCAGCGCAGCACGGGGCAAAGTGAAGGCTCGACACGTGTTACTCACCGTGATTATTATCGTTATTCAGAGCGAATAGCAGTCACGGTTTTTCCTGTAAATGTGTCACCTGATCTCAAACATGTCACGTCCCACTATTCGGACCCATTTCCCCAATCCGTAAAGCCAGGGTGTTAGATGAAATGACCCCTGAATCTCCTTCAGCTCAGGGTGTTATCAGTCTTGACTGTGAGGGCTACCTTAAAAAAAACACCTGTTATTGAATTTTATGTGCACCGGAGCGCATGTATGTGCACCACATGCGTGCAGCGCCTGAGAAAGGTCACAGGAGGAGTTGGGTGGCCTGGAGTGGCCACGTGGGCGCTAAGAACAGAACCTGAGTGGCCCTCCTAAGCACTGAGCCATCTCTCCAGCCCCTGCGATGGTTGACAACATTGGTCAACTCGGTACAACCTAGAATATGCTGGAATGAGTCTCAGTGAAGGATTGTCCAGATCTGGTTGGCCTGTGGGCGTCTGTGGAGACTGTCTTATGTTAATTGATGTGGGAAGAACCGCTCACAGTGGGTGGGCGGCACCATTCTCTGGATTTGGGTCTGGGAGAAAGGGAGAAAGCAAGCTGAGCACTAGCACTAGCACTAGCACGCGTTCTTGGTTTTCTGACCCTGATTATGGCTGCCGTGTGACCAGCTCCCTCAAGTTCCTGCCACTGTTACCTGCCTGCTACAATGGGCGGTACCCTGGAATTATAAATTTCTCCCGCCAAGTGTGGTGGCGCACGCCTTTAATCCCAGCACTCGGGAGGCAGAGGCAGGCGGATCACTGTGAGTTCGAGGCCAGCCTGGTCTACAAAGAGAGTCCAGGACAGCCAAGGCTACACAGAGAAACCCTGTCTCAAAAAACAAAACAAAAACAATAAGTTTCTCCCTTAAGTTGCTTCTGTCACAGCGGAAGGAAACTACGAAACCAACTAATTCAAAAAACAAAACAAAGCAAAACAAAATGAACGAGTTTTAAAAACAATTCCAGTCTTTATATGCTTCATTAGGAACGCTGAGGTTTGGCCCTAAAGCAATATAAAGCACACCCAAGGAAATAATCAGAGATGAGCGCCACGGTCTCGGCACCCACGTCATCCCACATTTGAAACAACAGGAATCCATCACACAAATCCCTGTACAGCAGCTCAACAGGCACCTGGGCAGTCCGCCATCCCAGAAGTATGCTTTGAGGAAGTAATCCCCTGTCAGCGCCACGGGGGAGGCACAGCAAGAAGGGGAACCCAAACCACTGAGACCCAAAACCTTGTGAACAACGCAGTGCCAGATCTTACAATATTAGAAAAAGACAAGGCAGACCGAGACACGAACGCAGAGGCTCTTCAACTGAAACCCAAAGCTTCTGGACCAGACAGATGGCTCAGTGGTTAAGAGCACACACGCCTTATGTTGGACCGAGGTTCAGATCCCAGCACCCTCATGGTGGCTCACAACCATGCCCAGCTTACAAATCTTAAAAAACAATAAACAAGCCCCATGTCTCCTAACTGGAAGTGTGCCCCCTTTTAACTCTGCATTTAAGATATGTCTCCAGCCAGGTATGGCGGCGCACGCCTTCAACCCTAGCACTTTGGAGGCAGAGGCAGGCAGATCGCTGTGAGTTCAACGCCAGCCTGGCCTACAAAGTGAGTCCAGGACATCTAAGGCTACGCAGAGAAACACTGTCTTGGAAAAAAAAAAAGAAAGATATGTCTCTAGCTGGGCGGTGGTGGCACATGCCTTTAATCCCAGCACTCAGGAGGCAGAGGCAGGCAGGTTGCTGTGAGTTCGAGACTAGCCTGGTCTACAACGTGAGTCCAGGACAGCCAGTCTACACAGAGAAACCCTGTCTTGAAAAACAAAACAAAACAAAAGGAAAAAAAAGGAAAGAAAGGAAAAAGAAAAAAGAAAAACTACAAAATCCCCAAAGGAAAGTAAAGTGCTTGCCTTGTAGGAGAAGGAGCCCTCGCTGCTCTGGCTCGCGGAGGTGGCGCTGCTGGTGGGTGGGAGCGGCTGCAGCTGCAGGCCCGCGCCGTGGGCTCCGTCCATGGCTGTCTAGTGGGACATCCTGCCCGGCCTGGCTGGGGGCTGGAGCTGCTGCTCCTAAGCAGGGGATGAACTGGAAGCCATCTCTCCCAGCATTCACCTTGGTCCAGCAGCCGCCTAGCTCTCTTCTTCCGTCAAACGAGTTCTCTGGGCTCTTTTGGTTGATTTACAGCCTTTGCTGCAGCTCTTATGTCTTCTCCCAAGAGGACAGATGAGGGCGTGTCTTCCGACTCTGGCCAAGCTTCTGAGTGGTGGAAGAGGACATAAAAAATGCATGTGCGTGAGACACAGCACCCAACTTCACTGCCTGAGAAAGCTCTACCCACAAAGGATGACTGGCCATGCAAAAGGAGACCATGAAGGCATGGTTATCGGGCTTCTGAGCCCCTTAATAAAGAGATCTTCCTTAAAAAGCTTTACCCTGGCCCTTAGACATCCCATTTCCTCTCCTCCTCCACTTCCTTCCTTCAATTACATCCTAATTTAAACGCCTGAGGACAAGAAAGATGACCACCCAGATCCGCCTCTCCAGGTCTCCCAAAGCAATCAACCAACAGATCCCACAGGCACCAAACAGGAACCATCAGGAGGTTGGCAGTCCAGGCTTGCAATCCCAGCACTCAGGGGGCTGAGGCGGGACCACAGCACCAAACCAACAGCAACAACAATAGAAACCGAACCAAACACCAATTCATGGCATTTTCAACTTAGGAAGGAAAGAATGAGAAGAAAATCCTGGCATGAGGGAGGGGTACTGTCCTGGGAAGTGAGACCCAATGCACCAGGTCAGGCTGGCTCGGGTGACTCAGCGGCTCATCAGTAAAGTGTGGACAGTGATAATGGCTTCCTGTAGAAAGGGATGACAATCACCCTGTTAGCCTCACTGGACTGGTGCTTTCAGTGTTTCTCAAACTTTCCCCCCAAACAAAGAAGAGAAAAAAATCTGTACTAAGAGTTCATGGTTGAAACCCTATCGCCTCATTAAAAGGTTCTGTGAAGTCTTTCTATGCTAAAAAGAAAAAAAGAAAGAGAAAAAAAAAAAATTAAACATACAAAACAAAACAAAAACCCAGTCCAAGGCACCAAACAAAAATCCTATATATTACATATGTTATGTAACATTATATATGTTATAATCATTAATGTATTATTGTCCCGTGTGGAGTTTGTGGGAGTCCGTTCTCTCCTCCCACAGTGGGTTTCAGGGATTGAACTCAGGACATCAGGCTTGCTTGACAAGTCTTTTCACCTGCTGAGGCCCTTAAGATGTTTTAGACTGCTTCTGATCTGCCACGTGCTTAGTTTCTAACATCCGTTTGTGTGTGTGTGTGTGTGTGTGTGTGTGTGTGTGTGTGTGTGTGTGTGCATGTGGGTGTACATATGCACCCGTGGCACAGTGCACTGCAGAGGTCAGAAGACAGCTCTGTGAAGCCAGTTGTTTCCATCCTACACGTTGGTCCTGGGGATCGAACTCAACTCATCAAGCTTAGCAGCCAGTACCTGGTCCCACTAAGCCGCCTTGCAGGCCCCCTCCCCAATTTAATCCTGTAGTTTATTCATACATACATGTTCTTATCTCTCCAGCATCCACCCAAGAAAGAGTTGAGGGCTTGGCGGGGGCCCAGGTTTCAAAAATTGCGTAGCCAATAGTTTCTGATTCCTTTCTGCCCCATGTTCCTGACCCAGGAATGTCAATAGCATGCAATGATCTCTCAGGGGCAACCCCATGCCAAATGCAGGCTTAGTACAGGGCAGCCATGAAGACCTCTCTGGCCAGGTGGCCCCTCGTCGAAGGCCTTGAAGTCATTGCTGCTGCCTTCAGTTGAGACCGTGTTCCTGCCTAAGACATCCTCATGTGGTATCTTTGACTTATACCCTATGTTTCTTACCTGTAAGACTGTACGGATATGGGATTGCTTGGGAATCATAATTTTCTGGGAAGACTAGGAGGGCATAATTACTCTTAAATTAAACTGCCTGTGTGTGAAGGCAATGCTGTGTTAAAAAAAAAGGAGGGCCGTTTAGGGTTCCTTCTACCTGCGAGAGACTTAGGGCTGCAAACAGTCTGGAGTTGAAGGGGCCCTGGACTGAAGACACCTGTCAGGTCTCCTGCTTCCCCTGGAAACCCAGCTCAGAGCCTGGTAAGGTGGCTTGCGTATACACCGACTCCTGACTAAATGTAAAGGCCCCGGTACACTGGTAAAAAAAAAAAAAAAGGAAAAAAAAGCCTTACTCAGGACTCAGGACCACAAACAGATAAACCCAGGCCCACCCACAGGATGTCAGAAAAAGCAAACAGGCCTTGGGGACTAGCTAGGGAGGACGGCAGGAATTTGGGCAGTGTAACCTTCTCTAAGCCAGTTGGTTCTGTCTCTGTTTCTCTCTCTCTCTCTCTCTCTCTCTCTCTCTCTCTCTCTCTCTCTCTCTCTCTCTCTCTCTCTCTCTCTCTCTCTCTCTCTCTGTGTGTGTGTGTGTTGAGTTCACTAGCTACTTAAACAGCAGCTTCAGCTTCCCTCTCTACCTGGGGAACCCCCAGAGCTCTGAATGCACAAAGACAGGGAGAGAGGAAGGCTCCCCCACCCACAAGCCTTCGTGGACTCTGTAAGTCGCACTCCCTTATAAGGCTCACACTTTGGCCTGGTGACGGTGTTTTGTTGGTCTCAAAACACTTTTCCAGGACTGACATATGTCCAAGAGGCACACAGCCAACTCTGTGTTGACAGTCACAATCACAGCTCATGGTCACTGACCCGAGTGGGGAAAGAGAATTCACAAAGTGCCTGCTTTCACGCCAATCCCAGGGCCTCATCTAAATGATTAATCCCACTGAGCAAGTTTTCCAGCTGGTCATCAAATTGGCTGTAACCGAAAACAAGAAGGGTGTGTGGGTGCATGGAGGTCTTGTCACCACCTGACGATTCAGTTTGACTAGAAAATGTCGGTTCCGTGCCAAGCTTTCCCTTCGCGATGCTTTTGGGCACTGAAGGGTGACGTTCTCCGGGCCTTTCCCAATGAGCCGGGCATTCGATCGCCAGGGGAGACACATCTCTCTTCCAGTAACGAGCACACGGCTCCCTTCATCCACCTGCTAGCTGCACCAGCTATTTCTAGCATGCTGGAGCCGGCAGTGTCATCCACTTCCTCATCTGGTAACGCCCAGCATCACCTGCATTAAGGCAAACCCGTGCCCACCCTCCTTGAAAATATGGAAAAAAAAAAAAAAAAAAAAAAAAAAAAGAGGACCCAAACTGACAAGGCTGGCAACAGCAAAGGGGACTGCACTTACACCAGAGGGTGGTTAGATAGCTAAAAACGCGTTGCTTTTCCAGAAACAGCAAGCCTGAATTCCCCCTTCCCCTCAGTCTTGATCATGACTCACCCGTGGCGTTCCTTTTAGATCCACCTATGCCAGGTTCTGGAGAAGCGACCGGGACACTCTGTGCCACCCCTAGGAACAGCCTCCTGGATCCCTTCCCAGCTCCGAGTTGCCGGAGGGTGGGGGGGCTGTAGTGTTTTGCTTTCAAGGGTCGCGACTTGATTTGTTACCCTGTCTGCCAGTCCCAAGCTGGCGCAGGCGAGTGGCTGTTGGGAGGGGATGGGCGGGACATCCTGAGAAAATTGGCTGCGCTGCCAAGCTCGCTTGAAGCGTAGGGGCGAGACCTGGCACTCACCTGGAGGAGTTCCCTCTAGCGGCCAAAGGAAGAAGTCCGGGCTGCTTTGGTCCCCAGGTTATGGCTGCTCACCTTCACCTGCCCGACAGGTGGGTTGGGCTTGAGCAGCCCGCCAGGTGTCCCCGCAGACTGCGCTAACAGTCATAGAAGGTCCCGGGCGGTGCCCCTGCTGCTTCCATTTGGTAGCTTCAACATCGACACCCAGCAGAGTCCTGACGTGTTTAGGGGACCATGCGTAGTACCCCTTCTTTCCAGCGCCTGCGTCCCACCTGTTGGCTCTCTTGCGTCCTGAATCTCACAGCACGCCTTCAGCTCAGCAGCCCCGGAAGGCTGTCAATCATCCTACTCCCCGGCTGCTGTTTCCCAGCTGTGACCATGAAACTGCGCTTGGAGCGTCCAGCGCGCACATTTTCCTGCACACACCATTCAGTTCAGAGCCCACAGCAACCTCTGGGGGAGATGTTGAGACCACACACGTTTGAGGAGGAAATGACATTGAGGTGACCTCAGCGACGCAAATGGGCTCTCCGTGTGGGCCGGTAGAGCGGGGAGGGGGCGTTCAAGAGAGGATGGAGCTGTCATATTGTGTTATGGAAGATGCCCAAATACCAGCTGGGCTGGTGCGAGATTTTTTTTCTTCTTCTTGAGGCGTGGGTGGCAAGAGCTGTGATCAGAGGAATGCGCCGAAGACAGTTATAATAGAGGCGTCTCCCATAAATTTAAAGGAGCCACTGGTGGGTTGAAGCAGGACTGTGAAGGGGCGTTGTGACCGCGGCGAAACGGGGAAGGGGTAAAGAGCTCTTAGAATACTTGCACGGTTGCCCTTGCGGAACTGTGTCATCAGTCTTTTCTCACACCCAGGGCGTGGATGGATAGAAATGCTCAGGTTTATTCCTTGGGTAGGATTTTCTGAGTGAGCAAAATTCCTAGGCTTTTGGGTTGCCCTATGAATTTTAAGAAGTCACCAAAACAAACAAAAAACAAGACCACAAAACCAAGCCCCAGAAACAAAAACCTTAAGAGTTCCCTGCCACAGGTCCTGGCATAGTCAGCCCGAACCTCCAAAATTCTGGTAGCTTCTTGGCTAATGATTGGTCAACAGCTTTTCACGTTAAAGAAACAGAGAACACCATTGGCTACAGTTAGCTTACTGCCTGCCACTGGACTCTGGGATGTTAGGCCAGTGGTTGCCATAGCGACAGGGTGCGGCTGAGAGGCTAGATTGACTAGGTAGGAGCCATCTCCTGTTAAGGGACCGGTCCTTGAGGTCGTGAGGGCGAGTCAGCGCACTCCATGGGACACCCACTGAGACCTCCGGACTCCGGGTGCGTGCGGAAAATCTGTGCCCAGTTAGGTGGTGTCTCGCGAGTCAGACAGTGCCGTTTGGGGCAGCGGTGGGGTCAGTGTATGCACAGTGTACTCATCTGAAAAGTGGACCCTGTGAGCGAGTTGGCCATCTGATGCCCGCTACCTCAGTCTTTGAGGGGACACCGGTACAGGGTAACGGATGGCCTTCCAAGAGCTGAGCTCTGGTAGTGCCCCTCGAGCACATCCGGTCTTCCTCAGCAAGTCTGGGCCTCATCTTGGCCATCTATAAAATGAAAGGCTGAGACTGAAGTCTCGGGGCCACGAACCAGCTGCTACAGTTCCATCCAGGCCTCCGACACACTCTCTCTCACCAAACAAAAGCCGGGAGGTGATGGCTCACGCCTTGGGCTGGCGGATCTCTGTGAGTTCCAGGCCAGGCTGGTCTACAAAGTGAGTCCAGGACAGCCAAGGCTACACAGAGAAACCCTGTCTCGTAAAACCAAAACAAAAAACCCTAATGGATCGGTCCTCTGAGGCTTTGAAAAGCCTTTTGGGGCCTGTGTGCCTCCCACTTCCCTCTAGGAGGGATGTTCCAAGTGGGAGGAAATCATGGTAGATTCTAGGCCATGGCCACCTGTCATGACCCACCAAGTGCAGGAGGCTCACCTGGCAGCAGATGGGCACCTGTCCAGAGCTAGGCCATACCTGTTCTCTACCAACTGCATGGGCAGTCCACAGAACACTGGAAGGTTAACATTTGTTGCCTTTTGGTGGTAGAATAATGCATTGTTTGACATTTTTATAATTGCTTAAATTTTTGAAAAATATAATAATTTGCGTGAGAAATCTAATTTTAAAAACCCTCTTGCAATTTTGTTTTTGTTTTTCCAAGATAGGATTACTATGTGTAGCCTTGGCTGTCCCTGGACTCGCTTTGTAGACCAGGCTGGCTTGTAATTTTTTTTTTTTTTTTTTTTTTTTTTTTTAAAGACAGGGTCTCATTATGTAGTCCTGGCTAGCCTAGAGTGCTCTATGTAGACCAGGCTGGCCTCAGACTCACAGAGATCC
This sequence comes from Acomys russatus, assembly GCF_903995435.1. Taxonomy (NCBI): domain Eukaryota; kingdom Metazoa; phylum Chordata; class Mammalia; order Rodentia; family Muridae; genus Acomys; species Acomys russatus. Next base: position 29,582,379 of record NC_067165.1, read on the forward strand.
ACCGCCTCTGCTTCCGGAGTGCTGGCATTAAATGACTAAGCCACCACTGCACAATTCCTTGGTTGTCAGTTTTTAAATTATTTTTTATTTATCTCATGTCTGTGAATATCCTATCTGTATGTAAGCATGTCTGTACGTCCTGTACATGCCCGGTGCCTGTGGAGGTCACAAGAGGTATCGGCTCTCCTAGGACCGGAATTACAGATGGTTGTGAGCCTCCATGTGAATGCTTGGAACCGAACCCAGGACCTCTGGAAAAACAGCCAGTGCTCTTTACCACTGGGCCATCTCTCCAGCACTGTCGTTTTTTGAGATAGGGACTTGACATACAGCCTGAGCTGGCCTAGAACTTAGTGTGTAGTCAGGCTGGCTTTGAACTTCTGATCCTGTTGCCTCGTTTTACTTCTTGGGTGCTCTGACTACAGTATTGCCACTGCTGATCCAGCCGGGCCTTTGCGCTTGCTTGGTGGCATTCTGCCACAGGAGCCATATTGCCAGCACTCTGACACAGCAGCTTCATTAAAGGTGGGGCTGAAAACAAAAACAAAAAATGGTTCCTCCTAAAACAGCGAGGTCGCCCTGTGGTGTGGCAAGTGAACACTGGCTGCTTTTAGAGACACTGAAAGACACTGTTCTCTGGCCGCTATTGAATTGCTTTGAAATATCTTAATGTTTTAAAGCTGTCGTTCCCCATTAAATCTTCAAATCTCAGATTATCAGAAAAGGCTACAAGTGCTGCTGTGGAGATGAATCCGGCAAGGAACTCACGTTGAGGAAGCAGGGGCTGGCTAGATGGACATAAGATTATTTACTCAATTTAGAGATGGTTTAAGTTCCTTGCAGGGAAGAGGGGGGTGGGTAAAGGGTGGGAGGTGGGGGGGGGGGAAGTAAACTGTATCCTGAGTCTGCTCATGAAAAATTTACTGCTTTGGAGATGAAACGGTGTTCATGCGATTGACAACTAAAAACGGAACAAAACAAAACAAACCACAAAAAACAAACCAGCCCCAGCTACACAGATTAGGAAACTCTTTATGAATCAGGCAGCAGGTGGCACAATAATGTAGCCCCTGAGCTATGTTACCCTCAAGTAGTGAGCTCGGGAGTAGCTTCCAGGCTGTTCTGCAGGCAGGAGGGGAGTGGAAACAAACTCTAGTTTCCCTGATAGAAGTGCCTTAGAGATTGAATCTTGGGTGGCCCCCAAAGCCTGTTTGTTGAGAACTTGGACCCTAGCCTTTGGGGTGTGTGTGTGTGTGTGTGTGTGTGTGTGTGTGTGTGTGTGTGTAACCTTTCAAAGGTAGGGCCTAGTGGAAGCAAGTCAGGTCCCTGGGCCTGTTCTTTTGAAGGAGATCTGGGGATCCAGCCCTCCCTGTTTTTTCTTTGCTTTCTGGCTGCTGTGCTGTGAGGAGGCCCTTCCCACTATGTCGAGCTCCTGGTCTGACACTGCTGAGCAGCAGGACCCGTGACTAGAGACTGAAACCCTTGAAGCCACGAGCCAGCACAAGTCTTTGGTATTTTTTTCCAGTGATAGAAGGCCACCTACCATAAGGACATGGGGGTCCGAGTTCAGGGAAGCCAGAGAGTCCAGACTGTGGTCTAAAGTACCCGAGGAGAGAGTTGCATAGAAAAACAGTTGACAATCTGAAGAGATCTCTTTGAGCCCTGGCTGAAGAACAAACAACCAGAACAACCCAACAAGGAACAGGAGGCGAACATTTCCCGGAGCCATGGAACTGACGACATTTCATGTTCCTGTAAGCCAGAATGGAGGGTCACCGTGTTAGACAGCACCGTCCCTAGTGACCGAGGCTGTGGCTCAGCTGGCAGAGTACCCGCATGAATGAACCCCTGAATTTGATTCCCAGCACCCCATATCCAAGGGGCGTGGATGGTGGTGTATCCGGGTAATCCATCAGGCAGGAGGTGGTGGCAGAAGGATCAGAAGTTCAAGGTCATCCTTAGCTATGGAGTGAGTTTGCCAGCCTGGATACAAGGAGACGCTGTTAGAAGAAAATAAAGTATGGCACCTCAGTAGCGCAAGTAAATTCCTTCCAGAATCAAAGGTGTTCTGAATCAAATCTGAAGGCTTGGAGGTCGGGGGAGGTGGGGTGGGAGGGCAAAGGAATCTGCAAGGTACTAAAAATAAGCCAGGAAAAAGAAAGAAAGAAAGAAAGAAAGAAAGAAAGAAAGAAAGAAAGAAAGAAAATGGAAATTTCACCCTCTCTAGCACCCAGTACAAAGCTTCAGGGAAATGGACTGTAGCCAGGAGAGCAGTCCCAGCAACGACAGAGCCAGCAAAAGGAACGCTCAGAGCAGCCATTAGAAGCCAGACAAAACTGCTGCAGGAAGTGAAGAAGCACACAGTCACCATGAGGCTGGACAAGGAAGGTCTTTTTACAAGCAGAAAGAAAGAAAAAAGATACTCCCGGTGTGTGTGTGTATGGGTTAGTTTTCCCTGCTGATAAAAGAATTAAAAGGGCGGTGGTGGCGCACGCCTTAATCCCAGCACTCGGGAGGCAGAGGCAGGCGGACCTCTGTGAGTTCGAGGCCAGCCTGGTCTACAAAGTGAGTCCAGGATAGCCAAGGCTATACAGAGAAACCCTGTCTCGAAAAAACAAAAAGGCGTGTTCCCAGGAGTCTTGGGGCATCCCAGCAGAGCCTCATACGATGCTGGAGTACTCGGGGTCCCTTCTTGGGATTCTTGGTTCCCTAACAAAAGAATTGAGGAAGGAACACAGACAGAAGCTCGGGGACAAAGAACTGACTCAGACCGGAGCTGAGGGCGATGTGTTAGTCTGAAATAAGAAGCCCAGGGCCGGAGAGCTGTGAAACCTAACCCTGACCGCTGGCGGGAAGGCAGGAGGATGGAGGAGAGCAGCCGGCACGGAGGTCAGCTACACCACAAGGACAGACTCTTTAGAAAAAGAGTAAGGAAGCTCAAAGCATTGGGGAGTTTAAAAGCATCCTTGGGCTCTGGCCAGCATCTGAAAGAAAGAGAATAGGTCAGTCCAGCAGAACCGGCAGCTGGTAAGACTGCACTGGGGCCAGAGAGCCGGGTGGGATGGTGGTGGTGGGGTGGGGGGAGGTTCACAGAGGAGACCAGATCAGTGAGTTTGAAGCTGGACCAATCTGGGCTGTCTGAAGGAGTGGAGAGATTAAACCAGGTTAAGCTTCAAAGACAGGCTTTTGGCGACTTTTAGGAGAACACCAGGGTACCTAACACGCGCACAGCTGTCACCCCGGAAAAGGAGAGAGCACAAAAAACTATGTGAAAAAGGAATGCAAAATGTTTTTAGAATCCGATGGAAGCCACAAACCTACAGATTCAGGAAATGCAGCCAATACCAAACATTACAGAATCCTGAAGAAAACATGGCAAAGCATCAACAAAATTAGATGAACCACTGGGCGTGGTGGCGCATGCCTTTAATCCCAGCACTCAGAGGTCCTGAGTTCAATTCCCAGCAACCACAGGGTGGCTCACAACCATCTATAATGTTATCTGATGCCCTCTTCTGCAGATAAAGCACTCATATGCAATAAATACAATAAATAAATCTTTTAAAAAGAAATAAATTCGTTTTGTGAAACAAAAATCAAAGACATTTTAAAAAATAGAAGAAAACTACCATTAGCAGTCATGTACATAGATGTAGCACTAATTATAGAAATTCTAGATCAGAACATTTTGACTAGTGTAAATCAGTTTATACAGCCACAAAGAGTAATGACAAGGTCAGCTCTACAAACAATGACAAAGTGTTCTACAGAATTCAAAACCTGGTACTATATAGAAAAAAGTTGTAGGAAATTAGGATTAAAACTGAAAAATATTTCTATTTAAAAAAGAAAAGCTGGGGCTGGAGAGATGGCTCAGTGGTTAAGAGCACCGCTTGCTCTTCCAAAGGTCCTGAGTTCAATTCCCAGCAACCACATGGTGGCTCACAACCATCTGTAATGTGATAGGGCGCCCTCTTCTTGCTTGCAGGAGTACATGCAAGCAGAGCACTGTATACATAATAATAAATAAATATATCTTTAAAAAAAAAAAAAAAAAAGAAAAGAAAAGCTGCCGGGCATGGTGGTGCACGCTGTTAATCCCAGCACTCGAGAGGTAGAGGTAGGCGGATCTCTGTGAGTTTGAGGCCAGCCTGGTTTATAGAGTGAGTCCAAGACAGCCAAGGATACACAGAGAAACACTGTCTGGAAAACAAAACCAAGACAAACAAACGAAAGAAAGAAAGAAAGAAAGAAAGAAAGAAAGAAAGAAAGAAAAGAAAAGCTTCCTAGAGCCAAATGTGGTGGCGCACACCTTCATTCCAAGCGCTTAGGAGGCTGAGGCAGGAGAATCACAAGTTCTAGGCCAGCCTGGGCTAGTAGTATATAAGGAGACCTTGTCTCAAACAAACAAACAAACAAACAAACAAACAAGTAAAAAACCAAAATCAAACAAAACTTTTAACCAACATCATACTTAATGCAGAAAAACTCTATATAACCCTACTCAAGCCAGTATTAAAATAAATGTCTCCTTTCACCAGTTACATTCAGGGTGGTCTGGGTGCCCCAAACATTGCAGTGTTATAAGGGAAAAAAGTAACAGCCCTACATTAGAAAGGGAAGGAATCACCCCATTCTTCACATATGGATGGCTATATGTATTAAATTTCCTAATCTGTAAAGAAGCCTTCAGAACGAAAAAAGGAGGCTAAGTCAGAGGCCACAAGATCAATATGGAAAAATATCACCAGAAACAGAGAACTCCGAAATGAGCATTTTGTGGGGATATAGCTGGGGGCAGAGTGCTTACCTGGCATCACCCAAGGCCCCGGCTTCAATCTCCAGCACTGTAAACCAAAAAACAAATAAAAAGGGTCTTGTGTCAAGACTTTTAAAGGATTCCATCTTCGTGACACAGAAATACGACACCCCTAGGGTTCTACTTAAGAAAATCTCTGTTGGGGTGGGGAGATGGCTCCCAAGGCAAGGCACCATGGGGGCCCGGATCAGGGTGCCCAGAACCCACAAAAAGCTGGACACAGTAAGCAAGGTGGGAGGCGAGGACTGTTCTCTGACCTTCACATGTGCACTGTGGTGCCACGCACGCCCCTCTCTCACAGGGGTTCACAAAAATAAGCAATAGCTATACATCTGTAAGTACAAACACCGCCGAGAAGTTTAGCTCTATCAAAATAAATGGACACCCGCCATATTAGTGGATAATAATACTCAACGAGGCTAAGATATTCTCACTGAATTTTTGATGCAATGCCAATCAAGTTCTAGGAAGAATATTTTTTTTTTTTAACGAGCAGCCTTTTTCTTTTTAGCTGTGTGTGTGTGTGTGTGTGTGTGTGTGTGTGTGTGTGTGTGTGTATGCATATACAGTGCAGGTGCCTATGGAGGCCATAAATAGGCATCCGATGTGCTGAAGCTGTAGTTCCACACAGCAATGCATGCTGTTAATCCCTGAGCTGTCTCTCCAGCTCCCCCCCCCCCCCCGCCCGCCCACCTCCCCGGGGAAGATTGTGTTGGTAGCACTTGATCTGCTGGTGGTAGCATTTGTGTAGCATTATAGAAAGGTAGCTATTGTGACAGGAAGCACAAATTGACAGAGGCCAGGTCCAGAGGGAAATGACTACAAAAGCACAGGGCAGCTTTGTGGGGTATGGATAACCTTAATATCTTGGTCGTGGTGGTATACAACGCAACTGCACACATTGTCAAAACTTAGACTCATTTTTACTTTACCACTGATGAATTTTACGGTATATAAGTTATATCTTGGCCACACCAAATTAATAATGAAAATAAGATCTAAAGTCCCAGAAGCTGTATGCAGCAGTGATGGTGACCTTGGGTGGCTTTCCTTAATTCTGTGTCCTTGGAACCTGGGGCGACCCAGCAGTTGGTGGGTGTCAACTTCTGCCCCACAAGATCTCTCAACCCAACCCATCGTAAGCACAGAGCTGCTCTGGTATAAAACGGCCCCTGCAAATGCTGTATCTTCTTTCAGGTGTTTAGAAGAATGCGAGGCTGAGGCTTCCCTCAGAGAGACGGAACATGTCCCATATCGTGGCTAACCCAGATGAAGACCCTGGCAAACTTAAAAAGCATGGCGACAAAGTACAGAAAGGTCTAGTGACTCTAAATTACCACATGTCCACTCTAGTGCATGGGATTACAGTTGGAAAGATTAGTAATTCTTGGGTGCTGGCCGCAAGGCCATCCTTCAGGAGTGTACAGCACGGATTGCCTTTGCCTCCCGCTGACCCTAGAGTGTAGACAGAAAGAAAGGATGACTGGGACCGACCCTCCAACAACAACAAAACAACATGCTATTTTCATATGTCCAGCAAGAATCGTGTTCTTTAGTTTCAAATGTGTGGCAGGTCTTGCTTGCTTTGTTTCTCACAAATTAATTTCTTATCACAAGTCCCCATTCTTTTTGCTCCTGCCTCCCCCTCCCCTGAGTTTTATAGTTGAAATGTATTTCTTGTAGGCAGCATGTAGTTGGGTCTTTCATTCTTACCCAGTCTGACAGTCCCTGCCTTTTAACTGGAATGTGTAGGTCACTTACATTTAATGTGGTCATCATCATGGAAGTCTGTTGCTTTGTGACCTGCTTTCTGTCTGTCCTATTTGTTCATTGGTTCACTCCTTTGTATTGAGTATTTTAATTTTAAAACATTTATTTTTATATGTTTGGTTCTGCAAACCACGTGCATGCAGTGCTCGAAGAGAGTCCAGAAGAGGGTGCTGGACCCTCTGGAACTGGAGTTATAAACAGTTCTGAGCTGCCATGTGGGTGCTGGGAATTGAACCTGGGTCCTATGGAAGGGCAGCCTGTGCTCTTAACCTCGGAGCCATCTCTTCAGTCCCTGTTTTAAATTTTAAAAATTATACTTAGGTATCTTGTATGCGCATGCTGTGGAGCACATGTGGAAGTGACAGACCAATTTTTTGGGAGTTGGCTCTCCTTCTACCCTGGGGATCTTGGGGACTGCTCTCAGGTGGTCAGGCTGAGCCCTTGCCCACTGGGCCATTTTCGACCCTGTATTGATCCTCTGTTTTTAATTCAAAGAGGACAATTTTATTAGAGCTTAAAAAGAGAAACCCCAGAGCAGACAAGCTGTACGTCCCAGCAGCTGCCAGGAGGGAACAGAGAAGAGGAGGAGGAAGTGCCACACTGGTAATGGTGCTCAGCCATATGTCATTAGGCAGCCACACATTGGGGGTGGGGCGGGGCGCGTGTCTATAAAGAAAGAGTAAGGAAGTCCAAACTACTAATAGAAGCCTACTCTGGTTCCAGCCACATCCGAGAGAAAGAGCTAGAAAAGGAAAATTTGTATCTTTCTGAATCACAAAGGTGGGCAGACCACCGGAACCTCATTGACTGCCTATATTGAGTTCTCTTCTGTTAGTTCACTAAGACTCCTTTGGTTATTTATTCATTTTGAGACAGGGTCTCATATATTCCAGGCTGCGCCACCACACTTTGGCCTTAAACTCCATCAGTGGTAGGCAAGGGAGACCTTGGATTTCTAATCCTCCTGCCTCCACGTCCTGAGTGCCACAAGTACAGGTGTGTGACACCACACCTGGCTTTATGCGGCGCTGGGGATGGAACACCTGCCAGCCAGGCTACATTCCTTAGCCTAGGATGACTTCTCACAGCGTTTCCCCTGCAGCTGCACTGAGCAAGCGCGGGCAGCACGGCGCTCACTGATGGCTGTCTTTTTGATGTTGTTGTTTAGGTTTCACCGCTGCGTACCCAACACAATCGTCCATTCCTTACAGATACCAAACATCATTAGTCCCAGAATCAGAAAAAAAGGGATTTAACAGCCAAGCCAGGAGATTTTATCACAAAAAGGTAAATGACATTGCCTTCAAAAGTCTTTGCTCGGATTTTAGCGGCTGTGTTTCTCTATGAGCAGCAGAGGGCGGTGTCACCCAAGGAGCTGCACCATCCTCCAAGGAGGCACACTATCAGTGTGGTAAGAACCAGCCTGAGGGGCTGGAGAGATGGTTCAGTGGTTAAGAGCACTGTCTGCTCTTCCAAAGGACCCGGGTTCAATTCCCAGCACCCACATGGCAGCTCACAACTGTCTGGAACTCCAGTTCCAGGGATTCTGACGCCTTCATACCAATGCACATAGAGTAAAATTAAATAAATTTAAAAAAGAAGCAGCCTGAAATGGATAGATCGATCGATTTGCTGTGTTGGGGATTCACCCCAACACTTGGCAGATATTGTGTGCTATGTGCTTGGGAAACATAACTCGGGGTCTTGGTGTGTAGCCCCACCGGCTTTGTACTCAGGGTCTTCTTTCCTTGGTCACCTGTACATCTGAATTGAAGAAATGTGCCAGCACATTCTGTAGCCCAAATTATCTTTATTTTGAAAAGGTTAAAAATACAAAAGCTGAGCCAGCACTTGGGAGGCAGAGGCAGGTGGATTGCTGTGAGTTCGAGGCCAGCCGGGTCTACAAAGTAAGTCCAGGCTACACAGAGAAACCCTGTCTTGAAAAACAAACAAACAAACAAACAAACAAACAAAAGCTTCCAAATCCTATGTATGTGTAGTAGAAGCTAAAAACACCCTACTGTGCTCCATCAGAGGGGATTACATAAGTCCTCTAGATAACATATGGACAAACAAATCGCTTAGCAGGTAAAAGCGCCTGCCACCAAGCCTTGAACCCTAGAGCCCACTTGGTGAAGAGAGGCCAATTCTTTTCAAAGTTGTACTCTGATCTCTACATGAATGCCAGGGTATGCGCGCACACACACACAAATAGATAAATAGATAAATAAATGCAATTTAGAAATAATTCTATACCTGTGTTTTCCCCACCCAACCCCCTCTTCTCCATATCTCCAAGTCCAGAAAGTTATGAGTGTTTCCGTACATGCCTTTATTTAATTTATTCCTGAGATTCCCATTTCTTACCAGCAGGGGGCGGTAGCAGTTCACGGGCATCCCTAGCATCTTCATTTCCCTCACTCTGACATAGACACAGAAGAGGACGGTCCAGTCACCTTCTGCTGCACTCTGCTGGTGGCTGTATTATCTCTACACTTTCCCTAGATGGCAGCTGGGGGGGGGGGGGGGGGGAGGACCCAGGCTCTGAATACAGGTGAAGTGTGCCAGTGAGGAGCCTAGCTAGGCAAAGCCCTCATCCCAAAGCCCGGTTCTGCCTCTGTGAGGTGGACTGCAGAACTAGAGAGCGGTCTTCGTTCTTTTAACCTCTGATTTACCTCAGGATTCTATGAAGCCAGCATTAAGTAATATGGCACAGCTGGGCGCAGTGGTGCAAGCCTGTAATCCCAGCACTCGGGAGGCAGAGGCAGGTGGATCTCTGTGAGTTCGAGGCCAACCTGGTCTACAAAGTGAGTCCAGGACAGCCAAGGCCACACAGAGAAACTCTGTCTCAACCATAAAATAGAATAAAATAACACGACACACATACTTAAAAATCTCGGCTGGTAACTTCCTCAGGATGATATATATTTCCTCATGCTTTTTTCCTTTTTTCTCTAGTTTCTCTGTATTTTAGCTGTTGGGTTCTCCCTCACTCGCTGTCTGGGCACCTATCAATCAGCTTTAATGGTGGCGTAGGCCAGGCAGGGTGTTTGTAGCTCAGTTTCCAATAAAAGGAATAGTAGCTGTCGTGATGGATCCCTTCTATGTGTTAAAGCATTTTCAGATGGTATCATCGCTCCCTAGAACAATGCTAAAAGGAAGGGTTTAGTGTCTTCATTTAACAGAGGAGGAAACCGAGGCTTAAGGAGACTAAGTGACCCACCCTTGGTCACACAGGCCAGGGTTTGCCACATAAGAGGCTCTAAATAAATACTTGCTGAATCAACATCAAAAGAATTAGACCTCGACCCAGGCGCAGCTCACTCCAAAACCTCTCACTGTTTCCACACCGAGCCACGCCTGCTTTTGTGGTCTTCAAGGCTGTAAATTCGGTTGATGAAAGTCAGCATGCTTCTGGACCGGCCTTGGCAAAACAGACTGATCTCCTGGGGATGGGGGTGGGGGGCGGGGGAAGCGGAGAAGGGAGGCAAAAAGTGCTCCTTGCTGGGGCTCCATCCCGCAGGACAAGCTCTGAGGACTCTGTCCCAGGGGCTGGAAGTACCCTGTGACTTCCTATCACATCTCCTGCCTGCGAGCCAGCATGGCCACCAGCTAGACCCACAGGCAGCATCTCCTATGGGCAGAAACTGCTCAGAAGTTTGGTTCCAAATTTTCCAATGTGCTTGCATCCATTTGGTGGGAAAGCTTTCATCTCTGCCTTGGAAAGCATTTTTTTTTGCAAACGCGTGGCGTCTCTAGAGACCCAGCTCCCGTGTTCTCTGTCCCTTAGCTAGGAGCCTTGAGAGCAGGTGCTTGTTCTATTCGGCCATCAGTTTCTGCATCTGAAACATGAACGTTGGGCTTGTGTAATTACCGAGGGCTTAAATAATCCCCCATGACTTTAAATGAGAGAAGCATGAGAGAATAGCAAAGTAGAAGGATCCAGAGGGTCCTAGAAACCTATAAGTAGAACATTATGATAGGCAAATTTGGGCCCAGGGGTCCCGCTCAAACTAAGGCACCAGCCAAGGACAATACAGGCGGTAAACTTTAAACCCCTACCCAGATCTAGCCAATGGTCAGAGCATTCTCCACAGTTGAGTGGAGAGTGGGATAGGACTTTCTCACGTACTCTGGTGCCTCACATTTGACCATGTCCCCTGGAGGGGGAGACCTGGTGGCACTCAGAGGAAGGACAGCAGGTTGCCAAGAAGAGACTTGATACCCTATGAGCATATACAGGGGGAGGTAATCCCCCTCAGGAACAGTCATAGGGGAGGGGAAGAATGGGAAAATGAGAGGGAGGGAAGAATGGGAGGATACAAGGGATGGGATAAACATTGAGATGTAACAAGAATAAATTAATAAATTTTTTTTAAAAAAAGGAAAAAAAAAATAATCCCCCGTGTCCCCAGCACTGAGGACCCATCCTTCTGAGGTCTGTGCGTGCCGTTCTCATTCTCCTCCTGAGGGAAATGAGCATAGAGAAATAGCGCACTTGCGTGACATCACCCAGTAATTTAGTGAGGCAATGCAAGTTAACAACAGACCTGAAACCTCCCCTGCCTCGCCACCCTTCTTAAGACTGGAGCCGCACACGCCCTGTGCCGAGCCCACACCCGGTCGGTCGTCTGCTTACCTTGGAGCTGTGACCCACTTAGCCCGGCTTTAACACGGCACCCTCGGAGGCAGGCTCTCTCTCTGCTGCAGCTGGGCCTCAGGCCAGTGTACATTCCCTGTAAGAGACTCCTGGGATGCCAGTGAGATGGCTCAGGGGGCAAAGGTACCCACCGCCAGAACTGACTTCCACAGGTTGTCCTCTGAACTCTATACTCTCATGCTGTGGCACACGTGCATCTGTCCCTGTCCCCTTCCCCCTCCCCAAAAAACAAACAAACCATGGTTTCTTTGTGTAGCCCTGGCTGTCCTGTTACTAGCTCTGTAGACCAGACTAGCCTCAAACTCAAACCTGCTTCTGCCTCCTGAATGCTGGGATCAAAGGTGTGTGCCACCACTGCTATTTTTTTACATTTTATTTTAAGCAAAAGGAATCTCGCCACTGGGAGTGGGGGGCGGGGGTAGGTGGAGATGAGAGTTCTGCCTGCACAGACTTGGGTCTAAATTGGCAATTTGGATTGCTAGGAATAAACTTTATGATTTTTTTTTTAAACAAATGTGTAACTAACTTTACATTCACGAGGGAGACATGTCTCTAGGCTGCACAGTCTGATGGACATTTTCTTTCCTGCCTCTCAGCATCACTTCACCCAGTTTCCCAAGCTAAGGAGCTGTAAGGACAGACATCACCTAGCATCTCTGCATCTGTTTCTTCCTCTTCAAAACTAGGATGTTACAGTAAATTAGCTTTTCCTGGGAGTGACGAGAATTGCACATAAATGAGCACACGCTGGCAGGACAGGGACGCGGTGTCCTGTAAGTGGGCACCGCTTAAGTGGCATGATGAAGGGGCTGGAGAAAACGGCTTAGTGGTTTAGAGCACTTGTGATCCTTGTAGAAGACCTGGGTTCAACTCTCAGCATCCATATGGCGGCTCATAAAATGTAGGGTGAAATTGAGTGTGTTGGCCCACGCCTGCACTTCTAGCCCTTGGGAGGCTAAGGCAGGACAATTGGCGCTTCAAGGTCATCCTTGGTCATGTAGTGAGTTGAAAGGCCAGCCTGGGATATAGAAAACCCGCTTCAAAAACAAATTAGTTAGCTAACTAACTTGTTAGTTCCACACAGGGTCTGACAGGAATCCACCGTTCCAAACAGTCTGAAGCCAGAGGTTTTGTTTTTTGTCTTTTGTTTTTGTTTTTGTTTTTGAGACAGAGTTTCTCTGTGTAGCCTTGGCTGTCCTGGACTCTCTTTGTAGACCAGGCTGGCCTCGAACTCACAGGGATCCGCCTGCCTCTGCCTCCTGAGTGCTGGAATTAAAGGCTTGTGCCACCCCCCCCCCCCCCAGGCTTTGAAGCCAGAGTTTAAACTGTGATGAAATCATGCAAAGTTGCGGATTAAGTCAGATGGAATTTAGGATATCAGTTGGAAGCCGCAGTATGTAAGAAGCGACCCCTGGCTCTAGGCTGTGCTATCCGACTCCCCCCCCATCCTCCCACCCCCGAGAAACATGGGAAGATACCCAGGCCCAGGATCTGATATGCCAGCTCCCTCGTGACCTCTTCAGGCCCATCCCAAGGTCAGGTGGACAAGACTCACTTCCCACTCCTAGCTCACTGCCAGTCTAGTGAGCCCTCCAAGCGCTTCTCAGCCAAGTGTCACCCAAGGCGTGTGCTGGGTGGGGGAGGGGAGCACATCAGCCAACCATTGCTTGCTCAGCCCCATACCCATCGGTGGTCCTGGCTCTGCGGTGGGAAATGAACTTCTCTTCTGAATATTTGGTTTTTGCCTTCTGAGGTGTTTCATCTATGAGACCCCCTCCCCCCTTCTGGCAGCCTCCTAAGGCCCCTCTGCACCCGAATTCTCTGTACTTGTGAAGTCCCTCTGCAGAGGGCCTGGTGGTGAGAAGGTAACTTCCCCACCCTTCCCCACCTGGGCTGATTTCGTCACTGTAAATATTCCTACAGTGGCCAACTCCAATGACCACTGTCAGGATTTTAACGGCTACCTTCACAGGCCAGCTCCAGCATACTTCAGCCTCAAGAGAGAATCTTGGGACCTTCGTTGAGAGCAAATTTCATCCCCACAGACTAAACAATGACACCCCTCTGCCCGTTCGCCCTGGACTCTAGCTATTTTTCAGTCTTCAGTTGCTGGATGTCCAGTAAAGTTGACAGATTTAGCAAAGAAAAATACATATGCTTGGATAAATTTGAATTGTAGATGGACAATGAATTGTTTTTAGCCCCAAATACTCCATGGGCTCTATTTAAGCAAAACCAACTATTTGTTGTTTGTGATTCTAATTTCACTGGGTAGGTTGAGATGGAGCAGTGGGTGTATGCGGATGGACCCGGGGGCTAGAGATGTTCATCACATACCAGGGGCTGGAGAGAGCTTGCTTAGAGGTCAGAGCACTTGCTGCTTTTGCAGAGGACCCAGGTTCAATTCCTAGCATCTGCGTGGCAGTTCACAACTCTCTGTGACTCCAGTTCCAGGGGACCCAGTGCTGCCTTCTGGTTTCTGTGGGCACCAGGCACAGTGCTGTTCACATACATACAAGCAGGCGAAGTGCTCATGTACATCATCGTCAAAGTTAGTCGCCTGTAGCGCTACAGTTCCTGTGGGGCAGCTTTCCCTAGCCACAGGGACCCTGGACCCTCACCAGGATCCCAGCACCTTAGATTTATAGATAAGGAAACGGGCCCAGGCAGGTGAGTTACTCAAGATGGTGTAGCCAGCCAACTCGGAGACCAGAGTTCCCACTTCATGACCCTGGGGAAGGGGTTTTCTTGTATCCTGAACAGCCTCATCTGAGAGGCAGTGACTGGCTGTGGTTAGAAGACTCTACCATGAGACTGCCCAGGTTCAAATCCTGCCCTGCCCTTCGCCGGCTGTGCAACATTAGGCTGTCTCTCTTCGGCCCCATCTTCCCAGTTCCCCAATGAAGACTCAGTGAGCCAGCCGCTGCGAAGTCTCAGTGTGCTGTTGGGCACACTGCAGTGTCACGCTTGGGAGGCTGTGTCCTCTGTTCTCACTGCCTGCCTCAAGTGTGTGTGTGTGTGTGTGTGTGTGTGTGTGTGCCAAGATCCTACAAACATCACCTATTCCTCTCCTCCTCCTTCTTTTTAAAAAATTATTTATTATGTATACAGTGTTCTGCCTGCATATATACCCACAGGCCAGAAGAGGTCTGCATCAGATCACATTATAGATGGCTGTGAGCCACCATGTGGTTGCTGGGAATTGAACTCAGGACCTCTGGAAGAGCAATCAGTGCTCTTAACCTCTGAGCCATCTCTCCAGCCCTCCTCTCTTCTTTATAATCAACTCCAGTCACTCTGTCCTCACTCTCCAAATGGGAACATTCTGGAAGGCATCAGTGGTACTTCAGGATCTCTGCCTGAGTAAAGCAAGAGGTGCAGGAGAGTTAAGATGTATCTGGGATGACAGAGCAGAGCTAGCAAACTCTGCAACCAGGGTCCATGGGCTCAAATCCTGCGCTTACTGCTTACAGCTTACAGCCCCACACGCCTGGCTTCTGTGGTTTTAGGTGGCTTTGGTGACACACCCACTTCCAAGAGCACACACCGTGTACTCAGCATTTGGACATCAGACAAATTCATCTTCATGTGCCTCATTTGTGAACCCGGGGACAGTAATCTCTTCCTCATTGGGTGATGGTGAAAATAAGATTAGCTTTAAAAAGCTCCCAGCACCGGGCAGGACCAGGAAGCTGTCCCAACAATGAAACATCTCATTTCATGCCACTTGCTCCTTCAGCTTTTGTCAACACTGCTGTACCCTTAGTAACTAGCACCAGAAACGAGCTGGAAGCCTCTGGAAGTTTACATGGCTTGCAGCAGCAGAGCTAGCTCTGAACACAGCTTCTGCCGGCTGCTCCCTTCTTCTGCCCGAGTCTCAAGTCACCCTTGAGCCCCATGGCTCATCTCATTTTTATCTTCAAGTTCAAGATGGCCTCATTTGGAATGAAGGTTGTTTTTGTTTCATTTTGCTTTATAAACAGAAACACTCTCCAGTTTCCCTCCTTAGAGGCCTCAGGAGGAAGCTGAGTCAGGTGGGGTGTGGTTACTGTAAAATCGGTCACCCTCCCCTTACCTCAGGCTTGGCTGACCCAGTCAGTCCATGCGGGCTGACATGCACACCAGTGCAGTTCCCTAATGACGTGAAAAACAAAAATCTCTTCCAAAACAGTGTTTCCCTTAGAACTCAGGATGGCGACTTAGTGGAAAGAGCAGGGGGCTTTGGGGGACCTGACCTGGATTAGAATTCCGGCCCCTCCCATTGGTAACTGAGGTAGAGATTGGGCAAGGCAGAGAAATGCGGAGCCAGGCTGTCACCCCAGCTAATGGCGGAGCCGGCCAGCCCCGTAGGATTAGAAGGAGGCTTAGCGTTAATGGATGGAAAGCTGGTAGAGAAACGTGTTGAAGTGGCCGTGCCCAATGACACTGCATTCTTGTCCCTTTCAGGATGACATTCCGGGCCCTGGGTTCTACAACGTCATCCACCAGTCTCCAGTGTTCAATAGCGTCTCTCTCTCCAAGAGAGGAACCTGCGCTTTTCCCTCCACGGTGAGAGCCCTCAGGTGTTAACCGGGTCAGTAATTTCCTCTGCTCATTGCATAATGACACGTTGGACAGCTGGCCCTTTCTCTCCAGCGATCCCTGTTCTGATTAACACAGCAACCACTTCCTGTGATTTCAACAAAGACAGGCCTGACCCCGTGACCTTAGGCCATTTGTCTCCGTGGATGCTTGTAGTCGAGGCAGGAAGAGAAGGTAGAACATGGTTGAGCCCAAGAAGCAGGTGCCCTCCTCGGGCTCCTAGGTGTGCCAGGCTGCGACCTTCCCGGAAGTGAGTTTTAACACTTGCTTTCATGTAACTGGGTTGGTTGACCCAATGGGAACACGGATGCAACTAAAAGGAAACTAAAGGGGGACAGTTTGATGGGGAGGCAGAGGAAGAGAAGCAGCGCCTCTGCCCAAGCTGATGGCCTGAGATGGATGGCTGAGGCTCGTGGGCGCAGTAGGAGGGAGCTGACCTCTGATGTCCACACTTGAATCATGGCTTGTGCATCATTCTTCTATGAGAGAGAGAGATAGAGAGAGAGAGAGAGAGAGAGAGAGAGAGAGAGAGACAGACAGACAGACAGACAGACAGACAGACAGACAGACAGAGTCAGAGACAGACAGAGACAGAGAGACAGACAGAGAGAGAGACAAAAGAGACAGAGAGACAGAGGCAGCCAGACGGACACAGAGAGGAATAGGGAGGGGAGGGGAGAAGGAGGGAGGGAGGGAGAGTGTGTGTGTGACCAAGTACTGGGCCTGAAGGACAGGAATCCTCCTGTTCCATCCTCGGATCTTATCTTTGTTGGGGCTTCTTGCAGTCAAACATATAAAGGAAGCACCTCTGACCCTGAGCAGATGTGGGTGAAGACAGCATTCTGGTTTTTTGTTTTTTTTTTTCTTGTTGTTGTGGTGTGTGGATGCCAAGGCTGTTAAGGGAATCAAGCAAGGCTTGAGGGAAAGAGACACACCTGAGGGAGGTTGCCTGAGGTGGAACAGCAAAGGGGAAGGCAGAGCTGGAGTCTGCCATCAAGAGACACATGCAACTGCTTGTCCTCCCCCCCAAAGGTCATGACAGCCTCTTGCATAGACATATATAATGCCTGACACTAGAGCTAATCTTCTTTTTAATCTCACACAAAGGGACCGTTTAGGGCCCACCGAATGCAGCCTTCTCTTGTTGGGAGTTGGGCTGGCATTGGAGAATGTTCGGGGAGCAAACTGGCTTCGGAGCAAAGGCTCCTGGTCAAGAGAAAGACCCCCAAAGCAACCATCAGAGTGCCACATCACAAGGCACCAGCATTGGCCACAGGCCTGCAGACCTAATCCTGACTCAGCTGTAGAGCCTGAATGTGACCTCAAGCATGTCACCCTCCTCTGTGTCTCTGTCACAGTTGCCTCAGAGACTCCTGGGAGGCTCTCGGCAGTCTGCAGTGAGAAAGACTTTGAAATTGCAGAACAGTGCAAACAGGTCACTGGCTATACTGTCAGTACCTGAGTCACCCTGCAGATTTCCCAAAGCGCCTGGGTTCCCTCTGAGAACTCCTTTGCCAGACAGTGTGCTACCATTCCTTCTTGGTGTCACGAAGGGACTGGATTGGTGACAGGGTCAGGGTCCTGCCAGGCTTCACTGTCATTAACTTTCGAATGGTTCAGCTATCTATCCAAGAGAGAAGGCACAGGAAGGTCTGAATCTTAGTGGAATCTGATCAGGCCTTTCACCTCTTAAAAAAAGAAAAAAAGAAAAAAAGAAAAAAGAAAAAAGAAAGAAAGGAAGGAAGAAAAGGAAAAGGAAATATGGGACTCCTCTCACTTTGATGGCTCTCAGACTTCAGCTTTATACTTTTTATTTTAAAGAGGATGCTCTGGGGAGGGGGGTACACTGGGGGAGGGGCAGAGGTAATGCACACATGAGTGCAGGTACTACAGAGGCCAGCAGAGGGCGCCAGGCCCCCAGGAACTAGAGTTATAGGCAGCTCTAAGTTGCTTGATCCGGTGCTAGGAATAGAATCCAGGCCTTTTGGTGAAGTGCTACAATGTTTGAGCCATCCCTCCAGCCTTAGCTTTATATTTCTAAACACTTGCATTTAAAAAAAATTCTTGGGAGGGGGGCCCTAAGTGTTTGCTTGTAATATCTGACTGTAAAATCCCCCACGTGGTCGCTAGTTTCTGTCTGCCCTAGAGAAGAGACAAAGGGCCTCTCCACCACTTCCTGATCCTAAGACTCTGGGAATTCAAATCTCTCGCCTCAGAGGAAGATCACGATGGCTTAGGAGTGTGATTGGGGTGAGGCCACCCCCAAAATGTCCGTGGGCCTATAAATTCTCCGTACTTCCTGGTGGGCATCAGGGCGACAGCACGGCACCTTTTGAGACTTGTCATCTCTCGAAGTTCAAATGGTATAGCATCTCATGAAGGCACCCCAACTTTTTGTTCTAGAATCTTCTACAACCCTGACCAGGAAGCTAAATGAGGCAGGTGGGTGGGGACTTTGGTGGCCTTCCTGGGTCTCACAGTGGCGGGGATGGCTCTAAAGGAGTAAGAATGTGTCACGGAGAAGTTCTCAGGTGCCAGTGTGGGGCCCGATTGGAGACCACAGGCCTGGCAGATAAACGCAGGGTGTGGACCTGGAGAATGACACTAATCTTATCAGGATGCCCCAGGGAACTCCACATCATGGGGACGTTTGCAGAGCGCCCCCCCCCTCAACCCCACCCCCAAACATAAAAGCAATAAGTCTCTGAAGGCCAAAAAAAAAAAAAAAAAAAAAAAGGAGAGCAGGCTGGGAAAACATTTGCTGTTCCTCCAGGGCCGGGCCTCCTGACCCATTTCTCTTTTGACTGTCATGTCTGATCTTGGTCACCGGGTGGAGGCAGAATGCCTGGCCGAAGGTGTTGGCTCCTCAAGCCTGTCACCCCTTTCTGTGTCCCAGTTGCGTTTCTTCTTCTGTGAAGAGGTCCTAACATCCACTGCTCAAGAGTTGTGAAAACCAAAGGCAGCAACAAAGCCTTGGTAAACAAAACCAAATAGTGAAGGCCGCGCCTGGTGGCATAGTCTTTGTGGCTGAGAACCTCAGGGCTGGAGCCTGAGTTTGAACCTGAGTTAAAATTCACAGGAGGACAGCTCTGCTTCTGGTGAAATCGCTAGCCCCACCCCCCCCCTCCCCCCCCCCCCCCCCCCCCCCCCACCCCTGGGAGCAGGCTGCCGGTGGAGGGAAGGAAAAGTTGCTTTCAGCGTCCCTCGTCCCTCCCTACCTGTGCCTGTGTGGTTAGTGACCTCCGCTGAGTGGAGAAAACCCAGGACAGGGTTCCCAAGCTGTCACCATGAAATTATGGGAACTTTCGTGTTTTATCAGACTCTAATACCAGCCATGCTGTCATAGGGTTAGGAGATGTTATCGTGGGGTTTCTGTGGCTTTTGCCCCCAATCATTTGGCAAACACTGGTTGTGTTTGTTTTTAAACTGAAAAGAGTTTATCACGGTTTCTGGAAAGGACTAGAATTGGTTTTGTCGGAACACAAGCATTTTAGGGCTTCATGAATTTGCTCTTGTTTTTGGTAATTTCTGTTTTATTTTATTTTATTTAGACAGTGTCTCACTGTGTAGCTCAGGCTGGCCTCAAAACTCCCTGTCTTGCTATCTCTGCCTCCTGAATCCTGGACCTCAGGTGTGTGCCACCACACCTGGTGTGAAAACAGTGATTTGATAGGAATAAGGAAACGTGAGTGGGTGGCCACCTCTGAGCAGCCCTGTCCCTTTAAGCCACCCGGAGCAGCTCTCTGTAGACACTGGAGGGTGGGGGGTTGGGGTGGAAGGGAGTGGGGGGTGGGGTGGGGGGTAGTCTAGCTTCCTGCCCGAGGAGTTGCCCCACAGCTGATGAGGCAGGTGAAAGTGGCTGGGGGACAGGATGCAGTGAAAATGCACTGCTGGGAAAAATCTTTCTCTCCGGGTCCCAAACAGGGCACGGATACTTTCAGTTAGTTTACAGAAGTCAGACCAGGTCTGAACTTGCATTGAGCAGCAGCCAGCCTTCAGAGCCCGAGGGTCTGACTACCACTGTTAACTTGCTACAGTCTTGCTTCTTAGGGGGGAAAAAAAAAGTTTGTAAACTGAGCTTGGTGGCTAGTGCCCAGCATCCCAGCGTTGAGGAGGCTGAAACAGGAGGAAAGCGGCAAGTCTGAAGCTAGCCTGAGCCCTACAGTGAGCTCTAGGACAGCTTAGGTTACATGGCGAGACCCTGTCTCAACAAATAATCAGACAAGCAAGCAAGCAAGCAAGCAAACAAACAAACAGGGATGGGCTGGGGCAGGGTCCTTGTCTTCCAACCTGTCTTTCACAGTCCCTGGATCTTTGGTAATGCCGATTCTTTCCTCCCCGCCCCCTCCTGCAGTGTGCCCGGCTGGGCAGCATCAATTCTAAATATCCTGCTGCGAATGCGTACACCATCCCGTCGGACTTGGTTTCCAAGAAGGACTTCAGCAATTCCTGCTCCAGCATGTTCCAGCTGCCAAGCTTCATGAAAGTGGTCAAATCTGAAACCCCTGCCCCAAACCATTACAATGTAAGGACATCTCACGGGCCCTTGTCCAGTGTCCACGTTGAAGGGGTTGGGGGTTGTCAATGCGCAGGGAAGGGTGTGAAGTGTGGGGAAACAGCATTTTAACACAGAGGGTCATCAGCCAGTGAGCATTTGTGAGCAAGCTGGGGGTGGGGTGGGGTGACTGTGGCTCTAAGACTCTGAAGAGCAGCCAACAGCAGAGGGCAGCAGGGAGCTGCAAGAAGTGCGGGGTTCCAGGGTCTTGGTTTTCTACTCTGTCACAGCAGTATATACTTAACCACTTCAGATGCTCATAGTATTCATTTACCTTTTAAATTTGATAAAAACAAAACACTTTTTTTTTTTTTTTTTTTTGGTTTTTCGAGACAGAGTTTCTCTGTGTAGCCTTGACTGTCCTAGACTCATTTTGTAGACCAGGCTGGCCTCGAACTCACAGCGCTCCACCTGCCTCTGCCTCCCAAGCGCTGGGATTAAAGGCGTGCGCCACCACTGCCCGGCCCAACTTCTTTCTATATATGAACATTTTCCGTGTTTTTGTTTTGAGACAGAATCTCACTATGTAGCTCTGCTATATATAGTCAAGGTTGGCCTTGGACTCATAGAGATCTGACTGTCTCTGCCCCCTCAGGGTTGAGATTAAAGGTATCTTGACGTGTGTGTGTGTGTGTGTGTGTGTGTGTGTGTGTGTGTGTGTGTGTGTGCGCGCGCGCGCGCGCGTGTGTGTTAGCAGTAGTGCCCTGAGCAGAATGGCATGGGTGGGAAAGGGTGCCTGCAGGTAGCTTGGGCTCAGATCTCCACTCTGCCACTCTCTGTGCCTTGCCTGTGCTCCACCAGCCTGTTCAGGACTTGGTTTGTAGCATGAGATCTTCGTGTTCACCTGCCGGGCTTGACGAAGCCACTCAGTGGGAGAACGCTCTGAAATCAAGGCGTGGCCACATGGAAGCTGAAGGTGGCAAAAGGCTGCATTCAAAAGGCTTTGGTCCCAGACACCTTAGGCTCAATTTCCTCTTTTGAAACACGATTTCTAAGTCATGTTTATCTGTCTACAGAGCTCTTGCCCACCCTCTATGACTGGGCCAGTCAACTGTAGCGTGCTCAGAGCAGGGGCGTGCCCGCTGGCTCAGGACTTAGCAGTAGTAACTTGACAGAGACAGCTGTGTCATTTAGCAGTTTCTAGTAGCAGCGTACAGAACTAAAAAAGAGTGGGCGAGATTAACTCTTGTACTATAGCTCACTTAAGCCAGTAGACCCAAAATGTCATTGTTTTGACATTGTGTGTGCATGCACGTGCGCGCGCGCACACTCGCACACACATACACAATTATTGATGAGCTATTTCAGGAGGACCACGTTTCCAGAGATGATTGTGGCTACTGTCTTGGACTTGCTGTTCTAGAATGTTCCCCTGGGATAACCCGACTCTGATGATGACGACGTGATGATGGTAGCAGAGGTTTGCCTGGCCTGAGTCATGCAGTTCTTACATTCATTCCTAACAGATTACCAGAACGCTGTATTTAATGGATTACCTGATTCCAGTTCACAATAGAAGACGCTAAGATGTGTGTGTGTGGTGGTGGTGGGGGGTGTCAAGGTATCCTTGACTTAACTTTCCTAGCTCAGTGACTCTGGTCCTCAGCAAGAGCAGTGTGTGCTCTTAACTGTTGAAGTGTCTCTCCTGCCCTGTGCCAGCTCCCTTGTAATGTGGGTTCCCAAGGCAAATGCTGCCAAAAGCCAGGTGCAGTGTCCTCAGGGTCTTCACATTACACACACACACACACACACACACACACACACACACACACACACACACACCACACCCAGGGTCCAGGTGTTTCCTGCTTAGCTACATCTGGAGTTGCTCTCTGCGATGCTTTATAACTCAGCTTTGTTCTGTTTTTACCTGCTGAGTGTTTTCACAGTCTAATGGCCAGCTCTTCCTGTTGGACTCACGGGCATACAAAAATGCTCCCCTTTTCCACAGGTTTGCTGTCTGCGCAAAGAACAAAAGCCAGGGAACTGTTTTGTCTGCAGGAGGCTTTTCCCTGACCTGGGGAACAATGGTGCCCCATCAGGCAAGGAGCCCCAAAGCCATAATCCACTTAGCCATGCTGTGCACTGAGCAACTTGCAGGGCCTTGGTCCCAGCTTCTCCTTTGGAGTCCTTTGCTGGCGGGGGCCGCTATTATCTCTCCCTGGCCCTGCTCCTCTCCCCGTCCTGGTAATTAGCCTGCCCATCTGGCGTTTGTGTCGGAACCTCTCTGCATGCAACCTGCCATCAGGACCCTGGGAAAGGCTACATTCCTCCACCTCTGCGAGCATAGAATCAAAACGCTCACCTGCATTTCTCAAGGAACTTTTTTTTTAAACAGAGAAGTATCTGGGAGAATCAAGCCATCTCAGCCCCCAGCACATAGTTTCACTCATTCAGCAAATATTTCCGGCACTCTTGCACAGGATTTTTATTGCTTCTGTTATCTAACGAATACAGGAGACTTGACTACAAAATTGGCACTTCAAATATTTGTGATTTGTGCATGACAGAAGAATGATCTCAGTCCCCACAAAACCAACACACCTTCCTCCCCTTATCAGTTTTAGAGCTCTGAACCCATGGGACACTCTCATCTGTGTATTGCGTGGATCAGCGAAAATTCTTAACTTCTGGTCCGTCGAGAAAAGCAGAGAAGAAAGTGACTGCAGACTTGATCATAATCTTGAGCGATCTGGACTCGGGGGTGGGGGGGCACCCTACATGCTGTGTTTAGAGAGCACTGTTTGCACAGAGAGAAGAATGCAGCTGGGGACCAGGTTGGGGGGGGGCACATGAGGACTTGTCCTGGGGAAGGGTAAAAATGACAGCAAAAGAAATGAAAGCAAATTGTGGGTAATAGCATTACACCTCCTCAGCAAAAAACACCTCCTCAGGTGCAGTGGCTGCAGCTGGCCTGTGGTGCACAAGGCCCCAGCACTGAGAAAAGAAAGAAAGAAACAAACAAAGCCCCCACTTTCTCTAGATGGTTTGTGATGGCCTCCCCTGTCCCCAACAATGATCCGAAACAAATAGAGTGGGGATCGTCTGATGCACTTTACAGAGAGAAAACTCAGGCTCACAGAGATTAAACCATCAGAGCAGGGCCTTATATACAGCCTCCAGGGCCCTATGTACAGCCTCCAGGGCCCTATGTACAGCCTCCAGGGCCTTATGTACAGCCTCCAGGGCCTTATGTACAGCCTCCAGGGCCCTATGTACAGCCTCCAGGGCCTTATGTACAGCCTCCAGGGCCCTATGTACAGCCTCCAGGGCCCTATGTACAGCCTTCAGGGCCCTATGTACAGCCTCCAGGGCCCTATGTACAGCCTCCAGGGCCCTATGTACAGCCTCCAGGGCCTATGTACAGCCTTCAGGGCCCTATGTACAGCCGGGCCTTATGTACAGCCTCCAGGGGCCCTATGTACAGCCTCCAGGGCCCTATGTACAGCCTCCAGGGCCCTATGTACAGCCTCCAGGGCCCTATGTACAGCCTTCAGGGCCCTATGTACAGCCTCCAGGGCCTTATGTACAGCCTCCAGGGCCCTATGTACAGCCTCCAGGGCCCTATGTACAGCCTCCAGGGCCCTATGTACAGCCTCCAGGGCCCTATGTACAGCCTCCAGGGCCCTATGTACAGCCTCCAGGGCCCTATGTACAGCCTCCAGGGCCCTATGTACAGCCTCCAGGGCCCTATGTACAGCCTCCAGGGCCCTATGTACAGCCTCCAGGGCCCTATGTACAGCCTTCAGGGCCCTATGTACAGCCTCCAGGGCCTTATGTACAGCTCCAGGGCCCTATGTACAGCCTCCAGGCCCTATGTACAGCCTTCAGGGCCCTATGTACAGCCTCCAGGGCCCTATGTACAGCCTCCAGGGCCCTATGTTACAGCCTCCAGGGCCCTATGTACAGCCTCCAGGGCCCTATGTACAGCCTTCAGGGCCCTAATGTAACGCCTCCAGGGCCGTATGTACAGCCTCCAGGGCCTATGTACAGCCTCCAGGGCCGTAATGTACAGCCTCCAGGGCCGTATGTACAGCCTCCAGGGCCCTATGTACAGCCTCCAGGGCCCTATGTACAGCCTCCAGGGCCCTATGTACAGCCTCCAGGGCCCTATGTACAGCCTCCAGGGCCCTATGTACAGCCTCCAGGGCCGTATGTACAGCCTCCAGGGCCTTATGTACAGCCTCCAGGGCCGTATGTACAGCCTTCAGGGCCCTATGTACAGCCTCCAGGGCCGTATGTACAGCCTCCAGGGCCTTATGTACAGCCTCCAGGGCCCTATGTACAGCCTTCAGGGCCCTATGTACAGCCTCCAGGGCCTTATGTACAGCCTCCAGGGCCCTATGTACAGCCTCCAGGGCCCTATGTACAGCCTTCAGGGCCCTATGTACACCCTCCAGGGCCCTATGTACAGCCTTGGCCAGGCAGAAGAGGGGCCAGCCACCAGGGTTCCCTTTGATCTTCCTAGCCATTCTCCTCTGGCTTCACTGTGGTAAGCTTGTGTGCATGCGTGCGTGCCTGCGTGTGCGTGTGTGTATAGTGTGTGTATGCGTGTGCATGCATGCATGTGAGTACGTGTGCCTGTGAGCCTGTGTGTATGTGTGCTTGTATGAATGTGTGTGCTGTGTGTGCGCTTGTCGCAGACCACTTGAACTTGGTAGATGACAAAAGTTCATTCAGCTCAAGTCAATTCTACTTTTAAGGCCAGGGTTAAATTTGGCTCACATTTGCCACCTGTCCAGGCAGGGTGACAAGAACAGAAGGCGGGCAGGCACTGAACACCTGGGTTGTATTTTTTCCTGCCGCCACAGACCTCCATCGCCTATTGCAAACAGAAAAGCAATGTCTGTGCTCGAGCCGGGTTTCTATCGAAAACACCGAGAGGATTCTTCCCCATGGGCAGATCCGGAGGGCCAGCACCAGGTAAGGAGCTGTGTGGCTTTTTGCCTTTGCCTTTGGTTCTCTGGGCACCCAGCTCCCTACAGGGAGCCTATTTAGAAGGTTGGCATGGGGGAGGGGGTGGCGGTGAGAAAGTGCTCAATATAGGAAGGATAAGGGTCCTGGTGACTCTGCACATGTCCCCCAAGTGTTCTTTTTGGCTTGGCCTTTCGGAACCAGGCATACCTGCTCTGGGCAGCCAGGTAGGGAAGTGGCCTCGGCAGACCACTGACAGGGAGGGAGAGAGAAGGTGACACTGCCTCTTAAATGGCCAGGTGCTGACTGCATTTCCCAGCATTTATTCCACAGGGAGTGTTTTTGCCTGCTCGTGTCCATAATCTTGCTTTCTATGTATGGAAGAAGATGCTCAGAGAGTTACATAAGCTGGTCCAGTGTCACCAGAGGTTAAATAGCACACTTGGGCCCGAGGGTGCTTGACTAGACCCCTACTTCCGGTTGGGTCCTTGGTGCCTCCTAGAACCAGGATCCAGGAGGACCTCAGGGGCCTATGTTATTCCCTGATGTATTACAAAAGGTGTCAGTACCCTGTGCTCCTGCAGTACCATCCGCGGAAGCACGCGTCCTAGAAGATTAGTTCAGAGGTATCCAGTAGAGTCTGCGCAGCACCCCCTCCCCCGCCCCGACCCCCCTCTTTCCCCTACTTCCTCTCCTCCCAGTCTTACCCAGCCAAGCCTGGAGCTTTGGGCCCCAGAACCTAGAGGAGGGGCAGGGAGCCATAGGGTGTGGAGAAAATTGCAGGGCACGTCAGATTTCAGCAAATCCAGATTAAAGCCAGAAGATCAGGCTGAAGCCTAGTAACAAAGCCAGCACTAATTAGGAGGCTCAGTGCAGCCACAGCACCCCCCCCACCCACCCCCACCCCAACCGGGTCCTTGCACCATCCCCACAAAGCCCCACCTTGTTTGTTTATACAGCAGAACAAAGCTGGCACCCTTGGGGTTTAGCCAGAGGCCCCACCACAGAGCCCTGGGATAAGGCATCACAGTCAGCACATCCTTTCAGAGGCTCCCCAGGGTCCCCTGTAACAAAGGACAGAATGGGGACCAAATTCCTCCTCAGCACAGGGTGAGGGCTTCTCTTGTTCCCGAGGAGGCATCCGGCCTTCCTCCCTGATGCCTTTCCGGGAGGCAATACTGTAGCATTACACACACCCTGCTTTCTCTTCATCACATTTCCTTTTCTTTTTCTTTTTTTGTTTTGTTTTTGTTTTTTCGAGACAGGGTTTCTCTGTGTAGCCTTGGCTGTCCTGGACTCGCTTTGTAGACCAGGCTGGCCTCGAACTCACATTTTCAGTAGAAAAGTAAGTTCTGTTTTAAAGCGAAGTCAACCTCTCGGAAGACGGAAGCGAGAGGATGACCTTTGGAGCGCGGCCGGCCAGGGCTATAGTGTGAGGTGCTCTAAAACAGAAACCCAACCGCGACACAGTCCAATTTACAGTGCTCTGGAAATATGAAATAATATCCCCGTGATGCTGCCACTACTATGAGATTGTTCCCACGTTTCAGGGTCCCCACCAACTCTGTGGAATTTTCAGAATTTTCTTTTCCTGCCATGACCCCCTCCTGATGCTCCCCAGCCCCGCCCCCCCCGCCCGCTCTCATTCAGTCATGGCCACTTGTTCGCAGATGCCATGACAGTATGTATAGGCTTTCAATGTACTACTACGTGGCACCTGTCATCCCAATTGTGATAATATGAGACTCTGTTTTCTAAAGCGGGTGGGGCCTAAGGAGGCGAACTCCCCCACCAAGTGGCAAGGCCAGGTGGGGTGGCAGAGACAGGAGGATTGCTGGGGCTCGCTAGCCAGCCAATATACCCAAACCCACGACTCCAGGTTCAGTGAGAGACCGTGTCTCAATAATGATGATGACGACGACAATAATATGGTAATAATGTGGAGGGCTGGCAAACTGCCTAGCAGGCAAAGATATTTTTTCTCAACCTGATGACCTGAGTTCAGTCCTCAGGACCAAAATGGCACAGTCCAGCTCCCTTATGTTGTCCTCTGACCTCCGCGTGTGTGCTGTGGCACACCTGTAAAGGCACAACACATGCAGTTAATAAAACAAGAGGAACTGTGAGAGGCAGCGAGCCGTTGAGGAAGACACTTGCAACGGAACTCGGGCCTCCACCTACACCAGCATGCACCAGTGCACACCTGGTAACGTATGTACAAATAACTAGAAGTACGAACAAACAAATCCACAGAACCCAAGCCACGCACGAGTGGCCTTCTGGCGTTTTGAGGACCGTCACTGTGGAAGTTGCCTCTTCCTGCTGGCTTACTCCCTGTACTGCTGGTCCTGGGCACTGAGGCCACTCACAGTGCTCACCCTGGGGTGCCTGCTGTGTGTGCAGCTTCACACGGAGAGCTCTCCCCTTCCCTTGACTAAGTCCCCTAAGTTTTGAGTGCTGGGAAGCCTGCGTCAATGTGAGTAGATGTCAGCGAGGGCCTTTGCCCAGTACTACCCATCTCTTCTCCCAAACACCGGCACCCACTCTGAGAGGTGCTGAGAATTTGGGGCATGGGGGGGGGGGGGAGGGGCTAAGACTACTCTCCCTGAAGCTCAGGCCACTTTCTCCTCCTTGAAGCTTGCACACAAGTGATGTAGATTTGATTGTGGTTTCTAGAGACAAGAGCATGGGGCATGGACTTTAGAACAGCAGCAGCTCTTGACCTTCCTGGTGCTGCTACCCTGCTACCCTTTAAGACCAGTTCTTGTTGTGGTGACCCCCAGCCATAAAATTATTTTTGTTGCTACTTAATAACTGTAATTTTGCCACTGTTATGAATTGTAAACAGCTGTGCTTTCCAGTGATCTTAGGTTACCCTTGTGAAAAAGGTCATTCAACGACCCCAGGGGTCGTGACCCTCAGACTGAGAACTGCTGCTTTAGGGGAAGCTAAACTTCCCACACAGCAGATTCTCAGCAAAAGCCTACTGTGCAGGCACTGGAGGAGTGGCTCAGTGGTTAAGAACACTTGTTGCTCTTCCAGAGGACCCAAGTTCAGTTCTCAGCACCCATTTCAGGTGGTTTACAACTGTCTAGAATCCCAACTCCAGGGGAATCTGTCCCCTCCAGGGGCACTTGAACTCATGTGCCCACATGCAAACAAGGATACTTAAAAATAAGGAAATTTTAAAATGTTTAAGAAAAAGCCCATTGAGCAGGGCGTGGTGGAGCACCCCTTTAATCCCAGCACTCGGGGAGGCAGAGGCAGGCAGATCGCTGTGAGTTCGAGGCCAGCCTGGTCCACAAAGAGTCCAGGACAGCTAGAGCTACACAGAGACTCTGCCTTGAAAAAAACAAAACAAGCCGGGCGTGGTGGCGCACGCCTTTAATCCCAGCACCCGGGAGGCAGAGGCAGGGGGATTGCTGTGAGTTTTAGGCCAGCCTGGTCTACAAAGTGAGTCCAGGATGGCCAAGGCTACGCAGAGAAACCCTGTCCCGAAAAACAAAACAAAACAAAACAAAACAAAACAAAACAAAAAAGCAAAAACAAACCAAAAAAAGAAAAGAAAGAAAAAAAAAAAGAAAGAAAAAAGAAAAGAAAAGAAAGAGCCCATTGCTTGGGGGCTGGGGTAATTACTTTATAGACATGAGGATCTGAGTTCAAATCCCCATGAGCTACGCAAAAAGCTGGGCATAGTCACACATTCGCTCATAACCCCAGTGTTGTGGCGAGCAGAGGCAGGGGAATTGCTTGGGTTTGGTGGCCACCAGCCTCTTCAGTGAGAGATCTCGGTTTTAAGGAAATAAGGCAGAAAGTGACAAATAGGGCAGGGCATCCCTGGTCTTTGTTTGCACACAGGCATTCTATTGAAACTATCCTGTCCTTCAAAAGACTGAGTGCTGTTATTGTTTTGAGGGGAAGCTATGTCAGTATGGGGTTTACCATGTTGGTGTGTCCCTTCAGTCCCTTGTTGGATGGATGTCCTCTGACTAGCTAATTCCTATCTCTGGGCTGCAGGGCCCTGGGGATAGGTCAAAAGAGTGAGACCCAGGCAGCCAGGCTGCTGTGAGGCCCACGGGTTGAAGTGTGTTCTCCGATTGGCAGGTCTGACCGGCAGCCTGTGAGGGCTGGTGACAGGTGGGGCTTTTTCACTGATCTGAGGAGGGCGTCTCATCCCATGACAACGTCTCTGTTCAGGGTATTACAACGTCAACGAGTCCCTGGTGAAGCAATCGCCCAAGATCTTAGTGTCCTGCTTCAAATCCAAAACTGGCCGTGGATTAAAACTGACGTCGACAGGCCCAGGGCCTGCGTACTACAACCCCAACGATCACACCAAGATCCTGAGAAAGCCTCATATCCCGTGAGTCCTGCGGTTTTCTTCTGTGGTAGCTCCAGGGGACCCTTGAAGGAGGCAGGGCGAGCACAAGCACCATTTAGCAGGATTCAGTCCAGGGCCCTTGCTGCCAAGTTACAAAAAGCCATGGGAGAGCAGAGGATTTGAACTGAGTCGCATCTGCCACTCTGATGGCAGAGCCGACACCCTTGCTTCTTAGAGGAAGGAGCTTCCCTCGAGGTTGAGGGATTTGCCAGAGTCCACACAGCTCATATCCTGCAGGAGAGACTCTGGCTCAGGGCTCTCAGGGTCTTTCTGTGTTCCCTCTGAAGCTTCTCCCAGAGCCATGATGGTTCTGCTTTTATAATGTGGAGCCTCCCCTGCGCTTGGGGGGGGCGGTGCAGAAGTGGGGACAAACTCAGTGTGGCGTACTGATGGAGAGCTTCTGGCTTTGACCTTTGGCTCTGCTGTGTGCAGGCTGCATGCACGCCTTGGGCAGTAAGTGTTACACTCTGTGAGCACCGCCCCTTCATCTGTAAAGCTAAATGTCAGGCGTACAGCAGGTCCAAACAGTGACTAACTATCAATAGTTAAAAATATCAAAAGTTAAAAAGAAGCGGAGCTGGGCAAGGTTGGTGCACACTTGTAATCCTAGCACTTTGGAGGCGGAGGAGGCAGGAAGATTGAGAATTCAAGGCCAGTCTGGCCTACATAACTAGAGCCTGCTTCATCAAAGCAGGGGTGGGGAGTGGAGAGAGAGAACTGTATCACCATTTAACATATATACCATTTGGAAATGTGCTTATAGGTGTTTTGCCTGCATGTCTATCTGTGCACCATGTGTCTACAGTGCCCATGGAGGCCAGAAGAGGGCAGTAGGTCATCTGGAACTGTAGCTATAGATTGTAGTTAGCGGCCTGGTGGGTGCTGGGAACCTAAGCCCAGGTCTCTGCAAACAACCAAGTGCTCTTTGGCACTGAACCCTCTCTCCGCATCACTTCTAATGTAATTTTTTTTTTTCGAGACAGGGTTTCTCTGTGTAGCCTTGGCCATCCTGGACTCACTTTGTAGACCAGGCTGGCCTCGAACTCACAGCGATCCGCCTGCCTCTGCCTCCCGAGTGCTGGGATTAAAGGCGTGCGCCACCACGCCCGGCTTACTTCTAATATAATTTTTGTCTTCTGAGAGACTCAAAGGTATTCAGGGCCTAAGGATTCCTCAAATGGCTGTAGAGCGTCTAGAACCAACTGCACACAAGGTTGATCTTGTCACCATTTGAGCCCTCCCTCCTGTTGGAGCCCCTCTTGCAGGTCCAACCATTGGAAGGGTGACCATTGGGCTGAGTGTGGGGACACCCGAGCCCCTCCACAGAAACGAGGCAGATGTCAGGGCTACAGCGGCAGTAGGCTAGACACCCAGGCAGCTGGCAGGGGGCCAGAAACATTGGTCACTATCTCACCATCAGCCTGGACCACAGGGCAAGAACACAGGAATCTGTCGGGTCAAACAGGTGCTGGAGATGTGACTCAGGCTCGGACAGAGGCTACCAGGTTAAGTCCCCTCCATGTTTCCATTGTGGGACTCTGCAGGATCCTTCCCAGGGGACCAGGATGGCTAGGCTCCTTCTAAAAGTCAGAGACTCCTGCCTTTAGGCTGGCTCGAGGCCCCTCTGCACACAGACTTTTCCTTAGTCTTCCAGGGAGATGCTGCGGTAAGGGGCAGGCACGTGGGCAGGGGACTGTCCCCACGGAGCCTCCCCTCCTTGCCCCATTGCTGAGAGGAGATGAAGATCTTCTCGGCCGTGGCTCCCAAGAGGCTGAGTGAAGCAGAACTCGGAAACAGCTTTTACTCCTTCCCAGCTGACGCACAAGAGCCGAGCATATTTATGGAGACCATGTGATGTTTTGATGCATTACCTAATGTTCAGACCAGGAGAAGCGTCGGTGGCCTCAGACCTCTGGCTCTTACTTATTACAGCTGAGATTATGCTGTCTCCTACTGAAACAGTATACAGCTGCTATTTGGTACAGTGGCTCAGGCCTACAGGCCAGATCTGGAAGCTTCCACAAGGAGGACAGCTGTAAGGCAGTGGCACCTCAGAGGCTGGTACTTGTGCCTCATGAGCCGTGGCTGAGGAAAACACTGTAGGGGGTTCTTAGCCTTCGGCTGCCCAGCTGACTCAGAGCTAGGAGGATTTGTTGGTGTGGGGGTTGACTTAAGAAGTGAAGCGAGAGCCAGGCACGGTGGCACACGCCTTTAATCCCAGCACTCGGGAGGTATAGCCAGGTGGATCTCTGAGTTTGAGGTCAGGATGGTCTACAAAGGGAGTTCCAGGACAGCCAGAGGTACACAGAGAAACCCTGTCTCGGAAAAACAAAACCAAACCGATGTGAAGTGAGTTGTCAGGCAGGATTTCACATCTTCTGTTGTTCAGTAGCTGTCTTGGGGGCGTGACTCAGTAAGGCAGGGCAAGGCAAGGTGAAAACTTTGAGATCAGAATGGGGTCCTCCCAGTGCCACCTGCCAGGGGAAGGACCACCCTGAGACTCCTCCCTGGCCACTTCCTGGAGTCGCTAAGCCTCCACCTTTGCACAGTATGCCGTCCTGTCAAGGGTAGCTTGAGAATCAAGCCCCTTGGCAGGCTCCAGTTTAGCAATTATGCTAGGCCAATTATGTCCACCTAAGGTTCCCTGGGGAGTGGGGATTGTCACTCACTGCGGGATGCATCCTCCCAGGCAGCTATCTGTCACTGCCCCTACCCTGCAGGACAGACACTGCATTCCACCCAGAGGCAATCGTTGCCCTTTAATGTGGAGAATTGTGAGAAATTGCCTCTCTCTCTCCCTCCCAGACCTGGGAATCCCTGAGGCAGAGAACCTGGGAGTGTCCCAGGGGTCCTAGGTGCCTTCTACAAGTGACCTGCTGAGACCTTGAAGACATCCATTATCTCTGGGCCACTGACAAAGGGGTCCCTTGCAAACTGAGGTGTGCTTAATCCCGCTGCGGCTCCTGGGAGAGCTTGATAGATGTTTTCATTCCTTTCTAAGGCATGAACTCCATCAAAGGCTGGTCACACCGCATTGCTGGCCATCCTGGGTGTGACCGCAGCTGCAGCACGTCATGGCGGGGATGGGGGGAGTCTGGTGTCTGGACTCTATCACTTTCTTTGTACATTCCCCGACTCCCCCACAGGGTTTGGGACACAAGAAAAGAGGATAACACCCGCTTCAGTTCTCTGACCCTCTGTCATTTCTAGGTTGTTTTCTTTTT
The DNA here is from genome assembly GCF_903995435.1 of Acomys russatus. NCBI lineage: Eukaryota > Metazoa > Chordata > Mammalia > Rodentia > Muridae > Acomys > Acomys russatus. Next base: position 29,615,283 of record NC_067165.1, read on the forward strand.
TCTCACAATTCCTCCACACCCCTACAGACCCAATGCAAAGTTAAGAGGGAACTCTGATTATGATTTTTTTTTTTTTTTTTTTTTTTTTTGGTTTTTCAAGACAGGGTTTCTCTGTGTACCTCTGGCTGTCCTGGAACTCCCTTTGTAGACCAGGCTGGCCTCGAACTCACAGCTATCCACCTGCCTCTGCCTCCCGAGTGCTGGGATTAAAGGCGTGCACCACCACACCGGGCTAATTATGACTATTGAGTCACACTTTCCCTTCTAGAATGACCCAGAACAACACTGCTCCCAACCCCGTGCCTTTGCCCACACCTATGTGTGCACACATACACACATGCACGCACATGCACATACACACACACAGTACACACACATATACACATGCATACACACCTACTGTGCGTTCTACTTGCCTCACTCTTTAGAGGAGATGATCTTGCCTTACTCAGCTTTGAGGCTCCTAACCCCATGCTGAACTACAGAGAAAAGTGGGGCAGGCGGACAAAGAAGGTGACAGAGCCCAGACACCAGGGAAAGACTGAGGCTGGTTACTCCCTCCCATGTCCGTCCAGTGTGCCCATTGCTGGAATGTCCTCCCCTTCCCTCCCTCCCTGGTCTCCTGCTGACCTCTTCCCGGGTCCAAGATCAACTGGGACTCGCCTTTGCCCTTCTGTTTCCAATAAGGGGCCTTCACAGTATAGCCCAGGCTGACTGGGCACTCTCCTTGTAGTGCAGTCCTCAGAGTCATGGCAATTCTCCTGCTTCAGCTACCCCAGTGCTGGGATTACTGGGATGTGCCTGTCTGTAATCAGGATTTTTAAGCTTCTCTTTCTTTCTTTCTTTCTTTCTTTCTTTCTTTCTTTCTTTCTTTCTTTCTTTCTTTTTAAGAATTTATTTATTGTATATGAGTGCTTTATCTGCAGAAGAGGGCATCAGATCACATGATAGATGGTTGTGAGCCACCATGTGGTTGCTGGGAACTGAACTCAGGACCTCTGGAAGAGCAGGCGGTGCTCTAAACCACTGAGCCATCTCTCCAGTCCCTAAGCTTCCCTTTCTAACAAGTCTTCCTGTTAGGCACAGGAATGAAACATCATCACTACTCCTAGCACATGGTCTGGGGTGGTTAGACTTCCTGGAGATAGTGAGCAGAGACGGGGGACATTCAAGCCACAGCTGTCCTCCTCCCTGTCACCATTCAGATGGGCACTAGCTGTGGACTATCCAGGCCTCCGTATCTGTGTCTTAGTGCATAACAGCCTAGACCCCTAAGTGTGCCTGACCAGAGCAGCACATGAAGCTGGTACTCACTGGAGACCATGGCATTCCGCTAAGGACATGGGCATCGCAACTTCTCTGATAGGGCGCAGGGAGAGGCCGCTCCAATCAAATGTGCGGATATGTGACGTGGGCCCGGCCTACATCAGCCTCCAGCAGCTACCTGCTTGGTCTCCTTGGAAAGAAGTTGGGACTCATAGGCTTGGGGGGTGACCCAGACTGATGAGTGACTTCATCCGGAGTTGGCAAGTTCCAGTTGTGACTTCCAGGAGTCTCAGGTCGGCCTCAAAATGTGGCCAGTCACACACATACATAAAGTTTCTCAGGGTGCCTTGGGGAGGGAGTCACAGCCCGAACAGGGGTGAAGTATCATTGGTTGATGCAGAAAAGGGCTCTTGACCACACCCTAAGGTCAGATCTTCCTTAGGGGGGCAGAGGGGGGATTCGTACTCTCTCCTCCCCTGTGGCTATCTTTGTTTTACTATAAACACTCAAGCCAGCTGTTGCAAGGCTCGGGTCTCAGGCAGAGCAAGGTGGCAGAGCAGGGTGACCTCCCTAGCAGCAGGCAAATCGCCACACCCATGAGTGGCCCTACTGTGAGCATTGAATATGCACTGGCTCCTGGGGAGATGCTTTACACCCCTTCTTTGTCTTTATTTTGTTTTCATAGCTCCCCTATAAAGAGCAGGGGTTCTCACTCCCTGCTCCAGATATAGGCCTTTGTCTGGGACCCCATGGCCAGTCAGCGAGTGGCATGACTAGCATTCATACTCCTTGTGGGTGTCTCTGAAACCTAGACACCTCTGTCATGGCGCCTCTCCAAATTGCTGGGATTGGGAGACTGGTACCACAGGGCCACATTCCTGAAACCAGCTCCGACTTTACATCTGCTACTGTCTCTCTGGACGCCAGTTCCCTTAGCATCCCTACAGACATCTCTAGGGGTCCCGGCTTACTGGAGTCAAGAAGGCAGAGGCCTAAGGCCAGCAGGTCATGGGAGCCAGGACTCCTGCGCCCCTTTCTGGCACAGCGCCCCCTTCTGGATGCCATGTGCTGAGAACTTCCTCTCCCCTTTTCATGAGAGGCCCCAGAAGAAACTTGAGGTGTGAGGCTTGACTCCCAAGATGGCCTCAGGACACCTTGTATCCATCATCCTGTGGGCTGAAGTGAGAGAACAGTCTTCAACGGTCCTCTTGCCCAACTGCCCCCGCCCCAACTTATGAACTGTGTTCTAGAATTGGTAAGTAGGTTTGGACTCCGGCATGTTACACAGAATAGAGTCCTTTTCCGGAAGGAAAGATGGCAGTCTGAAATGGCTACAATACAAGCAGCAAGTGCCCTATAGAAGTTCTAGATTCCCAGCCCAGTGCTTTTCCACCCCAGCCTCCAGCCTTAAGGGAAAGATAGCTTGGAGGGTTCTGGAATGCTCGTAGAGATCTACCAGTTGTGGAAGGCAGGACAAGCCTTCCTATTTCCTGGCCAAGCAGGCATCTTGGCTCATTAAAGCCTCTTCTCACTCTGCCTTTAGCTCTCAGACCTCCAGCCAGACTCTGGCAATCCATCCCAGTGAGCACATACAATCAGTGCCACCTGCTTTTCCCAGTGAGCCCAGCGATGGCGTTTGTGACAGAAGCGTGTCTGTGTTCTCGCTGCACCAGCACCTTGTTTTAGGTACCATACCTATCTCATTGAACCCTGGCAAGCCTGTGAGATGCGGTTGCCATTGTACAGATTAGGAAACTGAGGCCCAGAGGCCCTTGGCTCACAAACAACTGAGCTAGGATATGGCCCATGGTAAGCCCCTCACAGACCCTCGCTGGTCCTCAGGCTTGGCTGTTCTTTGGGCTTTCCCATTTCCCCCCACGAGGCTGGCTGTGGTGACATCTTCCCATTTTGTCTTTTTCAAAGGAAAGCTGCGCTCCTGAACTTCTCCGCCCACCCTCTGTCTCTGCCCCCCAAGCCACCTCTGCCGGGTCCGGGCCAGTATGAGATCGTGAACTACGAGGGACCCCCCAAGCACTTCATCTCCAGTGCGTCATTTGTGTCCAACACCAGCCGGTGGCCAGTGTTGTCATCCAAACCCAGCATGCCAGGGCCAGGTCAGAGAACTGAGACCCCGAATCTTCCTCAACAGTCTGCCATTTCCCTGCCATCAGATACCACAAGTTTATGGGTCATTTGCTAAACAGATTACAAGGGTGAGGTGGGTTTAGCCAGGTAATTGGCCTCAGGGATCTGACCTGTCTTGATGCCACCAGGGTTAGGGTCACACGTGTAAGCTATCATGTTGGCTTTTCCTATGGGCTCCAGGGAGCTAAAGTCAGGCCCTCAAGTTGGTGCAGCGGGCACTTTACTGAGCTGTCCTTCCAGCCCCAGATGCTATTTTAGAAAGAAATGGGCATAGCTTTGTAAAGTCCTCATAAAACTTCTTTTTTTTTTTTTTAAAGATTTATTTATTTTATTTATTGCATATGAGTGCTTTATCTGCAGGAGGGTATCAGAGTACATTAGATGGTTGTGAACCACTGTGTGGTTGCTGGGAATTGAACTCAGGACCTCTGGAAGAGCAGGTGGCACTCTGAACCACCGAGCCATCTCTCCAGCCCCTCATAAAACTTCTTATTCTTAAAGATATTTAAGCCTCTAGCTCAGACTGGCCAAGGAATTTTCAAGACAGGTAAGCCTCAAGGGTTGGCTGCCTACTGCTTGGGACATTTGTGGAACGGAGTGTCCAAGTGGGGTCTCTTGTTGCTGTGTCTTGTTTGTGATGGACACCAGAGCAAGTCTGACAGAGTGGCTCTCTGAAGCTTCTTAGCTCCTCCCTCCCTCCTTCCTTCCATCCCACCCTCCCTCCCTCTCTCCTCCCCAGGAGCCTAAGGACCTCAGTGCATCTAGATCTCCCTGAGAGTTAGCATCATGAGGGCCCCCCCCCCCCCCCCGCTCCACCAAGATGGGCAATTTCCTATCCCCAGAGGCTTGCTTCACAGTGATGGTTGGTCTCTGTGCTTCTCCAGCTGTCTGCAGCTCTCTAAAGCTCCCCTTACCTTCCCCCCCCTCCCGCCGCAGCCCTCCCCCAACCCGGCAGTGACCAGAGCTGGTGGCACGTGCCATGTGCATAGGAACTGGAAAGCAGAGCTGGCAAGCTGGCTGGCTACCTTGTCTTAAACACTCAGTCGGATAACAGCCCCACTCTGGCCAGTCCTGGGGGGGCATCTGGCCAGTCCAAGAGAATAGTGTCTAACACAGGAGCTCTGGAAGCCCTGGGATGGCTGGGGCTCCCCATCAGGCTGTTTATCTGGGTCCCCTGGGAATGGCATGTGAGTATGATACTTATGGGGGATCCCTGAAGCTTGAACCCCAAGACAGAACCCCAGCAGGCCATTCCTGTTGCTGTGGTAACCTCCATCAGGGTGACCCTGAGGGTATGCTGGGAAGATGCGCCTGCACGTCTGTTGGGGTGCCTCCAGCAGGCATGGATCTGCCTGGATCCATGGGTCCCCTCTCTGTAGCTTCCTGAGAAGGTGTGGGAGCGATTCTGGAACTGTGGCTCCCAAGTCGTGTTTGTTAAAGACATATGTCTGCAATGGGCATAGGTCTCCGTTTTCTGGAAAAATTTGAACTAACGCAAAACCCTATCCACTTTAATTCTCTCTTCTTTAAGAGTGCTGTCTTTGCTGGGCTGTGGTGGCACACCCCTTTAATCCCAGCACTCGGGAGGCAGAGGCGGGTGGATCCCTGTGAGTTCGAGGCCAGCTTGGTCTACAGTGCGAGTCTAGGACAGCCAAGGCTACACAGAGAAACCCTATCTCGGGGAAAAAAAAAAAAAAAGAATACTGTTTTCAGCCAGGTGTGGTGGCACACATGACCTGTAATCCCAGCACTCAGGGAGGCAGAGGAAGGTGGCTCTCTGTGAGTTGGAGGCCAGCCTGGTTTACAAAATGAATCCAGGACAGCCAAGGCTACACATAGAAACCCTGACTCAAAAACAAAAACAAAAAACAAAACAAAACACCAAAACCCAAAACAAAACAAAAAGTACCGTTTTCCTTGAAACGTCCATTCACATTTTCTAGAAGGTGGCATTGTAAAGTTGATTCTGTTAAAGAAGCTATAAAGAGTTGAAGAGTGACCGGGCGTGGTGGCGCACGCCTTTAATCCCAGCATTCGGGAGGCAGAGTCAGGCATATCGCTGTGAGTTCGAGGCCAGCCTGGTCTACACAGTGAGTCCAGGATAGTCAAGGCTAAACAGAGATACCCTGTCTCAAAAAAACAAACAAAACAAAACAAAGAGTTGAAGAATGTCAGAAGCCACAGTCAGAGGCCAGCCTTGGCCACCTAAGAGCCATGGAAGAAGGCCGGGAGATGGCTCAGTAGGTAAAGTGCTTACTGTGCCTGAGTGAGGACCAGGCTTGGATCTCCAGCACACACGCAAAAGCCAAAATCAGTGGGTAAAGTGCTTACTGTGCCTGAGTGAGGACCAGGCTTGGATCTCCAGCACACACGCAAAAGCCAAAATCAGTGGTGTGTGCCTGCGACCCAGGACGGAGACAGGTGGAGCTGAAAGTTTGATGAGAGACTTTATCTTAAAAGAAGTAAGAAGTGGAGAGGGACAGAGAAGACACCTGGAGGCGAATTCTGCCCCTACCCCTTTAAAAAAATAAATACGAGGGTGTTGGAGAGCCAGCTCAGAGGTTACAACTACTGTCCGCTCTTCCAGAGGTCCTGAGTTCAATTCCCAGCAATCACATGGTAACTCACAACCACCTATCGTGAGATCTGGTGCCCTCTTCTGGCATGCAGGTGTACATGCAGGCAGAACACTGTATACGTAATAAATAAATCAATCTTAAAATAAATAAATAAATAAATGAGAGCCAGGTAACACAAGGCCAGTTGCTTCCTCGCCGTGTCTCTAGGCTGCAGGGCAGGAGCAGGGCTCCCTACCCCCTCCCCACCCCCTGATGTCTGATGCCATTTCTTTCTCTCTCTCTCTGCAGCCACCTACAAGCCAGAGAGCCCAGGGAAGCAGTCCTTCCACTACAATGAAGACAACAAATGGATCCCAGCAATATAGTGACACCACAGGAGCTCATGGAGAGGCTCCTCACACCAACCCCCCACCTCAGCCCCGCTCCCCAGGAGAGCCTGCCTTTCCTCTGTCACCCAGCCCAGGGTCACATACTGTCTGGAGCTGCCTTGTAGAGACTGGTCCCCACCCCCACCCCCTCATCCCTCCCATAAGAAGGAATGGGCAGAGCTCTCTGGCTACCTCTGCCTCAGCCTCCAAGCTGGTTCTGGTGACTCCCCTTCCCCAGAGTTAAGGGATCCCAGCTTCCTGCTGAGGCTGTGGTAAATTAGAAGCAGAGTCAGCCAGGGCGCTGAGGCCTGGCCCAAGGGCCCTGACCTCCAGATTGTCCTTGACTTCTGAGAGGCAGGAAGGCTCAGAGGTGCCCGCAAACAGAGGCACAGGGATGTCCCCTGGGCGCCCCTGCCTTCAGCCATGCCTGGTTATTACTATGCAGCGAGCACACAGCAAAACTCATCACACCCACAGACTTACAGACTGTGTTCATCAGCGGGCAAGGCATGACCCCGCTGGACCTAGGGGCCTGGAATCACCATCCCCAGATCAGGGAGGACCTCTGTGTCCCCAACCTCGCCTCTGCCTGGCCTGGTCTCTGTCACTGTATTGAGGTCCCATTCTGATCCGGAGTAGGCATCAGTTACTAAGTTGGACGGGGTCTCTAACAGATCATGGCTTGCCTGCCATGGCTAGAGGGAGAGCTGACCAAGAACCGAGATGAAGTTAAACTGATTGCACATTCTCTCCGTCCCCAGATGTTGATACTGTCGGCCATTTTTCTAAATGGGATCCTCTTGGGTTCCCCTTCCCTCCTCCAGCCCCCCTGAATCCCTTCCACGATGCCTGGGCTCCTGGCTGCTTCCCAAGGCCCCTTCCTTGACATCCTCTGGGAACTGTGCACCCTGGGCCTCCCATCCGGTCTGGCTGCCTGATTGGCTCTCCTCCTGGTGTAGAGGAGTGGGGCATGTAGAAGAGGGAGGGAGAGAGGGGGGGAGGGAGGGAGGGGATAAAGACACTTATTCTATTAAATGGAATTCTTGCTTCTCAGAAGCTGGGCTCTTTGTGAACTTCAGAGTCCCGCAAGCCGGGGCTTTGGAAGGATGAGGTAGCCTGGTATATACCCTGGGAAGCACAAGGGATTCTGGCCTTGGGCTCCTGCTCAGCACATCAAAGTCTACACCTCCAGGTCTCATGGAGTATGAGTGGAACTGGTCCGATATGAGCCGAGTCACACCTAACTTGCCGACACCCTGCACATTAATTGGCTGTCAGAGGCATAGGAGTTTTCAGGGGGTTTGTTTCCCCCATGATATCTCCGTGGATGGCTATAGTTGAATTCAAACTTTATATTTGGGCTAAAGGAGACTTTTGGGCAGGCTCTTGGTTATCTACTGACATGTTACATGTTCTAGAAGACCGGTCAGACCTGGCATTCAGGACTTGGAGCTGTCCCTGTGCTTGGCCACAGTCCTTGACAATAGGACCAGATCCAAAGGAATCCAGGATCAGGGGATTCCATCCATCCATCTGACTCAGGCTTAGCACATGGCGGGGCTGGAGTCCCCTAGACCTGGGCTTGTTGGGCAGAGGCTGGTGATGTACAGGGAACTTATACCAGAGGCCTCTTCAGTCATCACGATGCTCCACCGAGCAATGGTTGTTTCCACACAGACCAGGAAACAGGCCATTCCGAGGTGGTAAGAAAGGTGGGGCTGGCGCTACCTGCCAGAATTCACCCTTGATGCTGAGGTGGTAAGCTCTGTCGGTCCTCACACACTCTGAAGATGTCCCAGGCTGCATATGGTTCTGTCTCAAACCCCAGATGGCTATTAAGCTCACCTGGGAGCAGACACGGGTCCCACACCAGAGTCATGCCCAGCTTGAATCGCAGAGTTCTGATTTAATTGATTTGGGGGTATGGGATCAGTTCCTTTTCTTGTCCCTTGGCAAGAATATCTGATAGAAGTAACTTACAGAAGGACGGGTAAATCTTGGCTCAGAGTGTGAAGGTGTGGTCCATCAGGGTGGGGACAGCTTGGTGGTTGGGACAGCTCAGGATGTGTTAGCAGTAGTGAGCATGGGATGGCCGGCCACGCCCTATTCACAGGAAGCAGAGAAAGGCGAATGCTGGCTTTCTCCTTTCTCCCTTATAATTCAGTCTGGTTCCCCTGTCCATGGGATGATGGCACCCCCATTCAGGGTGAGTCTTCTTTTTTCAGCGAAACCCTCAGAGACATGCTCAGACTCAAATCCAGAGATTGTGATTAAACAACTTCTTCTTCTTCTTCTTCTTCTTCTTCTTCTTCTTCTTCTTCTTTTCTTTTCTCTTTTCTCCCCCTCCTCCTCCCCCTCCTCCTCCCCCTCCTCCTCCCCCTCCTCCTACCCCCCTCCTCCCCCTCCTCCTTCCTCTCCTCCTCTTCCTCCTTCTTCTTCAATACAAGGTCTCCCTCTGTAGTCCAACAATTCTTGAACTCCATAGACCTTGCCTTAGCCTCCTGAGTGCTGGGATTACAGCCACGCAGCAGTGTGTACTGACTTATAAAGTCCTGCATGGGACTGGGATGGAGCTAGATAGACCCGGGACTCACTGCTCTTTTATCAAAGTGCTTCCCGATAATACACACACAAACCCCTTGGATATCACGTGACACCACAGATTCAGTGGGTCTCGGGTGGGGCCAGAGAGCCTGCATTTATACACAGGTTTCAGATGGTGTCCATGCTGCATATCTGAGAGCCTTGCTTAGAGCAGCTGAGTCTGATATCCACTCAGTTATTCTTGCTGCTTTCACGGATTCATCCATCTTTTTGTTAATTTCCCACCTTCCCTCTCCTCATTCCTCCCCCACCACCACTTCTCCTGTGATGGCTACGTTAATGTCAACTTGACACAAGCTAGAGTCATTTGAGAAGTGGAAACTTCGGTTGAGAAAAATACCTCCAGAAAAACCAGGCTGCAGGCAAGCCTGTAGGGCATTTTCTTAGTTAGTGATTGATGTGGGAAGAGTCCACTCCATTGTGCGTGGGGACACTCTTGGTCCCAGGCTGGTGATCCTGGGTCCTATAAGAAAGTAAGGTGAGCAAGCCAGTAAGCAACACCCCTCCATGGCCTCTGCATCAGGCCCTGCCTCCAGGTTCCTGTCTGGTTTGAGTTCCTGTCCTGACCTCCTTCAGTGATGCACAGTGGTGTGGAAGTGTAAGTCAAACACCCCGGTCCTCCCCGTGTTGCTCTGGCCGTAGTGTTTGTCACAGCAATAGTAACTGTAACTAGGACACCTCCATCACTCGTTCCTCCTTCTTTACCCTCACTCTCTCTCTGTAAGTCCACTGGGTGGCAATTACCAGCAGACAGGTGGTGCTTTTGCCCACCCGCCAACATCGTCCTCCAAAAGTGAAAGCTGTCGGAAAGACCCTGGCTCATCTCCGTTCTTCCTAGCTTTTCCTTTTGGGGAGTGAATGACAATCTTGCAATGGCATCCCTGCCCTCCTGTCTTCCTCCAAGTCCAGGGCTGACCTTGTCCAAGCTTGTAGAACACTGTTCTTAGAAGCCAAGTCCTTGAGAACCCTCATCTCTATTCCGGTGTCTTGCTAGAGGCTGTAGATACACAGGGTGCAGAAGTGGCCACTACCTAGCCTGTGCTCTGCAGCAAGTGTGCGCATGCGCCACAGAGACCCAAAGCAGCAAGTGTGCGCATGCGCCACAGAGACCCAAAGGCATTATTAATGCCTCTTTGGAACAATGGCCTTCAGCCTTGATTGCACACTATGGTTACCTACGGAACTTCAAAAAGTACCATTGCTTGGGCTTTCATCCCGAATGCCGATTTAGAGAAGAGGGCTGGGCAGATGCCTCCCAGGCGATTCCAATACAGCAGCGAGGTTACTAGTAACCCCTAACCTCTGCTTGTCCTGGTCAGAGGCTGTGCCGGAAGCTAAGAAGGAACTCGACACACTCGGAGTCCTGGGCGTGTGCTTGGTACCATGCCTCGCTTTGCCCTCCTGTTGTGTCACTTTCACACACGTCTTTGCTCTGGTGCATGGTGCGGTGTGCCAGCAGCAGGGAAGTCTGATGGTGGATGCAACCCTGATGCTCCCGTATCCCCTGGGTAGGGCCACGAAGCATGTTGAAGCTTGCGGAAACATCAGTAGTGTGGAGCCTGTCTTTAAAATCTTGACATCTTGTTTATCGTAGCTCTTAGGTTGGGCATCATGGTACCTCACCCCACCCCCACCCTGCCTGCAACCCTAGTGTTCTGTCTGGATTGTGAGTTTAAGTTTAGATTGAGCTGCCGGGCAGTGGTGGCACATGCCTTTATCCCAGCACTCGGGAGGCAGAGGCAGGTGGATCGCTGTGAGTTCGGGGCTAGCCTGGTTTACAAAGTGAGTCCAGGACAGCCAAGGCTACACAGAGAAACCTTGTCTCGAAAAACCAAAAAAAAAAAAAAAAAAAAAAAAAAGATTAGCCTGAGCCACCCAGTGAGACCCTGTCTAATAACTAACAAAACAAAACCTGTAAGGGCGGCCCCCCCCCCCCCCAAGGCATTAAACTGTATCAACTGCATCGCTGAACCCTCTGGCATCCTCTCACTGTGGGTCTCTTGTGTAGCCTGCATCCCGATGCTGAGTGTAGGTAAGGCTTGTGATTTTTGACCATGGGTTCTGTTGGAACTGGGGAAGTTCCCAAGGATTCTTGGTTCTTATACTTTAAAACCAAACAAGTGGTGCACAGACATACATGCATGCAAGCCAAACACCCATAGGCATAAAAAAATTTTTTTAAAGTCCTGTTCTGACAGACATAAGTTCTAATTCATAGGAAGAAGAGCTTCTGGGACTGAAGGTGGGGATGCTGTCCCTCCCCGACACTCTGCGCCTTCAAGACTCACTGGGGAGCCTGAGGCTCTCAGATGACAGCTGAGAGCAGTGAGGACCACACTGTGCATTTTATTGCTAGGGAAATGGAGTAGATATGGCTCTAGAAAGGAAGGAAGGGAGGAAGGGAGGAAGGAAGGGAAGGAGGGATGGAGGAAGGCCTTCCTTTTGGTCTGTTCCTAGAGGCTACAAGGCTCGGTTTTAGTCCCCCCCCCCCCCCAGAAGCTTAGACACTCACACAAGGCTGTATACAAGTGATGACCCCGCTGCACAGTTGGGAAGTGATGTGTGGCTGCCTTTGGGGGCTGGTTTGAGTTAGACCCAGAGAAAGTGACAGCCTGGAGAATAGGGGCAGTGTTGGCCCAGGTCTCGGTGGCATGGGTCCCAGCCTCGTGCTCTGTCCGCTGGCCTAGCTGTGAGGGCCTTATCCCTGCCACTGTGAACCCTTTTAGGCTTTGTTCTCAGCACCGAGGGAGCCTCTTCACGACCTTGTGAGACCACATGTGGATTCTCTGGCCTGTGGAGAGGATTACCTCTGCTCACAGTGCACAGCCTTCAAGTTCAGGACAAGATGCCCTTGGGACAAAGCACAGTGGGGGGGGGGGGGCGGGGCGGGAAGGGCCTCCTCTACCCTAGCCTCTCTTCTGGCTGGAGACTCACAGGAGGAAGAAACAGAAGCCGGGGAAGTGTGCACAGGTAGGCTTTTATTACTAAATCCTATGATATACAAAATGCATAATCAAATAACAGCTAAAAAAATAGTCCAAGAAATATGAAATACATATTTTTGAAATGATAAAACTGTAACATAAACATACAAAATGTTGCATATATACACAATATATACTTACATATATATATATATATATATCACAATGGAAACTGTAAATAAGAAATGTGTACAACAGTAGGCGGCAAAGGTATTTGCACCCGTCAGGTCCATGCTGGTGACGTACATCTCGTACCGAGGAAGTCAGTGAGAAAAGAGTTTCCAATGTCCTCACAAAGGCATTTGCTCTGAAAGTCGGGAGTTTTCAAGTTAATTGGCCAAAGAGTGAGAGCTCTTTGGTCTGAAGTTGGTGGAAGGGTACAGAGTGAGGGTCAGAGCGGATCAAGGCAACTGGGGTAGCCCTGCAGAGAGACGGTGGTGGGACCCCCCTAGGGCCTTTGCGCCAGTTGGGTCTGTGTCGATGCACACTCCCGGTCTCTGGTGGGTGGGCAGTTGTAGGAAGTTCTGGAGTAAAGTTCAAGCCTGGATGGGACATTGAGATCCTGAGATTTCCTTGGTCTCTCCCTGGCCCTGGCATCACTGAGTTTGTGGCCGGCGAGACCTCTTCCCCCCGAAGACACGACATTTCAACCAACAGTGCTGACACGCGAGGAGTAATTCTGCATGGTGTGAGCCTGGCCCTGAGGACAGGATGCTTGAGGCGGGGCCTTCACAGCTCCTTCAGGATGATCTGGATCTTGCCGTCCAGCTCTCCCATGTCCAGGAGGAAGGCTACATGATTGCTGTAGTGCTGGATGATGTTGTTGTCCATGTTGACTAGAATTCTAGAAGAGAGAGAAGAGAGACTTGGTTGTAGTGCGGCAAGGCCCCGTGTCCTGGTCCTCTTGAGTTACAAAGTTGGGAGTAACTACTGCGGGCGCCTCAGTGGCTTCCTCTGACTCTCAAAACCAGGCTGTATGGTGGGCATTCCCAGTGGCCAAGTCTCAGCGCAAAGCCTAGCCTGCTAGACACACCACGCTGGTGCCTGCCGGTGGATTGCTCCCTTTCTGATGAGCTGAGTGTGGATGCTCGTGAGGGACTGATGTGCAACTCTGGGAGGGATGCTCTGTTCTCACTCACTAAACTGGAGGCTAGGATTATAAATTCAAGCCCAGGAGGTATGACAGTCTGGGTTTAACAAGAGGCTACCCTGAGCGACTCAGGTGTGATTGGCTGAGATGTGCAGGGGCCATACAACGCCCCCTCAGTTGATTCCTGTCAAGCTGAAATCTCAATCTCAAGGAGATTGTCTAACAGCTCCCTCACCCCCTTTCAAGGCAGGGACTTGAAGCCCAAGAAATAGACTCTTCATGGCTACAGACTCTGAAAGGACCAAAGTCAAAGTTTATGCCAAGAGTACACTGTAAGAGCTGCCTCCCCAATGAAAAGTCACCCAGAGGTGACCTGAACTTTACTTTGTCCATTCCCTGCAAAGCTTCTGAGCAGGTAATGGAATTGGGCATATACACTCAACCATCTATCAGTCCACCCATCCAACCATCCATCATCCAGCTGTCCACCTGTCCATCTGTCTGTCCATCCACCCATCCATCATCCATCGATCCATTCATCAGTACATCCATCCGTTTGTCCATCTACTCATCCATCCATCTATCCATTAGTACATCCATCCATCCATTTGTCCATCTGTCTGTCCATCTTCCCCTTCATCATCCATCTATCTATCCACCTGCCCATCTGTCTGTCCATCTTCCCCTCCATCATCCATCTATTTGTCCACCTGTCCATCTGTCTGTACATTCACCCATCCATCAATCCATCTACCCATGCATTTATCTGTTTACCCACCTACACATACATACATACATACATACACATACCTACTTACCATGTATCCATCTAGCCATCCACCCATTTGTCCATCCATCCATCCATTCATCCATCATCATCCATCCAACTACATATCCACCTACCCATCTGTACATCCACATATCCATCCACCCATCCATCCATCCCACCCAATCTCCTTCCTCCATCCATCCATTCATCTGCCTTCCACATATCCATTCATCTCTCATGCCTCAGTCTTTGCTGGACTCTTTCATTGTAGGGCATTGCTCCCAAAAACAATGGAGATGAACTGGACCAGAATTCTGTCCTTCAGAATTTCATTCAGAAAGGGAGGCTGGGTTCTTACAACGATGCCACTCCAGTTCATAGAATGGAGCTGCTGGGGCTCAAAGATAAAACGTTATTCTTTTGTGACCAGTTAGTAAATGGCAGAGCTCAGGTTTTAATCTAGACCTTTGTCTTTCTATGACATCATTTTTCTGGATAAGGGACAAGAGCCACAAAATCCTACAAATACAAGTTAGGAAGTGGAAGACGGAAGGAAGCCAAAATCTGTGTTTGGGCATGAGCTCTGTAGACGGCTGCTTTGCTGAGGACTCAGGGAGGAGCGGTGGAGACAGCAGTGAAACTGAAGAAGCCCACGGCCCACACCCTGCCATCTCTGCCAGCCCCAGCTGGCAGCGGCTTCTTTTGGGGAAAAGGCTGGAGCTTGGGGCTCCCAGAGGCGGGGGGCTGGCCAGCAGGACCCTGCATTCCCAGGTGATCTTTGTCTTGGGGGCTGGAGACAAGCCAGGGAGCAGGGCTGGATGCAGGGGTGGGGGGTGTGCGGGGGTAGGGGTTGGGGAGGCTTGCTCTGGCAACTTCAGGGTTGGGTTGTCTGTTTCCCAACGTGGTGGCATCAGTCAGCTTCCGGGTACGGGGCCACGCACCAGGGCCTCTAGGGCATCGGTGTGAATTGTGGCAGTGACAACTAGGTCCCGAGCCAGGAGCAGGGGCTTGTCAAGAGCTATTTTGTCACTTCCTAGCTTCCAGCCTCTTCTGCCTGCATGGAGTTAAACCCCTGGCCCGCTGCCAGCAAAAACAGTGTATTGGCTAATCTTCCAAGCACTCCAGGAGGCTTGTAAAATTGATTTTATCTACCTTGGTCCTGAGGACTTTGAGGAGAGTTTGTGAGAGTAAACTAGTGTTTGGGTTAAAATGTCCACCTTTTTCTGGTATTTATTCAAATTTGGAAATATGCTCTTTCAGATCTCATGGAGCATCTTTGGGCTGAGATTTTCATAGCCACAGGGGTCACAGGGGCCATGGACGATGCTTTGGTCTATAGTGCAGAGAAAGCAGCTGGCCTGGCCGCATATTTTATTTGCATATTTCCAAGTGGTCAGAGAAACAAGGCGGGGGGGGGGGGCTGAGATCAAACTGTGTGGAGGGGTGCACTTTAGGCCACTGACACTCTTTTTGGCCAGTCCCTAACTCCGGACCACTGCTTTGAACCTCGGCCTCTTTGTCCGAAGGAACAGAGAAGATCCCACCAAGCTCAAAGGCTGGTGAGGTGATGCTTGGCACCCACCACTGAGGACAGCATCTGGCCCGAGGGAAGAGCTTCCATGCCGGAAGTCATTGCCGGTACAGTTTCTACAGCTTCCTGCCTTGGCGGGTAGGCCTCTGGCCAAAGGGCCAGGAGCCAGGGGTGTGCTCTGTACAGCTCATCAGCCTCCAATCATACACAAAGGCTATCGCTGGCCCCCCAGCCTGGCCTGGGGTAGGATTTGCAGGGGAGCCCCCGCACAGGAGGGGCAAGAAAGCAGGGCACGTGGGCGTGGCGCTAGAGAAGTGGGGCCGGGCTTGTCTGGGCAAAGCAGACAAGAAGGAGATTTCTGCGCCAGACAGTGTGTGTGAACCTCTGTATGAAACCGAAACTTGGTGGGAGGTGGAGGATGGGGGGTGGTGGGGTGGTGGGAGGGGGAAGACCCCACACACAGACCAAACCCTCTAGAGTCTCATGCAATCCAAAGCACATAAGTCCTTTTCCACACTCCAGCCTTCTGTCCGGGAGGCTAGCTGGGAGCCATAGAGTAGGGTATGGTGAGCGGTGAGCGGGGTTGGAGCAAAGAAGCCAGGCCTGGGGGAGGGGTGGGCTTCATTGTGCAAGACCTTCTCAATGGGAGAGTACACAGACCACGCACGCACGGGGTCCTGTGCAGGTGCGGCTGGGTTACACTGTCTAGTGGGGTCCAGCTGTGTTCTAGGTGCAACAGCTGGAGGCCTGGCAGGTGCTGGAGGGTATGGTCTGCTTTTTTCCTGCTTGCTCCAGAGCGGAGGTGGAAGAGCGCTTTTTTTTTTTTTTTCCACCAGAGCTGAGAACTGAACCCAGGGCCTTGCGCTTGCTAGGCAAGTGCTCTACCACTGAGCTAAATCTCCAACCCCTAACCTTGGCGCTTTTTAAACTGGGCTCTTCAACTCAACCCTGAAACTGGCAGCTGCCCCTGTCTGGCCACACTGTGCCTGGGTGTAGCTTTCCTGGGCCTTCTGGCCTCTCTGAGCCTTTGTTCATTCCTCCTGCTTTACCCTTGCTTATCATCTCAGGGGTGGGTGGGAAGGTGGGAAGGTGGGGCGGGGGAGTCTCAGTTTCCCTGCATGTAAAATATGGGTTATATTATCTGCCTGCCAGTGTGCCCAGGAGGGTTTGATGAGATAAGCTTAGTCTGATGTCTGACACATGCGAGCCAAGTGAATGGTGGCTGCTCCAATGAACAGCAGGAAGAGTGAGAACAGAGGGCCGGAGAGATGGCTCAGCCATTAAAGGCTAGGCTCACAACCAAAAATATAAAAGTAGGGAAAGGACTTTGTTCCCTAGTGGTTTGGGGTCTTGAGCTTGGGTCTTCTGGTGAGTGGACCCCTCGCTCCCTTTCTATGCTAGGAGGGCCACTTGTGAGAAGCCCCTGGTACCTCCCCTCCCTGCAGGGTGGAGAGGTGACCAAGGCCTTGGCCTGACTGAGGGGCTCACCCTCCCCACCCTCCCACCGCCCCCCATTCCCCCACCCCCACCCCCCCACTCCCACCCCCCACCCCCCACTGAGCATGCAGTTGGCAACTCCACCAAGGCCAAGAGCAGCCTTGGTAGTTCTGAGGAGCCTACAGACTGGAGGGCTGAAGCGGCACTCACCCTCGCTTGCATTTCTTGTAGACTTTGCAAATGTTCTCCTCGGGGAGTCCATACTTCTCGGAGATCTGGAAGGAAATGGAAGGGTTTCTCAGCCTGTGGCCATAACTGGATTTGTACATACTTTATGCCCCTGCCTTTTACTAGGTGGCTATAAAGGTAATAGATATTGACATTGTGAGAACATGAGAATTACAATGATCCCGTTTCCCTTGTCTTAGTTTCACCTTTGAGAAAGGCGTGTGCCAGTAGGATGGATATACGTACGACCACTCTGAAAGGATTAGGTCCAGCCAGCTGTCAGAGCTCAGTCGAATGCTGGTGCCTAAGTGGCACTGGTGGTTCTGAAGCTGCAGTTAAGGCCAGGTTTGGGACACCAGTGGCGGCTGGTCCTCTTGGCATTTCAGAAAGAGGATTGGGTTCAGTGTCCTTGGTATTCTTGCCAAACTAGAAAATGTCCCTAGATTTTATTTCAATGGCAGTGTAGCTGGAAGTTGCCAAGGAGAAGATCTCAAGTCTGTCTATGGAAAATCTGGGGAACAAATTGGGACAGAGGTGGGGGGTGCGGGGGGACCTATCTGGGTAAGTGGCAAACTCTACTCCCCTGGAAACAGGAAGTCAAGATGGATGCAGATGAAGCTCATCCTATACTTTGCTTCTTAGCTCCAAGATTCTATCTGTAGTCAAGTGACATTAATGACTTTTTGGGAGCCCAACTTCCTGGGGCTGATGCCAAGTATGCCGACAACTGGGTGGACTGGCACCTGTGCCACCCTTGGCAAGTCCCTGGCCTCTCAAGTGAGGCGATTCTAAACAGTGCCCAGTAGAGAAAGGGAGGAAGGAAGCAGGCAGTCATGGATGGCAGACAGAAAAAAACAATGCTGGGCGTATGGGTCTCCATTAAGTGGCCCATCAAAGCTGCTAAGGGCCCCCCAACTACGGGTGCTGGGCTGTCTTAAGAGATTTCACCTTCAAGTCCAAGGCCCTGGTGACCCTGGTGGCCAGAGATGACATACATGCCCTCGCCAGGCTGGGTTGTTCTGCCTGTTCTTGGGTGGCTGGGGGTTGGGTAAGGCCTCTTTGCCCAAATAGAGTCCCGCCCTCAGCCACCCCAAAGTCCTGTAAGCAGGAGGAATGAGCCCCCCCCCCCCCCCGGAAGGAAAAATGAGCCTCGCTGGGCCTGGCTTTTCTGTGAGTGGGGGTTTTCATTCCCATTAAAACAGAAACAGGTTTGCAAAGCCAACAAAAGCCTGGGCTGTCAGACAGCCACCATCTGATTAAGGAGGATTTATGGTGTGTGTGACTCTCAAGGTGGAGCACAGTTCTGACAGCGTGATAAGATCGTGAGGGGCACCCCCTAGCAGGGCCCTGGCCCCCTGCAGGGTGAGGAAAAGTAGACCCCCTCAGAGCCCTCCTGTGGGAAAAGAGTCCACCTTACCGCGTTCCTCAGCCCCTTCAGGTCTGGGGTCTTCAACATGAGAGCATCAAACACCTCCTCTGTCTCTCTCCTCACGTACAACAGAACTGGAAACCAAGGGCAAGGGAGGCCACTGAGTGTGGGAGGATCTCAGGGCATGCAGAGAGGTCTTAACGGGTGTGACCTTAATGCAAAGGTGAGCTTGCATCCAGCACTTTCGAGACTACCCTGACTTTGAGGGGTTTGACTCTTCTTGCCTCTGGCCTTACGACCTGGCAGTTAGTGATCTTGAAAAGCTCATTTCAACACTGTTGAGCCTTACTTTGTATGTAAGTTGGGGTCCTTGACCCCTACTTCGGAGCTACTTCTGGAAATCAGGGACAGTGTCCAGCAAGCGCAAGTGCGTTGCTAAGCTCGGTCCCTGACTTGCTGGGGCCCTTTGATTTTGGCTACTAGGGAACCTCTTCCTTGAGGTTCTCGAAGCCTCTGGGGGCTTCTGTGCCCTCCCCCCTCAAGTCACAGACTTAAGGATGTCAAAGGCAGACAACCAGACATGGAAGCCCACCTGACTCTTATCTACTTAGAAAGCTGTGGGCTTCCCCCAGCCCAACAGGCTTGCCCCTGGTGCTAGCTGCCCTGGGATAGCAATGTCCAAACAGGGTCAAAGCCACAGATGTCCTCCATGTCTGTGGCCATCTGTCTAAGCCCTGGGGTGTTCTCAGCCACCCCCAAATCATAGCCTAAACATACTCCAAGGAGTAACTCAGGCCTTGGGTGGGGAACATCAAGGAAGGCCTCATGGTGTGGGTGGGTGGGTGAGTGGGTATTCTGGAAAGGCTCTCAGGTGGGGACCCCAAGGACTCAGCCTACCTCTCTGAAGGTCGTCTTCCTTGGCCTGTTTGGAGGGAAGAGGCTCAAACTCCTCAGCGAAGGGTGAGCAGGTACGCTTCAGGGGCAGCCTGCGAGGGCAGCAGAGAGGGGCTGGTGAGGATAGTGGCCCCTCCAGGGGCAGAGAAGCCCCAGGAAGGGATAAAAAAGTGTTAGGAAAGGGGTAAAGGCTGGGTGCAGGTGGAGCTGGGCCAGACACCAGCCCTGCCACATGCTGGCAGCATGCTAAGCTGGGTCCCTTAACCTTAGAGGATGCATGGAGAGAGCTGGGATGCTACAGGAAGTGACATGGGACATGCATGGCCTTAATCAAAGTAAACTGTTAGCACCACCCACATTGTTTCTTCCAGAAGAAGCAAGCCAGGAGGGGGTAGAGCCATGGGAGGAGTGAGGACTGTGGAGTCTGGAGTGAGACCGGTCGGCTTTGGTTTGGGTCCCGCCCGTACTGCTCAACGGCTGGATAAATGTGAATTCGCCGTATCACCTCTCTGAGCCCTGATCTCCTCATTAGAGGATAGCCACGGCCTTGCCTGTCTGACCTGCCAGGGCTGGGATACGGTGGTGAGAGAGAGAGAGAGAAAGAGAGAGAGAGAGAGAGAGAGAGAGAGAGAGAGAGAGAGAGAGAGAGAGAGAGAGAGAGAGAGAATTTGGAGCAAAAGCCTCATATAAAACATATAGGCTGTTTATAGGGTAGAAACAGATTTCAGCAGATGGCTCATGTGCAAAGCCAAGCCAGTTACGGCCACATGCTTGCTCATGCTGCCCTGCCCTTCAGCCCCACTCTCTGGCACACAGCTGCTGGCAGAGGGAAGGGCAGAGGGGTGACTGTTGCCTCTGGAGGTGATGTGTTGGGGGGAGAGGGGTGTCCAGTATGGCTTTGCTTTGTTCTCCCCGAGTGTGGATCCCCATTTCAGAGGCTTTTTTTTTTTTTTTTGGTCTTTATTTTTTACAAGCAGGTATCTTGCCAGAGATTTGCCAACTCTCCATGTAAGGCAAGCCCATAAAAACCCAGGCGGTTTCAGTGGGAAGGGAGAGCCCAGGCCTGGCTCCTAGCAGCAGCAGGGGAGAGACAGGACTCAGTGTGAAGGGTACAGGGATTGGATAAGGACAGGACCCCTGGCTGCTTTGCCTGTACCTGTCAGAGCTGCTGTGTCCCGCCGAGGGCGCGACCTGCAACAGACAGAATAGACATTTCTGGTGAGGCATAGGAAGAAAAGAAAACAAACAAACAAACAAACAAACAAACAAACAAAAAGCAAAAAACACAGCAGCCTCGGACAGAAGGGGGATGGGCACCACGTTAGAGTCTTCCCTGCCCTACACCGAGAAAATGAATTGGGGTCTTAAGTCACGAGGAACTGTCCCCGCTCAGGCCACTGAGCTGGGGTCTCAGAGCCACAATAGAACAACGACCTGCTGAGCCAGCCTGCTTCTAGCAAGCCCAGGGGCAGGGAGCTGCAGCTACTGGTCCTGAAGCTGAGGACAAGTGATAATGGAATGATGGAGCTGAAGCAATGTCTGCAAGCACACGGCATGCCTGATGCTACTGCTATGGCTTTGTTGAGTGGGCTTGACCTGGGAGGTCCTGTGTGGTGATTACTTAAGCCCAGAGAGGGTAAAAGATGGCTCAGGGCCACGCAACACTCTGGTCCTTTCCCCAGGGCCAACCTTCCCCACCCATGTACAGACACTGGTCTCCCACAGAGCAGCTGCCTGCCCAGCTGCTGCCACTAGTCCTAAGTGGGCCTCCTCCTTCCTGGGGCCTCAGGCTACACATGGAACTATGTGAGAAGGGCTGAGGCAGTGGCCACCAGGCTGCTTCCAGAAGAGGCTACACTTATGGGTGTGTCCGAGCTACTTTGTGCTGGTGGCTGTATCCAGCGCTCTGTCATTTGCCTCCTAATTCAGACACCAAGCACTTATCAGGCACCGTGACCCAATCTTCAAAGGCTCCTGAGGAGCCATGGGAGCTGGGCCTTCAAGGGAAGGAAGTGGCCAGGTGAGGGACATGGAAGCAAGCAGGACTGAGGGCGGCTCTTGACCTCGTCTGGCAAAGGGGACAGATTGGTTTCCTTCAAAGGATGGGCACGCAAGAGGGAGATAAAAGAGCTAATTCAGGCCTAGTGCCTCCTGGCTGCACATGCTCAGTGATGGCCCCCTGGCTGGGCAGGCAGAGCAGCCAGTGGCCAGGGGCACCTGGATTTTGATCAAGGCTTCACAGTCAGTCCAAATTCTGGCTATGTGGTTCTAGGAGTTTGCCTCCATCCTGACCCTTGCTTGGACTCAGCAGTGTTGACTCATGGGAGTGCCCTAAAGGGTCAAGATGCGTAGAGTTGCTTAGTTCTCATAATGTCTGTGCCTGGGTCCAGCCACTCAGCCCAGATGTGGCTCCAGGTGACATCTTCCAGATCAGAAAGTTTGATGGATAGAGAATCCATTTCTTTTTTTCCTCATAACAGGTCCCGAGGCTATGTATCCACACTGTCATTGGTCACTCCTGAACCCCGTGTGGCTCAACAGAAGCAGTTTTTTTTTTTTTTTAAGCTTTTAAACAGCAGGGCCAGAAAACATTCTAATGGGCCTGTCATGGTGGTGGCAAGTAAAGCCCCCAGTAGTGTGGTTAGACAGGCCCTTCCTGGATCCAGGGGCCCCCTCCACACCCCTCTCCCTCCTGCCATACTCTCACCCCTCCAGGGCGTTGTAGGCTGGAGAAGTGCAGGTTGGGGATGAACAGCACAGGCTGGGTCTCCAGGTCAGCTTCAGGCCGCAGGTATGTGGTCTCATTGCCCCTGAAACCTGACAGCAGGCAGCCCTTGATGCCTGCTGGGGAAAAGAAGCCACTGAGCCTTGAGGTCCCTCCCACAGCACCCCCTGACCACCTTCTCTGCCCTTCTTCCCTTTGGCCCGCCCCAGCTGGCACCCTGTCCACTGTCCACTGACCATTGTTGCTGGAGTCTGGGCACTTGACCTTCCTTCGAAACTGCTTCCGCTCGTCATCACGCATCTTCCTCTCTGCTCCCTGAAAAGAGAAAGCCAAGTGCTCACCAGGGGCCAGAGGAGGGGCTAGCCAAGTCTACAACTGCGGCAGTGCGGCTTAACCACTGGCCAAGCCAAGGAAAGCGGGGAAATGGGAGGTACCAGCATAGGGTCTGGCCTCCCTGAAGTCAGCTCAGATCTTGAGAGAGATGAAGAAGAAATCTGAGGGGTGGGGGGGGGAGAGAGAGAGAGAGAGAGAGAGAGAGAGAGAGAGAGAGAGAGAGAGAGAGAGAGAGAGAGAGGAGGGAGGGAGGGAGGGAGGAAGTAAGAGAGAGAGATAAGCAGGAATGAGGAGAAAAAGGAGTCACAGAGCCAGACTTAAGGACACCTGCAAAAGGGGCAGAAATACAGATATGGAGACAGGTATTAAATAAGGGTCCAGTAGCTGGTTGGTGGTGGCGCACGCCTTTAATCCCAGCACTTGGTAGGCAGAGGCAAGCAGATGACTGTGAGTCCGAGGCCAGCCCGGTCTACAAAGTGAGTCCAGGACAGCCAAGGCTACACAGAGAGACCCTGTCTCGAAAAACAACAACAACAACAAAAACCAAAAATAAAAAAATAAAAAATAAATAAAGGCCCAGTGCATGGAGAGGAAATGACAAAGAGGGACAAGGCTTTTCAGAGAAGCAGGTGGCATGTCCTCTCCCTACCCCACCTTGTCACAGAAGATCTTGATCTGGCAGACGGCACGGTGTACCAGGCGCTCAGTGCCTGCTCCACAGTCATAGGTATCAATTTGCAAGTTCAGGGGGACACCCTTCACCCCCTTCTGTGAGGAGAAGTCTGTGCTCAGGCAGTTGACACCGATGAATACCTGGGGGCAGAGCGGGGAGTCGGGTAAATGGCCTACTCGGATCTGTGTTCACTGAGGTGCCCTTCAGCCATCCTGGGCTCCGCAGGCCAGCGTCACCACCCCTCTCCCTTTCACAAATAGGAACGGGTGCTGGTACCCCACTTCTGGCTCACTGAGGGCATCCCACCCTGGGAGGGCACTAAGGGTCATTTCAGGACTTTAGATCCAAAGGTTTATTTCTCAGCCAGTTAGGGACTTGGTTTTCCTGCTGACACAGAAGGTGACAGAGCCCCCTTCACGCTAATGACCAATTACAGCCAGCATGGGGCCTAGCACTTTCGACTCAGGTGGTCCAGTGCCATTTGTGACCAGTGTCCACTCAGGTTATCTTTATCCTATAGCTATGGAGGCTAAGCAGAGATACAGTTGCTGTTGCCCATCCCCTAAGGAGTCGAGGTCCATGTGTCTGGTCCTGGATCCCCTGATCTGCAGTGGGAAGTTTGCCAGTTTGTGGCTTGGACAGACGCTATGTGCTTCCTCAGACCCCATCTGCAACCGTATCCTACGAGGCTGGGAGAGTTCACATTGATTCTTGTCAATCAAGGGAACTGGAGACTCTGCTGAGGATTTGGTGCAAAGTCTACCAACAGCCTGCGTTATCTCAATGCCAGTCTGAGGCCTGTCTCAGGGCTAGACCCTACTGCCCCAGTCTGGGCTTGGTCTCTGAGACATTAAAAACAGCTCCCAGTAAGGAGACCCAGGCCTGGGGGTATGAAGGCCGTGAGAAAAATCCCCACCGAAACCCACCCCTCCCTTCCCAAGACACTCTCCCACCTCCCATGACAGGCAGGCCCCTCCTCTAGCCCCTAGCTCTGTTTGAATAATAACCACACCAGCTGGGCTTGCTCTTGCCTCTGTATCATCTCTGTGTCCCTCCAGGGGAGGCAGGGGGCCACAGATGCCTTTGGGATGAGTGGTCCCAGGCTCAGTGGGAGGAGTGGTAAGCCTCTTCAGGGTGTGGAAGGACAGACTGGAGAGAGGGTCACCCAGCCCCCGAGGGCAAGGACAATGCCCTTTTCACGACACAGCTCTCTGAACAGAAAAGCCATAAGTGCCCAGCTGGTGATGGGCTCGGGCACCTGGGTGGGGGAGAATGCTTAGAGTTCAAGCTGCCATGAAGGAAGCCAATGAGGCTCCCTCTCCCAGGCTTCTCACTCGACCGACTCCATGGTTGTGCCTTGTTCTAACCTCTTAGACATGGAAATAGGAGCTCGCTACAGCCTGCAGCCTCTAAGAAGCCAATGCCTGGGATCAAGTCCTCCCCTACCACTTCTGAGCCTGTGTCAGCAAGCTACCGGGAGCTGTAAGCCCTTTGGGAGCTTTGAGTCCCTTGGGAGCTTTGAGTCCCTTCCTGTGAGCTATTCAGTTATCTGATGACTACGGATGGCTCAGCTGATAAACTGACCCGGATCCCCCATTACGACCGGTCAATTGGGGATATAGTTTTAACAAAGTGACGTGACAGGCCTAGAGCCTGCGCCTCTGATGCTTATGAGTGCCAGCACCTCCCTGGGTGCCACCACGCTGGGGCCCCTCAACCCTTTCCCAGGCGCCTAAGCCAAGCCGGCACTGACCTTGGCCTCTTCGTTGACATTCCACACAAAGGACAGGGCGTTGTAGGCTACCTCCTCGATGTGCTGGACTGTGTTGAAGTTTTCTTTACAGTCGGCTGAAAGTGTAGGAGACCAGAGGGTCAGTGGGAAAGAGACTGGGGCACTGTGGGGAGGGGTGTTATACACTGTACCTCACTCCAGGCAGGCACACGCATCCCTACCCCCAAAACTGGGGGTTCAGAGGTTACCCCTCCCCCCACAGGGAGTGTGACATAGAAGGTCTCTTAGGTGATGCAGGAAGGACAACATAGCAAGGGGGTAATAGTGGGGACCCTGGCAGCTGTCACTAATGCAACACTGATACGTGAGTCTTCCCAGTTCCCTATGCAGTTTACACAGGAGGAAAGTGGAGCTCAGAGAGGTTGGGTTTCTTGCCCAAGGTTACACAGCTAGCGAAAGGCAGGGCAAGGTGCATACTTTGTGGTCTTCAGCCCATTCTCCTAACTGCACCACCATCCAGCCCCTTAGCCAAGTCTTTGACCAGGCCCCACCTGCACACGGCCAGGCAGCTGACCACCTGTCATTTGACAGATAGGTAAACTGAGGCACAGGAAGGTGAGGGGACATAAGTCATAAAGGCAGAAAGAAAAGGATGGACAGAACTGGAGCTGGATCTTTAGCTGATTAGAGTGGTCCAGGGACAAGTTGGCCCAGGACCGTCCCTCCCCACCCCCCACTTTTAAGACAGGGTCTTGTGTTGCCCCAAGCTGGCTTTGAACTCTACATAGTCAAGATGACCTTAAATGTATCTTCCTGGCCCCGCCTCCCAAGTGCAGGAATTACAAGTCTGTACCACCATGCCAGTTTTATGCACTGCTGGGGACACAGCCCAGGGCTTTCTGCATGCTGGGCAAGCACTCTGTCAGCTGACCTCTTAGCTCAGCTCCATACTGTTCCCCCACAGTGGCCAACATCACAGGGCCTATATTCACTGACGCTGCCAGGGCCCCAGGCCCTGACTATTCCAGAGCAAAACAGAAAAGAGTGGCCGCTGCTCCCATCAGCAGAGTCCATCTCCTGCACTGAGCCCCTACTGGGTTTGATCTGGCATTGGAGAGGGACACGGGGTGCAGGAGGAGAGGCCTGGGCTTCCCTCTCACCCACGTCGATGACTCGCTGCTTGGCAGTGGGCTGCCGGGAATGCCAGTGCCTCCAGAAGCGCAGCTGCTCCACGGGGACCTTGTCATTATCGAACACAACCATCACCACGCTCTGCAAGTGCAAGGAGGTCATGTCACTCTGGTCACTCTGGTCCGGAGGCCCAGGCACCAGGCTCCCTCCCGGAGCATGGCCCAGCGGTCTGCTTTACCCCCCACCCCACCCCTTACTCAACTGGCAAGTGCTCCCCAGCAGATGCTCCCCAGCGCCCCCTCCCCAAGCTGCCCCCTCTCACCTTGACTTTGCTGGAGGACAGAGCCAGGCCCTTCCCTCCCGCTGGGGTGCGCAGAGTGACCGGGTAGAACTGTCCCTTGTTGAGGTAGGCCATGGGAGACTCGCCCGCTTTGATGTGAATGGCTTTTGGGGAGCCCAGGGTATATTCGAAGTCGCTGTGGGGAGCGAGAGGATGGTGAGGCAGGCTCCTGGCAGAGGTGTCCTGAGAGCATGAGGCAGGGGCCTGGGTCTGTGCTGTATGCCCTAAGTTAGTTTCCTATCTTGGGACAGTCTATTGAATGGCTTTTGTTGAATCACATTCTAGCTCAGTAAGGGAGGTCCAAAGAAAACCAGGGGGAACTGGAGTGGGGACAAAGCCATGGGGGGACTAAGGAGAACTGAGCATCAGTTTCTTTGGAGATACTGGGATGGTTAAGAGTGTGTAGTGGTGCACTCCTTTAATCCCAGCACTCAGGAGGCAGAGGCAGACAGATCTTTGTTAAGTTGGAGGCTAGCCAGTTCTACAAAGGGAGCCCAGGACAGCCAAGGCTACACAGAGAAACCCTGTCTCAAAAAACCAAAAGAAGAAGAAAAAGAAGAAGAAGAAGAAGAAGAAGAAGAAGAAGAAGAAGAAGAAGAAGAAAATAAATAAATAAATAAATAAATAAATAGTCTTATTATGTAGCCTAGACTGGCCTGGAACTCAATATATAGTCCAGGCTGGCCTCACACTCACTATGAAGCCCATGTTGATCTCAAAACCACAGCAATCCTCCTGTTTCTGCCTCTCAAGGACTGAGATTACAGGAGTGTGCGTTTCTAACAAGGTGCTGAGCTCGTAGCACACCCCCCTCTTCCGCCGCCCCGCCCGCCATCACTGCCCAGGACCAGGCTGTGAAGGCTCTAGAGATCCTATGGAGCTCTGTTTTCAGCCTCCTGCCCAAATGGCCCAGAGTCCTAGGAAACCAGGTTACCTCTTGAGGCCAGGATAGTCCTCCGCACACGGGGGCTCCGGGGAGGTCTTCAGGATGTCAGGGAAGAGCAGCGACTATAGAGAAACAACCGCGAGAGATTAAAAGACCACATTCAGGCTGCAGAGGGCTGGCTCAGCCCGGGGGCTGCACATGTGGCCACACAGATTGTGCAGCACACGACTTGAACAGCAGCACATGGCAGCCCTTTGTTAGTTCTAGAATTTTCTCCCATCAGTCTCAAAGCTCTGACCTTCTCACTGTCTTCTCGCCTTCTGTGCATGCATACATATATTCGGTGCGTGGGGGGGTGTGTGCTTGTGAGGGGTTCATGGCCAGGCCCTCACCTCCTGTGGGTCATCTTTGAATGTGCTGTCTGGCTGCCAGCGCTGTGTGGGTGGAACCCCATGAATGCTCTCGAATAATGAGTTGAGGGAGCCGTTGTCATACATGTCACTGGTGGGCAAGAGGTAGCTGTCCATGGAGCCGGCTTCCAGCTTGCTGGGACCCGGCAGGAGGGTTGTGGTCTTGCCGGGGGTGGGTAGAGCCCCCTCCAAGCCTAGCAGGCTGTTCTTCTTGAGCTGGTCTGTGTAGTCTGGGCTTCCAGACACGTTCTCTGTCAAAAATTTCATGAGGTGTGTGGGGCTCTCAAGGGGGGCAAGATCCGGCTCATAGTCCATGCTGTGGTAATACCTGGTAGGGGAGGACATAAAGGGGGGGACAGTAAAAGTGATACCCTAGACTGGACTGATGGTGATTCTGAGTAAGCACGAAGCCCTCCCAGCATGGGAGAAGCGAGTCTTCAAGCAGGACTCTGCAGCAGGCCAGTTGGCCACAGCCATGAGGGGATAGTGGTGAGCAATGATGTTCACTCAGGCTCTGGGTGGAGGGGACAACCTGCTCTACAGACTAGCTAGCTGAAAACACTGAAAGTTTAACTGTCTGTTTCTGAGGCAAATGTTCTCGTCCCCAAATGCCCCTACCTCAAAACAGCTGTACTGAGTCGCCCAGTGTGTGTGTGTGTGTGTGTGTGTGTGTGTATGTGTGTATGTGTAGGGCTATGTACCTGTAAGACTGTGGATATGTGCTGGGAAAAAGGCCAAGAAGAATATGCTCTAGACAGTTCAGGGGGCCAGGTATAAGGCCGCGTGGAAGTTCTTACTCTTTACTTTATACACATCTATGGAGTCTGACTGATTTGCAAGAGACAGGCCCTTGTGATTGGAAGCTACTGACTGTAGAATTCATTTCAGAGAGGCCCATACACTCAGATCCAGACTCGAGCAGTGCAGGCAAGTACCCAGGCCAGCCTCTTGCTCATACTGGGCCCATGGAGCGCTGCAATGGCACCCTAGACATCTAGGCTTTCTGGAAGCCACTGTGAGGTCCCCATTGCCCACAAGAGAGGAAGTGCAGGAAGGGGGTAGGATTCTGCCCTCACAACCCCCAGTCCTCACCAGGCCATGCTCAGCCTATTATTCTTTCTGCAAGGACACTGTGGCACTGTGGATGCCGGGAAGAGGCCAGAAGCCTGGGGTAGAATGCCAGGAGTCAGGTGACCCCTGGGAGGAGGGTGTGGAGCCTGGACAGAAAAGCTGCCACCTATAAGGCTTTCCTGCTGCTGAGGCTTTGAAGTATGTTTGCAGTAAATGCCAGCCTACATGGTGTGGGCATTTGGGATCTGGGGTGTGTGTGTGTGTGTGTGTGTGTGTGTGTGTGTGTGTTTATAAATGTTCCAGGACAGCTTTGTTTGAACTTAACAGAACTCTTCTGCTGATATCAGTGGCTTTTTTTTTTTTGGGAGATGGGGGTCTCTTGTAGCCCAGGCTAGCCTCAAATTCACTATGTAGCTGAGGATGACCTTGAACTCCTGATTCTCCTGTTTCCCTCTCTCAGATGCTGAGATGACAGGCACAAAGGCATGTCTGGTTTTATGTGGTGCTGGAGATCGAACCTAAGACCTCACACTTGGTAGACAAGCACTCTGCCGACTGACTGAAACCTCCCTATTGAACTCAGGGATAAAGACAGGTAGAATCCAGGCTGGATTGTACATACTGCTTTCTTCTGATCTTAACAGGAGTTAAAGTTCAGGAGTCCCAAGAGGTACTGTGAGTTCCAGCACCACACCCCTTATGCTCAACAGGCAGTTCAGCCAACATACAAGGGTCCCCGAGAGAGCAGAGCAGGTGAGGGTCTAAAGAGGCGGAGGTGGCCTTGAGTAGCCTTACTTCTTTCCTTGGTCATTCCGGCCACCAGTGCTGGAGGACAGTATCCGCTTCTCTTTGGGACCCTGGGAGGAGAAGAAGGAAGGGATGATGGGTGGCTCTTGGCCGGGGCCTGGCTATCAGGACCCCCCAGTCTCCATGGGCTGGGGCCAGGCCCTGGC